>NC_091117.1:37525000-38725000 GCF_040183065.1 Periplaneta americana | reverse complement strand
ATGTCCCCCCAATCTTTGTAATGTACACATCTATAGTTGTCCATTCTTACTTATGTTTAACTGAAACATGATCTTTTCGAAAATAAAGCAGATTGACAGACTTTAGGTCTGCCGCGACATGAAATCAGCGTGTGAATTATCTTCCATCTAAGAAAGACTATGCAGAATATGACATAGCTTACAAAGTTCTGTACTCTTCGTGGCATTCGAACGTATGATTCTGGCCTTAGGGAAGCGTTCATCGTTAGCGTCTTCGCCGCCGGATACACCGGGCCTGGTAAATAATTGATTGGGTCATTAATTAATTTCTTCACTCATCAGTGGCCAGGCAATCTAGTCGTATGTTTTGCCATGCTTATTAACGAATCAGTAGCTGGTGAAGGGTAGTCTCTAGAAACTTAATTCGTGGGGGTCCAATCATACTTACAAAATGCCCAGGTTCATATCGCACACGTGTGGTAAACTGTGTGGTTTTGAGGGATCGTTACCAAACCTAGTTTTATCGGTCCCCTCATCGTGAGAAATAATAACCTCTATCATCAAACGACGGGTTGTAACACGAGGAAATAAACAGAGGACCCTCGTTGAGTAACTTAATGAAGTTCTAGTAACAGATTGTCCGAGGTGGCAATGACCAATGAGACGTTTACTCAGTGACTCTACCCCGATGAGGGGGCGCACCCCCACGCAATAAAACGCATTGCTAATAATGGCTCTACACACAAAGAGTGAGTCATGCCCATCGTAGCCTCGCTGCGTCTCAGGTTATTGGCGATTAAATTAGTGGTGCTGAATTAGATATTGCGTCCAGTATCTTGCCAAACACGCTGAACTGTTACAAATAGTAGCTCAGAAATCTTGAGAGATCTGAACGTATTTCTTATGAGTTCATAACATGTTTCATCAGTCCACCGCTGTGGAGTAACGGTTAGCATGTTTGACCGTCAAACGAGGGACCTGGGTTCAACTCTGGTTGGAACAAGTTATCTGGTTGAGGTTTTTACCGGGGTTTCCTTTAAACCCGTTAAAAGCAAATGCTGCTTAACTTTCGACCCTGGATACCGGACTCATTTCGCTGGGACTGTCACTTTCATTTGACGCTAGATAATCATCGTAGTTGATAAAGCGTCGTAAAATAAACCAATAAAAACATGTATCATCCATTTATTATGTTTCAACACCTCTAGAGTTTTCATGGCTTTCCTTTTGTGTTGGGTAGTTGCTATGTAGTTTACATCTTTGATATTATCATCTCCGTCTATATTGTGTGATTTTTCTAACTAATTTTCGTATTATACAGGGTGTTTCTGTGGTGATGTTACAAATTTTTAGGGCTAGTGGAGAAGGGCAAAAGCATAATAATCCGAACTCCGGTCTGGAAATGCCTCAATCCAAAGATATAAACCAGAACCATATTGGAATGCTGTTTGAAATGGAATAAGGAAACTTAATTTCTTTTGTTTGTGGATTTAATAATTACATTACCTCCAAGCTAAGAAGACTACATTTACAACATTTGTTCAAATTGGCGTGTCCCAGCTTCGATACAGACATGATTACGTCGCAGTAAGCTCTGTTGTATCGGGTATAATATATGAATATCTTGAAGCCAATCTGACGATGTGGCAGCCAGCTATAATTCGTACCAGGAGGTCCTCTTCATTCTTTACAGACGTCTCGTTAGCAAGGCTTTTTACAGGACCCCACAACAAAAAATGAAATGGAGTCAGTTCAGGTGAACGAGGTGGCCAAGAAACAGGACCTCCTCTTCCAATCCACTTTTCAGGGAACGTGTGATTAAGGTATTCACGAGCTACATATGAAAAATTAACTGATTACCATCCTATTGAACGTCAAGTGGGACATGTTTCAATAATTCAGGGGGAAGGTTTTTTTCTCTCAGAAACACAGTGTGCACTGCTGCAGTTAAGTTAATTATGCCCCCCTTCCCATCACATGTTCTTTTTTTTTTTAGTAGGTTATTTTACGACGCTTTATCAACATCTTCGGTTATTTAGCGTCTGAATGAGATGAAGGTGATAATGCCGGTGAAATGAGTCCGGGGTCCAGCACCGAAAGTTACCCAGCATTTGCTCATATTGGTTTGAGGGAAAACCCCGGAAAAAACCTCAACTAGGTAACTTGCCCCGACCTGGAATCGAACCCGGGCCACCTGGTTTCGCGGCCAGAGCGCTGACCGTTATTCCACAGGTGTGGACCACATGTTCTTACTTGATGACTACTCACAACTGCAGAGTAGGATTGGCATCGACCAATAGGCTTCGTGATTGTTCCGACCATATGGGGGTTTAACTCTTACTATGCAAGTTGTGTCCTCGTAGAAATTCCTTAGTTTGCCGCATTGGTTCGGAGTATGTAGCTGTGTTCCGATGGGAATTGTGGAAAGAAATTGGTCATGTGTTGCCAATCTGACAATTTTAAATAGATATTATGAATGCCCATTATTTACAAGATTTATCAGTTTATAACGAAGTATTATTATTGAACTATAAAATCGACTTTTTGTACAGGCAATTTACAATTTCAGTCGGAAACATAATAGCTATATTAGCCACATTCATTCATTGATTACATGTTTTAAAATCTGTTACGTTTTCATATTAAAGACATAGTCTGTTGATGTGAACAGATCGGTTAGTAGAGGAATGTGTTGTCATTGGTTTTCAGCTTAACGTTCAACAATTATATTCATATCCATAATCCATAATGTCAAGCCAGAAACCATGTTGTGATTAAACATGTCATTTAAACTGATAAATAGGGCCAGGAAGTTCATGCATTTGCCTATATTTTTCCATTGGCTGTAATTAATTGGTGATTAATTATCTTCACGAATCATCATCATTTAAGCTTATCAAACCAAATTTTATGTTCCATATTTACATATTTTGGCTTTTATAAATGAATAATATTTCATGATATTTGTATTATTGTGGTATATTTTCGCATTTAAGCCCATAAATGCTGATTTTATGTTGCATAAAAATGTATACTTTGAATTTTTTTAAAAGAAAAACAACATATTCCATTTTTACAAACTGATATTGAGTGAAATTATTATAATTATTTTTACCAGAAAAGTATTTAAAGTTTCGCGGCACTTCTAGCGAATGTCACTCTCAACAATAAATGTAAACTTCGGAATATGTATGATAAGTCTTTCTTGTGTTAAATTTTAACGTACCTTGTTAACATGTTTCGACCTATTTTGGGTCATCTTCAGAACTGGTCGTTGTTGGTGTTGGCGCCTCTTGTTTTCTGTGTGGGTGCGTTCGTAGTGTAGAGTCAAAGAGTGTATGTGTTTTGAAATTGGTTGTGTGTTCAGAATATCGTTGGGGTGTGTTTTCGTGTGTCTGTATAGTTCATATTGTTCTAATGTGTTGAATTTCTGGCTTTTTGGTTGGATGTGCAGTATTTCCATGTCTGTGTTGATGTCTCTGTAGATGTGGTTGGCATTTGTGATGTGTTCTGCATATGTGGAGGTGTTTTGTAATTTTGTTATGGCTGTGATGTGTTCTTTGTAACGTGTTTGAAATGATCTGCCTGTCTGTCCTATGTAGAAGTTGTTGCAGGTGTTACATTTGAGTTTGTATACGCCTGTGTAGTTGTATTTGTTTGTTTGTGTTGTTTGTGTGTTGAGATGGTTTTGTAGAGTGTTATTTGTTCTGTATGCGATGTTGTAATTTAATCAAGATGTGTAATAAACGTAAGTTTAATCTCATTTAGTTTGATCTGTAATGTTATTTCATTTATTATTATTATTATTATTATTATTATTATTATTATTATTACTATTATTATTATTATTATTATTATTAATTTTATATTATTCCTGTAATTCTGCTATTTTTATATTTGCTATTGTTCTATGGCCTTAACTCTTCTAGTAGAAATAAATCTACTAAATAAAGAAATGAATAAATAAATAAATAAATAAATAAATAAATAAATAAAATGTGGATCACTAGGATATCTTAGAGAAGGGTGACTAGTTTCTTTCCCCTTCCATTGCATACATCGCCGACTAGTTACATATTACACTAGTCAGACTTCAGATGCGTACAAACAATTGTTCTTCCTATGACATATCGTCAAGTGAGATGTACAGCCTGATAATAAATAGCCATTATTATTATTATTATTATTATTATTATTATTATTATTATTATTATTATTATTATTATTAGGCCTATTATTATTATTATTATTATTATTACATACTTACTTACTTACTGGCTTTTAAGGAACCCGGAGGTTCATTGCCGCCCTCACATAAGCCCGCCATTGGTCCCTATCCTGAGCAAGATTAATCCAGTGTCTATCATCATATCCCACCTCCCTCAAATCCATTTTAATATTATCTTCCCATCTACGTCTCGGCCTCCCCAAAGGTCTTTTTCCCTCCGGCCTCCCAACTAACACTATATGCATTTCTGGATTCGCCCATACGTGCTACATGCCCTGCCCATCTCAAACGTCTGGATTTAATGTTCCTAATTATGTCAGGTGAGGAATACAATGCGTGCAGTTCTGTGTTGTGTAACTTTCTCCACTCTCCTGTAAGTTCATCCCTCTTAGCCCCAAATATTTTCCTAAGCACCTTATTCTCAAACACCCTTAACCTATGTTCCTCTCTCAGAGTGAGAGTCCAAGTTTCACAACCATAAAGAACAACCGGTAATATAACTGTTTTATAAATTCTAACTTTAAGACTTTTTGACAGCAGACTGGATGATAAAAGTTTCTCAACCGAATAATAACAGGCATTTCCCATATTTATTCTGTATTTAATTTCTTCCCGAGTATCATTTATATTTGTTACTGTTGCTTCCAGATGTTTGAATTTCTCCACTTCTTCAAAAGATAAATTTCCAATTTTTATATTTCCATTTCGTACAATATTCTCGTCACGAGACATAATTATATACTTTGTCTTTTCGGGATTTACTCCCAAACCTATCCCTTTACTTGCTTCCAGTAAAATTTCCGTGTTTTCCCTAAACGCTTGTGGATTTTCTCCTAACATATTCACGTCATCCGCATAGACAAGAAGCTGATGTAACTCGTTCAATTCCAAACCCTTCTGTTATCTTGGACTTTCCTAATTGCATACTCTAGAGCAAAGTTAAAAAGTGAAGGTGATAGTGCATCTCCTTGCTTCAGCCCACAGTGAATTGGAAACGCATGTGACAGAAACTGACCTATACGAACTCTGCTGTACGTTTCACTGAGACACATTTTAATTAATCGAATTAGTTTCTTGGGAATACCAAATTCAATAAGAATATCATATAAAACTTCTCTTTTAACAGAGTCATTATATTATTATTATTATTATTATTATTATTATTATTATTATTATTATTATTATTATTGGTATTTTGTTATTTTTTTATTTTTAGTCGGTTATTTTACGACGCTTTATCAATATCTTAGGTTATTTAGCGTCTGAATGAGATGAAGGTGATAATGCCGGTGAAATGAGTCCGGGATCCAACACCGAAAGTTACCCAGCATTTACTCATATTGGGTTGAGGGTAAACCCCGGAAAAAACCTCAACCAAGTAACTTGTCCCGACCGGGAATCGAACCCGGGCCACCTGGTTTCGTGGCTAGACTCGCTAACCGTTACTCCACAGGTGTGGACATTTTGTTATCATTAAAGTCTGTGTGATGAATATTGTCTCACTGTGAAAAGAGAGAGAAAGGAGATATGTCTTACTTCGTCTGTGTTGTTATAAGGATGGGGGAGTGGAGCGAAGCCGTCCATCCATCCAGTGGCGGAAGGGACCAGTTGATACATTCTGTAGCGCAAAATAAAATTACAAAATATCTCTCTTCGTACTGTGTAGTTCCGTCACTGAGCTTGTCTTTCAAGAAATTGAGTTCCGGCAGCCTGTACAATAACAAGGTTTTGAAAGGAATCCTGAAAATTTACAACCCTCCTATAATCTCCACCCTCATTTGAAGGGACTTGGTTTTATTGCTACTGAGACAAGATAAACCCTACCGGGTATATTACCATCATATTGTCATATAAGAGATTGTAACATCGACATCGTTTAAGAAGAGTGGCTTCAAGGCTGTGATAGATCGTGAGTTCGAATCCAGGATAGAGCTATTACCTGATCGGGTTTCTTTTCTAGGTTTTTTCGAGCTTTGAGGCCATTTCGGGTAATCACATGCCGAGTTCTCGAACTCATTTCGCCAAAATTAATAACACTATCACCAATTCCACCAACGTTAGATAATCTAGTAGTTCAGACATCATTGTTAAATAACGAAAAAAAAAAAATAGATCCAATGTTACAACAACTGCATTGAAGTTATTTCATCTGAAACCTTTAAAAGGATTAAAAAAAATTCCTCATGAAATTTTGCATCTGCGAAGAAAAGAAAAGAAAACAAACGCGTTCTGTGGGAAGCTTGAGCGTCCCACCTCTGGGTTCTCACACTCTTGAGAAAATTTGCTAAATATGCGCATCTGGTTAGTGTTGCTTGGGATTCCATGTGTCGGGCTGCCGTCGTCTGGTGCTTGTCATGGCTGTGGTGTCTTAATGGCCTCTGCACATTCTTTTCTTAGAAGCAGCCGCCCTCCTCCACGCGTGCAGAGACCTTCGCATTGTGTCACTTAACTTCTCTTGACCGGACGCAATTGAGCTGGAAGAAAGTGTGCTTCCCAGTATTTGGCCTCCTTACATCGCTCCGAGATCAGAGTGAGAAGGAGAAGCTTTAATTGAGACTTGGACTGTTTGTTTACCAGCTAACTTACAAAACACAAACATGTTGTTTTAATTTGACTGGTTGCAATTACAGAGTGATTTATATAGAACTGACACATTTATTTCATTAATTGTTTCAAAACGAATTGTGCTAGCGACAACTTATTATACCTAAAATTCAGAGGAATTTTGGGAGATTATTTACCTCTATAGCAAATGCTGAAATGTCCTCCATCCTGCATAAGGCACAACTCAACACGTCGTTCCATGTTACTGGCCACTCGTTGGAGGACTCTGTTGTCACTAGCTTGAATCTCCTGTGTGATGTGCTTCAGATCGTCCAATGCCTGGGGACGTGTGGCCTAAACCCTGTCTTTTAAGTAACCCCATAGAAAGAAGTCCGGTGTTGTCAAATCCGGAGATCTCGGTGGCCACAGGTTCCTGGAAATTATTCGGTCGTCACATAACCGGATAAATGGAACCATGCTTCATCTGTGAACCATGTGATGGACAATATGGCAGGATTTTGCACAATGAACGTCTGAAACCAACGACAATAATTCAATCTTTCATCCTTATCTGATTCCTGTAGCTGATGAACAACCGTAACCCTATATGGCTTTAGGCTCTCTGACACATTGAGTAGGTGTACCCTGTCTCCTGCGACAAAAATCTTAATGATTTTTTGGGTGACTGCTCCAGTCGTGCTCTTATGTCAACAACAACCGTGGGAAGCCTAGATGAACGATGCTTGCCCTTTTCACTCACCAGAGATCCAGTTGTTTCCAATTTGTTTACCAGTCCCAGTATTGTGTTTCTTTTGGGAGGATTGCGAACACCAAATTCTCTCTGGTATGCCCTTTGAGTAGATGTAATTGAATTCGTAATCCAGTGTTGCTTCACAAGGAAGAGTCGTTGATTTAATGTGTACTGCATTTTCACGTTGACACAAAATGTCGAAAACAGCTGCCAACAATAGGAATGAAACATAAACATCTGCGCATCTAGTGACAAGGAATCGAAACTCCAGAACATTCTGCTTAATGTGGTGCTAAAATTGGGTCATTGAATGAATTTCCAACGGAATAGTTAAAGAAAGAAATGTGTCAGTTCCATATAAATCACTCTGTATAAAATGTAAGATAGTATCCGATCCGTAAAGGCTCGTCTCCACTATTAAACATTTAACAACAACATGTTAAATATAACATGTTGAATTTAACATGTCCACACCTATAGAGTAACGGTCAGCGCGTCTGCCGCGAAACCAGGTGGCCCGGGTTCGAAACCCAGTCGGGGCAAGTTACCTGGTTGAGGTTTTTTCGGGGTTTTCCCTCAACCCAATACGGACAAATGCTAAACTTTCGGTGCTGGACCCCGGACTCATTTCACCGGCATTATCACCTTCATATCATTCAGACGCTAAATAACCTAGATGTTGATACAGCATTGTAAAATAACCCAATAAAATAAAATAAAAATAAAAAAAATTAACATGTATATGGACATTTCAAGTCTCAATTGACTTAAGATGTTAACTCAATATGTTGAAGTTAACCCTTCTAACATGTTGGCGTGTTTCCCAGCAGCAATGGAACACATGTGAAGTCAATTCATTTGCTCGTGGAGTGTCGGTACAGTTCGGCAATGTTCGTACAGTTTCCATAGAGCGTATTCCGAATCTCAGCGCTGAGCCATCTGATGGCATCACGTTGTTCCGAATTTCAACGATGACTTCACTGATGCTCCACCGGTGTCGCACCGGTTCCATCAGCTTGCAGAGGTGGTGGTAGTTTCCATCAGGCGCCATCAGTAAATCTGATTGGTTCTTGTATAGGGCGGGAATTAGCAGACGAATGACATCGTGCACTGTTGTGTCATGGCGATGTGTTCTGCTTTGGTTCTGCTGTATTGTTTGTAATGAGCACAACGCAAAAACAATATGTTAATCCTTATGAGCGAACATGTCAACGGACCAGTTATTATTACCGGTTCAAGAAATAAATTGTTTATACTCTCTTTTCTTTGAACTAGATGACAGTACGGAAATTTCGCAAAATATTTCTAGCGTAGCACAGACAACAACTTGTGCAGTCGCCATGACAGGCATCGAACCTACCAGCAGTTTTGTTCCTATTTCGCTGCAGCGTGACGTCATTGATATCCACCGGTCCGGTGAGATTCGGAATACGCTGATAGCAACAACTAACTTCCGATTTTGTGGCACGTATCTTGATCATTTTTATACTATCATGGGTCCTTGGTGTTGGTTGTAAGTAGTTCGAAGTAATGGAATGGACGAAAGAAAATACGTTAGAATAAAATTAATGCACTGATGGAAAGGCCTTGTTTGTGGGATGTGTCTGCAAAAGAGTACACGAGCAAAACTAAGAAGGCCGACTGTTGTAGAAAACTGTAATTATTATTTAACTGTTCTCTAGAATATAATAGAGAGTTTTCGCACTCTCGTCGTACGCTAAACGTTAATGCTATGTTGACGTCAGTAATGGTCGTATTTGGTGATGTATGTTAACGTTCGTAAAACTTCGGAAAGGATAATTATAAGATATGACCCGCTCCTTTAATATCGATCATGTCGTAGGTCCTATGATAGTCAATCATTCGCACTGTAATTTTTTTAATTGAGATGAAATGGCTGCTCTTAAATTGTGTCTTTCTTTGATGTAACAGGAAGTATTTTTCGAGCACTATATTAAAATCGTGTTCTGACATTCTCAGCAAATTTTGAATCCAAATCGACCTTCAACTTTAAGCTCGTTTAGAATGTCTTCTGCACAGTGTCTTTTACTAAGATATTTCCACACCCACATTCTCATTTTCTTTCTTCTCAAGGCCTTGTAACGAGCAATAGAGGCAATTACAAAAGTCATATCATCATCTGAGTCCATTGTCCAAGGTTTGAAAATAAGACACTACCTACATTAAAATCTCGTGGATTGTTTATGGTGGACTACGCAAAGAAAGTCAAGTTTAACATGTTTAACAGTGTGGACAAAGTGTTAAATGAAATTAGCATTAACATGTTCAATCAACATGTTGGAATGTTAACAGTAAACAATTTAACATTTAACATGTTGTTGTTAAATGTTTAATAGTGGAGACGAGCCTTAAGATATCTTCTTCTGCCCCGACCTCTTCTACTATTCACCATTCCTTCAGTGCATCCTTCAGTAGGCAGTTTCTTCTCAACCAATGACCCAGCCAATTCCTTTTTCTCTTCCTCATCACTTTCAGCATCATTCTTTCTTCACCCACTCTTTCGAATACAGCTTCGTTTCTTATTCTGTCTGTCCATTTCACACGTTCCAATCTTCTCCATATTCACATTTCAAATGCCTCTATTCGCTTACCTTAATTTAGTCGTAATTTCCAATGTTTCTGCCCCATACAATGCCATACTCCACATAAAGTACTTCATTAGTCTCCTCGTCCACACCTGTGGAGTAACGGTCAGCGCGTCTGGCCGCAAAATCAGGTGGCCTGGGTTCGAATCCCGGTCGGGGCAAGTTACCTGGTTGAGGTTTTTTCCGGGGTTTTCCCTCAACCACATATGAGCAAATGCTGGGTAACTTTCGGTGCTGGACCCCGGACTCGTTTCACCGGCATTATCACCTTCATTTCATTCAGACGCTAAATAACCTAGATGTTGATACAGCGTCGTAAAATAACCCAATAAAATAAAAAAAAAATTCACTAGTCTCTTCCTTGGTTCTTTTTCCGGGCAAATCGCAATATAGCGAACGTAGAAGCTCCGCCCACGACCCCTTCCACTTTTCCCCTACTAGCTCATCAGACACTCTACGTGATAGGCGAGTGTTGTGTCGAATGAACATTTCATGTGGCTGGGGATAACTTCCCCTACTGGCGTTCGCTTTATTGCGATTTATCCCTTTTTCTAAATGTCCGCATAAGATGCCCCTTTCTCATTATGAGTTCTTTTTAATTTGATACCTCATTTTGTCGGCATTAGAGAACGTACCGTGAAGCTGTTCCTTATCATATAATGTTTACTACCCACACATTGCATTTGAAGAACTATCGTAGTTCGTTGGCATTTGTTTCTACTTGAAATTGTGAATACTCCGGCATAAAAAAGCTACAGAGTTGTCCTAGACGCTACACTTTCACCTAACGATGCGCCGATGTATGACATTTCAGAATTTGCTATACTCTCTTCCTTAAACTCGAAAAGTCTGCGGAATGAAGCTGACGCCGTTTGTTGTTTTCCGTGTAGTGTAATACTCCCCTCCAAGGGACAATATTGACATTCCAGAGCACTCAGGAAAGGGAAACTTTTCTTCTCGGTTGGCTCGTTCGTTTCCGCAAGTCTAATTCCCATCCAATTGTTGATATTAGCGTGGGTTGTTTAATCTTTTATCCAACTTTGCAATAACAGAAAATTTGATTCTAGTATATAACGATAGACTTTATACAAAGAGAGAGAGAAAGAGAACAACGATGATAGAATAATTTTTGTTTAATTACTGATGCTGATATAGTTTAAATCACATTATGTACGCCTTTCATACTTAATTGATTATCATCTTTCTTTGAATTTCCTTGTTGAGGTTTTTCAGGGTTTTTCCTCAACCGTAAGGCAAATGCCAGGAAATTCGAGCCACAACATCCCACAATATCACCGGCCTCATTCATCACCGAAATCATATTCATAACAAATCAGTAATAGGCTACATATTATAGTCGCCATCTAGTTCACAACAATAGAACCAGTCTCAAAAATAATACACAGGCCTTCGGATTTCACCCAAAAGATTAACTCGTGATATGACCAAAGATGTTAAAGCGAGTATAAACAACAGCGAGAAAAAAAAATATATTAATAGAGATTAAAATGATCATTGTTGAATTAATAAAGAATCATAAAGAAACATAAAATGCCAAAATTTACAGATTATATAATGCAATAAATTAAATCATTTATTATTGTCACTATTGTAGCCTACACTAAACGGATCGAAATCACAACCATGCATATTGGCATTTTGTATGTATCTAGAGACCGGAGAAAGAAATTTAGAAAATAATAATAATAATAATAATAATAATAATAATAATAATAATAATAATAATAATAATAATAATAATCATCATCATCATCATCATCGTCCTTGCAGGTATTAGGCGTAGTGGCCTGTTACTGTCTCCGTCCATCTTTTCAGGGGGCGTCCCAAAGATCGCCTTCCATGTGGTATATAGCGAAGAATTTGTCTTGGGAGTCTGGAACGGTCCATCCTATTGACATGGTTAAGCCATTTTTGTCTAATAGTGGTTAAGATGTTCAAAAATAGGTGTAATTTCCAATTCTTTTGTAATTAGTTAATTCCTTTTGTGGTCAAGCAAGCTGTAGCCGGCAGTCCTCCTTTGAAATCTCATTTCCGCAGATGTTAGGCGTTGAACATCTGAGTTTCGGACAGTCCAGGCCTCACTACCATACATGAGGACAGTCTTGCTAGAACTTTTTATGCTTTTAACCTGGTATGTTTTTGGGTTTTCGTGGTTGTGAAAATCTGGTTGATGGCTCTTAAGGCTCCATTAAAATGTTGAATATTTTCAGATATATCAGTAACAGGTAAATATGTCACTATCCCTTGCAACCCAATAATAATAATAATAATAATAATAATAATAATAATAATAATAGTAATAGTAATAGTAATAATAATAATAATAATAATAATAATAATAATGTATTTATTTAGTATTAATATTTGTGTGCTGAACAACAGCCAGAGGCCAATTATTATAGTTCAGCACAGTACACAAACAGAAGATACAAAGGTACAAAAACAAATTAATAATATCTTAAATAAACAAAAACATACATAAATAAAATTGAGAACAAGTACAGTAAATACTAATAATCAAAACGAAACTATACCTTAAAAGGATGTAAATTGTGCCCATGCAAATTGGCATATTTTATGCATCTACAGACTGGAGAAAGTGATTTTGAATTTCTGTTATAAAATTTTTTTTGAAATCTTAAACCTTTTTGTAGGAATATTGTTTATGATATACTCACAATCAATATAACCCTTGATAACTTTGCAAAAAAATTGATAATCAAGGTTTTGACGTCTAGAATAAAGGCTACAACAATTAAAATATTTACAGGTAATCTCATAGTTCAAGTCAGAGGAAATGGGTATAAATCGAAAAGCACATAAGGAAATAAATTTTCTTTGAATATTTTCCAATTTAACCGAATCAGTTGAAGTAATGGAATTCCAGGCTACAGATGCATATTCAAGTTTAGATCGAACCAAAGTAAAGCATAGAATTAATAGTGACTCTGGAGTAGAAAAAGAATAAGTTATAGACCTTATTAAACCAAGCATTCTTACTGAATGATTATAAATATATTGAACATGATCATGAAAGTATAATTTAGAGAATAATTAAATATTATGGCAGTGGTTTTTCGTGAGTACTAAATGATAAAAGTTTTTGTTTAATTAATTTTCATTCCATAGTAATAGCAGTGTTACAAAACTCTCAACTTTGGTAAATAATAGGTAGACCTATTCATAATAATATCTTTTTTAAAATTGTCAGTTTGACAGCATTTATGTGTGTGCTCCCCTAGCTTTCCAAACGCATGGTAGGGATTTCACTCGGATATACTCGTACATTCGAAGCCCGATCTGAGCGAAAATGTCGAGATTGAGGAAATAATGTGTCCATCGGTTATGGCACGGTTGTTTTATTAACACGAACCGGATCCCTACTCTACAAACCCCTGTTGTAACTAGAGAACACTGTCACACATTTTTGCACAGTTTTAGATTGATCACAATGTGACATGTGCTCGGGAATTATGGTTCGTACACGCTTTTTTTGATTCCTAAACAAAATTCGGTCCTTGTGATTTCCCACTACAAATGTCTCATTACTTGTAAAGAATTACATCAATCTCTATTTCACAAGGCATTTGAGGTTCCTGGCAGTGGCAGAGGAGATCTCTAGCAAGATTAATTCTTTTCTAATGGACTTCATTCACTGCTTTGACTCGTACATTCCCTTTGTGACTGCATGGCAGTCTGGCTCTCTGGCGTCCGCACACCGACTGTTCCTAAACTTGTGCCCGCAGAGCCATGGAGAAGCTGATTATGTGACCACATCTATGTCTGCATAAACCACTTTGCAGTATGACGCAGCGCTGTGCCGTTTACGTCCACCATCATCCGGCTCGTTATGGGCGTCATACTGCGTCGGCTGCGATTATGTCTAGCATGTACATGCCCTGAACGTCCATAAAAGTGCGTGTGCGTGTTGTTTACGATATAAGTTATAATATTCCAATAAAGTGTTGTAATATGCTAGAAGCTTAGTATCGTACCATACAATCAATTTTTCAAAATTTGTTTTACCTATATGTCTATTAATTTACACTATGTTGTGTGTAGTAAAAAAACCTTCTGTGAATTAAAAAAATAAACACACATTACCTACACTCCGTTTCTGGAATCTGTTAAGTTACGCTGGATTTACAATGAAGCGACATCCGCGACACGCGACGCGACATCGCAGTATTGCGTCGCGAACTGGTGTTCACAATTCCGCGACTTGAATCGCTGGTTCGTATTGATTAGGGAACTTAAAATGAAACGATGCCTGCCTTCTCTATTTTTGGAGTAGAAGAAATCAACATATCATAACTAGGCTATATGTGTATGACATCTTTGCAATTTGTTGATCTCCTGCATATGAGCCTTTCAGAGCAAAAGTGATGTAAGTCAAAAATGGGTAATGAGGGTTAAAGTAAACATTCTGTAAAATACAGCGCAAAGTAGCAATTAATATTCAATTTATTTAAACTATTAGTAATCAGTGGATAGCAAGAAAGACATATTAATTGCTAATTTGCGCTGTATTTTACAGAATTTTTACTTTAAACCTCATTACCCAATTTTGACTTACACCAATTTTGCTCTGAACGGCTCATATCATTGGCTCTCATATAGGCTACAAAAACGTCCAATGCTGGAGGCATCCAGCAGAGCTTCTAAGCGTAACTTTGAGGTTAGGTTTCCCTAATAGTTGGTATCTCTCTTTAAAATCTTTGTTGCAGAGAATTTCCTACGTTCTTTTCTTATGATTTTCGTATTGTAACTTCCACGATGTCCATTATAGTTTTAGAAACAAGTCCTGTAATCTGGGACAAAATTGAAAAGCACCTCATTAAGTGGAAATTCTCTGAGGACAATTTCACGAAGGTGGAAGAAGGTTATTGGAAAAAATTAAATTTTCCGAACTTAATAGGAGCCATGGCTGGAAAGCATTGTGCATTTCAAGTAAACAAACCGTAATATAAAGAGTGAACCGTAAATAATGCCATTAATTTGAGAGTTATTCTTTGAGATATTTTAAACAAAAAAAAAATTAATACAATTATTGTTTTCCTTTTTGCTTCCTTTTCGAGATAAAAGCTGTTTTGTATGAAACATTTCTTACCGTGGATTGAGAAAACCATTGATTTAATTTCCAATATGTCCAGTCAGTTTAGGAGAGCGCTGTATTATGATAATAAATACACAGAAATTTGATCCTAACAAATGTAACGTTTTAAAATTCCTTTTCAGAATGAAAATGTA
The DNA here is from genome assembly GCF_040183065.1 of Periplaneta americana. Lineage (NCBI taxonomy): Eukaryota > Metazoa > Arthropoda > Insecta > Blattodea > Blattidae > Periplaneta > Periplaneta americana. The sequence continues at coordinate 38,709,621 of NC_091117.1, read as the reverse complement.
CATTTGTTCATATGAAATTTCTGCATATTTAACCGACAAAGACTAATTTTTTTTTGTCATAATACACTGCTCTCTTAAATTGACTAAGCATGTTGGGAATTAAGTTAATTCAACGGCTTTCCCAAAATATGCTATGAAATGTTTCACATAACATATTTTTTTTCTCGAAAATGAAGCAAAAAAAAAAAAAAGGGCAAATTTGTATTAAACTTGTTGTTTGAAATATCTCAAAGAATAACCTCTTGAAATTAATGACATTACTCACGGTTCACTCTGTATAATTCAGGGTATCCTTTAACCAATTCTATCAACATCTCATCTGAAAAAATATTCAATTTTGTTGCAGACGACGCCATCATAAACAAAACACATACTCATTTCTGTAACGTCGCACGATAAAAGTTACTGTAACTCAATTTCAACTTTCTTCGCGTTGCGATCTGCGTCGTGACGTCATGGAATTCTGATTTCCTATTGGGCCATAATTTATGTAATGTTGCGTCGCTGTGTCGACGTATTTGAGTGGGGCGGATGAGAAGCTAATGGGCGGAGTCTATCAGTGCAGGAATGTGTTGCGGGCTGCGTCTGCTCGCGGCCGCTAAGGGGTAAGATGCGCGCTGCAGAAAGTGACAGGTAGTGTGTCATTTTACACACTCGTCTTCAAGTAATGCATTCCTCCAGAGCAGTCATTGGACTGGCCCCCTCCACTCACCACTTGCGTAAAGGACTCGTTTCGTCCCCTATACTCTACAGATTCCAGAAACGAAGTATAGTTCAGCAATTTTCAATCGGTGTCCCGCGAGAAAATGAAAACTGTAAAGTTTGTCGTAATAAAAATTTCAAAAATAAAATAAAAGTGAAAAGATGGTAAAAAAAAGTGAGTCCACAAGGGTCAACTTTCAACGAACGCTGCACAAGTCAACATTCAGTAAACACAGCGATCGGCAGAGAAGAGAATGACTTGACGCACAGCTGAAATTGCCAGATCAGTAAAGTTAGAATATCGTACCAGCCTTAAAAAAATATCGTATTTTCTTGTCTTTATGACAAAAATCGTACCTTGACAAAAGATGTAATAATATTATATGTTTTGATATTTCGATGACTGAGAACCAGAATGTTCTAAGTACAACTTTTTGTAAGAAAGAAATCTGTGTTGCATTGTGTTCCAGTTCTAGTCTGCATGTTTTAATCGAACAAAATTGTAAATATTCCTCTCCATAAGGTTGCTATGAAGCTATTCCAAATTGTTTCGTGAAGCTTTGAATGTCACGAGCTTAAAATAGCTCTCCTGAAAAAAAAAAAAAAAAAAAAAAAAAAAAAGTAAATGGACTTGGAACAATCTGGTTCTGAGCCATCGATTTCTTAAATAATAAATTAAGAAAACATACATAATACCATAATAGCACACTAATATTGGATTGTAATAATTTTATAGACCTATCATTAAATTTTACATGTCTATAATAAAATTAAAAAATAATATATAAAAAAGTATGTGAATAAATAATAAGTATTTTGTTTCTCTTCTCGACATTTTTTGCCCCACGTGCCCTTTCACCATTAATCAGTCCTCCCATGTTGTTTAAAAATAATGCATATAAAATTGAAAATATTTTGTGCGAGATCGTGCGTATTTGCTTGTTTTCCGCACAGAACCAATACGCGGTAAGTGTGAAATACCACATTCAGTATTCCCAACGTAACATACATAACAATTTCCCTCTTCTTACCGCTTAAGCGCGACATTCATTTTACTGCTTTAGGCTTTTAACATATTTTTAGAGACGTTTAACATAGTAATAATTATAAATTGGAAACTTACCACTGCAATTTCATCTAAATTGCACTGTTAATTATTATTATTTTTAAATATTTGCAAAAATTAAGTAAAGTCTACTACTCCACGAAAGCTATTGTATTCCTGATACAAATAACATTAAGGAAGCCGTGAAAAAATCAACAAGACTCCAGATGCCGATGTTATTACTGCAATATGTTATATAAATAATATTGTTAAAATATTAAAATGAAAAATAAATCATTACATAACCTTACCGTTTGTTTTAAGTTCGCATTTATAGACTGGGGGAAAAAAGACACGTATATTACGGCCTGCTGGAGTAGGCCTATAGATATTTTTGTTTTCTAAAGTTTCCGTCATTAAACAGAAACCAAGATGGAGATTTCATTGCAACTAATTACAAATTCGTCTTTCAGGTATGTAATAAACGATCTTCGCACAAAATAATGTACGATACACGAGCGGTATGTTTGTTTTCATGTTCTCGGAAATTAAAAAAGCTCAACTATGTTTCGTTTTTTCAATCTTTTTCTCGAACATGAAAACGTCAGCATACCGCTCTTGTAACGTATATTACTATTATTTTAATATTAATAGGCACTTAGAGTCCTACATACATCTCACTTATTTGTATTTTATAGCCTACTCCTTTAGTGTACCACATGTTCAAAAAGCTTTAAAAACGCTGATCTAGTTACCTGTGCTCTGCGATGGCTGTGTGGTCAGATCTTTAACCTGTCTCTCGCAGGCAGTCCGGCTTCGAGACCCAGTCAAGCCTGTGATTTTTCATTGAAAAATCCATAGTTGCAATTGGGGTTTTTCTCAGAGTTCTATCCTTTCTCCATATTAGGAATCTGCATCATTTCGCCAACGTTTTCTCCATTTCGTCATCGTTCTATAGCATTCCCCGAACGTAGACTTTTTACGCCCCATCCACCAAAAAAAAAAAAAAAAAAAAAGGGAAGAAGACATTGAGAAATCAGTGATGCATGATAAGTCTGAAGTGTATGTGGAATAAAAAAATTAATCAGGACCTTGTTATGTAGAGTTGCGAGTGATTTCATTAAACAGTGGACATCTTTCAGACATTTCTTTACGCGTTTTTCTTAAGATTCATCACTCAGATGTGGTCATAAAAATTACAGTTTGTAATCACGCATTCTTATGAAAATTTTGTATTCCTTTCTCCTTCCTACATAAGTAATAAACACCTGCAACAATTTTAGCATTTTAATTAACATTTCGAAAGGAGCACACACAAAGTTTCTTATTCAGCACCGCATTTTTTTAACCAGCAACATTTAATTAGTAAAAGCGTAATTCTACAATTTTGTTTGCCCTAAACATGAACAGTCTTACTAATAAACCGTGTATAGTTTTTATACTAGACTTATGCAGAGTTGAGACAGAAAACTTTACTAATCAACCATGCAGAAGCGATGGACGTATAAACAGCCTGTAACTATACAATGGGAATTGCTTTGCAGTAGTTATATACACGAAACCCCTTGTTTAATCGTTGTATATAGAGAAAAAATGGCCGCCCCTCTAACAGCTGTTCGTATCGACTGTCATTTTATGATGATGGTTGCCTAGTAACCAAAGAAGAAGAAACCAAAGAGCACAGAATACTTAGAATAATATTACTGTAGCTTGTACTCTTTGACCAAAATATAGTATGGTAATCGATTAGAGCCAGTTGCACTATCGATACTTAACACGCCACACTAGAGCGCTCTACCGGATACAATAGAGAACCTCAGATATTCTATTACCTTTCGTAACGAAGTAATGACGAAACTATGACGTAGCTGTGTAACAGTTGTACTGTTATACACGACGTATGTAGTGATTATTAATAAGGAATTTACACACGACGCATAAATGAGCTACTCATTGTATAAGTATAAGACAGTTAAACGTCTTTATATAGAGTTTTTATTAGTAAGACCGGAAATGTGTTTATTTTGATCCTAAAATGCCTTAAGTTTGTAAATCGTGTACGTCGCGCCTGATAATACAATGCCATTTCATCTTGGTCTCAACAATTCGGACATAACTTAAATACAGATAAATCACAGATTATCTTATTTGCGAATAAAAGATTAATCCCTTATATTAATAAGCTGAACCTTCCTCCTGTGAATCTGAATATAGCGATCATTCCATTTAGTTTAACTGTAAAAAATCTGGGAGTTAATTTTGAATCTAATCTTACCTGGGACACGCATATCAAACAACATGCAGGAAAGTATTTTGCACCCTTCACTCATTAAGGGGCTAGGTACAGCTTAAAGCAGTAAAGTTTTTGGAAATATTCAACTTTTTTTTTTCTTCATTACTGCATCTTGTACAATAATGAAAATTGGTAGGTATAAAACACTGTCCTTCTGTTATATGAAAAAAAAAAACATATTTTTACCTTTGAAAAAAAAATTTATATATATATATTTTTTTTTCAAATTCAAAATGTTGGAAGTTCACTGTGCAGTGATGAAGCGTTTCCCTCATAACTCAAAAACTTCTTAAATTTTTCACGTTCTCTCGCTTTTATTTTATTGCTCAAACTCGTGTTTACAATATCATGCTATTTCAACTAAATTCCTTAATAAATAATATTTTTTTTTATTTTGTGAAATAGAAAATACTAATATTTGACCATTTTTAAATGAATTTATTTTTTATCAATCTATCAAAAGTATAGAAGTGATTTTGCATCATATTATAGATATGACATGCATAAATACACACAAACAATTTCATCATTGGATGTTGGATAGTTTTTGAGTTATGTGGGAAACGCCTCATCACTACACAGTGAACTGAATTTTGAAAAAAAAAAAAAGTAAATATTTTTTTTAATCGTAAAAATATTTTTTTTTCCGTATAGCAGAAGGACAATGTTTTATACATACTAATTTTCATTATTGTACAAGATACAGTAATGGAGGAAAAAATGTTGAATATTTCCAAAATTTTACTGGTGTAAGCTGTACTTAACCCTTAAAAAGATTGTACCACTATCCAACTAAATTAAAGCAGACGCTTGTACAGACTCATGTTATGCCTCATTTCGATTATTGTGACGCTTTATTCAGTGATTTCTGGTGGATTTATCCCAGAAACTGCAACGTGTTCATAATGCGTGTGTTCGTTTCATTTGTAATGTCTGCTACTACGATCACATTTCGCCTTCTTTCGATAAATTATTGTGGCTCAGGGTGTAGGAGAGGAGAAAGTTACATTCTTTTCTCCCTCGAACCAAATTTTGCACACCTCTGCTCGCTCTTACTTATTTGTCCGATTCCACAATCTTTCTCGCTATCATAACTTAAATATTCGGTCACAATATGATAACACGCTAGAAATTCCACTCCACACATCATCTCTGTATTGTTCATCTTCTACTGTTGTTACTTCTCGTCATTGGAATTCTCTGCCGCCTGAGGGCTACCGAACTTTAGTTTCTTTTAAATGTAATTTTTTAAAATTATTAGTAGGTTATTTTACGACGCTTTATCAACATCTTAAGTTATTTAGCTTCTGAATGAGATGAAGGTGATAATGCCGGTGAAATGAGTCCGGGGTCCAGCACCGAAAGTTACCCAGAATTTGCTCATATTGGGTTGAGGGAAAATCCCGGAAAAAACCTCAATCAGGTAACTTGCCCCGACCGGGAATCGAACCCGGGCCACCTGCTTTCGCGGCCAGACGCGCTAGCCGTTACTTCACAGGTGTGGACTTTAAATGTAAATTATAAAAATATCTTATGATGAGTTGCCAAACCTAACGCGTTGCAGTGATTTAATGCAATGTATTTCACTGTATTTATTTTTCTTCTTTTTTCTTATTTTTATTTTGTAATCATGTAAATCGTGTTTATTTATGAGGGTGAGTCAATGAATAGAAGGGAGGAAAAGACTAGACGAAAGGAGGAGGAGGAGAAGAAGAAGAATAAGAAGAAGAAGAAGAAACCCTGTCGAGGAGGATAAATGAAGAGTAAATAGGACGAAGGACAAGAGGAAACAAGAAAAGAAAAAGAAGAGAGCTCATGGAGAAGATTAAGATTCAGAATAATTGTCGAGAGAGTCATTAGTGTGATGGGCCCAGCTGAAGGCATGTGACAAAAGACACCGAGGGTCGTTCCCTGACAGATTCGGAGGCATTTATTGTCTAGATCTAGAGAAGCGATTGTGGAGTACATTTTCAGATTACTTTGGTTCCCCCTTGCATTATCATTCAACCATTGCTCCACCACATCATCACTGCGTCTTGGAAGAAATACCGCCATTGTATGATAAACATGTTAAGTATAGCGATTGTCTTATCAAAAGCCTGCTTAATATTTAGCGATACTGGGGTGGGGGGTAAGGGAGGCGCAATTTTTCATGTACGCCGTCATCTGCTGAATGAAGATGCGCGCGAGGTTGCCAAGTCGCGCGCTACCTGCTCGCGTCACATACATAATTCATAGGCCAGGCATTGGAATTGATGCGGGGGGCTTATTTAGCGTCACATTAAGTTTATCCGGGCGCCATCAATATCGCTCGGCTCGAGAATGCTAATACCGGCCGCTTAACTCGAACCCGCGCCAGGCGCGATTACCTTCGTCGAATTGTTGCGGAGTCTACCATTTGTCCTCGAGTACCGCGAGGCAGACGTCCTAACGCCTCCTCTCCAGTTGGCGGGATTAGCGCCAGGTTTCCGATAATGCGCAGCAGTATTCGCGGCAAGCTTGTGGATGTTATTGAATTAAACACATTTCACTTCACCGCCACTTTCTCTTTTTATTGCGCCATATTTGGCTTGTGGCCTAATGGTTACCGTAATTGCTCAGTGATCCGAGAATCATGGGTTAAAATTCGACCGAGAATTCCTTTCGAAAGAAATAAGGCCGAGGATGCCGTATCGTACACTTATCATAAGCAGGAACCGCACTTTGTCCCAGGAGATTCTTGCGTCTAGCAGGCGAAGTGCTTTACTGACTGATCACGCTACTCTTGTTTCGTCAAGTGGAGCAGAACAAAATATGGACCAAGAATAATTTCAAGGAAAAATTGTTCCGGGGCAGGGCATCGAAACCGTGGCCTTTGGCTGAGCGCGCCAACGCTCTACCGACTGAGCTACCCAGGAACTCTACCAGACCAAGGCTCAGTTATTCCCTTTTTATCCACATACGTCAAGTGAGTTGACGAGACGTGAGAGATCCAATATTGAGTGCACACTTGCAGTACTGTGTGACTTGAATTTCTGATTTTCTGTTAGCGAACAGCATGAAACATAGACCACTTTAACAATTACATTAATATTTACAATTTATGTACACTAGAATATGTTTTTTTTTACTACTCATACTATCATAAAGAACGTAGGCCTACATTGATCAAACATTATTTATACTATTCAGCTTATTATACAGTGTTGTGTATTGTACGAGTATGTATGTATTTATTAATATTACAATTGAGCATACACCCGGTGACAGTGATATATTAGTACATTATGCAACGAGCCTATAATGAAGGTAATTAAGAAGTGAGTATGGATATTTATGAAACGAGCGCAAGCGAGTTTCATAATTTTCATACGAGCTTCTTAATTACCATTATAGGCGAGTTTCATACGACTTTTTATTTCTAACTTGATATTATTAATTTTTGAGCAATGTCCCGTATGTTGTGAGATGTGCGCAGACGCGAAAGTATTGATTTTTTCCGAGGAACAGATATCCACATTGACCTTGCTAGGCCATGAGAACCTACTGAGGTAACATTGAAATTAAATTAGACATTGAAAAACGAGATGACAAATTGAATTTATTTGAATATTATTTGCAATTAACGGTAATTATTATAGTAACAGAACATAACCTTCTGCGACAGTATTGAATTTCCAGTCTCCGTGACTTTTCGCTAATTCTCTTTGGACTGCATATCCGAGAATAATCGATACTTGCGGTTTTATAACGGTAGAAAGCTGACCTGTCATTGGCTGAACAGTTGTAACCTGAGTCGTCATTGGCTGAAAGACCTGACCTTTAATGAGTAGGTGTACTTTAATGACATGCATTAAAGGTCTGCTACCAGGTGTATAATTACTACATTTCGGCATGGTCGAGCATAAAATATAATATACAATAATGTTACAATAATTAAAATAATAAAATTATACTAATTAGAGAATAAAAATAAAGGTAAATTTAATTCTAACTATAAATAAATAAATGCAATAAACCGAGGACTATAAATAAATATTATGCTGTAATAACGCCTACTATCAATAAAAGTAAACTTAACTTAAAAGTACTTCTATTAAACCCAACTATTATCAAGTAATTACATATCAACTTAATTACTTACATGACACAACTTAGATGATTACAACACATCTACAATTAAATTTTCAGTCTAATCTTCTCAAGCTTTCCCTAAATGAATTGATTTTGAGATGACCACCCTGAAAGATTGCCGCAGGTAAGCTGTTCCAGTCTAATATTGTACGGTTAACAAAGGAACATTTTGCCACGTCCGTTCTTTGTTTTCTGCATTTAAACTTCCTAATATGATCAGCCCGCCTAAGTATGATGGTTTCACTAATCTAGCACTGATGTCGGTCCATGCTTTGTGTCCTATTTGTGCCTTGAATATTGCGGTCAGTCTGGTTTTTCGTCGCCTTGATTTGAGAAATTCCCACCTTATGTCCTTTACTATCTCTTCGCCATGTCCCTTTCCCATTTGACATATTTTGCTGCCCTGCTTGGGACCTTTTCAATTTAATCGATTAGGTTTTTTCTGCTTGTTCCTCCCAATCCAGTTCGGTACTTAAATATATACCTAGGTAATGCACATTATTTCATTTCATAATACTATAACCTGCTTATTTTGTAAATTGCGTATAACAGTGTAAATAATGTTTTCATCATGTAAGCCTTCATTCTTTATGATAGTGTAATAGTGAAAATAAAGTATTTTAGTGTACATGGTATAGAGGAGTGTCGGAGATAGACTACTTTCAAAAGCAGATTGTCAGAAAGACTGCTTTTTGTCTCTAGAATAATAATTACGATCTTTTTTCAAATATTACGTTGCAAAATATTTATTTTTAATATATAATTTTTCCTTCATTATGTTAATCATTCCTTCGATGGAGATTGTCTTACTTAACACTAAATTGTGCTTGTTTAACTCTTCAGAATTACATGTAACTGAACACATCTACATTTTGCTTTATTATTATTATTATTATTATTATTATTATTATTATTATTATTCCACTGTTGTCTGTCATGATGTTATTTATATTTGATATGTAGCCTATTTTTATACTGGTTGAGTGGAATAGAAGGCCTTATGGCCTGAAATCTGCCGGTACTAATAAAAATAAATCAAATAATTAATTTTTTTTTTTTAGATTTAGATTTTATTTAATAATAACATATACATAAAAACGTTACATTAAAATACCCCGAAAGAGCAAAGCTCGTGTTCGGTGACAATTCCGTTACATAGATACACATACTTTGTAGACAAAATACTTAAGAAAAAAGCTCACATAAAGATGATAATAAAATTATTAAATAATAATACTAGTAATAACTGAGTGAAAAAAGAGACGATGTTTAGATTGATGGATTAATATTAAGTTATTATTAGTAGTATAATTAGTGCAGGTCATGTTGATATAGTAACCAAGATAAAATAGAAAAATACACTTAGGATAGAAATAAACTTGTTTTACAATACATGGTACATAATATATATGCAGGGAAGTCTGTCATATAAATTTTTTAATTCTGGATCTGAAAATTTCATTGCTTAAAGTACTCAATTCTGGATGAAATTTTATTATCGAATTATATAGACGTGGACCATAATTTGTACTGTGTAGTAAAGCAGCAGATGTGAAATATTTAGGTTCAACTAATTTAAGAATTTCATTTCGCCTTGTATTATGAGCATGTGGCTGAGCTACAAATTTCATTCTATTTTTATGATAGAATTTCATTAAAGAGTATTTATAAGTTTGGTCAATTCTAAAAACATTCAATTCGGAATGGATCAAATTTGTTGGATAATTCAGTCGCCTTTTCAAACAAATTTTGATTATACGTTTTTGCAACATAATTAGAGGAACAAATAATTTACATTGTAGGAAACATCATCATAGTATCAATCTTTATCACTACAATTCATTTTTAACAGTCTCTAAGGTGAAGTTTTGAATAATTAAAAGAACGTCAACTCCAGAACAAACAAGTTCCCTTATAAATTTAAATTTCTCGATCATTCATTCATAACGTTCTGCCCAAGAGCAGATCTTTCACTGCAAATCCAACATTTTCCAATCTTTCCTGTTTTCAGGCTTTCTCTTAGTCTCCACATATGATCCATCATGTATTTTAATGTTGCCTCTTTTTTTTTTTAGATCATATAATGCATTTATTAGTTTATCCATATCAGTTATCATTATTATTTCTTGTGCCAATTCTGTGCGCTTTATTATTTTTGTTATATATATGACGTCTGGTTTGTGTTGATGTGAATTGCTGAGTTTGAATAAATTTCAGTGTTTGTTCTTCCTATAACTATTGTACATATATGCGTCTGTTGTCTAGTTCATTTTATCTCTGCAGCCTTTGTGCCATTGTACACCGACACCCACTGCCATACGTTTCGTCTCTAACTGTAACTGTGTTTTTATTTTATGTGTGGAAATATACTCTGCCAATACATTTCATTAATCATTTAATGCTCAGACTATTGTATCCGTCAAATAACTAGTTTATGCATTCAAATAATAAAGTGGTTATCACATTCAATATTAAGAGTAGATTATACAGAGTGCGGAAAAACTATCTGAAATTATGATCTGATAGAAAGGCACAAAAGAGGCATATTAAAGCAGGAATTGCTGAGCTAAGGGCGTATGTTCCTTAACATTGATCGCTGTATGTAAATAACTTTTTAAACACCATTGGACATGTGTTGTATGTTAGGCTACTCTACCACGTTTATGGTACTGCGATAGGTTGTAACATAAACAAGAAAACCGTTTACACCAGCTTGGAGACCTATCGTGAATTAAATTCTGGTTGGTAATTCCCTACTCCCACCAATACTAAATGCAAAAAATTATTAGCTTCCTGGAAGTAGTGCAACCAGAACTGTTGGAATATGGCGTAATTGCAGCTAGGTGAACTTACAAGTCACAAAAATCAAGCGAATTGGCCGCGGTAGATCCATTGGATGGCCTGCACGTTCTCCAGACTTTTGTGTGTGAGAACTTGAGGAGCCTGGGGTACGAGATTCCGATTGAATCGAAGGAAGATATCGTCGATCGGATGCTTGCAGCTGATGACGCTCTACAGCATATGCCTGGAGTCTTTGAACGTGTACGACAATAACACATCGTTGCAGAGTTTGTATCGGCGCAGAAGGCCGCACTTTTGAACAGCTATTGTAATTGATTACAAATTGAAATGGTTTTGAGGAATGTAAAACTGTATTCTTTATTCCATCGAGTACAATACAGTTTCTGGATTTGTCTGTCAATTTGTTTCCGACCCATGTTCATTTCATAAAAAAACGTTTGTTTTCGTCTCTTGTATCATCCCTAGAAGTTTGAATATTTAATTTAGATACACTGTATTTTTAAGGTAACATATTATAACATTTGGGACATATATAGGGTAATAATTATGGGCATTTTAAAATCTAAAATAAGACACATTCTCATTTGATTTCAACTTGGTATTATAGTGCTGTATGTCACATCTTAATTATGTATAAAGAGTAAAAGATGTAATACATAAAGATTATACGAATAAAAATAAAAAATACCTAATTTGAGAAACAAAGCTCTAGACCTACATGAGGATGCACAATGACACTTTCTGATTATCCTAAGTATTTTATTTTGGAATAGGACTTCATTATCATTGATTAAAGTTCATTATCGTTGCTGATACCTCCCCAAAGGATTAATCCATATTTTATACCGATTTAAATAGAAGCAAAATTGTACTTTTCACATAGGAAGGAGGAATATAATCCCTTCAATTTTGTATTAAATAAATTATTTAGCATAATCTGCTCTTCAAATAATCAAATGTATTACCCAAATTATAGAGGAGACGGCCTACAGATATGAAGGGTAGCTGCGAATATATTGAATAAGCAGTTGCGGACAGTCGATAAGGGATGGTCCTCCAGATGGGGGGGGTTGGGCGAAAGGCTAACAACCTATCACCGTAAAAAGCAGCTTGTAACGAAACCCCAGAATAAGCCTCAGAATGAGAATGATTCTGTGGCACGACCATAAGGTTATGAGAAAATGCCTGTTATTATTCGGCTGAGATGCTTTTATCATCCAGTCTGCTGTCAAAAAATCTGAAAGTTATAATTTATAAAACAGTTATATTACCCTTTGTTCTTTATGGTTGTGAAACTTGGACTCTCACTTTGAGAGAGGAACGTAGGTTAAGGGTGTTTGAGAATAAGGTGCTTCGGAAAATATTTGGGGCTAAGAGGGATGAAGTTACAGGAGAATGGAGAAAGTTACACAACACAGAATTGCACGCATTGTATTCTTCACCTGACATAATTAAGAACATTAAATCCAGACGTTTGAGATGGGCAGGGCATGTAGCACGTATGGGCGAATCCAGAAATGCATATAGAGTTAGTTGGGAGGCCGGAGGGAAAAAGATGTTTGGGGAGGCCGAGACGTAGATGGGAAGATAATATTAAAATGGATTTGAGGAAGGTGGGATATGATGGTAGAGACTGGATTAATATTGCTAAGGATAGGGACCTATGTGAGGGCGGCAATGAACCTCCGGGTTCCTTAAAAGCCAGTAAGTAATAATAATAATAATAATAATAATAATAATAATAATAATAATAATAATAATATTGGTGGTGGTAGTGGTGATTGTCGAAAGTGACACAATGAACTATTAAGAATAAAGTAGGAAGGTTGTAGTCTGGAAGCCGGGTTCAAGTTTGTCGTCTCTCATGCACCACGGCCCATTATGGCGACTTGTTACCATGATACCATCATGTGCCTCAGCTTAAGTTCGGCTGCATCGCTTGCCTTATGATGAACACTAATTGCGTCACGTCTTTGCAGGAGACACGGTTCTGGCGTAATAACGGCGATTTATCTGCATCTACCTGGCGTTTCAATTCACGCCATCCATCACGCTCCGGGATTATTTCCTTCCAGAACACGATATATTAGATAAATTTGATGTGCGCATGCTGCTACATTAGAGAGATCATCAAGATGTGGTTAAAGAAAAATAGAAAGTGAACACAATTTGTATCCTCCTGAGTCCTTAGACATTTATTGTTTTAATTTTGAAGTTCAGTATAATTCTACACTTCAAAAAAAAGTCACTGACATGAGGATAAATGATGAAAAAATACTGCAGGTTACTGTTAGATCATTAAAGCAGATATATTACACTATACTTCGGGTCTCTGCACATACATCTTATATCATACTCAGATACGAAGTATAGTATAGTATACTCAGGACTCAGGACAGTATGCAGTTTTCGAGTATGTCAGGATTTCATGATAAAATAATTTGTAAATTGATTTAACAAAATATCTAAATGCCTCATCTTGATTGGTCACTATGTAATATTTCCTATTTAACCAAGGAAGTGGTTTTGAGCTTTTCATAATCATTTTCTGTCTTTTTTATACGTGATCCCCAATTCGATCTTTCAGATATTTCAAGATTATTTACATTTAGTTGGTTTGTTATATCTTCATATATGACAAATTATGACATTTCTTGAATTCTGTATAATTTGGGCAGAGTTATATTTCATTTTTGATGTAATGGCATAGGAAATAAAATGAATAATTTCCCCTGCTGATAGGCGGTTAGGATATAATGTCTAAGATAGCAATTGAGGAGGAAACATTCAAAACTTGACACGTCGATTTTTCAGAAAATTTTAAAAATTTGTGTAGGTCTATCTGTAATAAACAAAGGTTTTTCACTGATAAAATGTTATATGAATCGATAGAAAGAAGAAAAGTCTTTAATATTTTACCACACAAGGTATTTTGTTCATTGCAGAATTGCACGTTTTTGGCATCTGAAATGTGTTTTCTGAAAATGGACATATCAGGTTTTGAATGTTTGCTCCTCATTATATTGACAAGAAAAGTGCGACAGAATATAGGGTAAAGGTTGGTAATATTGTGATAGGCCTACTAATATTATGATAGTTCTTTTGAGAATTTTTTACAATTTTACTGAGTGAGAGGAAGATCGGTTTTTTGCATCAACGTATTAAGGGATTGTTCGTGGACAAGTTTCTGCAGAAACCGCTCTCAAAAGGTACTATCATAATATTATTAGTATCACAACATTACCCTATCTTATTGCAGAAGTAATTCATTTTTTTTCTCTCCTCTCTGAATTTTCTTGATATTGGTTTTCGTCATTGGACTGATAATGTTGTAAGAAGTGTCAATTGGAAACTTTACTAGAGCTGTTTCACTTTTACATAAGAAATCTGACAAAATATACATATTCCAAAAATAATTAATCTCTATTATATCCAACAGCAGAAATAAGATATGTCGAGGTCGTAATCCGAATCAGTATAGTTTTACTGACTTTGACCTCGAGTCGACCCAAATTGCTTTCGACTTTAGGTCCACCCAAAAATCTTATGCTTTTCCCCACCTCGACTCCACTCGAAATTGCTTTCGACTTCAACTCCACAATTCCGATCTGGACATCACTTAAGAGTTCTTCCGACACCGACCTCGACTTTAAACAAAATTTCTCTCGTCTTCGACACAAACTACATGCAAAATCGCTTCGGACTCCATTAATACGACTCAGACCCGAATTCCACTCACATTTGTTTCCGATTTCAAAATTTCTTCTGGCTCCGACTTCATCCAAAATTGCTTTCGATTCTAACCCGGATTACACTCAGAATTGCTTTCAGAAAAAATTGCTTCCGACTCAACGACTGTGATTTATACCCAACTAAAAATTGTTTCCGTTAAAATTTCACAGACCTGATTAAAACATTCCAATGTCTGTTCTCGACTTTCCCTATTCTGTTACAGCAGTTATATTATATTTTATCATATTTTTGTTCTCTCATGACTTTTTGACATTATATTGGGCTATGAAACAACAATACTAAATTGCTTCCTACTCTTATCTTGACTTAAAATTGGTCTCGATTCGACATAGACTCAATGTAAAATCGCTTCTGACTCCATTATTCCGGCTCTGACTCCGAAAACATGCGGATTTGTTTCCGGCTTAATACAAAATTGCTTCGAATTCTAACCTCGACTTTACTCTTATTTGCTTCTACTTCACCCAATATTACTACATATTTCACACTCCAAAATAAAATTGCTTTTGCTTTGTACCCAAATAAACTAAAATATTATTCTGATCAAATTCCGCAGACCTGATAAAAAAGTCCCGATGTCTATTCTTGATCTCCCCTTTTTGGTAACAACAGTATCTCATTCGTTTGTTACATTTTTGTGCTCTTATAACTTTTTGACATATTGGGGCTGTAGGGCAACAATCCGACTTAAAATTTCTCTCGACTTCGACATAGACTACATGAAATATCTCTTGCGACTCTGATCCTGAAATAAAGCAGATTTGTTTCATACTTCATCCAAAATTGCTTTCGACAGCGACTTCATCCGAGTTGCTTCTGATACCGACTTCATCCAAAATTGCTTTTGACACCGACTTCATACGAAGTTGCTTTTGAAACTGACTTCATCCGAAGTTGCTTCTAATACCGACTTCATCCAAAATTGCTTTTGACACCGACTTCATCCGAGTTGCTTCTGATACCGACTTCATCCAAAATTTCTTTTGACACCGACTTCATACGAAGTTGCTTTCGACACCGACTTCATCCGACGTTGCTTCTGATACCGACTTCATCCGAAATTGTCTTTGACTCCGACTTGATCCAAGTTGCTTCTGATACCGATTTCATCCGAGTTGCTTCTGATACCGACTTCATCCAAAATCGCTTTTGACACCAACTTCATCCGAGTTGCTTCTGATACCGACTTCGTCCAATATCGCTTTTGACACCGACTTCATCCGAGTTGCTTCTGATACCGACTTCATCCGAAATTGCCTTTGACACCGACTTCATCCGTGTTGCTTCTGATACCGACTTAATCCAAAATCGCTTTTGACACCGACTTCATCCGAGTTGCTTCTGATACCGACTTCATCCGAAATGCCTTTGACACCGACTTCATCCAAGTTGCTTCTGATACCGATTTCACCCGAGTTGCTTCTGATACCGACTTCATCCAAAATCGCTTTTGACACCAATTTCATCCAAGTTGCTTCTGATACCGACTTCATCCAAAATTTCTTTTGACACCGACTTCATACGAAGTTGCTTTTGACACCGACTTCATCCAAGTTGCCTCTGATACCGACTTCATCCAACATTTTCTGACACTGACTTCACCAAAGTTGCTTCCAATTATAAACCCGACTACACTCAAAATTGGTTTCACTCTACCCAATATTACAACACAGATACTCCGTCAGAAAATTGCTTCAGACACGATGGCTCTGGCTTCTAACGAACTAAAATTGCTCCCGATCAAATTCCACAGATATGATTCTTTCATCTCTTTTTCCTTTCAAACCTCGCCTTGCTTCCTATAGCAGTGCAAGTGCATCACGTCTGTTATCACACTGTGATGCTGGTCATGATTTTTCGACATTACGTTGGACTACTTGACCAACAATGTTGTTTTTATGCGAAGAATGTGTGTACAATCGTTAAATGTACATATTTCCCCACCTCTGCTGAGTATGACATCACACGCAGCTGTCGACTGTCGTAAGTTTAATTGTCAATTCGTGCCCCATTCGATGTGACATGAAATGTAACGCCGCCGGCTCCTGTAGTAAACGTCCTGCCTACTTTTACTTCAAAATCGACGTCCACGTCTGAGCGGAGTATGCACGGCGTTAAAGCGCACTGCCACGGGCCTATTAAACTTCCGTATGCAAATGCCCGGCCGGGCGGATAATAACCGGCCCCTATAATGGCGGAGGTGTATGTGTATGTCGTAAAACGCTGTGGCTTGCGTAGGCAATAACAATCACTTTTAATTTTCGTGTATGCAGTAAAATTATGGAGCTAAATTGAACTGTCACTCCACCGTGCAGAGTTGTTTGTGTTTTCAGAATGTTTCTATTTACGCTTCCATTATTATCGTCATTTCGATTATTTATAAATTGTTTTCTATACACTTGTAAAATAATGACATTTTATAAACGAGGTAACCTCTCTGTCGGCCGCGTGTCGCATATTATACGAACATAATGTGATGTCTCATCTTGCACACGCTATCCTGTTTCCATAGCTACATCATTTTTTTACATTCTAACTATATGGGGTAAAACTCTATTTACATAATTTTACGGAGATTAGTTTACGTAAGATTTTATTATATAGCCCAGTGATGTCAAAGCAAGCGCATTTTTCTGACTTTGACGACGTGCGCGGGCATCAAGCGCTAAGTATGGAAAGAGGAAGGGTTGTGTATATGAATAAGCAGCCTGTTGGGTTAAGAAAACAGTGGTGCACAAACTTCAAACGGAACGTGAAATTTTATGCCGTTATTTTTATATGGCTTCTCTCTGTTTGATATTATCTACATATAGCCTATTGTCTGTAAAACAAAAGTACTAACACTGATTTCTTAAATAAATCTTAATAACATAATAGAGAGTTAAGAAGGAATATTCACTTAAATTCCATAGTAGTATAATTATACTGTATTAAGTGAATGAAACACATCATTCATAAAGAAAGTGATATTCCAAAGAAAGAGATTGAGTATGACATGATAAGTTGGAATTGATATTGCTGGTACCTTTTAGCCTTATAAAAGTAATCAATAAACTAATCAAAACAATATTACAGTACAAAGCAAAGTTACCTAGGTGCTGTATATGTTTTAAGTGTAACTAATATTACATAACAAAACTCTCATCGCATTATGCTTTTAAGGTGATGTTGGTGAGCAACTTCCTATCAGAATATTAAATTATTTTCTCGAAATCTGCTGAAGCCATAGAGCTGACATTTTTACAACACATGGGCACGTATCTTTTGCTTATGATGTAACAGTAATTGCTTTGTTAATTCATTTCCTTACAAACAATTTCCATGCGAATATTTTCAAAATTTTCAATACACTATCTTCAGTAATACGTATAAACGGTATATTTTATTTACGAAAACATTCTGTAAGGCTACTAAATAAATAGGCCTATATCTGAAAATTTCACTTTTCTATAAAAAAAAAGTTGAGAAAATATTTCTTTTGAATGAAGAAATCAATAAGTTCTATTCCCTTTAGTCATTGAATCAGTGCTGACCATCCCTGTACATAGCTCGACCAAGCGGCATATGCTACCTCTTTCGTCTGTCTCTTTCCTTTCCGCTGTAAAGCGCTCAGGCTCTCCTGAGCTCTAAAGCGCGCGCTTGCTCCTACGGGCATCGATATGCCTGATGTAGCCTAAGGCTGTTTCTCCTACAGTGTTAGACCACGACGCTACGGCACGGGACAAGTCTCTACAATCGGAAAGCAAAATAATAGTTCTACAGTGGCTTCCTGATCACTGCGGTCTATTTGGAAATAAGTAGCGAGACACGCCAGCGAAAGAAGACACCGAAATACAAGATGTTTCAAACAAATATACCGGTGTATAATATCACAGAGACAGTATAGAGTAGAAAATTAATTCTGCAATGACCTTCCTATGAAAAGACTCAAAGTTCTTACTTACTTATGGCTTTTAAGGATCCCGGAGGTTCATTGCCTCCCTCACATAAGCCTCTATCGGCCCCTATCCTGAGCAAGATTAATCTAGTCGCGATCATCATATCTCATCTCCCTCAAATCCATTTTATATTAGGGGAGACTGTTGTACCTTTAGCACAGTGTACTTTTGAACATTTTTTGTTTTTTAATTTTTGCTGCTATCTAGAGGACTCAAACTGAAGTAGATTGTAGAAAAAGCTCCTAAGTAGCTCTGGTACTAGTTTCAGTTTGATTTACTGCAAGGTGTGAGTTCCGTGGACAAAAGAATTTTTTTAGCACCAAAAGTAAACATTTCGTTCATTGATATATGTTTTCTAACATGAAACCAGATTGTATTTGTTAATATCTTTCAAGTACAATGTGTTCCCTACCATATGGTGAGTAATAAAATATTTTAATTTCCATGATTTATTCGAATCTTTAGTTTTGGGAACCATATTTTTACCTTGTACCTTTGAACACAAAACATGTTGTACCATGGAACATGATACTATGGGTTTTTGTTTTTCTTTTATTTTAAGATCATGTCACGAAGTAAATTTGGAATTAAAGAGGCTCCCAATTGATACGGATATCTTGAAGAAAGCTGTTGAAGCAGTTATTGCTCCTCCAGGAAATAAAATCTGTCAGAGAGGCCTGCTCTGGTTTATGATTGCAAACACATTTTAATTATGATTGTCAGCTTTTACAGCTTATATTCCCACCTATATTTCATGTGTTCCAACTTAAAAGAGGGTATGTTCCAAGGTACATGAACCTGTTGTATCTTTGAACATATTACATATCCCTTCATTTCATTTTTTCCATCCTTAATAGATCAGTAAAACAGGAAAATACATACAGGAAGTTGTAAAGGAATCTTCAATAATTATTTCAAGAATTTTTTTCATTTCAAAAATTTCATTTCATAAAATTAAAAAAAATAAAAATAAAATGTGGAAAGTATTTATACGTACAACAGTGTCCCCTATCCTCTCATCTACGTGTCGACCTTCCCAAATATCTTTTTCCCTCCGGCCTCCCAACTAACACTCTATATACATTTCTGGATTCGCCCTTCTCAAACGTCTGGATTTGATGTTCCTAATTATGTCAGGTGAAGAATACAATGCGTGCAGTTCTGCGTTGTGTAACTTTCTCCATTCTCCTGTAACTTCATCCCTCTTAGCCCCAAATATTCTGCTAAGAACCTTATTCTCAAACACCCTTAATCTCTGTTCCTCTCTGAAGATGAGAGTCCAAGTTTCACAACCATACAGAACAACCAGTAATATAATTGTTCAAAACTCAACGTTCACAAGACAAAGAGTGAAAAGGTGAAATAACACCACACCCAACAACCTAAGAAATCAAACAGTTGCTACCTTCCTCCTCATTACAAGAAAAGATCTTCTGCAGAAACATTTACACTGGATCGGAATCGTACCAGAGCCATTGAATTGAATTAAATTCAAGGAGGGAGCACTAGGATTCAGTACTGCGAGCTATAACATTTATTGTGCTGACACTCGAACTGGGCGCATTCTCAACCCACACCGGCTGACTAAACTAAGGTTTGCTGCGTACCCAGGTTTCGAGCAGGTAACCACGCGTCTCGAAACCAGTCCCTCCGTGCGTCGCCAGGCGGCGTCCGGGGAATGTTAATAAATGATATTTGTCACCGAACGGTAGCCCTCTTGTACTAATACAACACGCTATACCATGAATTAACTCGTGTTATGCAATGATGAAAATGATATATGAATAAATGATAGGGAAATGAGTTCGAGATCCAACGCCGAAAGTACTCATCAATTCCACTTAAATTAGTTGAGGGGAAAATCTCGGAAAAAACCGAAACTAGGTAACTTTTCCCGACTAGGATTTGAACCGGTCCCGCTTGTTTTCACAGTCAGTCATGCTAACAGTTTCTCCTCCGGTGGTGGGCGCACTAGATCCATATTACAGACTTTGTAATAGTGGAACGTATGAATAAAAGTCACCTCAAGAATGTCAGTTCTTTGCAAAAACAACTCAGTCTACTAGATGCTAGAAAACACAAGGAATTTTTATGTTGCCATTGTAATAAATAAATGAATAAATAAATAAATAAGTAAATAAATAACTCAATAGATAAATAAATAACTAAATAAGTAACTAAATAAATAAATAAGGAACTAAATAAATACATAAGGAACTAAATAACTAAATAAATAAAAAGGAACTAAATAAATAAATAAGGAACTGAATAAATAAATAAATATGGAAATAAATAAATAAGGAAATAAATAAATAAGGAACTAAATAAATAAATAAGGAAATAAATAGATAACTAAATAAATAAATAAATAAATAAATAAATAAGTGAGGGTCATTTCATAAGTCATGGCAACTATATTATATCAGCCAATAAAGCTGCAGGAATAGAAATTCACTATATGCGATTGAAGGTCACTGGAATGTGCTTCGCAATGCTAGTACCAAATTGGGTCCGGGTACAGGAGTCAATGGGCAAGGGAAATTGAAAGATGCGTAAATAGAAATCGTTTTATTATGCACAAAGGAAGCAAAGTACATTACTCACAGTTAATACCCTTCAAAATAATCCCCCAAGGCTTCTACACGTCTTTGCCAACTGCTTTCATCTGTTAAGCGCTGTTCGATAACAGCCACGTGCACCACTGTGTGAGAAGGGACGTCCACTGCGCGGCAGGTCAACAGTTGCTACGCGTCCACGTTTGAAGGCCTCCACCCAACGTGCAACAGTTCGATAAGGCAACGGACTATCACCCGATGCTTCTCGTAGCTCAGCATTTCTGCCACGAAAAACTGCAGTTTTCACGTATGACCGCTGTTCAACTTTACTTACATCCATTTTGGAGCACAGTTCAGAATAGCAAGTTTTCGTGTGCTGTCAACTAGCCACCAATACACACAGACGCAATCTGGCGGTGGCATCCCGTACAGTGTTCAACAGGTTTTCAAACGTATATACTGAACTTACTACATTTTCGGTAATTCGGAGATATAACATAGTTGCCATGACTTATGAAATGACCCTCGTGTTTCAGATGGCGTCGGATTGGGTACCGCTAGTTGTAATGGGTTTATACCCACACGGTCACTGCAGTTGTGAACGTTCAGTTGGAGTGGTTAATTTACATAAAATAACATGTTTTTCCCACTGAATTTATCATACAAGTTCCTAATATTACGCAAGATACACTAGACTAAAATTTAAATAGGCCTAAGCCACATCTCGTAGATTCATGACACGTCCGTGAGAAAGAGCTCCAGTCAAAATTTGCTGTCCATTTTTCGCTTACGTTGAATTTCAGTTCTGAATAACCCCTATATTTTTTTAAATTCAAAATGGTGGCAGTTTACTGTGCAGTGATGAAGCTTTTCCCTCATAACTCATAAAATTATTAACTTTTTCATGTTCACTCTCTTTTACTTTATTGCTGAAACTCATTTTACAGTATCATGCTCTTTCAACTACATTCCTTAATAAATAGTATTTTTTTTTATTTTGTGTTAGAAGAAAATACTGATATTTGACTATTTTTTAAATGAATTTATTTTTATCAGACAATTTATCAAAGGTAGACAAGTGATCTTGCATCATCTTATAGAGATATGACATGCATAAATACACACAAAAATTTCATCACATAATGTTGGATAGTTTTTGAGCTATGTGGGAAACGCTTCATCACTGCGCAGTGAACTGAATTTAAAAAAAAAGTAAATAATTTTTTTAAATCGTAAACATATTTTTTGTCTCATAGCAGGACAGTGTTTCACACATAATAATTTTCATTATTGTACAAGATACAGTAATGGAGGAAAAAAATGTTGAATATTTACAAAATTTTACTGCTGTAAGCTGTACTTAACCCCTTAAACTATTTTCACCGTGTCATTGTGTTTACTTGTTAAATATTGTTGTTTGCCATGTCTGATGAGTGTCTGCTTTTTCTTGTTGCAGGTAAGTGACGGGCGGCGTCTGTGTAACAAGGAGAACGTAAAGAACAGCCAATTGTGGTGAGTGGATACAGTAGACTTGTTTCATGTGTGTACAAAATTGCGTAAGTCGAAATTCTCTATTGTAATGTTCGATATAATTATCGAGTTAATCTTAATTTCCCGGCAGCATCGTATATAATTTATTTGTAAAATTTTTTCCATAATTTTAATTTCTATTATTCAAATTGTTCGATATCTCGAAGGATATTTCATGCCCCAGGCGTAAAAGAATTTTCTTTAACTCTAAGTTTGGATAAAAATGTTCAATAACATACAGAAGAACAGGAAATTGTTGTTATTATTATTATTATTATTATTATTATTATTATTATTATTATTATAGTTGCGTTATTGACTCAAGAATTTTTTTAAAACTTACATACGTCAGTTCATGAACTGCATAGTCTGCCATTCATTTCTTGAAAAGGACTTCCTTTAGCCTAAATGGCTACCACTGAGATGGAAATGTGCTTCTCAGACATCCATCTTCACCCATACGATTTAAAATTTCCTCACGAAACGCCCTTCCATTGGGAATATCGCGATGTTTTAATTGATGTACCACCTGAAATTTGTGTAAATGAAAATGTAAGTCGCATGTACAGATAGGATGAGATCATAGCGCAATAAATTAAAATAACGAAATTCACGCCTGGTAGCCTCAAAACTGTCATTCTTACAAAAGCTTTCAATTGCAAAAACGCGTTTTGCACCGCTCCACTTTCCATGACGACTAAATGGCATAGTATTGCCTACAGAATGTGCGCGCAGTTTATCGTCCTTTAAATGTGCTGTGAGAGAGATACGCTTCTTAAAATCGCCCATTCTTCTGTCGGATCCTGTGCAGTAGAACGAATGGGATGAAGTGCCATTAGGCCTGTATTAATCAACGTTGTAGTTACTGTTTTTCGTTGAATGGAAACGTTCTCAAGATATGAACAATATCATTGCTCCTGTAAACCTACTGTAAGCTGAGAACAGAACTTCCTTATTTCTCTTTCTATAAATCTAGTCATCGTCTTCGTCTTGTTTGCATTTTATTATGTTGTTGCTGTTTAATCAACTGTCCGAAGACAGGTCTGGATCCCACAAGTGACATCAACAAGGCATCACTCATGAGGCAACTAGGCGAGGAAATAATGGGGTAGGGTGGCTAGTTCCTTTCCCCCTTCATTGCATGCATCACTAACTAGCTAATCAGACTTCAGATGTATACAAACAATAATTGTATTGTCTTTCCTCAGACACATTCTGGCAAGTGAAATGTACTGACTGTTTGTTATTTATATATATATATATATATATATATATATATATATATATATATATCTGTGTGTGTGTGTGTGTGTGTGTCTAATGCCTACCCACTTCACTTAACGTGATTTGGGTTCCACATACTGCGGATAGGTGGCAGGACTGTGACCCATTTTCAAGCTGCACACCATTCCGCCGGTCCACGTTATGCGTGATGTGTATTTGTGAAGAGTTATGTCGTGTACTATAGTCCCGTCGCTCTTATTCCCGGCAGCCAATAACGTTGCAGGTCGGCTAAATTTAAACGTGTGCGTCTTGTGATTCGCTTGATGACGACGTTATGCATTTCCTAAGGCTCGATAAATACTTAATATAATCGCCCGCCATTTTGGTTCTTTCGTTGGAGTTCGCAGAAAGCACATGAGGACGTTATTTGCCGCTCAATTATTTGCTGAATTACAGTGCATTTGATTTATTATCATAGGAGCTACGACATGAAAATGTTTAACGTTGTGGCAAATAGATTCCTCGTTTGGTAGCTCGGCAACGAAAGAACAAAAATGGCGAATGATACTACCTACCTAGACTTTATAGATCCTTCATTTTCTAAGACGTAAGCTAAGAGGAGGAGTCACACCGGGAATAACAGCGTCGCGACTATAGGTGAGTCTATGTGTAAGTGTATTGTAGGTAATGGATGAGAATGATGATGGTGAGGAAGGGAGGAGATGGAGAAACCCGGTGCCGGCATGTAGCCTACTCCTGTCGAATAGCATCAAGGGGGCCGCCAGGCATAACGTCCCAGTCCGACGGACGATTCACTGTCAACAGTGACATATGCCTTCTCTTCATATGCACTGCGGAGAGATTTGGGATTTAACCCAGCATATTGGTGCACAATCTAGTGATCAGAAGTTGTGTACCGCCATTTCTCCTAGTCCTAAGGTAGAAATTTTACATAAACATTTCTGACCCCGCCCGGAATCGAACCGGACCGGCTGGAGGCAGACGCGCTACCACAGAGCTAACTCGGCGGATCTTGATGTTTTTTAATATTTTCCAATTTAAAATCTGTCTGTGTCTGTAAAGCGATCAAAAAATAATTGCGCGGACCTAATCGCGATTACGCGTGCTTCGTCGGTCGCGCTCCACTAATTGATAAACCCACGGATTCAGATATCACATCCCCACTGATCCGTCTGTTGGTAACATACATTTGGCCTAAATATGCGGGACACACTAATACAAATGAAAAGTCATTGGTTAAATAAAAGCATCGCATTTGCAAACAAATATATAAATGTTGATGTATGAATACACGCGCTGTCTGGACATGTGACGCAGTAATATGAACACGGATTGACACTTGACAGTTTCGGTGCAGTCGGCATGTCATGCTCGCAGAGTGGGCGGCCAATTCCACGAAAAATAGTTTTTCAATGATTGTGAGCATTCACAATCCTATCTCTTGCACAGTTGTCGCTATTTCATATCCGCTACTTAATCACGTAATGCAGTATAAAAGAGGACAAAAGTAACAATTGATTTTGGATAATACTGAAAATGAGTTCAAGTAACTGAGTAATTATTTAATCCTTAACAAAAATATCATGAAAGTATAATAGTACATTATGCAACGAGCCTATGATGGTAGTAATTAAGACGCGAGGATGTTTATGAAACTCGCTTGCGCTCGTTTCATAATTTTCATACGAGCGTCTTAATTACCATTATAGGCAAGTTTCATACGACTTTTTATGCTCGACCATATTTCTAACTTGAAATTATTCATAAGTATTCATGTTATTCTTATCTGACTGAGGAGCGGAACTGACCTTGTGCAATACCTAATAAATTGTGAGATGTGCGCAGACGCGAAAGTATTGATTTTTTCCGAGAAACAAATGTGTCGTGCTAGTTGTCTTTCGATTGCATATCCGAGAATAATCGATACTTGCGCTTTCATATTGCTACAATGGTATTTTCTGATTGGTGGAACACCTGAACTTTGACGAATAGGTGTATTTTATTGAGGTCCATTAAAGGGCTGCTACCAGGTGTATAATTACTACATTTCGGCATGGTCGAGCATAAAAATATTTATCGCTATCTTTCATAACCATCTCGCTCATGATTAGAAATTAACATACTGTACAGTGGAAGAGAAGCTGGCGAAATAAAGCTACTACTACTACTACTACTACTACTACTACTACTACTACTACTACTACTACTACTACTACTGCCGCCGCCACCACCACCACCACCACCGCCACCACCACCATCACCATTACACACACGGTATTAGGCGAGATGAGGCCGAGGATTCGTCATAGATTACCTAACTTTGCCTTACGGTTGGGGAAACCTCGAAGAAAACCCAACTAATATGTAATCAGCTCAAGCAAGGATTAGCAGTCATCTTGCTCACGGACTTTTCGCCCGTAAACTTTCTTGCCTTTGTGATCATTTTATCTATTACTATTCACGCCCATTGATAAAGCCTGTATGATGAATCTTGTCTCACTGTGAAAAGAGAGAGAAAGGAAATATTTTTTACTTCGTCTGTGTTGTTATGGCGATGGAGGGAGTGGAGCGATATCGTCCATCCATCCAGTGGCGGAAGGGACTAGTTTGATACATTCTGTAGCACAAAATAAAATAACAAAATATCTCTCTTCATACTGTGTAGTTCCGTCACTGAGCTTGTCTTTCAAGAAACTGAGTTCCGGCAGCCTGTACAATAACAAGGTTTTGAAAGGAATCCTGAAAATTTACAACCCTTCTATAATCTCCACCCTCATTTGAAGGGACTTGGTTTTATTGCTACTGAGACAAGATAAACCAAAGCAGGTATAATTACAGGCGATTTTTTCGGCCATTAATGTTTGACCTACGTAAATTTTTGTCCAATAATACATTTTGCACAAGCGTGTTATGTATCCAATTGTGTAACACTTTGATACATAATACTGATTTATAATAATCATAACAATAACTGAAGTGTTCAGAGCCATAGCGTGCCAAACGCCACTTATTAAAAAAGGAGAAAGCAAGGGTTAAAGTTAAGTAGGTCTAAATACCACAATTTAATGAAGATTGACATATCATTTAATTTTAATGTGCATACTTTATGTTACTTGCTATATGTTTCATTAAATGGTAATCACTTAATTTTAACCCTTGTTTTCTCAGTTTTTAATAAATGGCGCTTGGCCCACTATGGCTCTGAACCCTTCAATTTAGCCTGACTCGTCATTTTCCACGGACTTCTCGCTGTATAACTTCAGTTTGTATGATATTGCACGTAGGTATTGTGGAATGTTTCTTCATCCCTATATGTTTGATTTTGATTTAGCAGACATTTCTTATTACTGGATCTCCTAAAATTTGTGAGCCCTCCTTCCAATTGGACAATGGTAACGTGATTTTCATAATCTTCCTTTCGTATGTGCTCCAAGAATTTCCACAGTGACGATGGTGCGTAATGATTAATTTTTAGAAGTCTGCGTGCCATCCTTTCACTACAGGATTTTCAAATGTTCGCACCATGGTAGCAGTACTGGTGTCCATTATGTTCAAGGATGTTTTTGCCTCTTGTAGTGGCGGCCATTCTGGTATCCATTACCTTTTAATTTAGCAATTAAAGTACGTTTACCAATATCGCGCCAGGAAATAACCAGGTAGTCGTTAAAACGTGACGATGTACACACAGCATTGTCATGTGCGAAAAAAAATTCTGGTCGAAATAATCTCTGTAGGTACATTATATTCGGAATGCGAATTTTTATGGGCGAAAAGTACATGGGCGAGATTCCTATGGACAAAAAATAGTAGGCGTAAAATCCAGTGGATGAAATTTCATGGGCGAAAAGACCTGAAAGCCAAGCGAGAATCGAACTCACGCCCAAGCGGAACTTCGGATCAATAGACAAACGTGCTACCGCCAGAGCTACGGGACGCCCTTGTTATTTGCTTCAAAGATAGGAAACAAGTATAGGAAGATGCTTTTCGAAAGAACGTAGTAAATCCTGTAGAATCTATACCATAATCTAATACGAATAAAATGGATATGCCTATCCTCCGTCAAGCTACCATTAAGTAATCTTCGCGGTTGCTAGGCAAATTAAAAAATGACAGTCATTGCATGAGTCACTATGGCAACGGCTCGTGGTCGGCCCACTTTCGTTCATTCTGCATGAGAAGTCTTTCCTTTTTCGAAAATGGCGTATGTAGCGGTAGTACTATCGACTGAAACGCAAGACAAGTGGTTCTATGTCCGTTGGAATGTTCGGCTCTAGGCGTTCAACAAATGGCTTCGAATGGAACGATTCTCGGCCTTTGTCCGCGTCGTTGGTTGTACTGGGGCAAATCTACCTGCTCCACGCTCGGTCTAATTACGGTCAACATACTGCTCTATCCATACTGCTTAATCTTACGCGAAACTTATACTTCATCATAAAAGCGAAAGTGTAGTTGTCGCTACGTTATAAAATCGGAGTAGGCTGTATTGGAGACACGGCAGTTAGTTTTATGCGTGAATAGTCTCGGGATGGGATGTTGAATATAAGATTGTTTATTGTTTAGTCAGCTGTCCGAAGACAGGTCTGAACCTCACAAGTAATACCAATAAGGCATCACTCATGAGGCAACTAGGCCAGGGGTAGGGTGGCTAGCTCATTTCCCCTTCCAATGCATACATCGCCGATTAGCTACATATTACTTACTTACAAATGGCTTTTAAGGAACCCGCAGGTTCATTGCCGCCTCACATAACCCCTCTATCAGTCCCTATCCTGTGCAAGATTAATCTATTCTCTATCATCATATCCCACCTCCCTCAAATCCATTTTAATATTATCCTCCCATCTACGTGTCGGCCATACGTGTCCATACGTGCTACATGCCCTGACCATCTCGAAACGTCTGGATTTAATGTTCTTAATCATGTCAAGTGAAGAATACAATGAGTGGAGTTCTGCGTTGTGTAACTTTCTCCATTCTTCTGTAACTTCATCCCTCTTAGCCCCAAGTATTTTCTTAAGCACCATATTCTCAAAGACCCTTAATCTCTGTTCCTCTCTCAAGTGAGACTCCAAGTTTCACAGACATACAGAACAACCGGTAATATAACTGTTTTATAAATTCTAAATTTCAGATTTTTTGACAGCAGACTAATGACAAAAGCTACTCAACCGAATAATAATCGACATTTCCCATATTTAATCTGCCTTTAATTTCCTCCCGAGTGTATTGTTACTGTTGCTCGAAGATATTTGAATTTTTCCACCTCTAGCTACATATTACACTAGTCAAACTTCAGATGCATACAAACAATTGTTCTGTTTCTGACACATATCGTCAAGTGAGATGTAGTTTACTGCCTGATATAGCCAAATAGATATACATATCAGCATGAACTTCAATTAGAGATCCGTTATTTATAAGAGAGCTCATTTATGCTGCATATGCTTCGACATTGTGAATTTTCTCTCTTCACTCGACTTCACTTCTATTTTTTCCAATGTAACTTGTCGACTGCTGATCGTTACTCAATTGTGAGTGTAGCATTGTTCGTTACGAATCGTTTGACATCACTGCGAACATTCTATCGCTTGCTCTTCATTTTCCAGTTATACTGCCACGGCTGCTACATGAACCGCCAATTCGTGCCCCAACTACCCTCCTTCCGTGGTATCGTTGTATGACGTCACCCGTTCCAACTCATGTCATTTTGAATTCTTCTTCTATCGATCTACCACTTTTTACTTGATTGGAACATGTATGCCCACGTGCATCTGCGTCGGTTAGTGTAACCACCGGTTAAAATTGTCATCTAACCTCTAGTTAAGCATGTTTACGGTGCATCGATCTCGGTTACATTATACCGACTATAATATTTCTAGAACCGTAGTACCGGTAGTATTATTGGTATTAGTATCTGTAGTAGTAAATAGTAATAGTAAATAGTTGCAACTGCAGTAGTAGTAGTAATAGTAGAAGTAAGGTGTAATTTAATATTGCTACTGCAGTAGTAGTAAGATCCTGTGATCTAACTACAGGGGAAATAAGTTGTTTTACTTTATATTAACGATTTAACTTTAAGTACAGAGTCAACTCTGTAAAATACACATAAATAAGTTATTTTGTTCTTTATTTACTCGATTCTGTAAGTTGGTACTAAACTAGAGTCGTCACGGTCCATTTGATGACTCTATCCCTCTATTTTTAGCGAAATGACAGAAGAGCAATGGGCGAAAAAAAAAACTGTTCCAGGAAGGCAATTGAAATGGCTGCCAGGCAACGCCGACCATTTTATTTTGACCTAAAGTGTCGCTAGTACTGAAGACAGCTCTATGTGAATTCGACGGAGTATCGACTTGCATGGACGGCTTACTTCCTCGGAGGATGTTGGCTGATCAATTCTCCCTCCAGCGGGAGTGGTGAAAACACACGGGCATTCCACGCTACATAAACAGCGTCTTGCTCTGCTATTCCAAGCCCTTTAAGAGACAAAGAAAGAAATCCATGAGACGATAGCCCATAGAGGGCCAAGGCCGATGAAACGACTACTGGTCTCATTTTTACATGCCTTAGCAGAGGTGAACGATCATCCAATCACTATCGGAGTATTGGGTGGTTAACACTATAACCCCCCTCTTAAATTATTAAAGATACAGCAAGCCCCGCAGGAAACCCTATTGGTAACTGAGAAACCTCCACGCCCTAAATTGAATTAAAGTACATGAGAGTCAGTGGGTTCTTCCTCAGAGTGTGAAAGTCTTGCTGCTGGCTGAGACGACAATATTCAACATCATTTGCTTGACTCTTTGGTCGTTACTTCCAAGAAGCTCATCAACAGACACCGAGTCAGTTGCATAATACATAATTAAGCTCAGATCAGGCAATGAAATTAACCTCCAGTTGAGTTGGACTCGGATTATTACGTAAAATAGTATATTATTTTTTATTGAGGAATTACTTGTCAATAAGTTTATTACGCACAAATATTTAACTTTATTTCAATCGGTAATTATGTATGGAATTATAGGATGGGGTAGCTCATTTAAACCCAATTTTCATCCACTTTATTTATTACAGAAGAAAATAATTAAAATATATCTTCATAAACCTATTGATTTTCCATCTCAAAATTTGTTTTTAGACTTTAATGTACTTAACGTAAGACAAATTTATTATATTGTATTAATAAAATTCATACATAAAAATCGAAATAATTTTGAATTGTATTCTCATAGTTATGAAACGAAAGGTATGAATTCTTTAAGATTGTTTGAACCAAAATGCAACACTGTTACAGTATGTAATCGTAGTAGTAATTTAGGCCCAAGAATATATAACAAATTTATATTTAAATATCCTAATCTTGTCAATTCTAATAGTTCTAGTATTGAATTTAAAAAGTTATGTATGGATTTTATAAAAATTGAAAAATTGTAAATTTAAATTTATATACTATAATTGCATAGTAGACATAAAACAAATTGTATTGTATAATTATTAATTTCAATTCAGGAATCCGCCCCTGAGCACGAGTTCTACTCTTTCAGGGGCGAGCTAAAGTTTTTTTTTTGTATATATTATATTTTATGTTACAATTATTAGCAAAATAATAAATAAATAAATAAATAAATAAATAAATAAATAAATAAATAAATAAATAAATAAATAAATAAATAAATAAATAAATAAAATAAATTGGTTGTATAAACAAAAAACTAATCGATGGTACTTTCCTCTTGATATGATTCAAATTTAATGGCGATTTTTATCGTTTCAAGGTGGTTCAGCTAATTTACAATTCATTTTGATTTTAATGATCAGCTAAGCCAATTACTACTCTTACTTATATCAATATTTTGAATAATCAATCTTTATGGCTTAAGAAAATTACAAAAAATGTTACATATCACTGTTTTTTAAAAGTAAATATGTAAAAAAACAGTGATTTGTAACTTTTTCTGTACATTTTGTTAAGCCATAAATATCGATTATAATCAGTGGAGTATACTGGTTAAAGGGTTTGGGCTACCGCTGACCCTGTTATTACACAAAATATATCTAACAATTACTTTAATTTTAATTTCTATGGTAAAACTAATAATTCAAATTATTACATTATGTTATATTATAAACTTTTTCTTTTGTAATTTCCTTGGGCTACCGCCGGTAGCCCCGGTAGCCCGCAAAATACGCCCCTGCATTGAAAATATTGGTGTAAGTAAGAGTGGTTGAATTAAGTTTAACAGGAGCGAAATTATTCTTTCTGGAAGCTTTCGTCACCTATTTTACGCTCGTGACGTCATTTTGTTTTCCGAGTCTAAATAAAGACAGGTGATTTTACTGATTTAATAATATGTGATACTTTCGAATGTCTCAGTTCCAAACTCGGTATTTTAATTCTTTTTATTATATCACTTTTTAACAGCATGTATCTTTATGTTACGTGACTAAGAAAATATTGAATTTCACTGTTAAAAATTTTGAGAAAGTTTCGTCGGAGAATTTGCTCGAATTATTGTGGCCAATTAGCCATAAATTCATTAATGCAAAGACCAACATCATAACGATATTGTTGTCCAACTAAAACTCTTGTGAGGAAGTAAGTTTCAAGAATAAATTTATAATGTTGTAACATTCATTTTGCCCGTGAGAAACTTGGGTACGCAACGAACCTTAGTGTAGTCAGCTGGTGTGGATTTGGGAATGCGCCTAACTTGCAGGTCAGCGCAATAGATCTTGTAAGGTCGCAGTGCTGGGGCGTAGTGTCCTCTTCAAAAATTTCATTCCAAGATCATCAGTGTCATACAGTGTCATAGAAATACAGTTCGGTTCAATTCCTGCTCTTTATCGTATTCCATTAGCCAGGCCTTAAGATACGAGAGTGTTTAAAAAAAGTAAGATAACAGAAGCTCTGACGGTTGACATTCCCCCCTCTCATTCGAATTTTCCGCAAGGACCACAGTAGCAACCACAGCTTTATTACGTAGCCATTAGATGGCTTAAATGTTGCGTCAGACTCTCGCAATATCAGTTATAAGATAGCTGCACGCACGGAAATATGGCCAAACGTGGAAGTGCGTAGTGTGATCCGGTTTTTGAGTCTGAAGGACTTCTCACCAGCAGAAATTAATCGTTAACTTGTTAAGGCGTACAGTGCGAATGTCATGTTACGGAAAAGCGCTTCCGGTGGAAGGTACTGGACCAGTCTTCCTACAGCCCCGACCTGTAATCTAGTGATTTACATTTCTTCGGACAGTTGAAGAAGCGCCTGGGTGGTAAGCGATTCAACATCGATATGGCCGTTCAACAAGCTGTCATGACGTGGCTTCAGGGACTTGACGCATATTTCTCCTACGCCGGCATCGATGCCTTGGCCTACTGTTGGAACAAGTGTTTGGACAAGCATTTGACTATGTTGAAAAATAATGCATATCGGTGCCCTACTACTGTGTACCAGTATATCTGCCTGTGAAATAAAGTTTGTCTGTCACCTTACTTTTTGAAGCGCCTTCGTACAATCAACGCAGCGTCCTGGTGCTGTGGACAGCATGACAAGGCTACGGTTTAAGGAAGAACGAAAGAAAATTAACACGAATCTATTCCCTGTAGGAGGGCAATGGAGTTCCGCAATTATAATATATTGTACAGCAATTAAAAGACGCCGCCTTCTCACGCCCGCATGCTGTCAAATGTTCATTAGGGTTGTTATTTTGTAATAAGCTCTTTCTCGCTTCTGTTGTTCTCATAATTGCAATTGTAATTTCGAGATTGTTTCGTTATGTTTGTGTTTCATTTGTGTGTAGTTGGTATCCGGTAGTGTAAACTACTGCTCGCGATATTTATGTTTAATTTAGAGAACGCTTTGTTAGTTTCGGTTGTTATTTTACCCGTTACTCATGCTCAATCGAGTGCTTGTGATCTTGCACACACAAGTGGTTCATATTTCAACATTGCACAAAACTGCTTTATGTTTAATTCAAGTAATGAGGCAATTCTGCCAGTTACTGAGTTCGATCCTGTTTGATCTTTGAGTGTTAGTGCCTTAGATAATTGATAGACGTGGCTGGATTAGCTTGACATATAATAATAATAATAATAATAATAATAATAATAATAATGGCTTCATTTAACCTGGCAGAGTTAAGGCCGTAAGGCCTTCTCTTACTCAACCAGGATTAAAAATTGCTTACATAGTTGAACATACAACTGGATCGGAATTAAGTAATTACATACTGATACAATTTAGGTGCATAATGAGGTCAAGAGAGGTAGTTACATAAAAATTTACCTCACAAAATAAAAATAAACGTAGTGGAATACATATTAATGTTGTTAGAATCAAATACGAATCACATAAAAGCAGAAGCCGATAATTCAATAAAAAATGTACACAGTAAAAATAAAAATAAACACATTAGTATACATATTAGTATTAGATTACAATTAAGTAGGATTCACATAATTAAACCAGAAACCGACAATTGAATAAAATGTACACAAAAAAATAGATTAATAATAAAAAAAAACAACACAGTGGGATACATATTGGCGTTAAGTGATAAATAAACACGATTTAATGATTTCACAATAAAAATAAGAAACAAAAAAAAATAAATACAGTGGAACATATTCCATTAAATATTTGCAAATCATCATAAGATATTTTTCTAATTTACATTTAAAGAAAATTAATGTTCGGCAGCCCTTGACTTCAGGCGGCAGAGAATTCCAGTGACGAGAAGTAGCAACAGTGAAAGATGAAGAATAAAGGAATGATGTGTGGAGTGGTATTTCTAGCGTGTCGTATTGTGACCGAGTATTTAAGTTATGATACCGAGAAAGACTGTGGAATCGGACAGATAAGTAAGAGGGAGTAGAGGTGTGCAAAATTCGGTATAAGAGAGAAAGGGATCGAAGTAATCGAATGCGGTCAGTACCTTGTAAATCACACTGGACGTTCCTATATTGTCACTGCCGGCTTTCTTTTTAAGGAAGTACGCCTACATTTGAGCATTATTTTGTCTCTCTTGTAATTTAGAACATTTTGTGTCTATTGCAACAAACTGTTGCTCATGACATTATTAAATGATTGATTGATTGATCGATAGATATAAAGAAGCACAAAATAATTTTTTTCTTCGAAACCAGAAAGTGTATTAAACTCAAAATTGATG
Source organism: Periplaneta americana (assembly GCF_040183065.1). Classification (NCBI taxonomy): domain Eukaryota; kingdom Metazoa; phylum Arthropoda; class Insecta; order Blattodea; family Blattidae; genus Periplaneta; species Periplaneta americana. Next base: position 38,674,474 of record NC_091117.1, on the reverse strand, counting down.
TGATAAATGTTCACTACTTCTATTTTAAAACACAATATTAAGATATTGAAAACAATTTGTAGTTACGCGTAATTAAATATTCAAAATGGTGCCTTAGAAAAATGCAGTAGGAAATCCTAGGTCAAGTAATAACGTTCTGTGGTCTTTGAAATACTGTAGCTTTGAATCCTTTTTTTTTTTCACATAAGAACTCTGTTTTACATGAGTATGTTAGATTTTAAGTTTTCAACCAAGCAGAGATAATGTAATATAAATACATTTTTTATACACTTTTCTTCTGTCGATGTTGTGAATAAGGTAAATATAAACTTAATGTTACGATAGTTACAACAAGCTACAAACACATTAGAGTAATACATCAATCATAACATAAAGCGAGTAATTATACAGAATATATTAAAAATACTAACCATAATTACAATAATATAACTTAGAATAACAATAACATAGAAGTTCACATAAGTCAACAAATATTTAAACATACTAGAGCAATATGAATGTACAAACATAAGTAATCATACAAATAAATATTTCATACACAAATACATTGAAATTTGCACACATCCTTTTATAGCGTAACACAGAGGCACATTTCATCTTACTTTAGGGTTAACAATTTTAAATAAGTCCACACCTATGGAGTAATGGTTAGCGTGGCTGGCCGCGAAAACAAGTGGCCCGGATTCGATTCCCCGTCGGGGCAGGTTACCTGGTTGAGGTTTTCCCCGGGGTTTTCCCTCAACCCAATACGAGCAAATGCTGGGTAACTTTCGGTGTTGGACTCCGGATTCATTTCACCGGCATTATCACCTTCATCTCGTTCAGACGCTAAGTAACCTAAAATGTTGATAAAGCGTCGTAAAATAACCTACTAAAATAAAAAATAAATTTTCAAATAATACAGAAAATACAAGAACAATATTGACAATTACAATTTTCTATTGATGTGGTGAATAAAACGAATAAATACTTTTCGATAACGATTTCCATTAAAAACATTTACAGTGGCCTATGTATGTATGTATGTGTGTATGTATGTATGTATGTATGTATGTATGTATGTATGTATGTATGTATGTATGTATGTATGTGTGTGTGTATATGTATGTATGTATGTATGTATGTATGTATGTATGTATTTATTAACACTACAATTGGGTATACACCCGGTGGCAATATACAATAATATCATATTTAATTCTACAATAATTACAGCAATAAAATAAAAATAAAATAAAATAAAATAAAATAAACCTAAATTTATATCTAACTATAAATAAATAGATGCAATAAACCTAGGACTATAAATAAAAACTATTCTATAATAACGTCTACAATAAGCAAAAGACCTACAATAAGCAACATAGCTCATATTACATATGTTTAAGTGCATTTGAATGCTGTATCTTATATCCATATAGTGGGCAATCAAATAGCTTATGTTCTATTGTTTGTTCACTTCCACAAACGCATTCATTTCCATTCTCTACATTAATATGGAATCTCCTGAAGTATACAAGAAATTTACCACGGCCGGATACAAATTGTGTTGTGAATCCTTCACCATGGATATCTTCATACACGGTATTGTTTGGGACTTGATCATTTGAATCTGATTTTGAGGAGAAGCAAGGGTTTATTAAGAGGAGGGGTAGCGTTAAGGGGTAATATGAAAGCCGCCTATTCTTTGTGCCTTTGCTATAGTTATTAGGAAATGATTTAATTTGAAACGTTTTGTATGTATGTATGTATGTATGTATGTATGTATGTATGTATGTATTAACACTACAATTGGGTATACACCCGGTGGCAGTGATATATAATATACAATAATACCATTACAATAATACAATAATTACAGCAGTAAAAAAAAAAGTAAAATAAACGTAAATTTACTTCTAACTATAATTAACCCTTTGAAGCATAGTGGTTATTCAGAAGAACCACCGTTTTGTTTCTTTCTCAATTTTATGGCATAGATATTCCACCAAGGAACCACCTCTTGAGCTTATATATAGAGGTGCCATCTGTGTTTTGAAATTGTGTACAGAGTTAAAATGTTGAAGAAAATTGATTGAAGCTTCGGTATGATAGCTGATATGAAAAACATAAAAAATTAATTTGTGCTTCAAAGGGTTAAATAGATGCAATAAGCCTAGGACTATAAATAAAAACTATGCTGTAATAACGCCTACAATATGCAAAAGTAAACCTAACTTATAAATACTTCTATTTCACCCAATTATTACGGTCAAAAATGTTTCCCTTAATTCCAGAGCTGGCTTCAAACTTTTGGCAGGGAGTGTACAGTGGACGAATTGTGCAAAATTCACGCCGTACCTGCTTGGGCATCCACGGAAGGGATTGTACAGCGGACCTTCCTAAGCGTCCCCTCCCCCCCTCCCCCCGCTATTACATTGTGCTTTCTTCGGCTCTCCAAATTTTATACTCACGCCAGTACATTGCTGTGGGTCAAGAACGCGTGGAATTCCGGTTTAGCTCAGTCACAAAAGGGACGCGTCAGTAGTGCGTTGAGTTGATTTATCCCTTCAGTTCCCTTTAACAGTTCGGCGTGTGTAACTGCTCTACAAATGGCAGCTGTGTTTTGCGTGTGTCTCTTGTGTTTGTTGAATCAAGTTTTTTATTCTGCTTCACGGATGTCGCTAGAAGATCCAGGTACGGAACTTAAAAATCCAAATTATATTTATAAAGAAATAGTTATTTACATTGTCATTGTTTATACTAAAGATTTACTTCCGTTTTGTGTAGTTAGTGATTTCTGCCTTACTTTTTTCTGGACTAACACTCGAATTATACACAGTGAGACCCCAAAGACGTGGGATTGGAAAAATATAGGGCTTTCAGCTATGATGATGAAGGATGTTTAGAAACCCTATTTTTTGGTAAGAGAGTTAATCTGTGAAATTTCTTGTAATACTTGTATTTATGCTTCTCTGTGGTTTTATTTAGCACGCTACACTGAAGGTTATTTTCACGAAAAAGTATCTAATTTTCAGAGGGAAGGTAGTTTTGAATGTGAAGAATTAATATATGACATCAGTTAACTTGGAAACGTATTGGAAAATAGCTAAATATTGGAAAGGATTGATCGGTGTAGGTAACCTAAAAATGATTAACATGTGAAATGAAGAAGTAGAACATTTGAAAATGAACACGAAACGCACATTTCACTTCACTTAGTATATGCAAGGCATACTAAAGACTAAACTAACCTAACCTAACCTAACCTGTCACAGATTCTTATGTGCAAGGCATACTAAAAGTCTAAACTTACCTAACCTACTTGTCACAGATTCGTATATGCAAGGCATACTTAAAATCTAAACTTACCTAACCTACTTGTCACAGATTCGTATATGCAAGGCATACTAAAAGTCTAAACTTACCTAACCTAACCTGTCACAGATTCGTATATGCAAGGAATACTAAAAGTCTAAACTTACCTAACCTAACTTGTCACAGATTCGTATATGCAAGGCATACTAAAAGTCTAAACTTACCTAACCTAACCTGTCACAGATTCGTATATGCAAGGCATACTAAAAATCTAAACTTACCTAACCTACTTGTCACAGATTCGTATATGCAAGGCATACTAAAAGTCTAAACTTACCTAACCTAACCTGTCACAGATTCGTATATGCAAGGCATACTAAAAGTCTAAACTTACCTAACCTAACCTGTCACAGATTCGTATATGCAAGGCATACTAAAAGTCTAAACTTACCTACCATAACTTGTCACAGAATCGTATATGCAAGACATACGGAAAGCTTAAACTAACTAATCTGTCACAGATTCTCGCAACGTAGAACTTAGAAAAATGTAACTTGGAAGTTTCAGTGTCGTCGCGTGTTAAGGAAAGCCCTTCTCTGGGTATAAACTGCAAAAATAAACATCATTTGAAACAGACTTGCAAGCGCGAAACGTCACGAAATGATCCTAATGGCGTGAAATGAGAATTCTGGAAGAAATACCGCGAAATAAGAATGAAATATAATATGTGAATAACGAAACAAATCCCCCCATTCACTTGTTTGAAGTGTTAGTCCATTTAAATGCCACAGGAGAAGAGCACTGTTCAACACAACTTGGCTTGTGACAGTTCTGATGACGTCACTGTGTCGTACTTAGTCGTTTAAAGTTGTATTGTACTGTGATTTTAACGAAGATCCATTGCTTTTGGATAAAGAAGTTATTAAGTAATGATAAAAGTAGTAGAAATATAAATGTATAAAAATGAAATCGTGTATTGTTTATAGAATTATGAAGTTGTTTAGTCAACTGTCCGAAGACAGGGTCTCTGCTATACTTTACATGAAAATATTTTTGGTAAATAAACTTTCGTGAATTTTTGCAGTAATTAAAGCTCAAATTTACACTTGATGATTATTTATTTACTTATGAGTGTTTATTTATTTATTTATTCATTTATGTAGATTTTTAATATTTAATTCCCTGCGAATTAAATATTTTTGTGAAATGTGCCGTATGACAAATTTATAAACGCAAAATAATCAGCGCACTGGAGCCTTTAATAGTATCGCTATGAATTTGTATATTTTACTATAAAACAAGATTCTCAAGGATATTACATTGACAACTGATAAGTAGGTCCAGAGCCAGAAACATAGCTTACAAATTAGTGATGTATAGATTTTGAGAGAATCATACTATCTTGAAGTTAGGCGGAATGAGGCTTCTTTGTCAACATACCTACACTACTCGTACTGTAAGCTATATACAGTCAATAAAGAAAGTCTTCTCTGGCACAGATAATCTAGTAACAGTTTAAAGAATAAAGTGAGAACTTCTTCGTATTAAGTTTACTAGGTATGGCATTTTTCAATGAAGTTGAGATTTTGTAGGTTATCCATAATGTAGGAAATACAGGTACACACAGTTGCTTTTACAGAAATTACATAGGTACAGTGTGCTCAGTAAAATAAAATTGAATATTAATATTTAATATTTAGATGTAATACATATTACGTGTTATTTATACATTATTTGAAAGATTCATATGCTTTGTTGCAATAAATTACATTGTAAGTCCTCAGTTTTTCAAACGAAAACTTACTCTATTTTCTACAAAACAAAATTTCAGCTGAGAAAAACTTCTCCCTACGTCACACGACGTGGCAGGAGCAAACTTAAACCATATTACATATTTTAAGTAGGCCTATATTTTCGTATTTCGCAGAGCCTGCTAACTCGTCCCGAATACTAGTCTATATTTTGTTTTTTTCTTTTTCGAGGTATTACCCAATCGTAAGGCAAATGCCAGGTAATCTATGGCGAATCCCCGGCCTCATCCCGCCAAATACCATTTCGCTATTATCAATCCCATCGACGCTAAATAACCCAGTAGTTGATACAACGTCGTTAAATAACAAAAAACTACACTTTTAGAACATTTCTAAGTTTCTCCTGCACCACCATCTTCAGTTTAATTTCTGGCTATGTATAATTTTTTCATCAGTCGGATGGCTTCAGACATTTCCATGGTAACGGACGTAGTTGGATGATTGCTTTTGAAAAGTCTTTGAAATTATTTTCAATGAACTTCGAATTTCTTAGTAGCAGTTCCGAGACGAGGCTTTTTTACTTCTCTAAAACATTTGCTGCATCGTCAAGTGCGTTTATTATTTTCATTATTTGAATTATTATTCGTTCAGCACACGCAACGACGCAACAAACACTTTTTTATAACGCTTCCCTCCTCGACTGTACTCCAGCTGCAGGTACCAGTACGCCTCTCCTCTACTCTTGTAGGTAACAGCTGTACACACGGGACAGAGTCGTTCTGTTTACCAGCGCGGAAACCATACCTTACACACCATTAATTTGCGTAAATGTGGCTAGACTTCATGATAAGCATCTATTTCCGAAACTGTGTTAGAATCTAAATTCGTGACTACCAGCATTGACGCCTGAGGTGAGCAATATAAAAAAGCAGCATGAATAGAGGACACAAATGGCTTAGAAGCAGTCGAAACACATTTGATATTCCAGTTGCTGAAGTTGAACGAACTTACTTGATGCGAAGATAACGATGGATGTGGAACGGTTTGTTAGGCGAATGTATTTTTAACGTCAAATGTTGATGCTCGAGTGTAAAATGAATGAAATGTTACGAAAATGTCAACGTCTGTCGTCACTCGCTTAGCAACGGCAGTGAGTTACGTCACGCTAGTCTGACGTCACTTAGCTAACGAGAAAGACAGGCTACGGCGCGAAGTCACATTCTTAGTCTTAACATGGCCAACACTGAACAAGTTTATATATAAATGCACGTTTAACAGGAGTTTCATATAGCTATTCCTTTGTTTTTTAGAACTTTGAACATGTATTTATATTAGGCGATTGTCAAGATGGCCGTGATTAGACCATGATAACCAAGTGATTTCGATTCGTCCCGAAGCCTGTCTTTCTCGTTAGCCATGCTTAACAACTCTCTTTCTTACTTTCTTACATGCATTATATTTCTTACTTCTCTTATTATAGACCAATACTAACGGCTCTCCAACAGCCCAATTGAGATGAAATACAGTAATTTTATTGTAAACACTTGTACAGAAATAGGATATGGTATGTATTCAATAAATAAATAAATAGGTAGATAGGTAGGTAGATAGGTAGGTAGGTAGGTAGGTAGGTAGGTAGGTAGGTAGATAGATAAAATGAATTTTTTAGGTGAAAAATGGTCTAAATAAGCCCATAGTATTGCAGATCTATTAATAATTTTAGTAGGGTGTGTTTTAGTATCTATGAGCAGCAAGTGACTAAAATTTCAGTTTAATGTGTGCTATAATAATTGAATAGAGTGCACCTATTCACAGGCATTTAGTGAATTTATATTAAAAAATTATACTTAAATTTAAAAAAAATTATTTTAAGGGAAAAGATTTGCTCTAGAGTAATCATTATTTTTTTTTATTTATTTAAAGCTTAACCCCTTCAGGCTTGATGCACATTATAGTGTACATTGTTTCTTTTTTTCTTTTCTGGAATGTCTTCGATACTTTTAAATATTTTGAAAAAATCAGTGTGATAAGAAATGGAGAATATTATTTTTGAAACATTTCTATACCTGAATTAAAAATAAAATTTAAAATTTTGGGGCCCCAGGGGTCAAAACTGTCCTCGGATTTTGATTTTCTGTGAAGACTTGATTTGGGAATTTTGGATCCCCAGAATGATTATGTGACCAGTTTTTTTCTTCAATTTTTTAAAATATAGATTCAGGTCTGAAAGGGTTAATATATATACACACATCACTGAAAAAATGAAAGAGCTCTATAAATAGTATTATATTTATGACTACTTGAAGATAAACTATTTTTACCATTAATTTGCATGCTATAAGTACCAACTCCCCTTAATCGCTGACAACCAAAATCTGTACCAAATCATTGTCTTTAAACACTAGATCTACCAATAAAATCGCTGACATGGCAGCTCTACATGAAATGTTTCCTTAGAAGACTTTGTAACTAGAAATAATGACAGATAACCAGGGAATTCTTCGAATAACTATGTAAATTTGATGTAAAAAGTGAATTAAATACTTATATGGTATTTAGTATCTTAATAGTAAGTTCTTGAAGTATAATATATCTAATTGAATGTATAGACTAAGCTTATACCAAAAAGTTTCCTTTTGTATTACTAATAATCCTTAGTGCTGGTTGAAGAATCCTCACAAAAGAACCTGTAAATCCGTGTAAGGAGAAAGGATGTAAAAATAGAGGAGAAGGATTAAATGCGGAGAAAAAGTCTGTACCCGTAAGCTTTCTACTTTGTCTCGAGTCCCAGTATTGGAAAAAGAAGGCGAAGTTGATTATTGTGATTCTAGCGAGAAAAGAGTAAAATCAATTCCCGTTTGTAGTGGATTGTTCTAAACTTGTTGGGAATTTTTTCAGTCTCCCACTGCTTTTAATGCTCTTATCTTGCCTCGAAATGGGTATAAATAAAATAATGAATGTGCACTCTAACAAGAAAGTGGTAAAACAATTCAGTTATGAACTAAATGTACAGCAGAACGTAGTTAACAGTTTTAATTAAAAATGAAACGCTTGTGGGTCTTGTTTTGATGGACGGAGTTTTTGTTGCCATATAATAATAATAATATTCTTCAGTGAAATAAATATGGAGAAAAAAAACAAACAAAATATTTAATCATAACGTTCTAATTTTCCGCCTTGTTTTACACGTTATGAAAATTGTTTCGAGCTTTTGTGTGTAATGATTTAAAATTGCATAATTTCAGACTTTCTCCTTGTCGTATTCAGGAAGATATATGAATTTTATTCTCCTTCCCTCCTAAAAAATAAAGAAAATAACAATAAAGCATGTGTAATTACTTGTGATTTACTCGGCAGTATGGCTGATGTTTTATGCCTGTTATTACTTCTCTTTATAACGTGACTAATATTCTCTTAGTTTTATGTTGCGCAAACACTTATAACTCCTGGATTTGTCTGGCTTGACCCAATAAATCTCCGTTAATTACGGACGTTTTCCTTGTGAGCCTGTGAACGTAGAGTCGTAAGAATATGGAGACAGAATTCCTGAGTCTTCCTCTCACATTTATTACGAAGGGATGCAAATATCAGCTACCATATTAGAGCAAGGTATAAGGCTTGTCGAGTAAGCGGCATATCACAAACATTTGTGTCGACAGTCACAAATCTACACTTTATGCCAACACAGCTGCAAGGTTTCTATGCAAAATGCATATTTAATTAAAACTACAGTGGAGTCCCTTCGTTTTTCATAAATAGGGGTAAAAATTATTAGCCAATCAAAGGCAATTTTATACGTTTGCACGTACTGTGTATTACGTTATTCGTCTTATGTGCCCGCCCCTACCTAGGCTATGAAACCATTCTGAGCGATGAATTCAGTGACTGATAGAAAGATGACGTGGTGTAATCAGTCGGGTGAGTACAAACACTGTACAGTAGTGGCAAAAAAAAAAAAAACAGATCGACACTTTTAGCTGATTTCAGAGCCTTGTTCAGAGTGATTGTTGTTAAAATTCATATTCTGGGAATAATAAGTTAATTAAGTAGTAAAATATCGCTGCAATCGAACAGTATTGGGAATAAATTTGAATAAGGAACCAAACAAATTTTCCTTCCCAGGCAGCATTCGAACCACGAAAGTCTTAATTATCAGTCTATCGTGCTCTGGACTGAACAAGGCTCTGAAATCAGCTACAAGGGTCGGTCTGGTTTTTTTTTTGCCACTGCTGTACATACTGTACTTCTCTTTAAGTGTTCGAGGGACCACGCAGCAAACTCCCCACATGTTTCAACTTAATTTTTTGTCTGAGTAAATGTATTATGAAAGTATATCGGTCTAAATGACTTAAAAATGTTTTTGTTGTTAATATTAAAACAATTATTTTATATAGAGGAGTTACCGCTGTAATTATTTACTATTAAGAATCGAAGCTATGTAGGAAAGAGTGGATGAAGAAAGAATGATGCTGAAACTGATCAGAAAGAGGAAAAGGAATTGGGTGGGTCACTGGCTGAGAAGAAACTGCCTACTGAAGAATTCACTGGAAGGAATGGTAAACGGGAGAAGAGTTCGGGGCAGAAGAAGATATCAGATGATAGACGACATTAAGATATATGGATCATATGCGGAGACAAAGAGGAAGGCAGGAAATAAGAAAGATTGGAGAATGCTGGGTTTGCAGTGAAAGACCTGTCCTTGGGCAGAACATTATGAATGAATATTTGTATGAGTTACTAAAATATCTTTTCCTTCTATTTGTTTGTACAGTAGTGACAAAAAAACCGGACCGACTCTTGTAGCTGATTTCAGAGCCTTGTTCACTCCAGAGCACGATAGACAGGTAACTAAGACTTTCGTGGTTCGAATCCTGCCTAGGAAGGAAACTTTTTTTTGTTCTTTATTCAAATTTATTCCCAATACAATCACGAACCCAGTAAAAATCTTGAAAACCCTCCCCAAAATAATTCTTGAACTTCTGTTGCAAGATTACTAAATGTTCTTTAATTAAGTCCATTAACACTTTATTACCGTCAGCAAGGGGTCATACAGTTGGGAACATCTTAAAGGACCCATTTTCAGGTATCAACAACGTTTCAGCTATTATGTGTGTGTTTTTTTCTTTTTTTTTTTTCTTTTCTTGCCTTTACGATAAGTTCGTCTACCTTATAGTGAGCTTCCTGTACTTTTTGTGAAACCTGTACCAACGTCGTCATGAGCATCAATTGTTTTTTTTATTTTGTTCCAACAACCGACGATAATAATGTACAGGGACATCATTTTATTTCTACTTCAATTTTTATTGTACCTGAGTTTTTGAATGTACTTCACTCCTACCCCTTCTACGAAGGAAGTTCCAACTCCACACAGAACCAAGACCGCAGATAGTAAGCAGTACTGAGTTACTGAGTATAGTACGTTCCAGAAATATGTTCGCGTTTTCCAGTGACGAAAGAGCTTTCAATATTGAATCATATTTTCGCACAGGTACTGTCCGTTTGCCTACGTCGCATCCCGATTTCCCCCACCTGCTTCTGCTCGCCCCTCTGTAATAGCTGGGCTGTCTTAGCTCTTTTCTGAAAACATTAATTTCTCTTAGGAATTGGAAGTTTACGTAATATTATACAGCTGTTTAATTTAACTTAAATAAAAGGGCCTCGTTAAGTAATTAACTGTCACGTGATTTCCTCCCTTTCTACAATCCTGCGGCATAACCACTTGGACGGACAGTAGATAGCATGTCTGAGTAATTTTATATTTTCGGGTCGGGCAGAAGTGAAGATTGAATTTACAGTACGTAGAGTAGGTACAGAATTATTTCAACATGAGTTACTAGTACGAAGGACGAAACTGGCAATTGGAATTAGATGCAATAGTCTATAGTGCGATAATATGCACAAAAGAACTGAAGCCTGTATCGAAATGAACGGCCACCATTTTCAAAATTGTGTTGAAATATTCATATTATGATTAAACACTTATTCTTAATACAGTACTGTACTTTGATTAAAGAAAAATCTAATGAAAATTATCAAACTCAAAATCGTGATATTTCCTAGTTTACGTAAATGGATGAACTACTTTTCTTCCTTCCTGTACCTAGTAGAGTGATTTATGTTTTACGCCAGTATCATCGAACTCCAGTCTTGGAGGGGGGAGCAAGCAGTGTTTCCGATTCTCTAAAGGTATAGACAGGTTAATATTAAAAATGTTAGTAAAAATAAAATGATGTCCCTGTACATCTTTGTTTGACAGAAAATAATGTTTCGTTAACAAATGTCGTTTTAATGTAGATTTTCACCACACAAAACACACTCGGGGATTGAGTATGTTTTGTCGACACACCATTTTAATTTCAATTAATTTTCGCGTCACACCTTTCATCTTGTGAAGGCACACCGGTTGCGGAACACTGGTCTAGACCACGGTGTTAGTTCGAGGAATTATAAACTTGCGCTTTAGTTTTGAGGTACCGAAGGCGTAGTGAAGGTGGCGGTAGTTATGATGATAATTATGATGATGATAGTTAAGCATAAACATGCTTTGGGTTTAAGTTCTTAGGACTTAAATACTGTAATAATTCCCCTGTATGTATGGTTATTCCAACATCACCTACTGCAGTAACATCAATAACAAGTTGATCTCTACTGCATGACATGGTACTCATTTATCTGATACAGCTTGCAATTAACCGGATGAAGTACGACCGTGAAGTTAAGACAAACGAGATGAATATGTCGCCAGAGATAAATTACGCGTTGCGTTAAGAAATAAAACAGATTTCATGGTCAGAGATTGCATGAGTAGTTGGAATTCCGACCCTGACACATCTTTATTTGTAAGCTGTGTTTGTTAATTCTCAAAGTGACGGCTGCCTCTACTTCTGACAGAGATACTAAAGTCATCTTCCCTCCCTTTCCTCTCCGCCCCACCTTGCCTACGCCTCTCTGAGTGATGAGCAACTCTTGCAATATTGCATATGTCAAAGGTCGTACTTTTTCCCCGTATTGTCTAGCAAGAAGTTATGTAGGAAGTCCTTTGTCTTCGCAGTACGGCAGTACGTAGGTCTATTCGGAATTCGGATATAGCGCGCATGTTGCTGCGAGACCAACTTCGATCGACCTACCGTAAATACTAGTCACGGAACCAAACTCCGAATTTTTCACGCCGAGGACACGGGATCATATTCAGATTGTCCCACATGAAATTTCTGGTCTGTAGTAGTGGTAGTGAGAGAGAAACAGAGATTAAGGGTGTTTGAGAATAAGGTCCTTAGGAAAATATTTGGGGCTAAGAGGGATGAAGTTACAGGAGAATGAAGAAAGTTACACAACCCAGAACTGCACGAATTTTATTCTTCACCTGACATAAAAGTTGGAGATTTATCCTTCGAAGAGGTGGAAAAATTCAAATACAGTATCTTGGAGCAACAGTAACAAATATAAATGACACTCGGGAGGAAATTAAACGCAGAATAAATATGGGAAATGCCTGTTATTATTCGGTTGAGAAGCTTTTTGTCATCTAGTCTGCTGTCAAAGAACCTGAAAGTTAGAATTTATAAAACGGTTATATTACCGGTTGTTCTGTATGGCTGTGAAACTTGGACTCTCACTTTGAGGGAGGAACAGAGATTGAGGGTTTTTGAGAATAAGGTTCTTAGGAAAATATCTGGGGCTAAAAGGGATGAAGTTACAGGAGAATGGAGAAAGTTACACAACGCAGAGCTGCACGCATTGTATCCTTCACCTGACATAATTAGGAACATTAAATCCAGACGTTTGAGATGGTCAGGCCATGTAGCACGTATGGGCGAATCCAGAAATGCATATAGAGTGTTAGTTGGGAGGCCAGAGAGGAAAAGACCTTTGGGGAGGCCGAGACGTAGATGGGAAGATAATATTAAAATGGATTTGAGGGAGGTGGGATATGATGATAGAGACTGGATTAATCTTGCTCAGGATAGGGACCAATGGCGGGCTTATATGAGGGCGGCAATGAACCTCCGGGTTCCTTAAAAGCCAGTAAGTAAGTACCTGACATAATTAGGAACATTAAATCCAGACGTTTGAGATGGGCAGGGCATGTAGCACGTATGGGTGAACCCAGAAGTGCATATAGAGTGTTAGTTGGGAGGCCGGAGGGAATAAGACCTTTGGGGAGGCCGAGACGTAAATGGGAAGCTAATATTAAAATGGATTTGAGGGAGGTGGCTTGTGATGATAGAGACTGGATTAGTCTTGCACAGGATAGGGACCGATGGTGGCTTATGCGAGGGCGGCAATGAACCTCCGGGTTCCTTAAAAGCCGTAAATAAGTAAGTAGTAAGTAAGTAGTGGTAGTGGTGGTGGTATATATTATAGCCTATTTTTAAAGACGCTATATCAACTACGGTACATTGTTTCGTCGATATAAGCGAAAGCCAATATTTACTACTTAGATGTAACACGCTGAGCAAGTCCTCTGCAAACGGCAAGCATCATGTTTAGGTACAACATGTAAGTCGAGGAATGTTGTAGACAGAAAAAAATCGATCATATGGGAATGGATATTTAAGAGTTGTTAATTCATTACAAAAATTGAATCTGATACAACTTTAATACAGACGACGTATCATATTGTAAAAAAATTAATTAATTAAAAAAATAAATAAACACAAACAAGGGAAAACAAAAGAAAAAGAAAAATAAACACAAAGACAAACGAACAAAGAAATATTACCTTAAAACTATTCGGGAATAACCTCAATATTTTAGCCTTTTTCAAGACGAATAATATTTACTTTGTCAGAAATACTCAGACGTGAACGTGTTTGTGACATGATGCCTTACCGGTAAGCGCGGTGGTCTTCCATGTAGGCGTCCCGGATTCGATCTGGGCCTGATCGTGATTGAATTTTTTGGTGGACAAATTAAACGTTTCAGATAGTTTTTCTCAAGGTACCTCCGTTTCCTCTTACATTCCACAGATACTGCCCACCTCCCACTCATTTCATGTGTAATTTTCTATATTTAAAAATAAGCCCTGGTTAAGTCTTGAGAGTAGTGCAAGTTTCTGATGCTGATAAAGGTTCCAAAAGCTTGGGGCACTGGTGCTAAGGCAGGATAGCTCGCCTTTTACCATCGGATTCACGAATACCACCCCAACCACCTGTCAGACTGCAAAAATAATCGCATATGGAACAATGAATCGATTTTACTCTAAATTCTTTGATCCATCCCTGTTCGGCCCTCGAGAAGCCAGCATACCAGCCATTAGATTCAATCATTATTAATCAGTGCGCAATTAATCACAGTGAAAGAAATGAATTGGAGAATCGGAGTTGAGAGCTATATGTATCGACTCCTGAACCCGAATTCTTAATTAATCACATTTGTACCACTTCAGTCCTGCTTCATTGGGCCTTTTTGAGAACCCGATTTCCGTAACAATGAAGTAAAGTTTAAATGACCATTAGTTTAAGTTAGATTGGCAGCATTTGTGTGAATCCGTACGTGCATAATTAAATACAGCTACGAGAGAATCATCGTGCATAAACCGTAAGTCGATTCATGAAGGAGGCAACAGTTCATATTATGTGCTGCTGTACACTTTTGCCGCAACTCTGAAATACTGTAAATAATTCTAAGAAAAGTAAATGTCAGAGGACGTACGGGATTTGCTTGCATCCAAGTTTGTTTTATTCGTCTTAGAATGATGTGCCTTGAAATGCTTTATAGTCTACTGCACTGCTGCAACAGTCTTTTGACTCTTTGCCGCTCCGGACTCCATCTTCCAATCCCTTCCCACACATCGTTCTTGAAATCCCTTCCATTGAAGTAGTTTTCATTCATTCACTCCTTCTTCTTCAATTTGAAATCCATTCAAGCCGATCTGTATTCTTTGGGAGTCTTCATTTGACTGTAAAATTTTAATTTCTGAGTTTTAATGATATGCTTATTGAGTATATTTGTGTAGTGGTCACGAATTTATCGTACCCATCGAATCATTTTGTGTTCTAATTCTTCACTGATAGGTATTTATCGCTAAGTGTTACCAATTCTGTCTAATATGTATCTCTTAATGTTACTTATATATACAGGGTATAAACGATTTAAATTGCCAAAATTATACAGACTGTACATCTCAGTCTACTGAACATGATGTGTAGTGAAAATTTCTTTTTCTTCTATTTTTGTCTTTAATTCCTAAAATATAATTTTTTAGGGTTGACAGTAATCTAGTATTTACTGTTCGAGTAAATGTGAACGTCATTGCCAATGATCATCAGTCTCATTATTCGCTAACACCACCACACTGGAGAGACAACAGAGAGTACCCTGATTTGTAAACAAGGATATCACCAGTTGCAATATACATGACGGACCAAAGTAAATAATGACTGTCTACTAACATTTCCAAAAACATTATACTTACAGGTTACATTTTTTTCTAGAGAAACCACAAAAGTCACAGAAAAATTTTATTAGACTTATTTTCCAGTAATTTAGGCTATACTACATCACCAGTATTTTTTGGCAGTTTATATCGTTTGCACACTCTCTCTCTTTCTCATAAATAAATAAATATATATATATATATATATATATATATATATACACTGTATGGCCGCGAAACCAGGAGGCCCGGGTTCGAATCCCGGTCGGGGCAAGTTACCTGGTTGAGGTTTTATCCGGGGTTTTCCCTCAACCCAATACGAGCAAATACTGGGTAACTTTCGGTGTTGGACCCCGGACTCATTTCACTGGCATTATCACCTTCATATCATTCAGACGCT
Organism: Periplaneta americana; assembly: GCF_040183065.1. NCBI lineage: Eukaryota > Metazoa > Arthropoda > Insecta > Blattodea > Blattidae > Periplaneta > Periplaneta americana. The sequence continues at coordinate 38,658,648 of NC_091117.1, read as the reverse complement.
AAATAACCTCAGATGTTGATACAGTGTCGTAAAATAACCCAATAAAATAAAAAAAAAAATATATATATATATATACTGTATATCGCCGAGGCTAGGACTCGCGTTACGGAATGCGCTCTGGTTCGAGCCCTCATAAGGGAAGAAATTTTCTCATGAAATTTCGGCCATTGTATGGGACCGGTGCCCACCCAGCATTGTGATGCACTTGGGGAGCTACGATAGGTATCGAAATTCGGTTGCGAATGCCAGCTATAACGGCTGGGAGGATCATCGTGCTAACCACACGATACCTCCATTCTGGTTGGATGATCGTCCACCTCTGCTTCGGCATGTGGGTGTGAGGCTAACAGCCGGCTGGTCGGTCTAGGCTCTTCACGGTCTGTAGCGCCACGGATTATTATTATTATTATTATTATTATATATAATAATAATAATAATAATAATAATAATAATAATAATAATAATAATATACACAGGTTATTTAAAAAATACACGGAAAAATTAATTAACAGATCCATGTTCATAGAAATTTCTTATCGTCTAAATGTATTGAATCCAACCCTGAAATTTTGCCGTCTATTTTTTGAACACCTGTATATTACTAGCTATCTCAAATAGTAAATTAATTATAATTCATTTAATTAAATTAGCTCATAAATTAAGTTACTACTTTACCTTATAGGTTTATCTAAATTTAAATAAATATTTAGTCTACTAGTCGTTAAAACTGAAGAATATTGCTGGAGAACCTTTTAAGTGTAGTGTAAATATTTGTAATTTAAATATGTATTGTATTGATTAAGGCTTGTTTGCATGGAAGAGAAGGCCTTATGGCCTTAACTCTGACAGCGAAAATATAACATTATTATTATTATTATTATTATTATTATTATTATTATTATTATTATTATTATTATTATTATTATTATTATTATTATTATTATGTAGAATGAACCGTAAGTAATGTCATTAATTTCAGTGAGTGATTCTGAGTTATTCTATGAGATATTTCAAATAAACACTTTAATGCAATTTTGCTCGTTTTTGCTACATTTGCGTCAGGTGGCGTTCGGGGAATGCTGTGGCATGAAGATCGGTCGAAATGATGTTGTTGCCGAACATGGGGTAACGGGAGAACTCCGATAGAAACCCCAACTGCAAACTTGTTCGTCACAAGTGTCACTTTGGTTTCTCAGATGAAAAATTCCTGCCCTGGCCGTGACTCGAACCCAGGTCTGATGAATCAGCAAGAGAGTCACTTTTTGTCTGCATCCCTTTAAATTATGAGAACAACAAGGAAAAATGGAATGGACATTTATTTTAACGTTCAGTGACTCAGAAAAATCCTCGTCTTCCGAGCTTGTCAGCGCTGGGAATCGAACTGAGTTTGCAGAATGACAAGTCCACGCTCTAACCCTGAGCTATCAAAGGGGCAGACAATTCCCGAGTCTGTCCAAGAAATTCTTGTATAGGGGCTTTGGAAAACTCATTTCTGTCGATAGTAGCTTCGGTTTATGTCACCTGCCTTTATTGACCCATTTCTGCCCCATAAAATATTTTATATACTTATTTTTAAACTTATGGAACACTCTGTATAGAGATTCTAAATCAATTACACCTCCTAAACTTTACTCTTTATGACGTCATTTTGCCTGAATTGAGCGCAGTGAGATGGTCGTCTTGCGAGTCCAGAGACGGAGGACTGCTGCTGTCTCAGCCCCGCCTGTTACAAGAAGAGAAAGATTTCTGCTGACGCGACCAATCCTCCCCCTTCATGTGAAGAGAGGTCCGGGCCCTGCAAATCAGTACAAAGTGAAAAGCTCTGGGGGAGGAGGAGACAAAGACACTTGATAGCGTGCCCCTTGCCTTTTGTTTTCAGCGGTCACACGAATCTTGCAGAGGAAATGCAATTTCCGACGTACTCAACTTCTTTAGAGCGGTGAACAGAACAGTTTGAATTAAATATTGAAGATAAAAATGATTAATTAACGTTTCTGATTAAAAGCAGAGAAACTCATAATAAGAGCATCAGTGCACGCTGTGGAGTAACGATGGGACACAGGTTCAAATCCTGGTTGGGAAAATTTACTGGTTAGGGTTTTTTTCCGAGGGTTTTTCCCTCAGCCAATTGGAGTAAAATTCCTTTTTAACTTTCTGCGTTGGACTTCGGGACTCATTTCGCCTTCATTTATTTCAATTTCATCTATCATCTTCCAATAATTTCATGTCGACCAGAGATGCAGCAGTAGATGTTTTGTTGGTTACTCACGTCTGAATTTGATCCCGTGTCTTCGGCGTGAAACAATTCGGTGTTTGGTTCCGTGAAACAAGTATTTATGGTACGTCTATCAAAGTTGATCTCACAGCGGCATGCGCGCTATATCCGAATTCCGAATAGACCTACGTACTGCCATACTGCGCAGACAAAGGACTTCCTACGTAACTATGGTAACTTCACTATGGTGTCATATGTCGATTCAGCTACGTAGTACCCAGGTCTAACTCAGTCCGCTATGAAAATCTCTTCTTCCCCCTTGGGACTTATGCAGCTCCCACACGAGTAGACGAGCGGAAGTTTTGTGACTTTCTTGATGTGGCTGCTGACTATAATAAACATTCAGATAGGCATCCCAGTACCCAGACTATTACCCTAGATCATATAATACCCAGATAGGTCGGCCTTATAGGCTTTGAGGTTAACAACTTTTGTCAGGTTTACTACGCTGCCATGTAGTTGTTACATAAGGAGTTACGTCATAATTCCCATTTGAATTGCATTAGCGACTGACTGCCATCTCGTGTTCGTTTACGGCGGACGGGTGGCGATCCTGGCGGTTGTTCTCTTCAAAGTGCTGCCGCTTTTAACATAGCGATGAGTTATCTGCTACATAGATGATCTAGGCTATTACTCATGCCGAAAATATTAGTAGCAATGTGCGTGTCGCAATTAATCAATACTAATTATTTTAATAAAGTAACTATTAATAATTCCTTAATTTAGTTTTCGAATTATAATTAATAGCAACTTTTTGCTTCCTCAGCACAAGAAAGCCACCGCCGTGGCTCTGTCGGTTAAGGCACTTGCCTTCCGGTCTGAAGTTGTGTTTGGGCGCGGGTTCGATCCCCGCTTGGGCTGATTACCTGGTTGGGTTTTTCCGAGGTTTTCCCCAACCGTAATGTGAATTTAAGGTAATCTATGACGAATCCTCGGCATCATCTCGCCAAATTTCATCTCGCTATCACCAACCTCATCGACGCTAAATAACCTAGTAGTTGATACAGCGTCGTTAAATAACCAACTAACATTTAAAAAAGCACAAGAATAATGACCTGCAACTGTTGGACGTCTCCATATTTATTAATCGCTATTGCATCACATAACCTAAGCATTCATTTCACTAACTTACTTCTCCCTACCGTTTCATACCGTACTCTTCATCTCCTAACAAACAATAGTACCCTCATACTACACCATTAGAATTGCATTTGTCGTTGGTATAATTTCGTGACAAATTTAAATAAAAATATCACGAAATTAACCGAGTTTTCCCTATAATATTCATTTACATACAGAAAGTACGATCATTAAATGTCTTTAATTTAATGGGTGTAGGAGAATTTTTTGGAACAAACCGTAAATATAATTGATGCATTTTTTCGCATTCAATTTCAGAAACAAAATACCTATAAATGTCTTCAAAGTAGGTTGTACATATTGTCAAGGTAGAAACAAGCGTTGTTTCAAAAATAACAAATACGAACAGCGGAGAATCTAGAAACGTAGCAGATAAGTCTTGCAACAGCGAATTCGTTCAGGGAAACTCGATTACAGAAATTACGATACATATTGGTTTCCTTAGATTGACGTGCACCGATCGAGCAAAGAGTGTAACTGGCTGAAATCATCCGATATCTGTTTTTCACTAGGATGTACCTCAGACAGGGGGTGGAATTGAATCTGACTTATATACGATATCAGTACGGCTATAATAGGTCTCGTGAGTCATGTCGTTTGAGAGATAATGTAAACACAAACCTCACCCCAATTGGAGTCCACTGTTTATTGTTTGCAAGGTCAATGCTTCCTGCACAAAGACGGATCGGTGCCTCACATACCAGAGAGCCATAAACATTTTGCTCCTATAACTGTTTAAATGCATTTGGTTTATATTGACGCAATTTTCTTGTATCTGTAGTATGAACATGTTTTTGGAATAGGTAATAGAACGGGTAGTACCAACCGCAGACACCATGTGGTAATACCAACAGGATATCGCGCCTGTGATTCAGTTATAGAACGTTAAGCTTCCATTCAGAAGGCCAGGGTTCCATCCTCAGTATAGTTATGACAGTATTTGTGATGAACAATGCAGACGTTGAAAAAGGAGGTAAACAAAGCCACGTCTATGGTTCAAGTGCTACCGAGCTGGTATTCCATCTAGCGGCGCAGGTTCGATCCCCAGGTTTTTTCGGGGTACTCCCGTTTTTCTCTTATCATTCTACCAACATTCTCCACTTCCTCCTCATTTCATCCGTCATCTGCATTAGTAAAAATGGTTGCATGACTTACTGTTCACTCTTTTCTAATGCAGTACATACATTTTATCTTTCCACGCTAGCATGTGTGCAGCTGCGCCTTTCCGCTGCCGCTTCCGCTCTACAACCGCGAGCGTCGAAAGTTAAAATATATGCTCTATATATTACTACTAGTGGCTTGTGCAGCAAATACTGCAAAGTAAGTCCATAAGAAGTTCAAATAAAAATTGTTCAGATTTATTTTCAATGATGAATACCAGACATTTCGAAAGTTACTTGCTTCCATAATAATGAAACATACTCCCTCTTAATGTTTCTTTTTTGCCAAATACTTTTCCTTGAACCTATCCCTCTTCAGTTCTTGAGTTTCAATGCGAAATCGCTAGTAACAATGTCAGGACGATCAGCGAGTTTTTAATGTGGGAGTAATGCAGTAGCTGTTTCAGATCATTGCGGATTGTAGGTGAAAGTTAAGAAAATGTAAGATTTGTCATGCTTTGAACAAAAGACTTAGCATCTTGATATAGCTGCTGCATGTTTCGTGAACTATTCTGAAATGTAGAGGGCAGAATCACTTTTTCCAACTAAGAGACCTTACTGATGTGATCAAGAGACTACAAAATCTTGTAGGCCTCTTATTTTATCAGTAAGTAATACCTTTTGGTCTTCCCTTAGGAATTGTAATTTTTGCGCTTCCTCCAGACAATACTGATCTACCAAATACTGCTGGATTAATTTGTGTAACAATGAATTTTATCCCGTATATTTTCTGTAATATAGGTTATAGTGAGGAATCTATTGCTGAGATGCGGAAAAGGAGGCGAATGATGTGGCATACAAACTTTCTATCGTCACTAATAAAATTGTTCTACGAAATCGTTGAGATTTTGTTTTTTTCCCCTTTTAATTGGTTATTTAACGACGCTGTATCAACTATTACGCTATCTAGCGTTGTCATCTGCATTTGTAGCTAGAATCGTCATCGCTTGAACCAAAGTAGAGAACATCAACAGTAGTAATTTGTTGTAAAATATGGCTGCAAGTGGGCTGTGCAATGAAGAGGGAAGTGAGATGCACGTGACGTGTGTGATGTGAAAGGTCGGAAGACAACGTCGACAGCGCCGTTTGTTTGCTCGCGACATCTTCCCTCACGTCTCACCTGTCATCCCGCCGCCCTCTGACCTGCTGGTTTTGTCCTGCGACAGTGAAAGTCCTAATAGACAACAGCAGGCAAAAGTCGCAGACTCTCCATCATAGACACTCCAAGCGCTCCTCCTCACAATGTTGCAGCTGCATTGCTGTGAGGACACGGCATATTACCACAACTATTGCTGCTAATTCGTAGAATATGACTTCTGACTGACTACTTTTATATATTACATTAATTAAAACACAGAGCTATCCCATTAGGGCCCCGAAAAATTCTTGGCGTGGTGGAATGTTAGGTTTAAGGTTTCAGACTCACGAGACAGTGGGAACTGAGTAGCAGGGATTTTAAATGTTAAATTAGTTATTTTACGACGCTTTTTCAACTGCTATGGTTATGTAGCGTCTGAATGAGATGAAGGTGACAATGCCAGCGAAATGAGTCCAGAATCCAACATCGAATGTTACCCAGCATTTGCTCTTACTTACGTCAACCAGGTAACTTGTCCGAGCCAGTGTTTGAAGCCGGGCCCGCTCGGCTCACGGTCAGGCAGGCTGTTACTCCACAGCGGTAGCCGTTAGGAATGTAGAAATGTAATGAAGTGTAAATTAATATATTGACAAATAAGCAGGCAGTTAAAATAAATAAGTAAATAAAAGTAATGAAAGTAATAATAATGGTAATTACTATAATAATACTAAAATTAATAATAATAATAATAATAATAATAATAATAATAATAATAATAATAGTAATAATAATAATAATAATAATAATAATAATAAAACAGTTATGTTACCGGTTGGTTCTATGGTTGTGAAACTTAGGCTCTCACTTTTAGAGAGGAACAGAGATTAAGGGTCTTTGAGAATAAGGTGCATAGGAAAATATTTGGGGCTAAGAGGGATGAAGCCACCGGCGTGGCTCAGTCTATTAAGGCGCTTGCCTGCTGGTCTGAAATTGCGCTCGGGCGCGGGTTCGATCCCCGCTTGGGCTGATTACCTGGTTAGGATTTTTCCGAGGTTTTCCCTAACTGTAAGGTGAATGCCAGGGAATCTATGGCGAATCATCGGCCTCATCTCGTCAAATACCATCTCGCTATCACCAATCTCATCGACGCTAAATAACCTCGTATTTGATACAGCGTCCTTAAATAACCAACTAAAAAAATAAAAGAAAAGGAGGGATGAAGTTACAAGAGAATGGAGAAAGTTACACAATGTAGAACTGCACGCATTGTATTCTTCACCTGACATAATTAGGAACATTAAATCCAGACGTTTGGGGTGGGCTGGGCACGTAGCACGTATGGGCGAATCCAGAAATGCAAAAAGAGTGTTAGTTGGGAGACCGGAGGGAAAAATACCTTCGGGGGAGCCGAGACGTAGATGGGAGGATAATATTAAAATGGATATGAGGGAGGTGGGATATGATGGTAGAGACTAGATTAATCTTGCTCAGGATAGGGACCGATAGCGAGTTTAGGCTATATGAGGGCAGTAATGAACCTCCGGATTCTCTATAAGTCATAAGTAGACTTCGTGGATTTGCCACGAGAATCGTAAGGTTTACTACGCACGCGATATAGACTGTATGAGAAGGGGACGTGCGACGGACGGAGTATGCCTCTGATGTAAACACTGAGCAGTATACTGCGGTCACAATAAAACTTCTATTCTGCATTCAAGAAATATAATGAATGATCATTGAAGTAGGAAATGTCTAAACATGTAAATACATAATTATTTTGTAGTGAGCTATATTAACTCTTAAAATTTAATGTAATATACTCACATCATCCTTTAATATGTGCATTGCAGTGAAGAGTTACGTACATTTTGAGCGACTGCAAAGTGAACCTCCTTCGATGGTCACTCAAACAGTTTTTATATTGGGGAAATGTACGTTCACCATCACACGATGTAATAGGAGCATATTTGAAGAATGGAAAGTCACTACTTTTTAGTACACCAATTTCAGACGTCTTGTCGTGACCTGATAGTACATCATTTATAATACGAAGTTGTGAATAGGCAGAATTTTTAGCAATAATGTTTCTCAACTTACATTTCACTTTTTCTGAAATTAGTTAATTGTTATTTTGGATAACGGTTTGTGATACTTTATCCACCACATTAAGGGCTTCTGAGAGTTGTAGTTTAGACGATTCTAATAGGATGATGCTTTTGGACACGATTTTAAAATTAGAATCAATGAACAGAATATCTTCCAATAGCTGTTCAGAAGGCAATGATTTTACAGCTGCAACAGCGGAACTGTCTGCGCTATCCAATGCATCAATTATCTCCATTATTTTGCCATAATATTCTGCATAATAATTAACAGCAACCAACCACGTTTTCCAACGGTTCAAGACTGGCTGCGGGGGTAAGCGTATTCCAGGAGAAAATATTATTTGGAACAGCAACACTCTCATTGTGGCATGTTTGATTGAATTTTTGTCTGCATTGAAAAAATGTTAAACTTTGACTGTTTCAACCACAGTAATACAAAAACAAGTGCTTACATAGGTATACATTAGCTGTAGCTGCTCTATCTATTTGGACCGGTCACAACTCTTAACATGAACTGCTTATACTACGAGACCGGGCGGTCGCTCACCTCCTCTATACTACCATACATCGGCAACCTGATTGCATGCTGCGTGTGGCAATTCAACGAAGTCTAGTCATAAGTCTAGTCATAAGTAATAGTAATAATAATAATAATAATAATAATAATAATAATAATAATAATAATAATAATAATATTAGCATTGAACGTAATATAATGTAGTTTTAGGAAGAATAATAACTTTTTTTAAGCCATGGCCATTCCTTTAGTAATTTAGTGCTTTAGATTCAAGATTGACAGCATTGAAGTGTCAGCCATCTTTGATAGTACCTCACCGTAATATACGGTATATTGTTTTAGTATAAGTAGTTGATTGAAGCGTTGAATGAAAGCTGGAGTGGTAGGTGTTAAATTTCGACACGGACACAAGAAGACAGTCAGTGTTGCAAGCGACTTGTTGACACTGTGAATTATGCGATTGTCACGTGTCGCTCAGACAACGCAGCGCCGTTATGAATGTGAAATGTGCCGCATCACGTGCACGGAACGCTCTGTGCCTTTCCTCCGGGTCTTCCCAGCATACTGTAGAGTTCTACACTTTCTGCTTTTGCAGATGGAGCGAACGGAAGTCCTTCATTCTTGCTATGGTTTGCCCAATATGTGTACTGTTCTCCAACCAAGAGATTAACCGTGAAAGGAATGTCCTTACTATTGCGTCTTCTATTGGAGCGAAGTAGATAGATAATATTAACGTTATAATGTCAGTTTAAAAAACATGCGCTCTCCTGCATATATTATTTTCTGTATGGAGAGATTAAAAGACCAGGAGATTAACCGTGATCTAATTTTGTAACTAGGGTAGTGTAAATATGTGTGTATCAGTGTTATCGTTTGTGCTTTGAGAGTTAGTCAATGGAGATGCGTGTACCCACGTGTGTGACCTTATGACATCAACATTCATTCATAGCTTCACCCCGCTGCGTCTCATTCCCCTGAGACTTTCTCCTGGTTGGAGTACAGTACGCCTTCATAAGGATCAGACGAATTTCATACGAATGGATTTGCATAATCTCGTCGAACCACATACAAATATCTCAGGTAGCTTAAATTTCATCAGGTGTTACAAACCACTACCGTATGCTAGCGAATATAGTCAACAGAAATTCCTTGAACCACATAAAAATATCTAGGGTAACATAACCGTCATCAGGTGTCGCAGCCTATCCCCGTATGTTAGCGATTCTTGCCAATAGAATCTTGTTGAACCACATAAATATCTAAGGAAGCTTAACTGTCGAGCATAACCCTTATTCCCATATGTTGGCAAATCTCGCGAATAAAACATAGATTCACATAAAAATATCTCAGACGGCTTAAGTATTGTCAAATATTACAGTGTATTCCCGTATGATAGCGAATCTTGCTACAGGCAGTGCCACCGTTTATGGCGTGTGAAATAAGTAATGGGAACGTTAAAAGCGAGTATCTTATCTTTGCCACAAAATGTGGGCGAGAAAGCTGACAACTGTGATTGGCAGATTGCTGACGTCACATCTGTTTAGGAGGTGGTACCACTCTCAGCCAAAGTGGCAACAGATGTCACTGACTGGACAGTGTACTTAAGGACAGACCCCAGAAACGCGAAGTGCGAGTGTCTTGCCTTTGACGTAGTGGACAGATTGCTGACGTGACGTGTTGGGTGGTACCGTTCTCAGCTGCATTGGCAACGAGTGCTCACTACTGGCTTTTTACTCAAGGACACGTGCGAAAAACGCTGACACTGGCTATAAAAGAATATTCTGAAACCCTATAAACATATTTGAGGAGGTTAAGTGTCAAATGTTACGGTATATTCCCATAAGATGTTGGAAAATCTTGTAAACAGAAACATCAAGAACCGCATAATAATATCTGAGTCACCTTAACTGTGGTTGGATACCCTATATTCTCATATGGTAAGAAATGCCGTGAACGTAACCGTGAAGAACCAGGAACCTCATAAAAATATTTGAAGCAACTAAACTATCATTGAGTATATTTCTGTATGTTATTAAATCTCGCGAACTGAACCATTAAGAACCACAACTTAAATGTCATAGGATATTACAGTCCATTCCAGTATGCTAGCGAATCTTGTCAATAGGATCTCATCCATAAAAATATCACAGGCAGCCCTTAACAACCTGCCGACTAGGCCTGGAATTTCTGTCACATGCACCTTGCAGCCCATATTTCGCGCCGTCTGCTTATGACTTATTTGGCCCCAAGAAGGACGCCTCCAGAAGAATTCGATGGTACTCGGGTAAAGGTTGTTAAGTTATTTTTTGTGCAAATGGATTTTTGTTCCCCAGGTGAATACATAAATAAAATTATACAAGAGAGTGTGCAAAAAAGAAAGTAGTACTAGAATTTGATGTGTTTTATTTGTGTCGAAAACTATTTTCAACAAGGGCCCGAAGTTTAATTTACATTTTTCTCAAAACTCATTTTTATGACTTAGTGTAAAGGTCGGTAATATTGTGATAGCTCTTTTTGAGAATTTATTACAATTTTACTAAAAGAGAGGAAGATCTGTTTTTTTGTGTCAACGTATTAAGGGAATGTTCGTGGTCAAGTTGCTGCACAAAACCGGTCCTTTTCTCGCTCAATAAAATTGTAATAAATTCTCAAAAAGAACTATCACAATATTACTCTTATCACAATACTACCAACTTTTGCCCTATATCCCTTTACTCAAGCACCATCGAATTCAATTCGATTCTTGATCCCACTGTCCGTTTTGAGAAGGATGATCAACAAGCCAATAACGTTAACGATGAAAAGAAGTCTATTTACAACCCATGTATTCCTCACTTCAGCGAGAGATACAAAATGAATATTAATACATGGGAAGTGAAAGGTCTTCTTTTTTGCGTTAGGGGAACTTCATTTAAGTTAACCAAAATCATTCGCCTTTCTCTTAAATTTTCTAATGAGGACATTAACAAAATTTTTCTAATGGTATTGAGAGATTCATTATTCATTTTACACAATCAATTATATAATACTATGTAATTTATTATTATTATTATTATTATTATTATTATTATTATTATTTATTTTTTTCACTTCATTTCATTACTCTTCAATGTATTTTCATCTCATGTTTCTCCGAAATCAAATTGTACTTTATTTTTAAATTTATCATTGTTCCGTATTCTCTCCGCTATCATATTGTATTTTTCATTTAACCTCTGCTTTGTATTCTGGTCAGCCGTAGATTTCGGCCAGATGTCCCAAATTGTGGAATTTGTTGTTGTTGTTGTTTATTCAAATGTCCGAAAATAGGTTTGAACCTCGTGACATCAATAAATCAATAGGCAACTAAGTCAGGAGATAATAGCGTAGGAAATGATAATGATCAAACGAAATAGAATTGCAAAAATTACTGAGGTTGTGCTTAATTATCCTGACTTGACTATTTCTTAATGAATGATTAGTTTGTTCCACAATTAGCTGGCGTTTCTTTCTGACTCTTGTCTTTGCATCTCTGGTCAGGCACTACGTCTGATTGGACTGGATCTGAGAATAGTACACGATGAACAGAGGGTGGAGGTAAAGGTTACTGTATAAAAAGAGAATAAGTTAATTAGCAATGCTGTACCGAGAGGCGTAGAGGCGTGTCGTAGCGGGGAGCAGGCACCGCGGGGTGTTCGAGATCCAGGCAGCCGAATTCAACAGATCGTTCGGAGATAGCCGGCGCTCGGCGATATGTTATCGGCGGGTAAATATATTACAGGAATTTACAGGCAGTTGCTGGAGTAATTCAAGTCGAGAAAATGCGAGTAACAGATGACGCCCGGGAACCGCGGATCTTCCCGTGGAGTTGCCAAGTGTATTGATTCCACATCAACGTATCGCTGATGGAGGGGCGAGAGCGTGCCGCATTTGTTTGGTTTCTTCTTCTTCTTCTGTTTCTTTTTCTTCTTCTTCTTCTGCTTCCTTGAGCTGGAGCCATTCTTGCGTGATGCTGGAGCCATTCTTTGTTGGATCAAAGTTATATAGTTGTCACCACAGCATTAAGGAGCAATGCTGTCTCGCTATGACCTTCCTTATATGTATTACTCTTTCCTTTCTCTTTTTCATTCAATTTATTTCTCTCCATTTCTCCTTATTTTCTTCTCTTTTTATTTTTTTCTTCTCTAGTCCTTTTTCTTCAATTTCGTGTTTTATTAACATTCCATCTTCCTTCTTGTCTTTAATTTCTTTCATTCCTTTCCTTATTTTTGGTTTATTCATTTTGTCCACTCGTTCTATTTTTCTACTTTTATTTCCTTCTCTCTTTCCACGTGAAACGTTTATGCGTGAGAGTCAAATGAATAATATATTACGAACATTTGAACATCTAACGTCAGTTGCATAGCAACGACAATGAGTTGTGTCACACTATTCTGACGTCACTTGCTTAGCAATGGATCTTTCAGACTAAATCACAGTAATTCCATTGCAAATATTTGTACAGATATGGATTGCCTACATGTAAATAATAAATTTAAATATTAATGGTAAATACAATATGTAAGCAATGTAAACATAATGGAAAACGGAAAAGGAAGCATATAGGCTATAATTGGACGGAGTTTCGCAATAATAGACCTACCGACAATTGGAAAAAAAAAAGAGAGAGAGAGAGAGACAGATATTTGCACAGATCTATTGATGGCAGGCTGATTTAACTCGGAAAAAAATCAAGAATACGATGTATGAATTTTGCTGCTATTTATAAGCAAAAATTCGTTTACTGCATAAAATTAATTTATTTATTTTGCTTTGAAATATTAATTCAACTGCTGGTCTATTATTAAAAATCGGTTAGCCTTTTTTTGGTATTATTTGTGCTATTTTTTGTAATAGTATGAATGTTATAATACTTCTTGAATAAAAAAAAAACAGATTTATTTCAATGGGCAATATCTCGAAACAGGTTTTTGGCGCTTAGTCTATTATTGCTTAACTCCGTCCAATTGTGATGAGGAGTCAAAATAACTAAAAACGGAAATCACGAAGATGATATAAATGGAAGATTAAACAAAAGGAGATCAGTGATTTCAAAATTAAACAGCTTTCTATGGGGTAAAGATATCACAGCGAAAACAAATAATATAATTTTTAAAAGCAAATATCATACGGCTCGGAAACATGAGTAGCAAAACTACATTCTACAGAGATGGATTTCTGGCGGAGATCTGCAAGAGTATCAAGGAAGGACAAATATGAGAAATAATGTTACAAGAGAGAAAATAAAAGTACAAGAATCGCTTGTAGAATATACCATAACAGAACAATTAAGATGATTTTGTATAAAGAGGATGGCGAGAAGATATTGCCGAGGAAGGTGTATGACTGGAATCTAACTGGGAGAAAGTTAGAGGGGGAGATCAAAATTGGCAATGTCACAAGGAATAATTAGAAAAATGAGAGAAAGGGGATTGGAAGATGGGTATGGAAGAATAGAGAAAGGCTATGAAGTTCTGAAGATGGGCACAGAAATATGTCTTAGAACACTATAAAACATAATAATAATAATAATAATAGTCTAATAATACATTGAAAAATAAATACTAAATGTAAATAATAAGTGCAAATAAAACATATAGGCTAAGTAATGTGGAAAACAGTAAGCGATAGCGATAGATATGTTTAAGCTCACCTCGTCTTAATCTGTCTTAGAAGACCCCTAGTTCTCTATCTCAAAGTACTCAGTATGTCATCTCCTATTTCTTGTTTATGTTTTTGCGCCTTTACTAAATCACCCTGTATACTGTCAAAGTCTATGTCTCGGGTTCTTCAACCTTTGTTAAAATGCACCTAACACAACGTTACTTAACTGTAATTGCTGTTAAAATATTACGTTTCTTCAACTTTACATTTCACATTTTAACATTCTGTTTGTTAACTCTCTGTTAGGATCTGAGATTCTAGAGTTTAACCATAACCTATAACCAAGTATAGGCTCTGTTCTGTTTTCTGAACTCCGACAATTGCGATTCTCGCTTGTTTCCGTTGTTGATTCAGAGAGGATAGAAGTCTTGCTATTCTCTCAGGTTTGATTTATGCTTCTTTCCGTCGTCTGCATCACAGTAGCGTGGAACGGCGTATTGGTATTGCTGTTGTGAGATGGAAAACACTGGAACAAAAAGAAATAGTGGGACTAATTTCTCTTCGTTCGAGAGAAGCCTTCTGCTGGAAATAATTTCGCAGTATAAACCATTTATTGAGAATAAATAAACAAACGGATACACGTTGAAAGCGAAAAGTGAGGCTTGCCAGAAAATAGCCTATACCTTTGTATGAGCTTCTGGTCTGTCAAATCACAGAAATCATCCGCTCTGTTTATGTATTCATGGATATCATTTCATAAATAATCAAGATATAGAAGTTTAGCATCTAACGCACCAGCCATATTGAATACTTCTATTCTAACAGAAAGTTAAATAATTTTACTGCTTAAAATTGGCCAGTAAAATTAACATGGGTTTTAACTAGTGCGCTGTTGATCGATCAAAATATTTATTCGATTAACTATTTGAATTTAATACATTAATCGATCATTATTCGAGTTTTGATCGAGTTGAAAAATGTTTAAATACTGTAATACACAATTATTGTTAAATTTAACTTTTGTTCTGTGATAAGCATAAGTATTAAATTAATGTTGTATATCTGTATATATTGTATCGTTATATTACAAAACTACTATTTTAATTACAGTACTTACTAACATATTTATTATGAGGCTTATAATTTATTGTCAATTTCTCGGGGAATTTTTGAGACAAAAATAAATAACAAAAGGTATGAAGACTCGCCTAGTTAATACTGCTTCATCCATGATTTTAAACATATGAGTGCATTCACATGCTCCGAATTAAGTGCCGCTCTACGTTTAGTAACAATGTTTCCTGCATCACTAAACACGAGAAAATTTTTTTCTGTCAAGCACTTCTCCCGATCGTTCAATTTAAATCCAAACGTTTCACCGAGTTTACCTTTCAAATTCTCATATGACATAATGGAGTTTACACTTTTCACAAACCACAGGAAACTGATTTTTTTTTCTTTATCAAAATAAACACACAACTTTCATATGCAAACTCAGTACAGAAACTGCAACTGCAAAACTATAGCGGCCAAAACAGAAGATTGGCCCCTATTATAATCGAGTTACCAGATTTTAAAAAAGAGAACAGGTAGTTACGCTCTCACTTGCACACAGTGTAGACATGGCTATTTTAAAAGGGATGAGGGGGACGAATCCCAGAAAAGTAGTATTTCATATGCTAGAAAGATGAGTTGATAACAAAGTGGAAGTTTTCTTGGAAAACCATAAATCTTAAGGGTTTCGCATTGTTTCAACTTTCAATAGACGTAGATTAGATCACTGTCCTCATATCTCTATCTCTTTCTGAAGTGTTTGTGCGAAGATTTTCCCTACGATATCTGGTTTACAGTTAGAAAATAACAGTACTCTTTTGCTTTTAAGTAAGCAGTTTCCGAGAGAGAAATATTGTCGGAATTTTTAGTATGAGTTTGTATTAACAAAATAATAATTAATATCAACTACAACCGTTTAATTTTAATCGACTCGATTATTCGATTAAATATTTTTGATCGATTAATCTTACAACATAAATTGATCGATTAATCGATTAAATCCAACAACACTAGTTTTAACAGCCTGTTAGTATTGACAGTAGTTGAAGAAATGCTTCAACTATTAAGTTTACAGTTAAAATATAATAACACACTTATAATTTAATAAAGATTGAAGTAACTGGGCCTATAACTACTGGGTGTTCAGTTCAAAGTGTGTCATGGCTTGCTATATGCCGTCATGTGGCTAGCCGATGAGCCTAGAGAATTCAATCTTCCTACACTTCCGCAGAGGCGTATTACCTAAATGCGAGAGAAGTTGCCTAGCAAGTACGGCGTTCATTCTGAAGAGTACGTACCGATACGTACGCTAACGCCGGTAGTGGCAGGAATGTGAACTGTTTGGAAATACGTACTGTCGGGATATGGGGAGAGGGTTAAGACGATTACTTACGTATTTGTTGACATTAACTTCGACAGTCAACATGGACACGGAGCATTTGATTTGTGTTGTGGAATGATACCGTACGCAACCGATGATAACAAATACCCTGCGTACGACTTGCCAGCGCAAAACACAGTTCGAAAGAGGTTATGGTAGCACACAGACCGTACAGACCGCCATCTGTTGCTACGACGTTCAAGTTATACCGTACACGTTCTCAAGTTCAGATTGAAGAACGCCTTGAATAATAGGCAACTTCTCTAACATATAAACTGAAACTCGCTTCAAATCGGTGACTCAACAACAGTGACGTCATGACACACTTTGAAATGAACACCCAGTATTTAACACTTCGGATAGGCATACCCCTGTCTATTAGAAAAAATACTAACAGAGATAAATAAATTATAGGGTGCATATCTTTATCTTCTCGGCACTTCGACGTGGAACTCTCACTCAAGACGTAGCCTATGCTACAAGCACCTGACTGAATCTGTTAAGTTGATATGGACAACGGATTCGTCAATATTATCTTATCTGAAGACATCGTTACTAGAGCGTATTTGTGTAGACTGGTCTTCAGTCGACTGCTGTTTGTGGTTGGGGTACTAAAGAAAATATTTTTCTGCGTTACAAGTCGCTTCCCAGCAGACTGAGAATGTTGTTCTAACAGATTCGATCTAACTTCCACCATGTAAACACAAATGCACGGTTCTCACTTGTCAAATTATTTTGTTTTCTTATAAAAGTGGAAGGTAAATTTGCTTCCAAGTACGAGGATATAACTCAAGGCATAAAAAGTGTATGCGAAATTGAAGGAAATTGTAGAGAGGGATACTGACTGAAGGACTTTCAGGTGGCTGACTCTTCATATCATAGTCAATACAAATTCCAATGTTTTCGTAACAGTGTATTATCAACAGTAATCTCACTAGACGTTTTGATTTATCTAGAGAAAATCAAAACTCGAGTGGGATTTAATTGACTATTACACGATTAGAAGAAAGTATATAAAGCTTAGAAGTAACGAAGTACTCCAATACAATAAAATATTAATTGACTTACGAAAATACAACTGTCTTCAAATGTATTATTGTACCATCTCAACATTACAAATATTACGCTAGATGCATGCTAGATGGCAGTAGTGTCTTTATACAGACACTGTAATGATTACTATTCAATAAATCTTAATATTAAACAATCTCTGATACGTGACTATCCATAATATCATATAGCAGAAGTTCTTTTTATCCTCTCAGAGCAGAAGCTATAACATAACCTAACTAATATACACAAGTATTAGAAAAGTTTTAATTAACGACGATGACATAAAAAATAAACATGAATAATTTTAAAAGGAATAATTGTTGAATGTACAATTTTCATTTTTGAATGAGGTTGGTGGTTCAATTGATGTTATATTAGACGTGTGCGTAATAGAAGTGGAACTCGTTGATTTAGGCCTACATGGTGTATTCAACTTATTCAGAATTTCCGAATGAATAATTTTAAAAGGAATAATTATTGAATGTACAATTTTCAAATTAGAATGTGGTTGGTGGTTCAACTGATGTTATATTGGACGTGTGCGTAATAGAAGTGGAACATGGTGTATTCAACTTGTTCAGGATTTCCGAATGGTGCTCTTCATTTATTTGTAAATCGGATTTCAGAAGATGCATAGGTATGATCAGTGATTTTTATTAATTCTTGTTCTTGAATGCCAATGCGAGTCATATTTGAAACTGCTGTGCATAGACTGGAGTGGTTTGTAATTATATATATATATATTTTTGACGTCCAGACCAGCGCAGTTTCAAATGCTGGCAAACAAAGAAACAAATGCTAGGGACGCGATAAAATTAAACAAATGCTAGGGACGCGATAAAATTAAACAAATGCTAGGGACGCGATAAAATTGTGCGATAAGCAGCCATGATTGGTTGAAATACGTCCTTTCGTACCGTTTTATTAGTCAAAAGTAGTATGACGTAGTAAGAGTGTAATAGTCAAAGAGAATCTGTCGTAAAATAAACCTCTATCTTACTGTTTTCGTACTGCAAGTAAAATGAGAGTAGTTGTACATTTTTCTTAACTGACCGACATTCCCCCCATTCTCCCCTAATGACAAAGCATGTGTCAGTTTTGTAACATCAATTAGGGCCGTGACATCGGTATATTTGTATTAGACTGAGTGAATACACGACGCCGGATAGAAAGTAGTCGACGTGTTTCAAGTACAGGCAGCGGAAGCGAATTTGACACACGCCTAAGTAAGCACGTTCCGTGTTTTGTAAACGATTATTGCGTATTATAAAATCAAGACAATACAATCATTGTATGAAAGGATTAATATCGGAAAGGTCTAACATGCTGGTGAGGTTGAGAATAATTTTATTGTTGGAAATCATACCTAAACTGTTACAAATGTGGTAAAACGTAAGTCTGAAAAGATATATATTTTTTTAATATTTAGAGTTTTGCATTACAATTTTAGAATGCTGAAAACGTATATGGCCTACAGTTTCGCTTTCCTTATATTTAACTGTTACATTAATTTATTTATCACATCTATTCTTGCATGTTGTTTGCCTGGTTTCGATTCCTGCTGCAATAAACAACATTCATTTTGAAAAATTTAAATCAAAATGACCGCCGAGTGTCGGATAGTATAACTTTGTATGCGGAAAAACTGCGTTCAACATCGACTGAAACCAAGGGCGTATATGTAAAATATTTCATATTTTCCATTTCTACATCAAGTTGATAACAATCACACTTATCAGCTGACAAAACTCTTGCAATTTTGCATAATGAATTGAAATCACAGTTTTTTTTTTTTGTATTACTATGTTCATTTTCGCACACACCTTTTTGCTTATATCACCTTGCAGATCATTCACTTTTGAGAAGAGATTATTTACTATCGAAACTTGCTCCACCAATTTCATAACCGGTCTTTTCGAGACATTCGATTGTAGAGGGGATAAATCCAAAATTAGATGAAATATATTTACACTGTTTTTTAATATTTGGGTCACCAAGAAGAGTTTGGGCATTACTTATGGAAGCTACATCGTTTCAGTCAAACATCTGTATGACTTCTTTTACCCTTATATACAACTAGTGGCTTGTGCAGCAAATACTGCTGCAAACTAAGTTTGTTAGACGTTTAAATAAAAATTTTTCAGATTTATTTTCAATGAAGAAT
The DNA here is from genome assembly GCF_040183065.1 of Periplaneta americana. Taxonomy (NCBI): domain Eukaryota; kingdom Metazoa; phylum Arthropoda; class Insecta; order Blattodea; family Blattidae; genus Periplaneta; species Periplaneta americana. Next base: position 38,639,100 of record NC_091117.1, on the reverse strand, counting down.
ACTTGTCTTTTTGATAATTATTTGCTTCCATAATAATGAAACATACTCCCTCTGAATGGATTTTTTTAGGCCAAATACTTTTTCTTGAACCTATCCAACTTCAGTTTTTGAGTTTCAACGCGAAAACGCAAGTATCAATGTCAGGACGATATCATAGCAGTAGCTATTTCACGTCATTGTGAATTGTAGGCAAAAGTTAAAAAAATGTCAGGTTTACTAAGCTTTCGAACAATAGCATTTTCGTATAGCTGCTGCATGTAGAACTTGGAAATGTAGAGCATAAAATCATTTTATCCTACTAAGAGATGTTGCTGAAATGATCTGGAGACTACAAAATTTTCTAGGCCTCTTATTTTATCAGTAAGTAATACCTTTTGATCTTTCCTTAGGAACTGTAATTTTTGCGCTCTCTCGAGCCAATACTGAAGACAATGACACATATCAATATCTACACTACACCGCCATTAAGTATATGAAGAAGATCCAACCCCACTGGGTTAATAAGTATAAAAATATTTTATTTTTAATAACAATATTATTATCTTAAGTTTTGTAGTTATATATAGCAGCCACTCAGTAAATTATAGAAATGAAGATCTAAATTAAGATATTCTCTACATTTACTTACATAATCACAAAACGTTTCACTTTCATGTCATCAATATAGCATCAATATTATGTACAATTAATGAAAAATAGTCACATTATGATATTAACTATTATAATATTTAATTTCTAATGGTAATAATGTCATCAAACCACCTCAAGTTTCGTAGATTTGAATATCCAATACACAGCTGTACTCAGAAAATTATACACTGCAGAATCAGTTTTTAATAAGAAATTGAATTGAGCTCTAGATATGACGGCAATCCTGCAGGTCATGGCCTTCGTGTAATAGCCTATTGTTTATTGTAGTGTGTGTTTTGTTCTGAAATTCAATCAAGTCGGCCGTGATTCAATAGAATTAGTTCTCAAAACTGACAACAGATGGATTTTGGGAAATAGGAAAATTATGTAGGAAAATTGACATTTCACTGAAAACTACTACTTTTCCGAAAAACTTTAGGTTCCAAGCTTCAAAATGAGGGGCCATTTATTAAAATCCGTTCAGCCGTTTTCCCGTAATTTCCATTACCAGTTCAAATTATATATATATAGAAGATTGAGGGGTTTGCCGGAAAAAGGGCGTATACGTCAATATGGTGAATTGAGATACAGGCAATCTAAGATTTTAAAACGCACCTGAATAAAATGTTATACAAATAGTGAACAAAATTATACATTAAATGAAAAATCTTAGCGAGTATAAATGTTTTGTAGCATTTAGGCAATTTATATTATTAAATTTCCTTATATTTGTACAATATAAAACTTCGGTCTATACGCCCTTTATCCATATAATGATTTGCTTAGGGGATTTAATGTAGATTTCAGATTTAAATTTCACACGGATTGAAACAAAGATACATTTTATGACATTTATTATCTACTTCTAAAGTAATTTACATTATTTCAGATATAATGAGTAGACATTAAGTACGCAAAGCAAAATCTCTGAATATAACAGAAAAAGAAATTCTCCATTTTGTGTGAACATAAATATATAACATTTATTCTTTGTATAATCCTGATAACAATAAGCCCAAAAATCTGAACATTGTATCAAATCTCTTTATAGAACATAAACTATTTCCGTCCGAATCTATGAGTTTCATAAGTTTGTTTACTCTTAAAGCAAGGACAATAATGAACATAAAAAGTAGTCAAAGGAAACAACTGGACTGACTAAATTGAACTATATATATTTGCTTAGTCTCTACCAAGAGAAACACACACAGTACAGTATGCGGTAACGCGCAGCACTAGCTCTACTTGTAGACTGACTAAATCGCGCACGCACGCACGCATGCAGGTATGTACAGTACAATCAAAACAAAATTTCGCTACTATAATTAGCGAATTATTCACTACATTTTAAACTGTTTTCCCGAAGAAGGGCATAGAGGTCTATCCGCCTTTCTTCCGGCAAACCCCTCAATTACTGTAGGCCTATTGTCTTGATTTTATAATACGCAATAATCGTATACAAAACATGGAAAGTGCTTGCTTGGGCGTGTGTCAAATTCGCTTCCGCTGCCTGTACTTGAAATACGTCCGACGTCTTGTGTTCAGCTTAAATCGACCTGATTTTATTTTATTGCGTTATTTTACGACGCTGTATCAACATCTAGGTTATTTAGCGTCTGAATGATATGAAGGTGATAATGCCGGTGAAATGAGTCCGGGGTCCAGCACCGAAAATTACCCAGCATTTGCTCGTATTGGGTGGAGGGAAAACCCCGGAAAAAACCTCAACCAGGTAACTTGCCCCGACCGGGATTCGAACCCGGGCCACCTGGTTTCGCAGCAAGACGCGCTGACCGTTACTCCACAGGTATGGACAAATCGACCTGATCAAACTGATACAAATATACCGATGTCACGGCCTTAATTATTAGTGCTCTGCCACAGTACTTCTCTTTACTTCATCCACTGGGAAAGTGTACATAGCGTATGGCGAAACCCTTTTATGTGCGTATAACTATCAGTGGCGTAGCATGAAATTTTGAGCAGGGGAAGCTAACTCAAGTTGTCTTTCATGCAATATGAGAAAGCGTATTACAAAAATACAATCTTAAAATAAATAGTAGTCAATGTCAAGTCAGCAGTCGAAGATTGGTTGGAACATCGTAAGTAACACCAATAAGGCATGACCTCAAATGGTAAGTAGTAAAATATGATTTCGCAGTTTACACATATCTCTAACAAATAGACACGTATACGTATATCATTAGCTCACTCCCTGTCATACTTAGAGAAATCACAATATTAGTACCATTACGTAAGTATGCGTCTGTTTTTTGGTTGTGTCCTTCATTGACAGCAAGGGAGTCGGTCATTTGTTTTTTAAATCACACTTTTGTTCGTAAGTCAGTCTTGATAATACAATTGTCTTAAAAAATTGAAGTAAATTAGTGTCAGGAACTGTTATTTCGCTCATTATTTATTATATCAGCCACAATGCAGTACCATTACGTAAGTATGCGTCTGTCTTTTGGTTGTGTCCTTCATTGACAGCAAGGGAGTCGGTCATTTGTTTTTTAAATCACACTTTTGTTCGTTAGTCAGTCTTGATAATACAATTGTCCTAAAAAAATTCAAGTAAATTAGTGTCAGGAACTGTTATTTCGCTCATTATTTATTATATCAGCCACAATGCACACTAACACTTCAACTGAACACAACTGACGAAAAGGGATAACTGGGAAACTATTTATGTTAAATGTTAAAGCTAGCTTCTTGCGAACCTTGTGACTAGGGTAGTTTAGTTAGAAAGGGATGGAAAATCTGCGGGGTGGATTACACAGAAGAAACCAGTCTGCTTGGAAGCTGGTGTGTGCAGGCTTCTTGTTTACTGCTGCATTACAAATCATCCTGAGCTGCCGCATCACAATATTTAACGCGTAAATATAAATTCTATTAAAAATAATAAATAATTTTGTCCATAGACTGCAGGTTTATTATGAAATTATTATTAACTGGGGAAGCTAAGCTTTTTAGCTTACATTGACGCTACGCCACTGATAACTAGAGGAAAGAGTTATTGCCAACATTTTGGCAGTAGGCTTGTTGAAGTTCTCTCGTCGGCACGGATACAAGAAAGAGAATGGGTAGATACATGTTTACGATTATTGGGGCAGAAGAGCAACAATACAATTACAGTCTCGCCGCAGTGCCTCCTGATTCGATCTGTCCTCTTGAAGCGGAGTGGAACCAGCCAGCCTGCATTTGAAATGCAAATATTACACATCCGATTGTTGGGGCGGATCACACGTTTGGCTCTCCTTTGTCTATGCGGGTACGCATAACTTGCCGGCGGGGGGGGGGCAAGAGAGTATAGCTCGCACGTGGAACGAACAGAAGACATCGCCCCCTTCTGACATTTTTCTTAACCACTCCTCCCCTCCTAGAAATCTGAGCTGTTATGATTGTCCTCTCTCTCCGATTGGCTGGGCTTATAACTCCAATATCAACCCCAAACACATCCGTGTAGACTATAGAGGTATAAGACATGATAACGGTTATATAGTCGAACATTCGGAATTCCGTTCTCGAGTGAGTAGCGTGTTTGCAATTTCATTCTAGTGACATGGGATCAAAATCTCGTTAAGGGCTGTTGGAATTTTAAGGTAAAGGGTAAAGTGGTCGTGTACACACTGTAAAAATCTTACCGTGCTTTCCAGCTGGCTGCGATATCGGTACACAAAACTTACGCCTTCGATAGTTTTACCCACCTACTCTTTTCACAATCACAAATAATTTTACATGGAATTGATTTCTGATTGTTAGCCTATTTTTATAGGTTATTCTGTGTGTTTGTATAGGCTACATTGTCATTTAGGCCTGTTATAATATACAATTAGGATATAAATTGTAAATTACTTAATTATATATAATGTTATTATTCGATTGAGAAGCTTTTGTCATCTAGTCTGCTGTTCAAAAACTGAAAGTTAGAATTTATAAAACTGTTATATTACCGATTGTTCTGTATGGTTGTGAGACTTGGACTCTCACTTCGAGAGAAGACCAGAGATTAAGGGTGTTTGAAAATAAGGTCCTTAGGAAAATATTTGGGGCTAAGAGGGATGAAGTTACAGGAGAATGCAGAAAGTTACTCAACACAGAACTGCACGCATTGTATCCTTCATCTGACACAATTAGGAACATTAAATCCAGACGTTTGAGATAGGCAGGACATGTAGCACGCATAGGTAAATCCAGAAATTCATATAGAATAGTTGGGAGACCAGAGGAAAAAATACCTTTGGGGAGGCCGAGACGTAGATGGGAGGATAATATTAAAATGGATTGAAGGAGGTGGGGTGTGATGATAGAGAGTGGATTAATCTTGCACAGGATAGGGACCGATAGCGGGCTTATGTGAAGGCGGCAATGAACCTCCGGGTTCTCTAAAAGCCATAAGTAAGTAAATAGTTGTTTGAAATTTTACAGGGATTTGTATTTTTCGAATGGGGTCAAGAACCTGTACGGTAGATGGGGGTCGCAAACAGAAATGTCTCCCTAATATATGGAGATTTTTATGAAATATGAAAACTTAACGAAAACATTACGAAAAATGAAAATTGTATTTGGAACAGCCCTTGTCACAATGGGGAAGTAAAAGGGACTGAGAAACTTCTGCCCATGTCTTTTTCGCTTACACTGCTTCATAAAGAAACAAACAAACAGTAAGGCACTGTGCATCAGTAGTGAATTTCAGGCTAACAGCGACAGCCGAAATTTCGTAAAAGCTATGATGTCTGCCTTACACAATTCGTCACTGAGCTATGCTCACCTTCCTGTCTATTCGTATCGGACCAAAACACAAGTCTCAGAGTGGGAAGGTGGAGTGGGGCTTTAAGGAGTACTCTGCAGTGACTCGATTGACTTATTAGTGCCCAGGCCTGGTTTCTTATTTTGTCTCTCTCTGCATACGGGTAATACAAAGTTGTCACATAAAAGATAAAGTCAACCCCATTACAGACTAAATCGGCCCAGAGGGGGTGAAAAAATTAAAATTCGGGCTACGAAGGAAAAAAAAATTATTTGAGGCTACGCTAGCAAAAAAGATTTAATATCACTGCGCTACGCGACAACCCATGGAGGCCAAGGCCTACCAGCTGACGCAAAGGACAGCTGTTAGTGCCGTTTCTCCTAGCACACATTTTAATCATCATCTTCATCTCTTACCCTATTGTCAGGGTGATTTCACTTCAGAAATTGACTTCTTGATACTAAGAAACTATTCAGGAAAAGTCTTCGTCTACCATATATGCAGGTACTAGCAAGCAAAGTACCTAAATTTATTTATACGAGAGCTATTTGAGAGGCCTGTGTCAGATGGAGAGGGCAATGAACACATAGATGAATAGTTTATTTCTAACGTAGTAGGTACTGGTGGTTAGGAATGTTCTGATGCCTTCCAGTACTGTTTCGGCTTGGCGTTTTGGTGGGGGTAATGGACGAGTGGGGTGTGTATGGGTTTCGTCAACAGTGCAGTATGGCAGTTTCTCAAACAGTAACCTCTAACACGACTCCCTCTTTCAGATTCCCAGCGTGATGTTCCGTATTAAGTTTGTAAACGGTGACTAAGCAACACGCCGATGGCGTGGGGTGTATGGAAAACTGAGGAAATGGTGCTGTATAAATTGCTCATACCTTTTCGTTATACATTTTTGAGGTGGCGTTAACATGCACGTAAGCAAAAAATTTCGATTTTTGTTATTTATGATTCAGGTCGCATGTACATAGGTAAATCATGTACAAGTTGTTTTATTGTGATATCTTCACTATAATTTTAGTTACTCAGTTTTCCGGTAATTACATTTGCCTTTATAAAAGGTGCTTTTTCTCAGGAACTACTGCATGGAATTGCATGCCATTTTTTTGTAGCTATTATTAGATATATGAGCATTGTCATAGAAAGAAAAATACTTACTTACTTACTAGCTTTTAATGAACCCGGAGGTTCATTGCCACCATTACAAAAGCCCGCCATTGGTCCCTATCCTGAGCAAGATTAATCCATTCTCTATCATATCCCACCTCTCTCAAATCCATTTTAATATTATCCTCCCATTTACGTCTCGGCCTCCCTAAAGGTATTTTTCCCTCCGGTCTCCCAACTAACACTATATGCATTTCTGGATTCGCCTATACGTGCTACATGCCTTGCCCATCTCAAACGTCTGGATTTAATGTTCCTTATTATGTCAGGTGAAGAATACAATGCGTGCATTTCTGTGTTGTGTAACTTTCTCCATTCTCCTCTAACTTCAACCCTCTTAGCCCCAAATATTTTCCTAAGCAACTTATTCTCAAACACCCTTAACCTATGTTCCTCTCTCAAAGTGAAAGTCCAAGTTTCACAACAATAAAGAACAACCGGTAATATAACTGTTTTATAAATTCTAACTTTCGGATATTTTGACAGCAGACTGGATGATAAAAGCTTCTCAACCGAATAATAACAGACATTTCCCATATTTATTCTGTGTTTAATTTCCTCCCGAGTATCATTTATATTGGTTACTGTTGCTCCAAGATATTTGAACTTCTCCACCTCTTCAAAAGATAAATTTTCAATTCCCTTTCTGAGGCTTATTTGAAGGATTCGTAACAAACTATTTTCTACGGTGATGGGTTGTTAGCCCTTCGCCCAACCCCCCAAGCTGGAGGACCACCCCTCATCGGTTGTCTGCGACTGCTTATTCAATATATTCACAGCTACCCTCCATATCTGGAGGCCATCTCCTCGATCCGCAACCTGAGGACGCGCCATGCCGTCGTGATAGGAACCCACAATACATGGAGAAGAAAAATACAGAAGATAAACTTGCGAATTCTAAATGAGACAGTAGAGCAAGTGTACAGTTTCAAATATTTGGAGTGTACTTTAAACAGTAACATGAGCTGCTGCCAGGAAGTCAAAAAGAGTATAACAATGGCCAAGGAAAAGGAGCATTTTCTGCGGACCTCTGGAAAAAGAACTAAGGTAGAAACTAGTGAAGTGCTTTGAATGAACATTACGACGAAGTGAAGAGAAGCGAATAGAAGCATTTGAAATGTGGATAAGGTGAAGAACGGAACGTGTGAAGTGGACAGACAGAATTAGAAATGAAGCTGTGTTGGAAAGAGTGGGTAAAGAAGGAATGATGCTGAAACAGATCAGGAAGAGGGAAGGGAATTGGTTGGGTCACTGGCTGAGAAGAAACTGCCTACTGAAGTATGCACTGGAAGAAGATATCAGATCTTAGACGACATTAAGATATATGGATCATATGAGGAAACGAAGAGGAAGACAGAAAATAGGAAAGATTGGAGAGACATCAACACAGACATGGAAATACTACACATCCAACCAAAAAGCCAGAAACACACTAGAACAATATGAAATATACAGACACACGAAAACACACCCCAACGAAATTCTCAACACACAACTCAATTTCAGAACACACACATTCTTTGTCTCTACATTATACCATACAAACACACCCTCACATGAAACAAAACAAGAGGCGCCAAGACCAACAACGACCAGTTCTGAGGATGACCCATAAATACAGACGTGGACAAATTATTAACAATATTGACAATTTTTATAATTCTATTTACAAAATTTGACTTTTCAATTTAGACTACAGTTGACAAATGTAGGCTATTCTAAATTGAAGAGTCAAATTTTGTATAAAATATAATAAAATCTTCAATTTTGCTAATAATTTTTGTAAATATGCAAAACATCTTCAGTTTTGCTAATGATTTGTAAATATGCAAAAATATCAATTGTAGTCTAAATTGAAGAGTCAAATTTTGTAAAAATATATAATCAAAAATCTTCAGTTTTGCTAATAATTTGTAATTATGCAAAAATATCAATTGTAGTCTAAACTGAAGAGTCAAATTTTGTAAAAATATATAATAAAAATCTTCAGTTTTGCTAATAATTTGTAAATATGCAAAAATATCAATTGTAGTCTAAATTGAAGAGTCAAATTTTGTAAAGATATATAATACAAATCTTCAATTTTTCTAATAATTTGGAAATACGCAAAGATGTCAACTGTAGCCTAAATTGAAGAATAATATTTTGTAAAAATATATAATAAAAATCTTCAATTTTGCTAATAATTTGTACACGTCTGTAGGTCGAAACATGTGAACAAGGTACGTTAGAATTTAACACAAGAAAGTCTTATCATACATATTCCGAAGGATTGGAGAAAGTTGGGTTTGCAGTGAAAGACCTGCCCTTGAAATAAAATGAAATTAGATGTATGTTTTTGATACTGAATCCTACTGGCTAAATACTGCATGTAAAAATATTCAAAACTTAAAAATTCAAATTATGTCATCGTTAAATTATTATAAAAATTGCATTTACATTTTTAAAATATCGTCGTTTTTTTCAGCTGAAGAAAATTCAGAGTTTAAAGATCATTTTAGGAGCAATATCTTTCAAGAACGATTTTGTATATGTTAAAGAGGGGTTGCCCAGGACAAGCAGTTTGTTCAATCTGCAGTGCGTGGTTCTATTGTGTGATGCCAGGCCTTTTTGTTTCTGAATTGCGGGCACCCTCGTCTGAGAAGCTCAGAGTAGAATAAAGAGTGTATGTTTGAAAGGAAAGGAAAGGAACGGAACGGAAGCCGCTTCTCGCTTTGAACACCTGTCGGAGCAGCTTCAGCGGGGGCAACTACCCTCGTGAGCGCGACTGTACTCTGAAATTCTCGAGTATAGCGCAGGGTGGCTGGCATTATTTATCCCCTCGCTTTGTGTGGAGGCAGCGGGCGTGGAGTACAATGCTCGGACACTGCGGAGCATCTTGCGAGATTGCTACGTGTCCGGCGTTCTGATCGCACTCCATGAATTTTATAACATCCAGTGTAAATAGCAACCCAACAACAGCACTCAGGTACCCACTAGGGAGTTGTAGAGATATTTCTAAATTTAATTGTTCAATTACGGTTAAGCTGCTACGTTCAGTCATTCATAAATGAATAGCAAAAATATTTTTCTTTGCTGACCACATCTGCTGTTAAAGTCTGCACTGATCTGGGAACATTGGAAGCATTGAATTAACTGGTTTGTTTACTTATTTTACAAATGGCTTTTAAGGAACCTGAAAATTCATTGCCCGCCCTCACATAAGTCCGCCATCGATCCCTATCCTGAGCAAGATTAATCCAGTCCCTATTATCGTATTCCACCTTATTCAAATCCATTTTAATATTATCCTCCCATCTATGTCTTGGCCTTTCCAAAGGTCTTTTTCCCTCCGGCCTCCCAAATAACACTCTATGCACATTTCTGGATTCACCCACACGTGCTACATACCCTATCCATCTCAAACGTCTGGGTTTAATGTTCCTAATTTTGTTAGATGAAGAATACAAGGCAAGCAGTTCTGCATTGTGCAACTTTCTCCACTTCCTGTAACTTCATTCCTCTTAACCCCAAATATTTTCCTAAGCACCTTATTCTCGAACACTCTTAACCTCTGTTCCTCTCTCAACGTGAGAGTCTAAGTTTCACAACCATACATGCCAACCGGTAATGTAACTGTTTTACGAATTCTAACTTTCAGTTTTTAAGCAGACCAGATTAACTGGTTTGCTATACTTATAAATTATTATTAATAAAGACGTTTAGACGTGTTTTCGAGATACAAGAGATAGAAATTGTAAGACTGTGCAATGAACGATTTTCTCTGACGTCACTTGCTGGATGGATGGATGGATGGATGGATGGATGGATGGATGGATGGATGGATGGATGGAGACACATTTAAAAAGAACTCGAAAACGGGACCTTGCAAGGAAAATTGAGCCTGACAAGTTTCCAAGTGTGCTCCAAGGCTTTTGGCCACTTGTCTCACTCCGATTTTTGCCGTTCCGTATAAAGGAACATTAGATCATTTTGATGGGGAAAGTCGAAAATAAACGTAACCTAATAGCTACCAGATGAGGACGCCGCAGTCCTCTCTAATGAAGGGCAAAACTAAAATTATTTCAATCATTCATTATCACATTACATTGCTCTCTTAAGGCTATATGTACGTGAAGAACCACAAATATTATCAGGGAATGCAGGCTCTAAATTTCTAAAATTGTATAAGAAAATGAACTTACAATTGGACAAAAATTAGAAGGTACCACAACAAGACTTATTACAACTTAAATATCTGATAAAAATATTAAAAAGTATACTAATAATATTTTTCAAACCAGTTTTATCAAAGTATGAAAAAAAAACATAAAAACAACCTGCAGTTACATCATTTGTAACCATAACATTGTTATGGTCCTTCTGATATCTTTAATATTTTTCCTGTATGTAATAAACACTTATTTCTGAAAAGTAGACTACTCTCAGACATGTAGAGTTGTACATTTTAATACAATTAATTTTTTGTCTGTCCTATATAAAATATATTAAAATTTACCTAATGTTTTGTGACCTAATTTTTCTATTTTCAAAGAAATGGGCGTTATTATAGTCTACTTTTTGCATAAATGCATGTAAAATTATTGTACAAAATTTGAGAATTATATCTCTAATGATTGTGGAGTTATGAAATAATATGTGTGATAATGTTCAAATTTTGGAAAAGTTAATTTAAAGTAAAAAGTGAATTCTAAAAAATATTATTAGTAACCTGTTTTATACTTTTATCAGATATTTAAGTTCTAATAAGTCTTGTTGTGGTATCTTGTAATTTTTGTCCAATTGTGAGTTCATTTCCTTATAAAATTTTAGAGACTCCATTTTCTGATAATATTTGTGGTCGTTCACGTACATATACCCTTAAATTGAGTAAGCATCTTGGACAATTGTTTTCCAAAATCACGCTATGAAATGGTTAAAATACAACAATTTTCATCTTGAAAAGGAAACAAAAACGAGCAAAAATTGTAAATATCGCAAAGAATTCCCCCCCCCCCGAAATTAATCACATTACTTACGGTTCATTATTCATCTGTATATTCAATTACCTAAAAGGTAATTTTAATGGAAGACGCATTTACGTCATACTCTTCGCAAGCAAGGTTTGACTGTCAACTTTTTAAATGCTCTGCTTTGCGACCCTAGTAAATTAATGGAAATGTGAGCATTGTTTATTCTGGGATCAACTCAAAGAGTTGCGGTTCCAAACACTATAGCATGGCCCGGCGAAGCGTGGAAGGTATTTTACATGGGATCGACCAAGCCGCATGCATTTCCAAGTCGACCATTGTCGCTGTAGCCTCTTGAGGGCATGTAACAATGGCCGCGTAATGCATGCCCCCTCCCCAGGATATCTTGCGCGTTGGTGAATAGAACGCTGCTATTGCCAGAGCGAGAGAGGGGTCCTGCGTGAGGGTGACTGATGGATATCGCTCCCAAATATTGTGACGTAATCCGATTCCCATTCACGCAGGCGTCCCAATAAATAACGCGCGGGCGTTATCGCGGAATGGCCGCTGTATGAATCTATGATTATTCGATAATTACATGGGCATTTGAACCGAGTGCGAACACTTACAATGAAGTGAAGCGAAACTCAACTCTCCATCGTGAATATTCAAAAGGGGGTGTAATTTTTTGGTTTAAGTGGCAAAATAAATAAAGCACGTGAAAATAAATTTGAAAAAAGAAATAGATAGTTTTTGTACTCTTTGGCTGAAGTAGTAACGTGTCCGGATACAAATTCAGCGGCTCCAGGTTCGTTCCCAACAACAACAACAATAATAATAATAATAATAATAATAATAATAATAATAATAATGTACTAAAATAGTGTAATAAAATAATAATAATAATAATAATCATAATAAATATTTATAAAACAGTTATATTACCGGTTGTTCTGTATGGTTGTGAAACTTGGACTCTCACTTTGAGAGAGGAACAGAGATTAAGGGTGTTTGAGAATAAGGTTCTTAGGAAAATATTTGGTGCTGAGAAGGATGAAGTTACAGGAGAATGGAGAAAGTTACACAACGCAGAGCTGCACGCATTGTATTCTTCACCTGACATAATTAGGAACATAAAATCCAGACGTTTGAGATGGGCAGGGCATGTAGCACGTATGGGCCAATCCAGAAATACATATAGAGTGTTAGTTGGGAGGCCGGAGGGAAAAAGACATTAGGGGAGGCCGAGACGTAGGTGGGAAGATAATATTAAAATGGATTTGAGGGAGGTGGGATATGATGGTAGAGACTGGATTAATCTTGCTCAGGATAGGGACCAATGGCGGGCTTATGTGAGGGCGACAATGAACCTCCGGATTCCGTAAAAGCCATTAAGTAAGTAAGTAAGTAAGTAATAATAATAATAATAATAATAATAATAATAATAATAATAATAATGATAATAATACTTACTTACTGGCTTTTAAGGAACCCGGAGGTTCATTGCTGCCCCCACATAAGCCCGCCATTGGTCCCTATCCTGAGCAAGATTAATCCAGTCTCTATCATCATATTCCACCTCCCTCAAATCCATTTTAATATTATCTTCCCATCTACGTCTCGGCCTCCCCAAAGGTATTTTTCCCTCAGGCCTCCCAACTAACACTCTATATGCATTTCTGGATTCGTCCATACGTGCTACTTGCCCTGCCCATCTCAAACGTCTGGATTTAATGTTCCTAATCATGTCAGGTGAAGAATACAATGCGTGCAGTTCTGTGTTGTGTAACTTTCTCCGTTCTCCTATAACTTCATCCCTCTTAGCCCTAAATATTTTCCTAAGCACCTTATTCTCAAACATCCTTAACCTATGTTCCTCTCTCAAAGTGAGAGTCCAAGTTTCACAACCATAAAGAACAACCGGTAATATAACTGTTTTATAAATTCTAACTTTCAGATTTTTTGACTCCCCTACAGCCTACAGAATCCTTTTACCTTTCTGCATAGGTGTAACCAGGTCCCACGAGCTACCATGAGCCCATGGGAAAGCCCATGGTACATAATACTACCACCAGCAACTAATGCCAACATACCACGGGTCTAAATCGGAGCAAGTCGAAATATAGGAAAGAAGCGGAGATGGTGATGAAGGAGAGGACGTGTATTTTTATTATAATGGCGAAATGAGTCCAAGGTCCAGTGACGGAAGTTTTCTAGGAATTCTACTTCAATTAGTTCAGGAAAAACCCCAACCAGGTAACTTGTCCTAGCCGGGATTTGAAGCTCGTTTCACGATCATGCATGCTAATCGTTATTCCACAGCGGTGGACCTCCATACCATGTTTTCAGGAACCTTGGTGCTTTTTTTATGAAACGTTAAGTCGAGTAAGTTTCTCGAATATTCTCATATACATAGGGCCTACTAGCCTTTAAGTTCATCTCAAATTATATTAGGATTTAGTCAGTATCCAATTTGGTTCCTCTTGGTGAAAACCACCTGTCATTTACGCGTATTTGCTATATAAAAGTACTTTTTATAGAAACATATCTATTAGACATCTCCCATTGTGAGAAAAGTTGCTTACTGTTGAGATAAGATCGCCATGACTAATGAAATCATTAGCAGGAGAACCGTTCATAACAATAATATAGTGGAACATTATTCTTTATTATGACAATTTTTGTCATAATGCATATTGTACTGTAAACAAAGCAATCACCCTTATGCTATTTTTACATACAGAGTGTCTCGCAATTTGCGCACAAAGGCTACATCGTGTGAATTCAGGATGAAATTGGAGACGAAAGTGTTAATGACAAAATTTAGTCGAAAAATGTTTAATTGCAAAATTATTGAACGATAATTCGCAACATAGAATGTCTTAATAGTTTATTGTTATTTCATGATTATTGTATTTATCAACAGTAATCTCACTAGAGGTTTGATTTATCTCGAGAAAATCAAAACTCGAGTGGGATTTAATTGACTATTACACGATTAAAAGAAAGTATATAAAGATTAGAATAAATAAAGTAGTCTAATACAATCAAATATTAATTGACTTACTGAAATTCTATTTCACCAATGTTAGCTTCACCAAAACGTTTGAACGGAGCCGCTATGCTGTAAACAGATGACGATCGTAAAGCATATATTATAGTACCGTGAAGAATTTGCAGTTTGAAATGTTGGAAAACAAAGAAATAAATGGTAGGGAAGTGATAAAAACAGCAGAAAGTATATAAAGATTAGAAGAAATAAAGTACTCTAATACAATAAAATAGATATTAATTGTCTTAATAAAATTCTATTTCACTAATGTTACCTTCACCACAATGTTTGAACGGAGCCGCCATTTTCAGTCGACTATCTGTGCGAGAAACAAATTACGATCGCAAAGCCTGTTTTATAGTACCGTAAAGAATTTGCAGTTTGAAATGTTGGCAAACAAAGAAACAACTGCTAGGGTAGTGATAAAAACAAACAAATACTATCGAAGCGATAAAATAAAAAAAAATGCTATGGAAGCGTTAAAATTGTGCGATAAGCAGCCATGATTGGTTGAAAGACGTCCTTTCGTACCGTTTTGTTGTTCAAAAGTAGTACGACATAGCAAAAGTGTAATAGTCGCTGTGATTTGCAAGCTAGAAAAGGATAAGAAATGGATAAACAATAATTTATTTCTAAGTTCCGAGGAAACGTAATGTAATATAGCAATAATTCTTGTATTACAGAAAGATTATTAAAATGAAAAATTAAACTAAAAAAAATGAAAAATTAAACTAAAAACGCTGGCTACAGACTGGAAGGTCCGGGGTTCGATCCCAGGTGGTGACAGGATTTTTTCTCGTTGCCAAACTTTCAGAACGGCCCCAAGGTTCACTCAGCCTTCTATAAAATTGAGTACCGGGTCTTTCCAGGGGGTAAAAGGCGGTCAGAGCGTGGTGCCGACCACACCACCTCATTCTAGTGCCGAGGTCATGGAAAGCATGGGGCTCTACCTCCATGCCCCCCAAGTGCCCTCATGGCATGTTACGGGGATACCTTTACCTTTTTACACTGAAAAATTAAAATAAGGAAAAAAAAACTGAAATAAGGAGGTTGGGGGTGAGAGGGAAGTGGTTTGTTCCACGAATGTTTAGTTTTAAAGCAACGTACGAATAGCCTGTGCTGGAATCACAGGAGTAAATATTTGCCACATTGTGTAGTTAAAAATTCTTAGGACGAAATTTTGTCATTAACATTTTCGTCTCAATTTTCATCCAGGGTTCACAAGATATAGTCCGTGTACACGCATTTTGAGACAACTATATACCTACGTCCTAGAGGGTATATGCTTATGTGCTGCCTCTTAAGATAATCACATTTCGTTACAAATAGCTTCATTGCTTTGTATATCGCTGGTGAAATTGTGACATTTGTGATCAGAGTCTTAATTCTGCTTTGTTAAATTATTGTGATATAGTAGTAATTTATATATCTGATTATACAACTTTTAACACTGTATCACTTCGGAATATGTATGATAAGAACTTTCTTGTGTTAAATTTTAACGTACCTTGTTAACATGTTTCGACCTATTTTGGGTCATCTTCAGAACTGGTCGTTGTTGGTCTTGGCGCCTCTTGGTTCCTGTGAGGGTGCGTTCGTAGTGTAGAGTGAAAGAGTGTATGTGTTTTGAAATTGAGTTGTGTGTTGAGAATATCGTTGGGGTGTGTTTTCGTGTGTCTGTATATTTCATATTGTTCTAGTGTGTTGAGATTTTGGCTTTTTGGTTGGATGTGCACACTAACATACGAAAACAAAAACACATATAAAATTGCAACCTCATTCAAGAAATTAAATTACAATATCGCGTACGAACAAATAACACTCTACAAAAACATCTCAACACACAAATAACACAAACAAACAAAATACAACCACGCAGGCGTATACAAACTCAAATGTAACACCTGCAACAACTTCTACATAGGACAGACAGGCAGATCATTTGAAACACGTTACAAAGAACACATCACAGCCATAACAAAATTACAAAACACCTCCACATATGCAGAACACATCACAAATGCTAACCACACCTACAGAGATATCAACACAGACATGGAAATACTGCACATCCAACCAAAACACTAGAACAATATGAAATATATAGACACACGAAAACACACCCCAACGATATTCTCAACACACAACTCAATTTAAAAACACATACACTCTTTGACTCTACACTACGAACACACCCTCACAGGAAACAAGAGGCGCCAAGACCAACAACGACCAGTTCTGAAGATGACCCAAAATAGGTCGGAACATGTTAACAAGGTACGTTAAAATTTAACACAAGAAAGTTCTTATCATACATATTCCGAAGTAATTTATAGTTGAAGAGAGTAAAACTAGTTTACTCTCGTGTGCTATACATTATTTTATCCATTACTGGTATCTAAATTTAATTTTAAATTGTTCACATTTTCTTTGTAATCTGCTATTTGTGAAGAAGTTGTAAATGAATGAATGTATGGATTTTATTCTTCCTAATGTCTTGGAAAAAAAATATAATTCAATCGAGCCTTAGATGCGGCAGCGTTAGTTCCTTGGTTTGAATCCCGTTTGGGATGATTAGCTGGTTGGATATTTTCCGATTATTTCCTCAACTGAAATGTCATGTATTACTTTAGAGAATCCTCGGATTGTATTAGGCAAAATACCACCTCGCTATCAGTAACTTCATGTAAGAAGGCTAACCGCTTAGTCCATACAACGTCGTAGAATAACCAATTGAAAAGGGGTTTCAATTTGTGATCATTATTTTGAATCACACTGTATAACACATTTTTTTACTAGATTATTAAACTGATAATTGGGGTCCAATGTCCTTGATAATAACTCAACGCACGAAGGTTTTTATATTTATTATATGCATTCTTTATGTGCGTGTATCAGCCTATTCTATCTCCCTTAATGAATGACAAAAACCCCCCGCTGCAAAACGAACTCGCATGTCGGTCAGGGATCAAGGAGCGCACAGGCAGCTATGGATGGCAATTAGCGAGCTAATTTGCATCAATCAAACACCTAAACTCCACTTCCATACGTGCAAATTAACTGGTATCGCTCACTTCTTTTCCAGTGCCTACGCTATTGTAGCACTCACGGTACAATTGAAATACTTCCACGTTCCGCTGTTCTCTGTCACGAAACCGTCGAAAATTAGGTCTTTGACCTGTTTCACCTTCACAATATCCTTCTAGTTGTTCTGTCTCTTTGACTTTATGAAACATAATGTGTCACAGAGAATACCTCGGCTTAGGAAATCGAAATGGTTATATCGCTTTTGATTTGCGTAGCAAGTAGACGCGATTTCACCTTTACTATTTAATTTTACCTAGAGTATGCCATTAGGAAAGTCCAGGATAACAAAGTGGGTTTGGAATTGAACGGGTTACATCAGCTCCATGTTTATGCGGATGATGTGAATATGTTAAGGGAAAATCCACAAACGATTAGGGAAAACACGAGAATTTTACTTGAAGCAAGTAATGATATAAGTTTGTAGGCAAGATCAAATCCCGAAAAGACAAAGTATATGATTTTGTCTCGTGACCAGAACATAGCACGAAATGGAAATATAAAAATTGTAAATTTGTCGCTTGAAAAGACAGAAAAAAACTCACATCTCGGAGTAACAGTAATAAAATGATACTTATTATTTTTTTATTTATTTATTTGTCTGTCTATTTATTTATTTATTCTGGTGTAGTTAAGGCCATCAGGCCTTCTCTTCCACACCACCAGAAATACAAATACAATAATAGAAATAAAAAGGAAAAAAAATGGCACTCGAGAGGAAATTAAACGCAGAAAAATATGGTAAATGCCTGTAATTGTTCGGTTGAGAAGCTTTTGTCATTTAAGTTAGTCTGCTTTAAAAAAAAAACTGGAAGTTAGAATCTACAAAACAGTTGTATTACCGGTTGTTCTGTATGGTTGTGAAACTTGGACCGCCGGGTTGAGAGAGGAGGAGAAGTGCACAAATGTGTGCGTTGTATAAATATAATTAGGAACATTAAATATATCTTACTTGACGATATGTGTCAGGGAAAGAACCATTGTTAGTATATGTCTGAAGTCTGATTGGTGTAACATGTAGCTAATTGGTAATGTATGCAATGGAGAGGGAAAGGAACTAACCACCCTACCCCATTATCTCCTGGCCTAGTTGCATTATAAGTAGTGCCATGTTGGTATCACACTTGTGAGGTTCAGACCTGTCTTCGGACAGTTCACTGAACAAAATCCAGACGTTTGAGATGGGCAGGGTATGTAGCACGTGTGGGTAAATCCAGAAAGTAATTACATAGAATGTTAGTTGGGAGACCGAGACGTAGGTGGGAAAATAATATTAATATGAATTTGAGAGAAGTGGGATATGATGGTAGGGACTGGATAGGGACCGATGGCGGTCTTATGTGAAGGCGGCAATGAAGCTCCTGGTTCTCTAAAAGCCATTTGTGAGTAAGTTGTAAGTAAAAGGTGATTTGGTGTTCATTATAAATTAATGCAAGGTTAAGTGTAAACTTAATAGGTCTGATTTATTAAAAATTATAACGGATATTAACATTCAGAATAAGCAAGGTGTATGTAAGAAATCGCTAATTTTTTTGGTTCTCTAGTGATATTATGGAGTCAGTTACGCGTTATTGCCATTGAAATGCATTTTGTTTTCATCGTGTATATATAGAAATCAAATAATGAGACAAGGCCATAATTTATCTTTTTTAAAATGGGTTTTATTGATTTTCTCGTACTTTCAAAAAATGAAGATAGAAAGATTTGCTAAATCATCAGCCGTCCAGTGAGGGTAACCACAAGTACAGTATCTTGAATACAAGGAGAGTTATGTTTTAAAAAAATCAAACATTAACTAAAAGAAACTGAAATTATAATTTGGAATTAAGTTGATGCCAAATTGTTATGTTGACAAATTATCTTCATTGGAAATATGAATGATAATGAATATTGTGCAAAGAGTCCTAAGAATTTGTAATACAATGTTTTGTGTTTGAAAGAATTGTAATTTTAATTTCAATAATAGTTGGTAGGTAGACTGTGAAAAGGAACCTCTCGCTTCAAATAATATACCTCTGACGACCCACTAATTAACAGGTATGTTATATTTAGAAGATCTTCTGATTCGGTTAGATTTTTTCAGAGATTTTCCCAACCGTAAGGCGAATGTCAGATAATCTATGGCTGTGGCGAATCCTCAGCCTCATCTCGCCAAATACCATCCCGTTATCATCAATTCCATTGACACTAAATGACCTAGAAGTTGATACAGTGGCATTAAATACCCAAATAAATAAAAATTCCCCACTCGTCCCTAGGCCAGATACCTCCGTGCGTCGCCAACCGTCGATCGGGGAATGCTATGGAATGATGACTAAATGAAGAATTAGTGACGGAATGATGTATATGCTTAATATGAGGAAAAACGACACAAGTGTCACTATGAATTTTTCAATTAAAAATCCCAAACCTAACTGGGACTCAAACCCGTGACAGGCTGAAGGTCTTACCACTCTGCCACCCCAGGGCTTAAGGCTGGTTCACAATAAACCAGGAACGAGAACCAGAATGAAAACGAGAAGCAGAGGACGTGAATATGAACATTTTTAATTCACAATAAACCGAGAACGTAGACGACTATGCATATCGATAATGATATGTAAAGTCGATATTACGCATTCTGATGTCATTTGTGTATAATTGACCAATGGCATTCTCTCATGAGTACACGGCATCCAACATAAACACAGGTTAACCAACTTCGAAATTTCAACTGAAACATTTTATTAGGTACAATACTATAAATATGCCTATGCATCTTTATTATCACAACCTATTTTAAGTCTACCATAACGTAAAATAATTAGAGAAGAAACATTTGTAACAGAACAAAAATGAACACAACAGTAGTTATTGAATTGAAGCATGAATATGTAGTGTGTAATACAACCAATACAGTAATAAAATATGATTCGCTTCCTATCGGTGTTCAAAGATGCAGCTATTGAAAGCCACGTATTCTCCTTCATTTTCTCATCTTTATACGAGGCACGCCGCTTATCGTAAACGTGAGGATTTTCCTCAACACTCAATATTAGAATCTCATCAAATAAAACTTGCTCTGTGATGCACAGCACAGAACAAAATAATGGATAGGCTATGTCACGGTCTTCTTACTACAAAATATACGACGACAAAATAGCTTTTAGATGGCAATAGAATGAATGTAGTGGGCTGTGATCGGAAACGTGAACGCCAAAGTTGAAACTTGGCCAACTCTCCGTTCCCGATCCCGAGCTCCGGCAATCTTTTCGTTAATTGTGAATGCTCACATTTAAATGTACACATTTTAACAATTTTACCGTTTTCGTTTTCGTTCCGATTCTCGTTTCCGGTTTATTGTGATCCAGCCCTTAGTGGTAAACTTAAGTTAACAAAGAGACTGGGAGTTAAGTATCATTGTAACAGGGTGTTTGTAAAATTTCTTTATCACTATAACGAGAGGGATTAACATAAAAAGGCAGACAATACTGCGGAAGCTTGAAAAATGATCACATTGCGCGGGTTTATTGTTGAACCGGTCTTTGTTATAGGGAGATTTCACTGTATTTGGCTGAGTGCTGATGATCAACTGTTTATCTGGCTGTTCTCCACTCACTGCGATTTGTTTGCTCAGCAACAGGAGGATGGATCGCGTCGTTCATCAATCACTCATGCAAGTTTTGCAGAACACACGTCACTTTCTTGAAAAATGGAAATAAGCGGTTGTTGTAACATATCTCGAGTCTTTTGTATTACACGCGAGATTAACCTCTATTTTATACCGCGTGATGATAAATTAAGGGCGTGTTGTTTGCTAAGTCAATTTACGTAATGTAAAAGTTTCAGCCGCCGTACCGTGTGAGAGAGGGAGGGTTTTTGTTTCTAGCTTTTCTTCCATACATACAACGCAACTATACAACTATGTATGCAAACTGCTCCGATCCAAATTTTTCAACGCCATTGTTATACTTTCGAAAGCACCTTGGCTTTGATGGTTTGTCGAGTGGTAAACGCATTAACGGTTTTGATTGTGTTCATGACACGAGTATGCGAAAAAGAGATTAAGGATTTATATTATAAACAGAAAATTGGTGAATGATGCCTTTCTGTTGCTTTTTTATGTGTAAAATTTAATAAGGTTTTAGCTGTGAAGTGATTTATCTTATTTTATGATTTTATTTTAGAATAAAAAGTGACTAAACAAATGATAGAAATGCTAAGAATAAATAAAAGAGAAATGTTTTTAGAAAGAAACATTACTTAACATTATACAGAATTAAAAAAAATATGAACTGCAAAAATTATATAGGTAGTATGTAAGAGTCTAGTGAAAAAATCTAGTAAATGTTATATCTTATAACTTTATTTTTAACTTGTAAAATACTATGTTTTTAAGATTGATAGTACAGTAGTTTTATTAGTTTTTTACATTTCGACTGAACGTAAATGTTACTGCTAATGACCTTGCACCCAACGCATACCAACACATAACATAGTAATAAACTACTGTTTTGTCGTACGTACCGGGAAAAGTAGCCTAAATAATGACCGTCTAGTCTCTTTTCCAAAAAAATTAGACTCGCAAAAACACATTTTTTCTGGGAATACCACGACAGTTACAGAAAAAAACATGTAACTTTTTTCCTTCAGTTATTTATACTCTACCATCAATATTTTTTTAGCAGTTTATCTCGTTTACACTCTATATAAAAGAATTGTTGATCCAGTTTCCAGTAGAGTCTAACAACTATCAGATTTAATTGACAATACAGCAGTAGATCTTACCACCTGAGTCTTCCGATAGGCCTTAGGAAATGTTTCAGTGCAAACTTCTTTGGTTTACATTTTGGGGTATGAGGTAAGCCTCTAGGTACGTATATCTGTGGGAACCTCATATCCAATTCAGATTTTTTTTTCCGGAAAGTACTAAAGAAAAATATTAAAAATATTATATGTTATTATGATGTACCGAAGTACATATATTTCCGTGCAGAGGGAACCCAAGAGATGGAACTTAAACTGAGAGGATTCGATCCAACATCGGGATGGGAATCCGGTGTGGCTTAGTAGATAGTGCATCAGCACGTAAAGCTGAAAACCCGGGTTCAAATCCCGGTGCCGGAGAGAATTTTTCTCCGTTCCACTCATCTTTCATCAAAAATATTAAAGTTCATGTATGTTTAGCACTAGAACTTATTATGCTTTAATGAAAAAGTGGTCACTTCAAAATACCAAACGATTTTAAGTTTTTGTGCTTCCTGAAAAACTTACTCAAATGGACATACGGGGTTTCTGCAATTCACGATTCAGTTGAGAATGCCAATCCTCAACACTTTGTACGTCTTCGTCTTGTGAGAAAAATGCCTGGAATCAAGTGCGAGACTGGCCCGTCGTACAGGCGTGTTGAATAAGTAGTCGTCCAGGCACGGGGAGGAACGAGAATTAAGCGTTAAATGTTGAAATCTTCATTGGACCGCACACTTTCGACGCAGTATCTTAATATAAGCTAAAATTTGCGTGTCTAATCTAATTTGTAACGGAATGCGAAGTTGTCTGCAAATCTGCAGCAAATCTTCCATTTTTAAATTTACTTGCAAACTACTCAAGCAGTTGCGATGTTTCAGTTTACGTTCAGCACGAATGCCTAATACACACACCGCCTATCTCATTATTACAGCTAATTACTTTAGTGAAATAAAAGTTATCTGAAAGGATTTTCGTATCACGCCATGCAAGTATAGAAGTAGTTTTAGTATAATGGGGGTCTTCAAACTAAGAATTATGACCGTTCTTTTTCATCATCATCATCATCATCATCATCATCATCATCATCATCATCATCATCCGTCTTCTTTCTCTTCTCATCCTTCTACTCCCTATCATTACCACCACCATAAGCAGCAACCTTTTCTCTTCTATATACGAAAGCCGTCCAGAAAGTAAGTTTCCCTAGGGCCGTTTACAGAAAGAAAACACAATTTCGTGTAAAGTTTTATTGGAACAGATATAGCAATTGTTGAACTATTTTTCAACATATTCACCATCGGAAATGCGACATTTGTCATACCGTGATATCAACTTTTGTATTCCTTTGTCTTAGAATTCTACAGCCCTCTACACCTCTCCGTTAATCCCACAGTATGACAGATGTCTCAGTTCCGTTAGTGAATAAGTTGAAAAATAGCTCAACAAATCATTGTATCTGTTTGACTAAATCTTTCCATTAAAGTGTTTTCTTTCTGTAAACGGCCCCAGGAAACTTACTTTCTGGACGTGCCTCGTACTTAGAACATTTGGGTCTTCTGATGCATTCCGTCTGCACTCGTATGAAAATTGCAAACCGCCACTATATCTTCCAAATAGCAGAACTTAATAGTAATATAATCAGCATGATACAAAATTGTAGCTTAAAGAATTCCATAAGAATAGTAAGTAAGAAATTACATATTATTCAGTGCCGAAAATGAGATAATTTTATATTTCTCTATCTGGAGCCTAACCCAGTTCTCCTGATTTTGTAGTTACGAGTTCCACCTGAGCCACAACAGATAGCATAACAATAATGCTATGGACTAGATACTGACGCGAATGATAATTGATGTTAACGTGGGAAAAGGAGAAAACTCCGAGAAAAAATCAACAGGTGCATACGTACATATACAGTGCATATCTGTACGTACAACTACATGTGAGTGGGATCACCTGTCGACAGGTGCATAGCTTTACTATGCAGTAAGTTATATCTTTACGTAGAACTACATGTTGTGCGAGAAATGAAACGAGGAGATAAAAGAAGAAGAAGAATACAAGGATAACGGGATGAAGAGAACAAGGGAAAATCAAAGAGAGCAACAGAAACACAAGAAGAAAAAAGGAAAAACATAACAAGGGAAAGACAAGGATAACATGGTAAAGACAGACATAACAAGTGGCAAAAAGAGAATAAGAGGAGTACAAGTAGAACAAGGGGATCACAAAGAGGACAATGGAAAAACAAAGAAAATAATGAGAATAAGAGAATAGGGGAAAAAGAAGGAGAACAATTAAAATAGAAGGTGAATGAGGGGCTAGAAGGAGGACAAGGAGAAGACAAGGAAAGCAATGGAAGTTAAAGGAGAACAAGGCTAAGACAAGGAGGACAAGGGGATTAGAGAAAAATGAGGAGAAGACAACGACAACAAAGACGATAGAAGGAACATGAGAAGACATGTAGAACGAGGGGAATAGAATAGCAGAAGGACAACAATGGATAAGAGAACAATTGAAACAGAACGAAAGCAAGGAAAAACCAAGGAAAGCAGCCATAATAGGGTAAAATTGCCTATTTCCGTGATACCCCTAACCCCGTGATACTTTTTAAAAATTGAATATCAGTCAAAGCTTTGCCGTTCAACTACAGCAGGCCTGCAGAACTCGCAAAGTAGGGGAACTATGATGTCAGCCTCACTCCACTTCTATTGAGGATGATCAACTTCCTCCCCGAGAATGAATGTTGATGCAGCCGAGCGTAACTAGAACGCCGTGACCGCACAGGTAGAAAAGGTGGGTGGGATAAAAAAAGGGGAGGAAAGCAGTCGCTCTCAAGAGCTACAGTTTTACAGGCCTGGACTATAGCATCAGACATCTTTCTCGAAAGATTGTATCTTTCGCCTACTTTTGAGACATCGGTGAACTTCCTAGCAAGATATCCAACCCCGTGACATTCAGTGAAAAAAATGTATCACGGAATTAGGAGTATCACGGAATTAGACAACTTTATCCTACAAGGAAAATATGGAGAATGAAAGAGGAACAAGTAAAACACAAGGAGGATAATGGAAATAGAAGGGGAATAATGGGAATAAAGAAGAACAACAGGAAAAACAAGGGGAAATGAAGGAAAAAAAAGGAAGACGAGAAGAAAAGAAACACAAGGAGAACAAGGAAATGCAACGAAAACAAGCTAAGAGGTTTCATTTTTTATGTGGCGGTCAATTCCTTAGTTACCGTTCCCATATCCAGCAAAGAGAAAGACGTAGGCTATGTATGTATATCCACAGTCTAGTATATACAGTCGCGAAGCTCAATACGTAGTAAATATGCAAACATTAGATAGTTGCTCACCACTAGGATCGCTAATATCGCCTCATTACAGGCAATGCAAAATAGTACCGTCACAGTCCATTGTTTCTAACACCCTTAAAACTCAAGCTTTGTGACTGTGGATAGTAGACTGTGGTATATCTATGTCAAAACCCCAACTGTCATCTTGTCCGCCACAAGTATCAATGTGGACTTGTAACTGTAAATCTCCAGACATGACCGGAACTCGCATGCGGACTGCCTACGTGAACGGCTGATGGTCTAGACCACACAGCCACTGCAAGGATAAGGATGTACTGTATGTTGTCTCTCTTGTTTATGAAAAGTACATGCATTGTTATTTTGATAATTTTTTTCTTGCGTTGCCGAACAATAGAACTTGATCTCTCCTTTAACAAACAAGACTATAAAACCGCTGCCCTTGCCGACACCGCCAGCATGGTCCTACATTTACTGCGACCACGCATGCTCTAATGCTCCGTATCAATCTGGTTTGTGGTTCGAATCCCAAGACCGAATTTGCGGGTTTTGGTTTTGTGGTTGCACTCAATCATTCCCATACGTTTTATATCTCAGGGGTGGCAAGAGTTACGCTCCACGTAGCGTTGGGTTGACGTCAGGGAGTGACGGCGGCGTTGGCCATTCATCTTCATGAACCCTGATAGCTGGACTAATTACGGGTAGGACGGCCTAGGATCGATTCCCTGCAGATGGTTGACTTTACTCCTCGCCATATGGGCCAGATTCGTACTGTATTCTAGCAGATAATTTTTTTATTAAGAGGAGTAAGGAGGTTAGTAAGGAAGTATTCATACAGGGTGAGGCGTAAGTAATGTCATTAATATAAGTCAATTTAAGAGAGCAGTTTATTACGATAATAATCGATTGAAAGAATTTTAGTTGTGTTCTTTATAAGTGCAGAAACTTGATTCGAAAGAATGTTATTTTTCTTTCTGCAAAGGAATTTTACAACGTTACATTTGTTCGGATCAAATTTCTGCTCATTTAAAGGGCAAGATTAAAATTCTTTCAATCATTTATTGTTATAATACACTGCTCTCTTAAATTGAATGACTTTCCAAAACACGCTATGTTTTATCTCGAAAAGGAAGCAAAGCGAGCAAATTCGTATTAAAATTTTTTGGTTGAAATATCTCAAATAATAACCCCTGAGACCACCTCTGTGATGTAGGGGTCAGCATGCTGGTCTCTTACGCAGAGGGCCCGGGTTCGATTCCCGGTCGGGTTGAATTTCCTGGTTGAGGTTTTTCAGGGTTTTTCCTCAACCGTAAGGCAAATGTCAGGAAATTCGGGCCACAACATCCCTGAATATCACCGGCCTCATTCATCAACGAAATCATATTCATAACAAATCAGTAATACACATACAGCCGCCATCTAGTTCACAACAATAGAACCAGTCTCAACAATAGTACACAGGCCTTCGGATTTCAACCAAAGATTAACTCGCGATATGACCAAAGATGTTAAAGCGAGTATAAATAACAGCGAGAAAAAAATAACCCCTGAAATTAATGACATTACTTCAGGAATGTGAAGGGCCAGCAGGGCCGAACGGTTGAGTTGCAAGTCATATATCATATCATATCGTATCGTATCATATCATATATCATCTATATCATATCATATATCATATTATATATCATATCATATCATATCATATCATATCATATCATATCATATCATATCATATCATATCATATCATATCGTATCGTATCGTATCGTATCGTATCGTATCGTATCGTATCATATATCATATCGTATCATATATCATATATCATATCATATCATATATCATATATCATATCATATCATATCATATCATATCATATCATATCATATCATATCATATCATATCATATCATGTCATGTCATGTCATGTCATGTCATATCATATCATATCATATTGACATTACTTATTATTTTATTGTTGTTATTTCAAAGTTAATACTGATTGTGTATATGTATTCAATCTCTCTTTTTTACTCAATTATGTTTATTATTATTTTTAAGTTCATATTTGTATACCGGTATGTATATTTTCTGTATGTGATTTGATCCTGGTTGAGTGGAAGAGAAGGCCTAATGGCCTTAACTCTGCCAGGGAAAATAAAACTATTATTATTATTATTATTATTATTACTTAGGGTTGATTCTGTTTATGTATGTGTTTATTTATTGTCAAACAAATTACATCCTATTGATGGCAGCTTAGATACGAACAATGCAGTTGATCGGATCTGTCTCAACTTCACGTATTGACTATACATGCCTAACTATTATATTATCAACTATATTCTAACATACTATTAACAGCAACTCATTATACAGGGTAGGCGAGAGGAGAACGTAAACATAACGTCGCGTCAGATACGTTTCGGACAAATTACTGTACATACGTAACACTTAACACATTACTATAAACTTAATGTTAAGTAAGTTTCGTAGTATTAAATTTAAAGTTAAAGAGATTATAGCGTAATAAAAGTGTTAAACATCAAACAATTTGCGTAATTAATTCACTGAATACTTTACGTTTTGATCTACAGTAATTTGATCGAATCTTATCTGATGAGACGTTTTTGTGTACATTCTCCTCTCGCAAGTCTTGCGTAGTGGAGTTACACTCATCCCCTCTGGGAAGCAGTGACCTCAAGGAGCACAACTACTATGGAAAGTGTAGACATATTTAATAAAGGTAATGTTCTCCTTCATCATAATATGTTCTAACAATTCAATTTTCCTCACTAAAATTGTGCCCATAGTACTATTTACACCCATACATCTAGTAGCTAGATTTGATGAATTCCCAGGGATTCCAAGATATTACAGAATTTAGCTCTAATTATATTAGTATAATCATTAATTGACTTATTACCCCGTATTTCCGTATTATAAATTAACTTCGAATGTGTCAGCGCTCTGTAGATAATGAGATCCTAATCCTAATATTCGGCCATTTGTTTAAATGTTTATCAATAGCATGCCATGCAGGCTTTACATTATTAAAAGTTAGTGAGAAAATAAGATGTGGTTAGTGAAAGCTCAGAAGACTTTTCAAATAGCTGAAAAGTCTTAAAACTGAGGTTTACATGGAAAGAAAGAACAATTTTTTGAGTGATTTTTGTCGTGTCATAATGCAGAGACAATCAGTATGGATGGATGGGCGAATGGATGGGTGAGTAGGTAGGTGGATGGATGGATGGATGGATGGATGGACGGACGGATGGATGGATGGATACATAGATGAATAGGTGTAAAGCTCCATTGTGATCGCCAGTCATTAATAGCCTCTCATCTACTCTCTGTATAGCATGGGGAGAAAATCGTGCGTATAGCTGTGTGAAATCCGTAAAGGACTTTAATTAACGTGTCAATTTGCTTATGTGAAATATTCATGATGGAGGCAGTAGTGATTCGGTTTAGTAAATAATCTAACACAGTGGTCCGAACAATCTTAAATGTACACAGATGTGTTTATAATTAAAGTAGAAAGAACATTCATTCGAGTAGACAAGAACACTGAGTAACAGAGGACTGTTTCGCGTGCTTATAAGTTAGTGTATTTTGGACCTTTGCATTTTTAATACATCTAAAGAAAATTAAATGAAACTGTCAGAATATGAACAAATTTAAGAATCATTTAATGCATATTATAATAGATAATATTTTTACAGGACTATTTATGGAAAAATAATCAAGAACTTGAAACAGATTTTCTTTGTATTTGTACAAATAGGTCCACTTTTCTCAGAAATTATTTGACGTACCTTAATATGTTAGTCCTTTGTTGTTCATTTTTTAAGATAAATTCTAAAATTTCCAGCAAAAATCATAAATCAATGTCTTTTAGTGTTTATTTTAAAAATATTTTATTACAAAAAGTTTTTTAGCTATATTTTATTTACAGTTGCTTCATATCCTACTTCACAACGGAACTGTCCTTAGTTTACTGTTGCGAATGCTTGTTTCTGTTGTATTGTGTCTATTATTTCGTGATAACTTGGGTGTGGTCCGGCATTCATCTTCATTTAACAGTAAATTAGTTATACTCAGTGAACTCAGTCGAGGAAAGCAACAGAAAAAATCTCGACCAGATGGGCGACATCGGAATTCGAACCCGGAACCTCCAGTGCTTTATCACTTATCCATCTCGCTCTGTTTAAAAAAGTTAACATTTCTGAACAAAGTGTAATTTTTTATGTAACTAATAGTGTATGCCGATCTTTGATCAAATTGTAGGTAGAAATTGTCACAATATATAAAAATTTGGTAGTCAAAGATCAAACAGTATCTGAAAAAAGTGAACCTAAATAAGTGCAAACCGTAAAGAAAATCAGAATGCGCACCCTGAAAAGAAATCATAAATAAATCTGTGAAAAATGTTGCTTACTGTTTGTATTAAATGAGTCTTAAATTGTTTTATACTGTAATAAAGTTTAATTTAAATTCCTTTAAAAGTATTACTAATACAAATATTTTAAATAGTCTATATTCTAATATAGGCCATAAACACTCGAAGCAAATTTCCGACTACCCGTTAGCCTCTTGTCTGATCTGTGTATACATTCCAAAATAATTTTAATGTAACACTGAAACTTTTGGAGATAATAAAACAATTAAGTTCTAATAGGGTAACATTGGTAATTTCATGGCAGTGGTTATTTCGTGATACTTTTTCTTTGCTCTTTTGTGAACTAACCAATGGTGTTACGAGATCCAAATTTCCGCCAAGGGATTGCATATGTTGTCCAGTTTCCAGAAACATACAGCTAAGCTTTGTGTGACTATTGTAGTTGCTTCAGTGAGCCTTTATGTTTGGGGAGAGCAAGTTTGCGTCGACTTCTCAGGCGTACAAATTTTGTGGATGTTTGTAATTACATTACAGGCTTATTACTAAAGGTAAGCATATGATATTTGGTACAAACATTTATTGTATCTTCATGAAATTTTAGGAAATGTTTTTGGAATTTTAGATACATTCTGTAGTTGCCATATAGGCTTAGCTTTACTGATAGAAATCTTAGCTGCTTGAGGCGAAATTTTGTTTAGCATTAAGTGTTACATTTTATACTATTTTAAAAATTGTATTACAATAGGAATTTTAGAAATCTGAAGACAAGATGTGATAACAAAAAAGAAAACGGAGATGCAATGGGTTCAGTGTAGCTTCTGTTTGATTTGTTATCATGCTAAGTGTCAATGATAAGTGCTAGATGACTTACTTGCAAGAATTGTGACAGAAGATGGAACATGACTCCACCATTTTGGACCGGAGACAGAGGCAGATAATGGAGTGGCATCATGCAAATTCACCAAAGAAATAGAAATTCAAAAGTACACCTTCGGCAGGAAACGTTATGGCTACTGTGTTTTTCGATTCAGAAGGACTCTTGCTGGTGGACATCATGCCACACGGAACCACCATTAATTCTGACGGGTATGTTGCAACTCTCAAGAAACTTCAAGTTAGACTGAGTCGTGTTCGACGACATCGGGAGGAGCAGGATGTTCTGCTATTGCACGACAACGCACAGCCATATGTCAGTCACAAGACCACAGACCAGATCAGAAAATTCGGATATGCAGCATTGAAACATCCGCCTTACAGTCCTGAACTGGCACCGTGCGATTACTATTTCTTTGGTAAACTGAAGGATCCCTTCGCGGAACGAGGTTAGAAGATGACTCCCTTGTGCACGCTGCTAAAGAGTGGCTCAGACGTGTTGGTCCAGACTTATACCGTGCTGGTCTACAGGCCCTCGTTCCTAGGTTACGTAAGGCAGTTGAAAGGGACGAGGATTATGTGGAAAAGTGACATTTTGTTCCTTAAGGATGCATCTACATTCTGTGAAAATAGCAAAGCTGTAGGATAAAAATATAATTTTTACACAAATGTTATGCATTACTTTTGGAGTTACCCTAGTAATATAGGCTATAGTAAAGTGCGTATTAAAAGTGTTCATCCTTTCAGGGCAAAGAAGATCCCTTTTCAATTTCAATTTTTACTTTCATTTCATTCTTATTATGTGTTGATATGTATTTCTATGTTTTCTTGCTATGAATATTAGACGGAATTACTATGTTTGAAGTCTTGTAACAATAAATGAGAATTTCATTTGACTTTAATGAATTATTCCACAATTCTTCTACCTCTCACGAAATTATCAATGCAATATCACGAAATTACCAAGGTTATCACGAAATAACCAACCTTTCAGCTTAAGTTGTAAAAGTGGTTTTTGGCACATATTCAAGAACGTGTCCAATCTTTTATGTCTCCAGATTTGTGCAGCAAGTTTTCGTCTTTTAGATGAAAAAATCGGAATAAGGATATATTTACACATTTGCATTTTAAATTAGTTTTCATGAAATTATCACGAAATTACCAATGTTTACCCTAGTATTTACAAAATGTATTTCTAAACAACATTATTTTCTATTCATGATATATCAAAAATTTGTAGGGAAATGGAACGCAGGAAGTTGGGATAGTAGTACGTACGCAGATACAAATTAAATTAGAATATGTATTAGTAGGTATAGAATCAACGTTTAGCTACAATATACAAACATTAGAGAAACATAACACTATATTTTCTTTCATATGGATTGGCAAAAGTCACAAATAAAATTTTTAGGAGTTTCAGCAGCACTGCAGTCTGAGTGGACCCATCCTGAACAAGGACACAACGATACCAGAGTTCATTGTCTTTACCGAATTCACCACAAAACAGGCACTTACTCTTAGAATCATATTTTTCTGATTGAATGTCGTAACTCAGGAGGAATATTGGGACGCACAACCGCGTGCGAATACCCCAACTGTTGCCATTAGAAGAGTTTAGCTCTGAATGGTCATGGAAGCAGGTAATTTTTTGCACTTTTAGGACACATTACATAAAATCCAGATCACTCAGATGCATATCACTTGCATCAAACACAGTGAAGGCACAAAATTATAAAAAGAAAACTGCAAACAAATCGACCGATACACTGGAAACGTTTGAATCAACAGTACAGCGCTAACACTCGACTAGATTGACGTTATCGATGTTGCCGCTAGACTAACTCACCAAACACGGCCATAGAGTGCTGCCATCTCCTAAAACTTAGGTGCGTACCATTACCCACTCCACACAAAAGCCTCACTATCCCCTGTAGCATACAGAAGAAAATAATCCCCAGAGGACTTCAATTAACGTGTCAATTTGCTTCTGTGAAATATTCATGATGTGGTATTGATTCAGTTTAATAGATAATCTAACAGACTGATCTGAGCAATTTCAAATGTACGTTCGTATATTTGAAGCAGGAAGAATACTCAAGTAGATTAGACACACGAGTGCATCTTTACACTCCTGAAACAAAAGTGACATCCATGGAAAGAAACACTGCACTTCACCAGTTAAAAAAAAATCACTCTTTCTGAAGGAAAAGTCATGTTGACGGCATTCTGGGATTCCAAAGAAGTTATTTTTTCGGAATATGTATGATAAGACTTTCTTGTGTTAAATTCTAACCTACCTTGTTCATATGAGTGAATCCATCCATACAAGAACACAAAAAATACATCACGCTAACATACGAAAACAAAAACACACACAAAATTACAACCTCATTCAAGAAATTAAATTACAACATCGCATACAGAACAAATAACACTCTACAAAAACATCTCAACACACAAACAACACATACAAACAAATACAACCACACAGGCGTATACAAACTCAAATGTAATACCTGCAACAACTTCTACATGGGACAGACAGGCAGATCATTTCAAACACGTTACAAAGAACACATCACAGCCATAACAAAGTTACAAAACATTTCCACATATGCAGAACACATCACAAATGCTAATCACACCCACAGAGACATCAACACAGACATGAAAATTCTACATATTCAACCAAAAAGCAAGAAACTAAACACACTAGAACAATATGAAATATACAGACACACGAAAACACACCCCAATGAAATTCTCAACGCACAACTCAATTTCAAAACATACACACTCTTTGACTCTACACAATACCACACGAATGCACCCTCACAGGAAACAGAACAAGAGGCGCCAACAACGACCAGTTCTGAGGATGACCCATAAATAGGTCGAAACATGTAAACAAGGTACGTTAGAATTTAACACAAGAAAGTCTTATCATACATATTCCGAAGTGATACAGTGTTAAAAGTTGTGTAATCAAGATGTATAAGTTATCTTTGTTTACTTTCTGGAACCACGAGAAACGGTACCTAAACGCTGATCGTTAGTGTACATCCTTATAACATTTCAAATCTGTAACCCGTCTCAAAACGTTATAAACTCCTGGACAACGCTAGACCACATATTGCAAACCAAACCCAATGCCAAATTGCACTGTTTCGCTGGGAGCGCCTTGAACAAGCACCTTACAGCACTGATTGGCGCCTAGCGATTTCCATCTGTTCCCAGCACTGACGAAGGAATTGATAGATCGCCGTTTCCAGAACGATGAGACAGCGATCCGGCGTTTTTTATATAGCCAGAGTCATGTTATGTTCTTTGAAGATCGCGTGCAAAAATTTTTACACAGATGGGACAAATGCCTCAACATCGAAGATGCTTATGTGGAGAAGTAGGCCATTGTTGGAGTTAAAGGATGTGTGAAGTAAGGGAGTGTAAATTAATAACAATACATTTCACAGCTATCGGAAAATACTTAATGAACATCGTACATATTGTGATTTTTCATTGAGTTGAAACCGTAAGTTTTATGTACCGCGTCCTAATCAGTGTTCCTCATTACCCGGTGTAAAATAAAATAGATTATATCACGTTTAATTCTCTGTATACGATTTTTACTTAATATTTATTATCCCATCATAATATTGCAAATGAAGGAAGAAGCATTGTGATTTTGATCATGGAATGCTCTCTCCTGTTTTGTATTCCCTTCTCTTGTATAATTTCGATCCTCCTTGTTGCATACCCGGTCATTTCATATGGTGATTACACGCAGAATATATGGGTACGCGTAGTTACATTGCAGATCCCAGTCGTGTCAGTGCAATGTAATTTATGGATAAGGGAGACATTCCTCGTTCCAGGAGAACAAGGTTCGAGGTTCGACTTCCTGTTGAAGTTACTCTTATACCTTAAGTGTCCCATTTCCTGTTACTATTCTCTACAGACTCGTTCCAAGGCTCCAAATTGCTCAGAACATTTTCTGCTCGTGCAAAACTTATTTTTCTCTCGCTTTATATGTACAGTGACACACAAAAGTCTGTTGAAAAATGGGAATATAGTAGCTCTACTATGAAATACCAATTTATTATAACGAGTGTATATAGGTAGAAATTAAGATGCGAGTATGTTTATGAAACAAGTGTAAACGAATTTCAAAATTTTCTTACGAGCGTCTTAATTACCATTAAAGGCAAGATGTATACGACTGTTTTTGTTCCACCATAATTAAATGTCAAAGTTTTGAGTTTTTACAAATATCTTATCTTATTACTTTGCTGATAATGAAATGGTGACCATGAGTATATTTTCAGCGTGTTCTCGACTATTGCTACAGATGGCAGGCGAGTGTCTTTTCAGCGTGAGTGAGGTCTGGTGATCTGGGTGGCATTTCTATTGTCCCTTGTCTTCAGTAACTCTTCCACCAAACACAATACCTCGTAACGCGTGAAGTTTTGTCTCCTCACGTACTGGTAGCCTACCTTACCTAGGACGGTCCACCACTGATCCGTTTGCTTCAAAACGTTTCCGTAAATTGAAGATCGCCTTCCGTGTTGGTGGAAGAGTGTCGAAGTGTTCAATGCATTTTTGAATTACTAACTGATAACCACCTTTGTACCACGTTTTAACAGCAAAAACCCTTTCTTCTGTCGACAACATATCAACAACCTCCATGAACACTGAACGTAACTTACACAAATCTCTAAATAAACATCTTACAGCAGAATGATCATTTAGCAATGTACTCTAGTGATAACATTAGTAATTAATTGTCAGATGAACGTCACAGTTAAAATCCACGGAGGGATTAAAATTATATAGTACTTACTTACTGGCTTTTAAGGAACCCGGTGGTTCATTGCCACCCGCCAGTGGTCCCTAGCCTGAGCAAGATTAATCCAGTCTCTATCATCATATCCCACCTCCCTCAAATCCATTTTAATATTATCTTCCTATCTACGACTTGGCCTCCCCAAAGGTCTTCTTCCCTCCGGCCTTCCAACTAACACTCTATAAGCATTTCTGGATTCGCCCATACATGCTACATGCCCTGCCCATCTCAAACGTCTGGATTTAATGTTCCTAAATTACATAGTAGGCCTAGTAATGTGTAGTGACTTTTGGGCCACTCTGTATGAGAAGAAACTAGCATAAGTGTCCTCTTGATGACACTGTTCATTTTTTTGTGTTCGTAAAGTTATCAAGGAATCGAATATGCACACAACATGTTCCATGTCGTAAGCATAGATCAATTCCGTTGAAAGTATGGAATAAAGTCTGGGCCAACAAGAGATCAAATTGCGAATTGGGTGCAAGACCGAAATATTCTGGGCTCTTATCAAGTTAAAGAGGTCTGTTAGTATTCTAACACACTACGCACAGACAACGCTGTGCATGTTGAAATCATTAGCTGTATCTGATTTGCATTTGAAATTAACGTTACCGGTAGTGTTATCTGTGTTTGTATATGACGTATTTTCATATTTACTTTGCGAATACATAAAATTGCATTACAGTAGTGTGACATACATTTAAAGCCTTGATCGTTGTACACATTGCTGTAACTGTTCATCTTAATTCTGTACAACAGTATTTGACCCTTTGGAATTCCTTACGACCGAAGAAAACAACCTGAATGCAATTCGTAATTTGGTCCGCCTGCTGTTCATCAAAAGCTGTAATGGAGTCTCGCCCCAAGTTTTATTCAACTCGTCTGCGATGTAATTTACATGTGGAAATAGCGTTAGTTAACGCCCGTCTCCTGTAAGCCAGCCAACCTTAAATCTAGTTTTATATTGTGTGGAAATGATATTGCCTGGAATTCCCAGCGGATACTTCCAATCGTGCTTCTTCCTCTAGAAATTGTTTTTAGAGCTCGTTTCTTTACAGTCTTCGCCGCTCGTTCCGGTGGCAATGATGTTATAACTCAAAACCTGTAGACTATAAAGTTACTCAAGAATTGCATACATTTTATCAAAGTAACTGGTTTGCAATGAAAGTACACAGAAAGTAGGTCGTGTTCAGACTATGTAGGCTATGTACGAGGCGTGCTCTTAAAGTAAGTTCCATTTTCAATTATAGCTGTCGCATCGCTGCAATCGTTATTTTGCGCATACGTGTTTTCTTCTTCAGTCCTCAGGCAAGCTGTGCATGCAGTTTCAGAGCTTCAGTCCGTGTGTGTGGTTAGTTGTGATCAGTTGAAATGATTAAAGTGATCGAGCACCCCGCCGACTGTGAGATGCGGCCTGTTATCCGTTTTTTGAATGCGAGGAATATCAAACTAGCTGACATTCATCGTCAACTTTGTGAGGTGTATGGTGATGATGCCATTAGTGATGGAATGGTCAGGAGATGGGTTAGGAAGTTCAACGAGGGCCGCATCTCTGTGCATGACGAGCAGCATACCGGTCGGCCATCTTTGATCAATGACGATTTGGTGCGTGCTGTCGATGAAAAAATTCATGAGGACAGGAGGTTCACAATTTCTTCGCTTTCCTTGAATTTTCCACACATGTTGCGGAGAAGTTCGCAAGCGGGCGAATTCTACAGTGAGGGGATAGAAAGACTTGTGCCACGACTCGATAAATGCCTCGATAATGGTGGAGATTATGGTGAGAAGTAATTGAAGTGTGGGGAATACAATGCTACAAAAATGGTTTGTAAATATTTTTCCGTTTACTTTCTACACCCTTTTGAAACTTACTTTAAGAACACGCCTCGTATCAATCAATTATGATTTATTTAACGACGCTCGCAACTGCAGAGGTTATATCAGCGTCGCCGGTGTGCCGGAATTTTTGTCCCGGAGAAATTCTTTTACATGCCAGTAAATTTACTGACATGAGCCTGTCACATTTAAACACACTAAAATGCCATTGAACTCGGCCGGGATCGAACCCGCAACCTCGAGCATGGAAGGGCAGAGCTATGCCAACTGCGCTACCGAGGGCGACTAGGCTATGTATGTATGTATGTATGTATGTATGTATGTATGTATGTATGTATGTATGTGTGTGTGTGTATGTATGTATGTATGTATGTATGTATGTATGTATGTATGTATGTATGTATGTATGTATGTATGTATGTATGTATGTATGTATGTATGTATGTATGCATGTATGCATGTATGTATGTGCATCTGAATTCTTACTAGCGTAATATGTAGCTAGTCGGCGATGTATGCAATGGAGGGGGAAAGGAACTAGTCACCCTACCCCATTATGTCCTGGCCTAGTTATCTGTTGGTATATATATATATATATATATATATATATATATATATATATATATCGATCATTGAATAATTAATGGCATCATTTGAATTGACAACAAAGAAAACATTTTAGGAACAGTCACATTGTCGCAGTGCTCAGAAATAATCTCATCCACCGTAAGGTGAATGCCAGGTAATCTATGGCGAATCCTCGACCTCATCTCGACAAATACCATCTCACTATCACCAATCTCATCGACGCTAAATAACCTCGTAGTTGATACAGCGTCGTTAAGTAACCAATTAAAAAAATCTCCTCCAACATGAAGAACCCGCCTCCACACCTCAGGGAGACGACGGATGCCATCCAAAGCGTCTTGTTGTACTAATCTTCGAACAGACTGCTCTACTGCTGCTATAATTGTCTGTCTGGTTCTAAAACCAACTCCTCTAAGTCGTAATTTCATTTTCTCGAAAAGGTCAAAATCACATGAACTCATATCTGGGGAGTATGGAGGATGCTGCAGAATTTTCCAGTTCCATCTGCGAAGTAAATTAACCACTGGGACAGCTATGTGAGATCGAGCATTATCATTTAGCACAATAGGAGATTTGGACGTTTATAGCGCACAGCTACAAATGGTTTTCCAGAAAATAACTGTAATATACACCATTCATATGATTTCCCGCAGGAACTGAATGAGTGACAAGGACACCGTCAAAATCGTAAGCAACAATGAACATGACTTTAAGTGGATTTTGTTCTTGCCGACACTTTTTTGGCCGTGGGGAATCATTGTGTCGCCACTCATTTGATTGTCTCTTCAATTTTGGTTGGTAGCATCGAACCCAGGTTTCGTCTAGAGTTATGATACGTAGAAGGAAACACTCGCCTTCACGTCCATAGCGTTCTAAGTGCAATCTCGCTGTTCCCATTCTCAGCCACATGTTTTACTCTTTAAGATTGTGTGGAATCCACCGAGCGCAGATTTTCCTCACCTTTAACTTCTTCTTAAGTATGTGAAGAATCGTACCAGGGGCAATTTCAACCTCCCTTGCTAGTTCAATACAAGTTCAACAACGGTGTTCTTCCAACAGTGCTCTTGTAGCGTTCACATGCAGATCATCACTTGCCGATTGCGATCTGCCAGCTCCACGTTTTTTTTATAAACATCTTCCCTCCCATTGCCCTCACATTTTCCTGTATTTACGAACGAGGAACACGCGCTCTTCGATTGTATACATTGTTAATCCCTAGACATTCGACCCAACACTACCGAGATGCAGTGTAGCGGAACAAAAATCAACCAAAGTCACTGGAAGAGTCCAAACCTAATGCGAGAGCTTATATCCTTATGAGACGACAGACAACATTAAGATATATGGATCGTATGCGGAGACTAAGAGGAAAAAAAAATAGGGACGGCTGGAGAACGCTGCGTTTGCAGTGAAAGACCTGCTCTTGGACACAAGACTATGAAGGAATGAGATCCTATGATGAAGAATGGGTAGAACAGAGAAAAATTCTCTCCGGCACCGGGATTCGAACCCAGGTTTTCATCTCTACGCGGGTTTTCCCTCAACCCAATATGAGCAAATGCTGGGTAACTTTCGGTGTTGGACCCCGGACTCATTTCACCGGCATTATCACCTTCATCTCATTCAGACGCTAAATAACCAAAGCTGTTGATAAAGCGTCGTAAAATAACCTACTAAAATAAAAAAAAAACATCTCTACGTGCTGACGCTTTATCCACTAAGGCACACCGGATTCAAATTCCAATGCTGAATTGAATCCTTATCAGTTTAAGTTATACCTCTCTGCTCCCCTTTGATGGCCTACCCTCATGTACTGTCACAGAATATGTGACACAATGTCCAACACTATGTACAGAGGTGCACTCATTACGAGTGACGAAGTGGCCAGGGTCCGACGGAACAAGGCGCCGTCTTGAATCACGGAGCGAATACTTAACGCTTACCATCAGAGACCGGAACTTTGGCAGAATGCCCTTTTAAATGCGTTAAATCTATCTTCATTTTGAAAGTGAATCTGTACGAATTATATTTTGTGATTGAAACGTCACAGTTTTATGTTGCCCTTTCTGCCCTTTTTAATATAGAAGCCTAATTTACAAAATAAATGCTTTTTTGCCTTTATTTGATTATTTATTAATTTATTATTAAAAATTGCCTACAGGTATATTTTATTTCTATAACCGCTACAATGAAAGTGACTTCACCGAATGTATATTATTGTCTTGCACTAATGAGTGCTTCCGTGCAAAAAAAGTATAGCAGTAAGCATTTTAATTATCGCTTGTGTTTATTTGACAAGGCAACAATGAGTGCGGATCTAACGTTACTTTTAACGGTTATTTTTCTTTCAGTTTTCATTGCGACGTTGTTGTAGCATGACCCCAGAGAACTCAAAAAAGCATTTGGTTGTCGTGTGCAACGAATAAGGCATTGCAATACATAGGCCTTTTAAAAACATTTTTCATGTCACTATCTCTTGTCACTAGAGAGTTCTTGAACTTCATATTTTCCCCGCCATTCATAAAATATTTGGATATGATACCTCTTGCACAAAAGGGGAGATCGATAACTGAAACTAGATTAATATATTTCAGTATTATTTGTATTTATCCTAGTAATAATGAACAGTTTGACTCGTAGACATTTTGTTTTTGCAGCATTAACTTCCAATGATTGTACGAGAAGATTCGAAGAGAACGGCAGTTACGTAGACTTTCGGGTCCCGACTACTACCATTAATGCACAACACAATGTCAATTCGGCAGTTGCTGTCGTCTGCGATACAACGATCTTTTCTGTTGATTTTCGAGTTCGTCATTTTTTCCGGTTATTATATGCTCATTTAAGTTGTGTTAACTCTCGCCAGTGGTTTTATATTTCATTTTATCCGTCTTAGTATTTATATTATTACTGTAAATATTTTTGTTTTATCACTATTATTATTATTATTATTAATGAATTATTTTGTATTACAATCTTTGTATCATTTCTGTCACGATTATTCTATTATAATAATAATAATAATAATTATTATTATTATTATTATTATTATTATTATTATTATTATTATTATTATTACTATCATCAGCATTATTATTTGATCCCTGTAAAATTTATGTAGACTACTGAACTGTACCCGAGCACGAGCATATGCTCATTTCGGGTATCTATTCATATGTATTCACTTCAAATGTAAATTGTAATTGAATTTGAATTTTTGTGTTAAGTACGACACTAGTAATTTGTTTAATACTTTAACGTTCTTTAAAATATGACGATCGAGTTATTGAATAGTGTAATCTAGTAAATAAATGGGTCTAATGCAAGGTTTTTGTAATTGCTTTTTATTGCGTATTTTAGCTATTTATAATGCAAATTTGCCTGCCTATTTTAACGATTCATAATGCCTAAACTTCCGATCTCTGCTTATCATATTTACGAGTGACTAAGTGACCGGGGTTCGACGGAACGAGGCTCCGTCTTCAATCACGGAGTGATTACTTACGTTTATCATATTACTATGATGCACCTCTGTACATAGTGTTGGACATTGTGCCACTGTCACACATTCCGTGACACAGTATATGAGGGTAGGCTAGTTCACCTAAGGGGAACACAAAAGTAGAACTTAAACTGAGAAGTATTAAATCCGGCATCGGAACTTGAATCCTATGTGACTTAGTGAATAAAGCGTCAGCACGGTAGGGTTGAAAATCCGGGTTCAAATCCCGATGCTGGACAGATTTTTTCTCCATTTTACCCATTCTTCACCATATGGTAATGCAGAATTCCTGCACGAAAATATGGTATCGGTAGTTCAAATGGACAAACTTGGAACAGTGTTTTAACTTGGAATATTATCATAGAGTATTTTCGTTTTGTCACAGTAACACCAAACTGTAATAGAACCACTGTGCTGCACAACAAAGTAACAAGTGAAGATTATGTTGCCACTGTGACAAAACGAAAATACCCTATGATAATGTTCCAACTTAAATTACTGTTCCAAGTTTGCCAATTTGACGATAATCATAGTAATAAGAATGAGATCCCGTGTTACATTGTTGAAGGTACTGTATGTCCATACAAAATTTCAAGACAAACTTTAAGTAGCCTAAATGAAAGTTTTATAGAGAAAAGTTTGGGGCCTCTAGCGAGGGAATCACACTGTAATATGGAGTGAAATGCCAGATATATTTTCACTCCCAAATAAGCTACTCAAGGGATCCTATCACTCTTTGAAGTCTATCGTCTTTTGCTGGACTTAACTCTAGGGCCCAGTGGTAAAGAAGGGAAAGGCTAGACTCGTTGAACTAATTAAGAGTGCTAGTTCATGATATAATGAAAGACGTGCGATTATATCTGTGTAGTCTGACTGCAGAATATTTTCTGCGAGGGCCGCCCCCTGCGGTTTAAATACCTCTTACTGAAATGAAACGGACCATTTCGCTCCGCTGGGAGTGACTGCTGCCTGTGGCCTACTCGTAGAATGTATACTCTCCACTCACATATATTCATATATGTACAGTATAACAGAAGCGGTACCTCAGGGATGGAGCCTAGTGGCCGGAAATTACCGCAACGAAATATTGCCATTGCGTAGAGCTGTGTTTCATGCGGACTTCCCGCCCCCCGTCTCTCTCTTTATGCAGCTTCCTAACATTTTAACATACATCTTGTGAAAAATCGTGCCGCCGACCCATAAAGCTACGATGCACGGGAAAAAATAGAGTTCTTATCAAACGTAACCAACGCTTCCCTTTTAAATGTACCCCATTACTGAGCAACTTGTTACCGGTTAGATATTTAGGCATAATCATTTGTTCAACCTACACAGTTTCTTCTCTTGTTCATCTTCAGTCTTTCTCATTCTGTTCTTCCTCTTCGCTTTCTCTCTTCTTTGTTTTTATCCAGGTATTCTTGTTCTTTTATCTTATTTGTCCTCCTATTTTTTTCTTCATATTCTTTCCTACTTCGTTCCATTATACAGTCTCCGCCCTTTTGTCCTATTCTTTCTTCTTTTTTCTCTTCGCCTTTCTGTATCCCCCATAATCAGTCTCCTTCTGAACCTTTCATGTTTGCTATTTCTTTTCTTCGCCTACTCGATCTCACCTACTCCAGTCTCCTTCATTCTCTTTTTTAATTTATATTCTCCTGCCCCTCGCTCTCTTGCTCCTTGTCTTGTTCTTGCTTTTCATTTGGACCTAACTTTTTCCTTTTACGGCATTTCTTGCTCCTATAACTCTTACTTGCATCTTCCCGGTTCTTTCTTTTCCAACCTCTTGTTCTTTCTGTTTTATCCTGCCTATTGTCTTTTTTCCTTAGTATCTTTCTTCCTCCTACTCTGTTTCTTTCCTGCTCTGTCTCTTTCCTCCTCCTGCTGTCTCTTTCCTCCTCTTGATCTGTCTCTTTACTCCTCCTGCTGTCTCTTTCCTCCTCCTTCTGTCTCTTTACTCCTCCTGCTCTGTCTCTTTCCTCCTCCTTCCCTCTCTCTTTCATCCTGCTGCTCTGTCTCTTTCCTCCTCCTGCTCTGTCTCTTTCCTCCTCCTGCTGTCTCTTTACTCCTCCTGCTCTGTCTCTTTCCTCCTCCTGTTCTGCCTCTTTACTCTTCCTGCTCTCTTTTTTCTCCTTCTGCTCTGTCTCTTTCCTCCTGCTGTCTCTTTTCTCCTCCTGCTCTGTCTCTTTACTCCTCCTGCTCTGCCTCTTTACTTCTCCTGCTCAGTCTCTCTACTCCTCCTGCTCTGTCTCTTTTTTCCTCCTGCTCTGCCTCTTTACTCCTCCTGCTCTGTCTCTTTACTCCTCCTGCTCTGCCTCTTTCCTCCTCCTGCTCTGTCTCTTTACTCCTCCTGCTCTGTCTCTTTCCTCCTCCTGCTCTGTCTCTTTCCTTCTTCTGCTCTGGCTCTTTCCTCCTCCTGCTCTGGCTCTTTCCTCCTCCTGCTCTGTCTCTTTACTCTTCCTGCTCTGTCTCTCTCTTCCTCCTGCTCTGACTTTTTCCTCCTCTCTTTCTTATTCCTGCTGTCTCTTTCATTCTCATGCTCTGTCTCTTTTCTTCTCCTACTGTCTCTTAACTCCATATGCTCTGTCTCTTTCCTCCTCATGCTCTCTTTCCTCATTCTCTTCTTCCTCTTTCTGCCTCCTGTTCTCATTTCAATGAAATTTCTCTTTTTTCAGTTCTTTCTCATCCAGGGACTCCTTCTACTCGTTCTTTCTTCTCTCCTCCTACCTCTCCCTCTTCTGCTCTTACTTCACTCTTCTGCTCCTGATATTTTTCTTTCCTTCCTCCTTGTCTCTTGCTCTTGCAGGTTCTCTCCTTTCACGCAGATAATTTTGTGCATCCATACATTATTAAGTTCCTATAACATGCTGTTTATGTGAATCTACTTCAGAAAGTTTAGCACTGCTATCAAGAAGGCTGTAATATTTATGTTAATCGTTTTATGGCATGTTTACGGCGGAGTTAACTGTAATTACCTGATAACACTTTGCGGCAACATGCGTGATTGATTAACAACACTAACTAACCTTCTTTCAAATTTCCTTCTTAATTCTCCATTGTGTGCCATGCCCGTTATGGAGTGTAGAGTTCTGATTAA
Source organism: Periplaneta americana (assembly GCF_040183065.1). Lineage (NCBI taxonomy): Eukaryota > Metazoa > Arthropoda > Insecta > Blattodea > Blattidae > Periplaneta > Periplaneta americana. The sequence goes on along the minus strand of NC_091117.1, from coordinate 38,594,289 downwards.
AGTCAAGCCGCAAGTTGTCATTATCTGATGTCAAGTATTTTGCATATGATTCAAAGATTTATGGATAGACTTAACGATTAAACAGATTCTGTACATCTCGATATTGTTAATCTTTTTCTTGTATTTTATGTATTTATGTGATTAATATTTTTTAATTTTTTCCCTTGAGTATTGTATTTTGAAACTTTTAGGACTTATATTACTTAAACTATTCATGCAATAAAGCCGATTCTGGTACATTTTCTAGATATTATATTTAAGAGTAGATTGGAAAAGGGATATTAAAATTACATTGAGAAAGTTGGAAATTAGCTAGGAAAACCTTTCTCACTACATTTTTCACAGGTGTCATTTTGAATATTTAATTATTTTTAATTACGGAAACCATACAAAAATTGGAAATTTATCCTTTGTAAAGGTGGAGAAATTCAACTATCTTGGAGCAACAGTAAAAGATATAAATTACACTTACTTACTTACTTATAAATAGCTTTTAAGGAACCCGGAGGTTCATTTCCGCCCTCACATAAGCCCACCATCGGTCCCTATTCTGAGCAAGATTAATGCATTCCCTACCATCATATCCCACCTCCCTCAAATCCATTTTAATATTATCCTCCCATCTACGTCTAGGTCTCCCTAAGGGTCCTTTTTCCTCAGGTCTTCCAACTAACACTCTATATGCATTTCTGCATTCACACGTACGTGCTACATGCCCTGCCCGTCTCATACGTCTGTATTTAATGTTCCTAATTATGTTAGGTGAAGAATGCTATGCGTGCAGTTACGCGTTACTAGAGAGGAAATTAAACGCAGAATAAATATGGGCATTCGCTGACACATAATTTTGTCAAGGGAGGGTTATTATTGAAATTGTTTACAATTTACATTATCGGTATTTTAAATTGTGTATTATTATTATTATTATTATTATTATTATTATTATTATTATTATTATCATTATTATTATGTTACGGCATATTTATTATTATTATTATTATTATTATTATTATACAATGTTCTCGTAGAACATATTCAAGAATATCCTTATAAAATATTTAAAACGTGATTTTTTTTCACAGCCATCCATATTTTAACAAATCTTAACTTGTGTTTAATTTTGTATAATAAAAAATGCTTGTTGCACTTACACAGTAATCATATACGTAGTATATGTAGTTAGTCAACAGTTTTTTTCTATATGATAGGTAACACACTATACTTTACATAAAAGGAAAATTCATGTATAAAATCAAATATATTGAAATAAATGTAATTATTTAATAAATAATGGAACATGAACTTACCAAGGATGAAGAATGAAACTGACATGATGGATATATTGGAGGAGGGGTAGGAGGATTATGCTTTATGTCGATGTAGATTTTGTTACTCTAAGAGTGAAAAATTAGATAAGATAAAACGATTATGGATAAAAAATACACATGTATACAAATGTCTTTCTTTTTTAAAGTTCAAAGGGAGAGTTCAAATCCTGTAACCCCCCTCTTGCGTACGCCCTAGAAAATGGGAAATGCCTGTTATTCGGTTGCTATCCAGTCTGCTTTAAAAAACTGAGAGTTAGAATTTATAAAACAGTTTTATTACCGTTTGTTCTCTATGGCTGTGAAAACTTGGAGTCTCACTTTAAGAGAGGAGCAGAGATTAAGGGTGGGTTTGCAGTGAAAGACCTGCCCTTGGGCAGAACATTATGTATATATATTAGAGATGAACAACGATCGAGAAAGCTAGACGAAAGCGCCCGAAAAGCCGAAAACCCGCACGACAATATAGCCTGGTCATTGACTGCTGGTAAGCAAAATGACTGCTATTCATAGACATTTCGATAGCCCGCGCTACGAGCGTGCTAAACAGGATTTGTATCATATCATATCATATCGCTGACACTGGTTTACGAATACGAAAAACGTTAGTTTCGCTGATCATCCACGGAAAGCCCGCGCTAGGAATGTCTATGAATACGGCCCAATATGTTCAAGACCTCGGGACTTCGGGAGTGATCAACTCTCGAACGTAAGGTCGTAGGAAAATATTTGGGTCTTAGAGGGATGAAGTTACAGGAGAATGGAGAAAGTTACAGAACTCAGAACTGCACGCATTTTATTCTTCTCTTAACATAATTAGGAACATTAAATCCAGACGTTTGAGATGGGCAGGACATGAAGCACGTATGGGTGATCCATAAATGCATATAGAGTGTTAGTTGGAAGACCTGTGGCGAAATGACCTTTGGGGAGGCCGAGACGTAGGTGGGAGATTAATATTAAAATAGATTTGAGGGAAGTGGGATACGAAGGTAGAGACTGAATTAATCTTGCTCAGGATAGAGATCGATGTCCACACCTGTGGAGTAACGGTCAGCGCGTCTGGCCGCGAAACCAGGTGGCCCGGGTTCGAATCCCGGTTGGGGCAAGTTACCTGGTTGAGGTTTTTCCAGGGTTTTTCCCTCAACCCAATACGAGCAAATGCTGGGTAACTTTCGGTGCTGGACCCCGGACTCATTTCACCGGCATTATCACCTTTATATTATTCAGAAGCTAAATAACCTAGATGTTGATACAGCGTTGTAAAATAACCCAATAAAATAAAAAAAAAATAGAGACCGATGGTGTAGTTATGTGAGGGCGGCATTGAACCTCTGGGTCCCGTAAGTACCATTTGTAAGTAAGTAAATTATTTTTAATATCTGAATATTATTTCTTGAAGTAGAGGTAGTGAATAGTTATCACATCAGTTCTGAGTTTAATACTTTTTCCGATTTTTGAGAAAAATATATTTCGTTTTGTCTTTATTTATAGTGCTCAAAGGTAGTTGTACGTACCCCCATAAAGCAGTAAGATACAGATCTATAGGTTATTCCATATGAAAATAGGCATATTCAAATGAAAAGTGCTCCAAGTCGGAACAGGCCAAATTATCTGAACCGTGAAAAAAGAAAAGAAGTTTTCCTTTATAATATATACTGCTTGTAAGTAAGGCACTCTTTAGGGCAGTCGAACTTGACTCAAACAATTTTGTGACAAACGCAGTACTGTATGTGTGTATAGGCCTAGTAACTTATGGCTCCGAGATACAATAGTAAGGCACCCTTCTGGTTGCGAACTGACGGACGTTGATGTGCGTTGGTCGAAATATTTGTACGTATTACAGGCAGTCAGTTCGTCGTGATGGATGGGCCTGTTGGCGCACCCCGCTCGCATGATAAATCACACAGTGCTAAACACTACAAACTGAACTCTAATGAATGTCAGTGTGTTTGCTGATAACATACATAATTTTCAGTTGCTGTTATTGAAGTGATATTTTATTACCCTGATTACCGGCATAAAAACAGTATTGCCATTACACCGAGTTTGTATTTATATAAAACAATAGCTTCCGCCATTGCGCTGTGTTTTCATAGCGCGGTCAATGTATTTATAACATATTTTTACATCATCGTTCGATATAGCGGTAGTATTGTGGTACGCTCGCTATTCATTTTTAATTTGGCTGTTTTGCGAACTCTACTTAGGACAATGTATTCTAACGGGGGTGACATCCCGAGCATAGCTTATTATCTCTGAAAAATTTAACGGAATATGAACACCAAAAGATTTAACTCAAAATATGTCTAAATGGGACAAATACAGTTTATATTTCTACGAGAAATATCACTTTTACAAGGTGGGACATACATCTTCGAGTATTGAAAAATTGGCGAAATTCAATATTTTTCTCTCAGCAGTGAACAACTCTGTAACCTTGACATTTTATACGTTCAATATACGCTATTTTGAGATTTAGTAAATCTTTTACCGTCACGTACGAGTAATTAACAATACAATAAATAAGTACCAGCCTGACGTCGTTCAGGTTGATATCCTGAACCTAAAATTAAAAATAAGGTCGGAATCAATCTACCTTAAAAAATAAACAAAATGAAAATACGTATTCTTAAGGCTGGTTCACAATAAACGGGAACGAGAACCAGAATGAAAACGAGAAGCAGAGGACGTGAATATGAAAAATTTTGATTCGCAATAAACCGAGAACGTAGACGACTATGCATATCGACATGTATGTCAATAACGATATGTAAAGTCGATATTACGCATTCTGATGTTATTTGTGTAATTGACCAATGGCGTTCTCTCATGAGTACAGCCAACATAAACACAGGTTAACCAACTTCGAAATTTCAACTGAAACATTTCATTACGTACGGTACTATAAATATGCCCATGCATCTTTATTATCACAACCTATTTTAACTCTACCACAACGTAAAATAATTAGAGACGAAACATTTGTAACAGAACAAAAATGAACACAACAGTAGTTATTGAATTCAAGCGTGAATATGTAGTGTGTAATACAACCAATACAGTAATAAAACATGACTCGCTTCCGATCGCTGTTCAAAGATGCAGCTATTGAAAGCCATGTATTCTCCTTCATTTTCTCATTTATATACGATGCGCGCCGCTTATCGTAAACGTGAGGATTTTCCTCAACACTCAATATTAGAATCTCATCAAATAAAACAAATAAAACTTGCTGCATAATGCACAGCACAGAATAAAATAATGCATAGGTTATGTCACGGCCTTCTTGCTACAAAATATACGACGACAAAATAGCTTTTAGATGGCAATAGAATGAATCTAGTGGGCTGTGATCGGAAACGTGAACGCCAAAGTTGAAACTTGGCCAACTTTCCGTTCCCGATCTCGGGCTCCGGCAAGCTTTTCGTTAATTGTGAATGCTCACATTTAAATGTGTACATTTTAACAATTTTACCGTTTTCGTTTTCGTTCCGATTCTCGTTTCCGGTTTATTGTGAACCTGCCTTTAATCTTCAAAAAGTACAATAAAGTATAATAGTTAATATAATCACAACAAACAATGCTTTGTTCTATCCATCCTTCATCATAAGGTGACTCAGAATTCCTGCACGGAAATATCATATGTACTACGGTACATCACAATAATATGCGTAAGTAATCACATAGTGATTCAAGACGGTGCTCATCCCGTCTGATCCGGCCACTTAGTCACTCGTAATGGACATTGTGCCACTGTCACATATTCTGTGACACAATACATGAGGTAGACCACCAAAGGGAAAACTGAGAGATAGAACTTAAAACTGAGGGGATTCGATCCGGCATCGGAACTGGAATCCGGTCTGGCTTAGTGGATAAAGCGTCAGCACGTAGAGCTGAAAACCCGGGTTCGAGTCCCGGTGCCGGAGAGAATTTTTCTCTGTTCTATCAATTCTTCATAATATCTCTAAAAGATTTTAAATGTATCGTGTCGGTTAGCACGTCTGACCGCGAAACCAGGTGGCCCGGGTTCGATTCCCGGTCGGGGCAAGTTACCTGGTTCAGGTTTTTTCCGGTGTTTTCCCTCAACCCATTACGAGCAAATGCTGGGTAACTATCGGTGCTGGACCCCGGACTCATTTCACCGGCATTACCACCTTCATCTCATTCAGACGCTAAATAACCTAAGCTGTTGGTAAAGAGTCGTAAAATAAACCACTAAAATAAAATAAAAAAATGTATCGTGTCATAGGCTGGATCGCACCCCCCATAATTCTGTATACCTAATCCTGTGTAAATTAACTATATCAGTGTTTGTTTCAATAGCAAGCTCTTAAAAGAGTAAAATACCACCTTCAATAAATTTTTATGACACTTGATTTCAACTTTCCGTTTATAGGCGATGATGGATGGAAACAGATAAGAATCCTCATGAATAAATAACGGACTTCTTACCCACAGTTCATTTTAAGCTACTAAAAGAACGGATGTAGTAAGGCTGTGGTCCGTCCCAGGAATCTGTGGAGTAACTTCACGCATATAGGGGCGGAGTCTATCTGTGCCGGAGTGTACTGCGGGCAGCATCAGCTCGAGGCCACTAAGGGGCAAGATGCTCGTGGTAGAAGGTAGAATAGAGTTCAGATAGAAATGATCCCCTTCCTGCAAGCGATTGCTAGCTTCGTTCAACCAATGCCTCCCCCCGGAGCGATCATTGGCCCTAGCCCTCCCACATACCACTTGCACTGAGGTCTTGTTTCGCCTTTCTACTCTACAGATTCCCGGGACGGACTATAGGCTTTACTCAATATTGAAGGAAGAATATTCTTTCACAATTTAAGTAATAAAATTGTAATTATAAACTATCGTGCTTTTCAAATAATTGTTTTTAACTAATGTCAAACGCAGAAAAATAATGATGATTTACTATATTATGTAAATATTAGAAACGTACAATTTTGAATTGAGAAAAATTCTAACGTTGCACACGAAAACGAATTTCATTTTTGCAATCAGCATGAAATTATTCTGATTGAGAAACTTTATTTTTATTTTCTTCTTCTTCTTCTTCTTCTTCTTCTTCTTCTTCTTCAAAGTTTAGGCCTTTCGGCCTGTTCCGCCTCCATTAAAATTGATCTCGCCAACGTTTTACTGTTCATGGCTGCTCTCGTTATACTTGTTGTTGGCATTCTGTTTAAATGTTCTTTCCAATTATGTTGATAATCTTTAATAAGTTGAATTATACTATCTATTTTTAATTTTTTTTCTAATATCTTCATTTCTTTTTTTGTCCAATAGTGTATAACCCGCAACATGTCTAAGAAATTTCATTTCATCTGCTTCAATTCTTCTTTCTTCGTTTTTCTTTAGAACCCAAGATTCGCAGCCGTATAGAAGGGACTGAATTGCCATTACTTTGTAATTTTTTTATTAATGTTTCCTTTCTCACTTTGTTCCCCAGTGTTCTACGTATTGTTCCACAGAAATAGTTGAATTTATTTAATTTTTCCTCGATTTCACATTTTTTGCCATATGTTATTGAACAACCTAAGTACGTAAAAGTGTTGATTTGTTCTATTATTTTGTTCTCTATAACCAATTTCACTCTTGTTGGTTGGTTATTTTCAAAACAAAACCCATGCAGACCAGTGCAATAACTAACAATCTCAAAGGATTGCGCTTGTTGGCCCAATTCTTCTTTTATGAGGGTTTTGAACACAGTCTTGTAGAAGAAAACGACACAGCACATAAACAAGTTGAAATATATTGTCTAGCCGCAAGAGATGGCACAGAGGTCCACAGGTGAACGACGGTCTCAGCCGCACATCGATAGAACCATTCGCCGACAAAAAGGGATTTGTTGATACCTTCCTTCCCAAAGGGTCCAATAGAGCCAGACGTTAGGTATGATCAATGTTTATGTCTAGACAGGAAGGCTGACTTACTTCAGCACTCCAGGTGTTTCGTAGTGAATCTCTACTTCTGTTATTTACAGTTTTTCTGTTATTTCTTTTACAATTTACTTCAAACGAGAATTTTATATGACTTTAGTGTAAAGTGGGGCAAATTCGACATCCGAAAGGAAGTGCTTATTTAACAGTAAGTGAAATTTTATCCCTATGGTGGATTAAAACACAGCAGAAATTTTGGACCCAAAATATATAATGAATTAATTAGAGGTTACTCTGAGCTAAGAACACTTAACACACATAGATTTAAGAAACAAATCAGATTAATTATTTAATTGTTTAAGCTAATTGAGTTAAAAATTGATACTCTAATATTTATGTACTTTTGTACTTTCTATTTGTATACAGACCCTATTATTACATGCTGTATTATTTTACCATTTATTAATGTTATTGTGCTCAATGAAATCTCTTAATTTTGTGATATATTTTGTATAACTGATCTGAACTGCGCCCGAGCACGAGCTTCTGCTCTTTCGGGCTGCAATGTCTAATATGTAGCTCAAGTGTAAAGTATTAAATAAATAAATAAATAAATAAATGAATGAATGAATGAATGAATGAATGAATGAATGAATGAAGGAAGGAAGGAAGGAAGGAATGTGCGGATTTAATCATAGTGATTTAATAATGATTTATTTAACCTGGCAGAGTTAAGGCCATACGACCTTCTCTAACACTCAACCAGGAGTAAAACTGAGTTACAAAAAACACTACAAATTTACAAAGTACACTACAATTTTACACACAAAACTGAATAAGATAATAATAAAATGTAAACAACAAGTAAGTAGAAATCAGACATAATATATAACATACAGAAAGAAAGAAAAAAGCATAATAAAATGTGAACAGCAGGTCAAAATAAAAGAGATATACAAAGTATAAAGTATAAAAAAATAAGACAATTATGATAATAATAATAATAATAATAATAATAATAATAAATAAGAATAGTAATAATAATAATGATAATAATAATAATAATAATAATAATAATAATAATAGTAAAATAGTGCAGTACAAAGCATACAATGAATACAATGTCTGTGACTGTACCATAAAGGGCAAAAGTGAAAATGTTGTATTTACAAGGTTTCTTACATTGATATGAAACTATATTAGGGAAATAGAGGCTATACGTAAAACAATATGAGAAAAGAGATTTCCTGTAGGTCCTTCCCCTTAAAATGGATTCGAGGGAGGTGGGATATAATGCTAGGGATTGGATTAATCTTGCTCAGGATAGGGACCGTTTGCGGGCTTATGTGAAGGCGGCAATGAACCTTCGGGTCCTTAAAAGCCAGTAAGTAAGTAAGTGTAAAAAATGTAGAAAATATGAGCATTCAAATTACTTTTTCAAAACTCTGTGTAACTGCAAAATATGGATTTTAGCAGGGACTCGTTGATATGCATTGTAAACTGGAGCCCAGGTTCCACATCAGCAAGGTCAGCTCAGAGAGATGCTGGAGCAGATCAATAGAGGAACTTGTTGTGTTTTCTCAGGAGTATTGCGTAACTGCGACTCGCGCTGTGCGTGGTGCCCCTACCCGCTGTGCTGTCAGACTGCGCCATGGTCGTGTCGGCTCTCCTCCTCCACCTCCTCTCCGCTAGGTAGTAGTAGAGTAGTCCAGTAGCTGTTCGCACTTCACCGCTCTTCCTACTTACACCTCTGCTACGCACCACACTGCACCAGCGGAGTACACGCATTTTGCATATTAAATGGTACTTTATCAACTGCAGAAGTGCCACAACAGCGAAACTAAAGGGAATAGTTATTCCAAGACCCAGCCTTAGTACAGGATTCTCATTACGGAAGTGTGGTTGGTTTCTAGGCAGAATGTTCGAGATATTTGGCAGATAAAACGACTGTGGGGCAACTGTCCTCAACGTCTCGAGTTACCCTCTCATTCTTATTTCATAGTTATTGCATGGATGAATATATAATAGGATGCGAAACTTACTGAGTTTCCCGTAACACATACTAGAGGCGCTGTTGTAGAAATTGACCTTGCTGCCACCTGTTGGGGGGAGGGTCGTTATTACATCTAGCAGCGCACCAAGTAGCGAAAAGAGTAATTACTCCATGCATTTAGCAGCGCACCTGGTGACGAAAATGTTAAACTGTGCAGAAAGTATTCCCTCCCACCCTCATCGATATTCAAAACTAACCCAATTTTAAATAAAACATTTACAGTTTTATTCCTCACAGCATCTTCTACTGAAAATTCTTACCGGAGCCAATAGGAAGATAAAAGAGACGATCTATTTTACACTATCCGATTAAAATATAAGCAGACAGAGACAAAAAATAAAGCAAAAGGTTAGATATTGGAATTGTATTCTTTGGGTATTTATTGTACAGCTCAATGGAAAAGTCTGCTAGAACTACTTAGATAGTTCAATTTATTATATTACTAATACTTTACAATACATTCAACACTATTTTTATAACGTCCATAAACACCACTGTTTAACATACACTGCTTATACACACACGTATCACTTTATATTCACTTATTAGCAAGTTTCAATCTTCCATGTCGACTCCTCGACTCTCCCGTACAGCAATATCTCGAACGGATAAATAGAGAACTCTGGGTAATGTACCCAACACGTAGTTCTAATGTTCACCACCTACGACGTTGGGCGCTGATCACCTTATTTCAGACCCCCAATGCCAGTTGGTGCTGACTGCAGTTTCGCATCCTATTGTATATTTATCCATGGTTATTGAGTGGCAGACTAGAATAAGGACCCATCCCAATCTCTCTTAAAATGACAGGAACCACCGCCGTGGCTCAGTCGGTTAAGGCGCTTGCCTGCCGGTCTGAAGTTGCGCTCGGGCGCGGGTTCGATCCCTGCTTGGGCTGATTAACTGGTTGGGTTTTTTCCGAGATTTTCCCTAATCCTAAGGTAATCTATGGTGAATCCTCGGCCTCATCTCGCCAAATACCATCTCGCTATCACCAATCTCATCGACGCTAAATAACCTCGTAGTTGATACAGCGTCGTTAAATAACCAACTAAAAAATGACAGTTTTCAGTAAAATATGTGAAATTTATGCAGTTAATTAACGTAGGGCCTTTATAAATTTTCAAGTAGAGACATTGATATGTACTGTACGCAATACCGTGCCAAGAAACAGTGTAGGACTTTCACATTTATAATGAGATATTAGTATTATTATAGATTTCAGTTGGTCTTTTCAACCTTTCGGCCTACACAATTCTCATCTCCGGAACATCGGGTTACAAATGTTAAGAGACTGTTTAGCTATAAAATGTAACAACTTCTTAAAAGTGGTAGCTGTCCACTCAAAATCAAATTACATAAACAAAACAAAAACAGTTATTATACTAACACATTAAAATGATTAGCATAAATATATTAAAATATTATCTTGTTTGGATTGATCAATAGGCTGTATCTTCATGGTAACCCTTAGAAAGGGGGGGGGCTATAACTTTCTGTTATTTCTCTCTATAGCTTTGAATATTTATTGAAAGTGGGATGGGCCTTTATTCCATTCAGCCACTCAATTCCTTGATTATTTTTGCGTATTTTCCACCCATCGCCTATGAATAACTTCTATAGCTAAAACAGTAAATTGAAAATTATACCTGTAGAAATTTACCAGGGGATAATATTAGTATAGGAAATTCCCACGCTCTTAGAGTCGGGCGAATAACTGCAAGTTAAAGACCCTACCATTTTTTCTCGTTGCCAAACTTTCAGAACGGCCCCGAGGTTCACTCAGCCTCCTATAAAATTGAGTACCGGGTCCTTCCCGGGGGTAAAAGGCGGTCAGAGCGTGGTGCTGACCATACCACCTCATTCTAGTGCCGAGGTCATGGAAAGCATGGTGCTCTACCTCCATGCCCCCCAAGTGCCTTCATGGCATGTTACGGGGATACCTTTACCTTTTTTATCATTGCATAATAAATAATAAAAAAGTTATTATTTCTTCAGAGAGCGCACATTTGCTTGGAGTGGTTTCTCAGCAACTCAGCTACTTTAACACCTTCTTATTTTCATTCTCACAGTGTGACACATGCACTAATAATAGAAGTTTTTGTTATATTTTAGATTGTAATGATTATTTTGTTCATAAAAAGGGTTTCTCATCTTGTGTTAAAATTTATCTCAAACTTAGCCTATATAATGTTATTTTTCTTATAATTATTGAAAAAAAAATACTAATCAAATAAACTAGCAGCATTTCTCACAAAATAAATGCATAGAAACATGCAGCTATCTCCATAGATACTTGTAGTAAACATTTCATCCAGATTAATATTTGGCATAAAAACGTTGGTGTTGAATCAAGAAAATAAAGTTACAGAAAAATCGATTTGAAAGCAAAATGAATATTTATGTAAATTAAAACTCACCTCCGCTACGTTCACCTAGTAACTTCACGGAGCCAACTTTAGAACAAGAAGTTACTAGATTTGTAATCAGAAATTTGTAAGAAAGAATTCTTTGATCAAAAAATAATTTTAACAGCTCTTTAAATGCCACACCACCTTACAGCCTTAACTAAAAAAAAAAAAATAAACTTATTATTTTGTAATCAGAATTGAACTAAATCATTTGGGTATGAATATATGTATGTATGTATTTATTTACACTGCAAATGGACAAGCACCTGGTGGCAGTGGTACAAACAATATAAACAATACACAATAAAATTACAATACGCAATACAATTATACAATAAACAGGACAATTATACAATACACAATACAATTATACACAATGGTTACAATCTATACTAATAATAAATCTGTAGCCAACATTTTTCTGGTAATTTTCGATTTTCCAAAAATAATTGGTGTTAACAGGTATAATTAACCATCCTGAAACCGAAAATCGCTTTTTTGAAATTTTTGTCTGTCTGTCTGTCTGTCTAGATGTTTGTTACCTCTTCACGCGATAATGGCTGAACCGATTTATATGAAAATTGAAATGTAAATTAAGTTCGTTGTAACTTAGATTTTAGGCTATATGGCATTCAATATACTTTATTTAAAAGGGGGGTTATAAGAGGGCTTGAATTAAATAACTCGAAATATCTCCCTTATTATTAATTTTTGTGAAAAATGTTGCATAACAAAAGTTTCTTTAAAAATGATTTCCGATACGTTTCATTCCAAGCAAAATTTTGATGGGACCAAATTGCACCAAAAACGGATGTTCTCTGAGCCAAATGATCATATTTTAATTATTTGCATGTAATAACAATTAAGAAATATGTTAAAGGAATTATCAATGCACTAAATGAGTGGTCTCTGGACCAAAATGTACGCATTTTAATTATTTAAATGCAATTTAAATTAAGCGACATATTAAACGATTTATGCTTCTATCAAACAGGAATGTTCCCTGGTCCAGATGTCCTATTTTAATTATGTAATTACTTTATATTTATTTCTAACAAGTGCAGCGGAGCGCACGGGTACAGCTAGTTTTATAATAATACATAAAATAACCCAATTAATAAGTGAACCTAATTTTACACTACAACCTACATATATTTAGGCCCTACATAAGTTTCACATTGGTACTGATAATAATTTTTCACTTTACTGTCATCTAACTCACTGTACAGGCACTATGACACATTTCACTGACACTTTAGAACACATTTCACTGACATATAACACATTTCACTGACACTAAATTGTCACTGATCGGAACTATTCACTGCACTGTACAACCATAACTTTACTCACTCACCACGCTTCACTGATACAACAGTTCAAATAAGACAAACAATTACACCCTTATTCATACTTATAAACAGGATTACATTCTAAAGAAGTGAAATAGCCAATAAAAATTCTTTGGAAAACTTTCATGATTTTCAGTGTAATCTCCCCTTTATATAACTTAGTATAAAATATAAAAGTAACCCCTGGTTGAGGTTCTAGCTGATATGTACATTACATCTGTTATCAGGCAGTACATCTCACTTGACGATATTTGTCAGAGGAAGATCAATTGTTTGTATCCATCTGAAGTCTGATTAGTGAAATATGTAGCTAATCGGCGATGTATGCAATAAAGGGGGAAAGAAACTGGCCACCGTACCCCATTATATCCTGGCCTACTGCCAAATACCTTACTATAATAATACCAGACAGCTAGCAAATTTACGTGCGAACGACTCTGGTGCTGCTACCTAGGCGGCCGGTGTGGTAATACTCGTGAAACAAGCTGTAATCAACTGCAATGTATATTGTTGCTGGGCTAGTTAAATAGTTTTATTAATTAGTGTTGTGTTAAAATGTCAGGGTGTATATGTGCTGTTTATAATTGCTACAAAATTACAGCATTACAAATTCCTTCAAATCGTACTTTCGATTTCCGAGGGATCATAAAACGTGAGTCAACAACATTCTTCAGTAGACCTAATTCCTTCATCTTTGTGTTGATAGAAAAAATACAAATTAGCTTTTTTTATCTAGACGTAATAAATGAATAGAAGTTAAAATGTATTGGAAATTTTAAGGTTTTATCAAGTTTTATTGTTGTCCACATGCTTTTACTAATTATTACAAGCATCAGATTACTATCAAGTTTATCTTTGCAGTTGTCAGCAATGCGTATATAAAGCATTATTTTAAATTCATTCCTAATATCAGAATTGATTTTGTCTCACTAAACCAAAGAAAAAATATGTAACAATTAATTACGGAAAGTAATATATAGTATGCAATATTTCTTATAATATGCAGCTTTGATATAAGATAATAATTTTACATTAAATATTAATCAACATTTCTTAGTGTTTCATATATTACTCCACATTAGTAACTCACGTTTTAAACAATAGTCAGAATCCCGCCAGCGAATAGGGATTATAAAGAATGGACACTTCGCGTCGGTACCTTTGATGTAGCCGGACTGATTTCAATGACCTTCAAGGCAGCTAAAGCGTGAGATTCTGCTTTCTCCCTAGAGTTGGCGCTGACATCACACCAGCTAGCAGTCGACACAGCGGAAATATAACACATATAATTAATACATCTAGGTAGGCCTACATTATGTACTCAAATAAAATAAATTGGATCCATAAAATAATAAATCCGTCACGAACTGCAATGTCTAGACTCTAGAGTTCCTTTATAATGAAAGTTGAGACGTTGACCCCCAACAACAATTAAAATATGTAATGATTTGATAGCGCTGAAAATGGAAAAACAAAACTCTTACGAGAAGTAAAACCATATACCTAGGCCTATATTATATTATATACAAATATTAAACGAATTCGATACTTAATTTTATAATGTATTATATTATTTTATAATATAATTTATTATATCTTAAATATAAAGTATTATTATTACAACTAGTTTGTCACTGAGAAATAAGGAAAAGCTGTTAACTTGAATTTATTTGAAGTAAAGCGTTACTGGATTATGCAATAAGGTAGGCGATGTTTGGATCCTGTGTCTCAATTCTATTCTCAATTATTATCTTAGCGTATGTTCGATTACACTAACCTCTAGCGCTTGAAAGTGGAACTAAACGCTGCGCACAGAGAAACAAAACACAGGAAAATTCGCTCAGTGTCCATTCTTTATAATCCCTATTCGCTGATCCCGCTATGTTAATATTTGTATATGTGGACGTAATTCCATTCCGCTCCGCTAGATGTCAGGTTCGCGATATTTCGCACTCACGCCAATGCTGCTAGTATACAGCTGTCCGGTATTATTATAGTAAGGTATTTGCTATTGCCTCATGAGTGATACGTTGTTGGTGTCACTTGTGGGGTCTAGACCTGTCTTCGGATAGTTGACAAAACAACAGTAGAAAAAGTCTAGTGGGTATACCGATAGAATTTTCCAATCACTATTAATCTCCAACAAAAATTTCTCTCGTCTTTGTCGTAATTCGAACCCTGCGTTCGTCAGGAAGGCTGACGCATCATCTTTCTTTACAAGTTGTAGTAAACGCGAATTCCAGGAACCCTCACTGTATATCTCAACAGACTTCCTACATTGTCTGCGAAAGATCGCTCTCGCGGTGGCATGTACTCTGTTGACTCGAGGCGATAAAGTGATAAATTAATAGCAGTTGCCTAGACATCACTACCCTATAATTACAGCACTGTTTACGGTCTTAATAATTGTTAGATGAAACACTTTAATTTTCCATTTAAGTTAATTGCCTTATTCGTTTTAATAATGCTACAAGGTTGCTTAACTGTTTCCTCAACAGAAAATTATTTTGTTGGACTTCGGTCGTAAGTTCTGCAGTACATAAAATACACTATAAATGTTCTAAAGATGTTGTGTGAAGGAGTTTATATCTTTTGTTGTTGATCCGAAATTAAAGGTCAGTTCAGCTATCTGACTTCACATTAATTTAGATACCAAACCTCTGCTCTGGTTAAAATGGTAGAATTACTAATTAAAAATCCAGTCAGGTCATGTTCGACTCCTGGAAAGTAGAGTTGGGCAATACGATTCTTTTTCAGAAGTCGATTCCAACGATTCAATCATACATTACGAATCGATTCTAACGATTCGTTCACGATTCTTCTCAGTCTGCGATTGCAACTATTCTTTTGAATCGTCAACGAGTTCACGATTCTTTCTACTCTGCGATTCCAACGATTCGTCAAGAAACGACTTTCAGGACACTTTCCTTTGCAAACCACGCGTAGAACAAAAACGTTCTACATCTCTCGCATAGATGGAATAAGAGGCGAGACATTGGATTGTCTCTTTCTCATTGGCTGGAACCATTCAGCATGACCTCCATTATTCTACAAAATTACCCAAGATAATGTTTCTAAATTATAATTTATCAGCTGAACCTTATTACGAAGTACAATTTTTTGCATTACATCTCTATTTAACTATGCAAATTTCAGGTTTGTGTTCATTATTTTCCATGCTTAACAAATGCAGTATTTTGATTTCACTCTCGCTCGGGAGTATTCGGCACGGTTCGGAAATGTCCGTTGACAGGTTACATCAAACAAGTAAATAGAATCGTGGGTTACGATACCATGTCAATTCGTTACTATTCTTTTGAACGACGATTCGTTACGATTCTTTTGAACGACGATTCGTTGATACCACGAATCGATTCTTACGATTCTTTATTATTAGTCGTTCGAATGAACGACCCAACTCTACTGGAAAGGAAATATAGACAGTACGAACTGGGTGTTTGTTCTATGAGCTCTTTAATTCATTCACATTTTCTGCCCAAAAGTAGGTCTTTCACTGCAAACCCAGCATTCTTCAATCTTTCCTATATTCCGCCTTCCTCTTAGTCTCCGCATACGATCCATACATCTTATTGTCGTCTATCATCTGATATCTTTTTCTGCCCCGAACTCTTCTCTCGTTTACCATTCCTTTAAGTGGATCCTTCAGTATGCAGTTTCTTCTTAGCCAGTGACCCAGCCAATTCCTTTTTCTCTTCCTGATCAGTTTCAGCATCTTTCTTTCTTCACCCACTCTTTCCAACACAGCTTCATTTCTTAATTCTGTCTGTCCATTTCATATACTCCATTCTTCTCCGTATCCACATTTCAAATGCTTCTATGGCATGATAAGTGTCTGGACTGAGATTTGCTTTATTTAGAAGGAAGGAAATTTTTTATTCGTCGAAGTGAATGCAGTATAGAAAATACTTCTTTACATACATGTTTATTCTGTTTGGTCCAGTTTAAGTGTTCATCGAAATGAACTTGGACTAAGCGATATTTCGGTATTATTTACAACTACGGCGGGAAGAACAGATCGTTTTAATTTTGATTGAAGTCTCTGATTCCTCAGTAAAATAGCCTATGATTTTTTCAGGATTCAGAATGAATTCAAATTTCTGTGACCAGGAAGTTAGGGATTTTAAATCCGAATTCAATTTAGTTATACTGTCATTCACCGAATCGGGACTGGCGTGGATGTACAATTGTACAGTTTTAAATCATCCGCATAAAGATGATACCGACAGTGTCGTGTGGGTAAGTTGGCTGGAAGAAATGTCCTGCGGTAGTTTTTACTGTTTTTACTGGACTAAAAATACACGTATTAGGTCGTGTTTTAATCCACAAATTTCGGTTCAATGAAAGCATGGTAACAAATACACCACCTGGAAAAAAACTGGTCCACACCTGTGGAGTAACGGTTAGTGCGTCTGGCCGCGAAAGCTGGTAGCCCGGGTTCTAATCCCGTTCGGGGCAAGTTACCTGGTTCAGGTTTTTTCTGAGGTTTTCCTTCAATCCAATATGAACAAATGCTTGGTAACTATCAGTGCTGGATCCTGGACTCATTTCACCGGCATTATCACCTTCATTTCATTCAGACGCTAAATAACGTGAGATGTTGTTACAGCGTCGTAAAATAACCTACTAAAAATTAAAAAAAAAAATGAATTGGAGTTGATACGGATAATATGATAATATATTTCTTACTGTTACTGTTACCTGATTTGCCCACTTAGAGAATTATATCAACTGCATTAAAGGTTCACGACCTCGAAGAGATTTAAGCCCAAAATCGTCACTGGACGCAGCTCACATCCTGCTCGATGTCACACACAGTTCGATTAATCCAGATGGTAATTTTATATTTTCTCCTTATGCAAAAGTTGTGATGACAGTTGCTTTGAAGTGGTGCAGTCGCATCGGTTTGCGACGGGAAACCATGAAATATTTTGTGGTATACCCCGGGGCTCGAATCCCTGACCACGGCACTGATCTGTTATTTGGGGAGATCGTGCAGTACTGATTACGATAAACGAAATAAAGCCCGGGCGATGTTTGATGACGTTTGCTTTGTTTCAATGTTAAATGTGACACATTTTGTTATTAATGACAGTGCGGTCACCGTATTTATATATACATTTCCTACATTCAGTTTGTGATGGCTTTATATTATTATTTAGGTATTGATTGTACAGTATAGACACATTATTTTATATAATTTTCTCTTCTCATCACTTTCTTCCTTCATCTCTGTCCTTTCCATTATTTTCTCTTCTAATCACCTTTTTCCTTTATCTCCTTCCTTTCCATAATTTCTCTTCTAACCATTCTCTTCCTTCATCTCTTTCCTTTCCATAATTTTCTCTTCTAATCATTCTCTTCCTTCATCTCTTTCATTTCCACAATTTTCTCTTCTAATCATCCTCTTTCTTCATCTCTTTCCTTTACATAATTTTCTCTTCTATTCATCCTTTTCCTTTATATTTTTCCTTTCCATAACTATATCTTTAATCATTCTTTTCCTTTACCTCTTTCCTTTCCGTAATTTTCTCTTCTAATCAACTTCTTCCTTCGTCTCTCTCCATTTCACATTTTCTAAACCTCTTCTTTCACCTCTTTCTTTTCCATACTTTTCTAATTATCCTCTTCCTACATCTCTTTTCCATAACTTCTCTTCTAATCGTCATCTTTCTTTATCTCTTTTCTTTCCATACATTTCTTTTGTAATCATTCTATTTATTCGTCTCTTTCCTTCCCATACGTTTCCCTCGTAATCATTCTTTTCCTTCATATCTTTCCTTTCTATACTTTTCCTTTCTAATCATCCTCTTCCTTCATATCATCTTCTCTTTTCATCATTTTTCTTCATCTCTGTCTTCTCTATACTTTTCTCTTCTAATTATCTTTTCTCCTAATCATTATTTCTCTTAATCTCTTTCTTTTCCATACTTTTCCCTTCTAATCAACCCTTTCCTTCATCTCTTCCTTTTCATACTTTTCTCTTCTAATAATCCTTTTCCTTCATCTCTTTTCTTTCGATATTTCTCTTCTCTAATCACTCTATTTCGTCTCTTCATCTCTTTCTTTTTCATACTTTTCTCTTCTAATGAACCTCTTCCTTCATTTTTTCTTTCCATACTTTTCTCTTCTAATAATCCTTTTCCTTCATCTCTTCTTTTCCATATTATTCCCTTCTAATCATCCTTTCCCTTTAACTCATTAATTTGCATACTTTTTCCTTAGAATTATCTTATTCCTTAATGTATTTCCTTTTCATGCATTTTTCTTCTACTCAAACTTTTTATTCATATTTTTTCTTCATCTCTTTCTTCTTCGTGCTTTTGTCTTGTAACCAACCTCTTCATTCACATTTTTACATTCCATACTTTTCTCTTTCAATCATCCTTCCCTTTACGTCTTACTTTCCATTTCTTCTTCTATTTTCTTCCCATACTTTTCTTTTGTAATCAACCCCTTTAGTCATATTTACTCTTTTTCATACTTTCCTCTTTTAATCATTGTCTTCATTAATATGCTTTCTGAGGCAAAAGTACATATCTAGATATTTTTCTCCTTCTAACATTTTAAACGGCCTACACCATGCCTCTTCTAACTGTTAATAACGCAAGGACAGACATCTATACCAGTGGTCAGGATTACAGCCCACAGTCCAAGTTGCGTCCTACCCACAGCATCCGATCCCTTTCAATACTCCTTTTAACGTTTATGCTCGAATGTGAAATAAGTAAAACGTTTCGAAAATTTCAGCATCTGACGTCACTTAGCAAAGGATCAGCCTCTTGCATTAATGTGATGTTTACTAGAATAATGAGGTTAATTTCTTGCATGTTGTAATTTGTATTTCTTATTTCTCTTACAATAGACTCATAACTAACGGCTCCCCAACAGAACAATTCAGATGAAACACAGTAATTGCATAGTAAATACTTGTGCAGGTATAGGCCTACAATATGTTCAATAAATGTAGGAAAAACAATCATTAATAACACAACACTTAAATTACACTAAATTTATTTATTTATTTCACTCATATTGACAATCCTTATAAAATAAGAAACAAATCCTTAAAAATCTAAATATCATAGACCCACCCCCCAAACGACGGCATAAACATTTCACGCAATTAAGCCTACAGGGATCCTTAAAATCCTGTCATTTTTTTCTAAAAAAAATATTCCGGCTTTCAAGCCTGCTTTCTGGATGTCCTACCTATCTATGACTTTCTCGCGGGTTTTCAAGCCTGCTTTTTTTAATGTCCTACCTATTTATGACTTTCTCGCGGGTTTTCAAGCCTGCTTTTTTTAATGTCCTACCTATTTATGACTTTCTCGCGGGTTTTCAAGCCTGCTTTCTGGATGTCCTACCTATCTATGACTTTCTCGCGGGTTTTCAAGCCTGCTTTTTTTAATGTCCTACCTATTTATGACTTTCTCGCGGGTTTTCAAGCCTGCTTTTTCAATGTCCTACCTATTTATGACTTTCTCGCGGGTTTTCAAGCCTGCTTTTTCAATGTCCTATCTATCTATGACTTTCTTGCGGGTTTTCAAGCCTGCTTTTTCAATGTCCTACCTATCTATGACTTTCTCGCTGGTTTTCAAGCCTGCTTTTTTTTTAATATTCTACCTATCTATGACTTTCTCGCGGGTTTTCAAGCCTGCTTTTTCAATGTCCTACCTATCTATGACTTTCTCGCGGGGTTTCAAGCCTGCTTTTTTAATATCCTACCTATCTATGACTTTCTCGCGGGTTTCAAGCCTGCTTTCTGAATGTCCTACCTATCTATGACTTTCTCGCGGGTTTTCAAGCCTGCTTTTTTTTAATATCCTACCTATCTATGACTTTCTCGCGGGTTTTCAAGCCTGCTTTCTGAATGTCCTACCTATCTACGACTTTCTCGCGGGGTTTCAAGCCTGCTTTTTCAACGTTCTACCTATCTATGACTTTCTCGCGGGGTTTCAAGCCTGCTTTTTTAATGTTCTACCTATCTATGACTTTCTCGCGGGTTTTCAAGCCTGCTTTTTCAATGTCCTACCTATCTATGTATGACTTTCTCGCAGGTTTTCAAGTCTGCTTTTTTAATATTCTACCTATCTATGACGTTCTCTTGCATCGAGAGTAGAATTCAAGGTGATTGACTTATTACGTTATTCTTTGTCTTTGTATGTGTTTTCAAAATTTCTTTCATCTCTATGTATAAAGGGGGGGGGAAAAGTACTAAAGCACATTTGCATACAGCCTCTTACCAAAATAACGAGGAATACATACCTATTATGTATTCACTACATTTGTTTCAATTAGACGGAAACATGTTGTACCCGTCTCTGTATGCGATAATTTTATTTAGTCTTGTGGACGAGGTCTGACCTGCAGTTTTTATCCCAAAGCTTTTGCGCTCGGCATTTGTGTTTTATTTTTTTTTTTTTGTTTCATCCACATTCATAACTTTCTGGATGTGCGTAACGCATTTTAGCCGAGCCGTAACCATGGCGATGCTCAGTAGATAACAATTACAACGTAATGTGAGTGCCTTGTCGCCTGGCCCGGGAACACGGCGTTATTGTACCGGCTTTTTTGCCTCTCTGTGAGACATGAGTACCTAGCTCTTTATGTACAAAAAGCGATTTGATTGTTAGCCGAGGTCGAATATAAACGATGGTAGTTTAGCAAGACAAAAAAAAAAAAAAGGCTACGCATCTTTGCATTGCTTCTTTCCATACTAATGTTGTGGCTATTTCTAATGGACACCAGATTTGTTATTTTTTTACGCCTGAGAGTAGGCCTACTATTGTTGTTTGTTGTTTAGTCAACTGTCTGAAGAGTTACACCAACAAAACACCACTCGTGAGGCAACTAAGCCAGGAGATAATGGGGTAGGGTAGCCAGTTCCTTTCCCTCTCCGTTGCATACATCGTTGACTAGCTACATTTATTACACTAATCAGACTTCAGATGTATACAAATAATTTTTCTTTCTCTGACACATATCGTCAAGTGAGATGTACTGCCTGATAGCTAATAGATATACATATCAGCCAGAACCTCAATCAGAGGACCACTATTACTATATATTGTATTATAACTTAAGTCGGATGACTTGTATAGTGGTTAGCTAGTCAATTCGACTTCCGGCAATAGCCATAATCATCATTAATTAATTAATTCATTCATAATTGTTTGCCCAAGGGAGGTCCTTCACTTCAAACACAGCATTCTCAAATTTTCCCTCTTTTGTCACCTTCCTTTTCATCTACGCATACAATTGACTATCATCTGATATCTTGTTTTGCCCCGAACTTTTTTCCTTTCAGCATTCTCCAGTGCATCCTTTAGTAGACAGTTCTTTCTTAGCTACTGATCCAATCAAATCTCTTTCTCTTCCGTGTCAGTTTCAGCATTATTCTTTCTTCATCAACTTTTCCTAGCACAGCTTAATTTCCTATTCTGCCTGTCCATATCACACGCTCCATTCGCATCCATATTTAAAATGATTTTCAAATCATTTCTCTTCACGACTAAACTCCGCACAAAACACTTCATTACTTTCTTCCTTAGTTCTTTTTTCCTTAGTTCTTTTTCTATAAATCCGCAGAAGATGTTCCTTTTCCTATTAAAATCTTCCTTTGCCTCCTTTTGACTTCGCGGTAACAGTTGACTACGTATAGTACACCCCAAGTATTTGTTGTTCCACTGCCTCATTTCGAATTCGCACGTTTATCTTCTTTATTTTTATGATAACTATGGATTTCGTCTTGTTTGCATTTATATTCATCTCATACTGCTCACAGCTGCCATTTAGCTCTAGTAGCATATCCATTAGTATCATCTCCTCTTCTGTTAACGCCTTATTATCAGAAAATCATGCACTTTATTCTTCCTCCTACTATCACCTCTCGTATGTTCTGAAAACAGTTCTTCACTAAATTCTACAAGTAGATGTCAAACAGGATAGGTAGGTGATAAAGGGCATCGTCGTTGTATCCCTCTCTCTATTCCACTTCCCTCTGAGATTTCTTCTCCTGTCCTGGCATTGTCTCGTCGTTTCATAATATAAGAAAATTCTTAAGTGTCCGTCCGAGTGGTTATATCGCATTCCAGTTCCCCCACCTGTTTCTGCTCGTCCCTCTGTAAAGGCTTGTAGCTCGACTATCTTACCAATTTTCTGGAAACATTTGTGTTCTGAATTGGACATTTAGGTAATATTATGCAACTCTTCAAAATAATTTAAAGAAAAAGACCCCGTTTAGTAAGTGTCACGTGATTTCTCGCGTTTCGATGACTCTGCGACATAACCATTCGGACGGACAGTAATAGCCTCCTCTCTTTCCAATTCACACCAGATTTCTTTAGGATTCCCATATTTATCAGAATTTCTGACGTTAACATTGTGTCTCGTAGTGAAATATACTGACTTCACTTGGTTCCCACTTATCTTAAGGGGTTAGGTATAGCTTACAGCAGTAAAATTTTTGGAAATATTCAACATTTTTTTCCTCCATTATTGTATGTTGTACAATAGTGAAAATTGGTGTTTGTAAAACGCTATCCTTCTGCTATATAAAAAAAATTTACGATTAAAAAATATTTATTTATTTTCAAAATTCATAATGGTGGCAGTTTACTGTGCAGTGATGAAGCGTTTCCCTTATAATTCATAACCTTGTTAACTTTTTCATGTTCTCTCTCTTTTATTTTATTGCTGAAATCCTTGTTTACAGTATCATGCTCTTTTAACTACATTCCCCATTAAATAATTTTTTTTATTTTGTGTTAGAAGAAAGTACTGATATTTGACCATTTTTGTTATATGAATTTACTTTTTATCAGACAATCTATCAAAAGTATAGAAGTGATCTTGCCTCATATTGTAGATATGATATGCATAAATACACACAACATATTTCATCACAGAATGTTTGATAGTTTTTTGAGTTATGTGGGAAAAGCTTCATAACTGCACAGTGAACTAAATTTTGAAAAAAAAAAAAAAAAAAATGTAAATAATTTTTTTTAAATCGTAAAAATATTTTTCTCATATAGCAGGAGGACAGTATTTTACACATACTAATTTGCATTATTGTACAAGGTACAGTAATGGAGGAAAAAATGTTGAATATTTCCAAACTTCCACTGCTGTAAGCTGTACCTAACCCCTTAACATTGTTTAGCTAATTTTAGTCATATTGATTGAAACTAGTGTCACTTGTTCAACTTGTTATACTGTTCATACCTATACTTCACTTACTCATTATATTGGTTATTCTCATAACATGAAGCGAACCTAATTGGTTACTTGATTTTAGGTAATTAAACATTCAAGACTGTTTAAATTCACTATAAACAAAACTATACTTCATTTATTCAATTTTGAGACATAATACATAGAATACTGTGACTCCATTCTTGTGTGATCCGTCAAGTGATGCTATGATTTCTTTTGAACTATCTCGAAATATCTTCTGAAATCCATGTACGATGTTAGATGGTGTAACGAAGCTTTTATCCTTCAATAGCGGAAATAAAAACAAAAGCTATTTTTTATTCCGAAATCCTCTAATTTTATTTAGAGATCCCGCAGGGATTTATATAGCGGTTAAAGGAGCTATTGACCAATAAAGAACTTTGTAAGCAACTGGATTAAGTCATTTTGTTTAGTACATCATACTTATCCAATTCTTTCACATCAGGTTGTATAATCTTGTAATTTCTTACATGCTCTCCTATTTCTTGCTAATTTAGACAAATGTCGCGGAGCTTTCTTCCTGAAATATGATCAGCAGTGCCTGGAAGTGTACTGTGTGCTATCCTCAGATGCTAATTTTTTGTTGGGTACATCTATCTTCGCTGATCGGGACTTCTCATACATGAGATCGATGTAACGTAAATTTTATTACATGTTGTTGGAAACACAATAAGAAGACATTATAAAGATGCTGCAGTTTGTCTTGTATTCCAGACTTTTCCTCGCAGCGACTGCAGAGACCAACATTTCCCCATATTCAATCATATTACTTTTTAATCTTCGCTTTTCTCTCCCAAACGTCTTCATTCGTTGCGAAATCCGTCGCAAGAATCTGTTTTATGTTTCCCTCGTCTGGCTTGAGCCATAATGTTTTGTTTTGCTTATTTATAGCAGAGCGGTGCACGTTAAGTATAACAAATGACACACACACATCTTCCAGTCGAGAGTTCGAATACTGTAGCTTCTGTAAGAAGGAGATAATGTGGTTGTGGTTTACGAATGGAATGGCTGCTTACTTTTAATATGTCGCAGCTTCACTTCTCTGTAGGGAGATAAATGGTATGAAACATGACAGACCCCTTTCAAAAGCGAGGAATGCTTCTTAAATTGAATTTGTAATCCGTTTGTTCTGATGTGTAAGAATTCATTGCATATGTAGCGATATATAATGTTATATCATATATGATATCATGTCATATAACATCATATATCATATAACATATATCATATATCATATCATATATCATATCATATCATATCATATCATATATCATATCATATATCATATCATATCATATCATATATCATATCATATCATATCATATCATATCATATCATATCATATCATATCATGTCATGTCATATATTTTGAACAATTGTAGGAATGAATTTATTGTTAGGTTACGCATATTTATCATTCAACTTTTATAAAATTAACAATTTGTTTAAAAAAACTAAAAATTGCAATATATTCCTATCATGTATATATACTTTCTTTTCTTTTTATTTAGGTTAAGCCATATATATATGTATTTGTATTAATTCTGTATCTTGCTTAGGTATAATCAATGTAAATAAGCAAAGTAGACTAAATCGGGAGTATTCACCAATACAAATCCAAAATATGTATATTTATCGTAGGAAAGGGAAAATCTAAAACACGTAGTATTACTCTGTAATGGAGCATGTTGTTCAATAAAATATATATATATATCATATATCATATCATATGTCTCATCATTATCATCATCATCATCATCATCATTATCATCATCATCATCATCATCATCAGCCTTCAAGTGTTAGAACCCAGTGGATCTGTTATGGTCTCTTGCCAGCGTTTCCTAGGTCTTCCTAAATTTCTTCGACCTCTTGGGACATAGGACAAAATCTGCCTGGGCCATCTAGAGCGACCCATCCTCTTGACATGTGTCTGCCACTGAGGCCTGTATTTTATTGCTGCAGATAATGGACAATAGAGTCAACTTTTAATTCCTTCAGAATATCTACGATCCGATGATGGTCGAGAAGAGAGTATCTAACAGTTTTTCGCATTAATCTTATTTCGGCAGTTATTAGCCGTCTTTTCGTCGCATTTTCTGTATCCATGCTTCACTGCCACAAGCCAAAATTGGTCGTGCGAGAGTTTTGTAGATTTTCAGCCTTGTATGTCTTTGTACTTGGGAAGGTTTGAATACACTGTTGATGATTCCAGCAATTTTTAGAAATTTTGAGATTTTGTTGTCTATATCAACATAACATAACATAACATAACATAACATAACATAACATAACATAACATAACATAACTGGAACAAAGAAGAGAAGTGAAAGTAATTCTCTGAATAATAACAGTAGTGGCAGTAGCAGCAGCAACTGTGATATAGTACTCAAACCGCAACATTAATACATTATGTAAAATGTCGTAAACTTTATTATTATTATTATTATTATTATTATTATTATTATTATTATTATTATTATTAAATAGCTGCTATATAGATTTCCAAAAATGGAAGTTTATCTCCCTATACAGAGTAATTAATAGATGGTTTCATTGACGTATGTGTCCTGAATAACAGTTACTGTAAAACGATCAAATTGTGGCTAAGCTTATAGGCTACACATCGCCTAGCATGGACTGCTACCGGCAAATTGTAACTAGCCATATTGCAATTTAGAACCTTACTTTCTGACCTTCTCTCGTACTGTACATCTACTTGTACCACTGTGAATAAAAATACGTAGTATATGTTGCTTTGAACTGTGCAAGCGCTTGCTCTGTCTTTGTCTATTTATTCCGTCAGTTTTTTGCTTGTTTTATTCCGTACGTGAGGAATACGAGGCCGTAAATCCCACGTAGTCGTAAATAAAAATATAATGCCATTTTCATATTGAAAGCTCGCTTTGGTTTTATGACGTATTTGTGGGACATGCTCACGTTTTCTTTTTTCTTTATTGGTCTGTCAGTTTGTAGGAGTTGTTCTTTTACTTCGCTGTCACGATCCCCTTCTTGCCGGGCAGCGCGCGTTTCCGGAAGAGTTGGTCGTCGAGTCCGCTGTCAAGCTTTGTCGTGCCCTCAGGTCGCTGGAAGACGCTCGCAGCGCCGGCCAACCCCCTCCCTCCCCTCCCCCGAGTCACGCGACGTGAGCAGCGCTGTGTGTTGACAATGGAAACTGTCCATAGTATCCAAATGACGATCGCAGTTTCAGACTGCTTTCTAAGTACAAATACGTACAGTTAAAACTTCAAAACTATCCAATTGTCTGCCAAGGTATCAAATTGAATTGAATTCCAGATGCGATTTCGTTTGACAGCGTCTCATTTGGTACATACATCATTAATCTATAGCCCGGATTTATAATTGCTTTAAAGTACTGTAGTGTTGCTAGTTTGCATATATTTAATCACGACCCCATTAGCGTCTGATAATGAATATTTCTGGATACTTAGCCGTTGTATGAGAATGGAATGGAATTTAACTAGGGGGGCACGGATGGCACAGCACTGCGACCTGTTGAGATCTATTGCGCTAACCCTCGTTATGGAATGAGTTGCGTGCTACATCACCTACGCGCACCGACCTAACCACATGACTCCCTTAACGACCGGTCCCTACAGCCGACAGAAATCCATAGGCCTATACCATATCTGCTTCGGCAACTTCCCCCAAGGCCCCCCTGTCGGTCCGTGACGAAACTCCTCCCCGAGTAGGTCCCCCTCGGGTGCTCGTTGCAGAAACCATCCATCGTCGCTTACCTACATTCCACGGAGACCGGTCGAGAGACCCAGTAGCTTCGGGAGGCCATCTGTAGAGTGATCTGAAAAACCAGAAACGGGATGATGAGGAAAGGATGATGGGGGAGGAAAGAAAGTGGGGTTCCAATCGCATGATAAAGTTACCTGATATTCATCCATAGGAGTGAGGGGAAGAACCCCGAAAAAAACCTCACCCAGGCAACTCGTCCTGACCGGGAATCGAACCCGGGACCGCTGGGTTCGGAGTTAGACTCGCTAACCTCTCAGCCACAACTGTGGAAGTAATGCATATTGTATTATGTCCAATCACAGAAGTCTTTAAAGACGACGAAACAAATGTAAGTACAGCGTCTCTTGATAACTGCTGTAACGGTAACTTCCACGCGTAATACGCTTAGCGCGCGGTTCAGTAGATGAATACTTGCCTCCATTAGGTACTATTTGATAAAGACTGGAAGATTTGAACTTTGTAACGTTGTAAACCTCGCTTTCTCCATCGTAATATAAGTTACATCACGCCTACCAAATATAGTAGATGTCATTTTTAACTTGTAGTGCCTATAAATCCGTGTACTAATTTACTATTGCTACTGCTACTGACGATGTTGATGTTACTGGATTATACTGACAACCTATAGAGAGCCACAGCCTACCAGCCGATTGCTGGCTTCACGTCCGCATGCCTCATTAGAGGTGAACGATCATACAATCAGTCGATGATCCCTCCTCAAAGTTCATCACAAATTTCTTCTCATATGAGGACCGAACTAGCGCTCATTCTGTAACGTGAGTTCAGACATGATGCTTTACACCACGACGCTACTGCGCAGGACTACTACTCAGTGCAGCTGCTATTGCTACTACTGCTGCTAGCCACTGGCGTAGCTCAGTCGGTTAAGGCGCTTGCCTGCCGATCTGAAATTGCGCTCGGGCGCGGGTTCGATCCACACTTGGACTGATTACCTGGTTGGGATTTTTTTCGAGGTTTTCCCCAACTGTAAGGCGAATGTCAGATAATCTATGGCGAATCCTCGGTCTCATCTCGCCAAATATCACCTCGCTATCGCAAATTCCATCGAGCTAAATAACCTAGTAGTTGATACAGCGTCGTTAAATAACAAAGTAAGAAATAAAAAACTACTATTGCTACTATTGCTACTACAACTATTGTTACTGCTACTGCTAATACTGCTTTTACTACCAGTTATTACTACTGCTACTATTACTGCTACTACTATTACTACTACTACTGCTACTATTACTACTATTACTACTACTACTGAGCAACAGTAACAAATATAAATGACACTCGGGAGGAAATTAAACGCAGAATAAATATGGGAAATGCGTGTTATTATTCGGTTGAGAAGCTCTTATCATCCAGTCTGCTGTCCAAAAATCTGAAAGTTAGAATTTATAAAACAGTTATATTACCTGTTCTTCTGTATGGTTGTGAAACTTGGACTCTCACTCTGAGAGAGGAACATAGGTTAAGGGTGTTTGAGAATAAGGTGCTTAGGAAAATATTTGGGGCTAAGCGGGATGAAGCTACAGGAGAATGGAGAAAGTTACACAACACAGAACTGCACGCATTGTATTCTTCACCTAACATAATTAGGAACTTAAAATCCAGACGTTTGAGATGGGCAGGACATGTAGCACGTATGGGGGAATCCAGAAATGCATATAGAGTGTTAGTTGGGAGACCGGAGGGAAAAAGACCTTTAGGGAGGCCGAGACGTAGATGGGAGGATAATATTAAAATGGATTTGAGGGAGGTGGGGTGTGGCGATAGAGACTGGATTAATCTTGCACAGGATAGGAACCGATGGCGGGCTTATGTGAGGGCGGCAATGAACCTTCGGGTTCCTTAAAAGCCATTTGTAAGTACTACTACTATTACTACTACTACTACTACTATTACTACTATTACTACTACTACTACTACTATTACTACTACTACTATTACTACTACTACTATTACTACTACTACTACTATTACTACTATTACTACTACTACTACTATTACTACTACTACTACTATTACTACTACTACTACTACTACTACTATTACTATTACTACTACTACTATCGGCTGCTCAAACTAGAGACTGCGGACTGGACTGATGACATAGTATTTAGTAGACTTACTAGCATGGGCTACCAGAGAAAATGATTAGATATTAGTCAGTGATAAAGCGAAACGTCTCGACACAGTAGTGAATAATCTTGATAATTTGGTGACTAACAGTAAGTGTAATGCAGTGTTGCAGAAGGAGTCCCCGATAAAGTAATCCCGAGAACAGAATTTACGGGTGAAGTATGGAAATGTATACCAAGAAACAGATGCGGCGGGCCTCTGGCGTAATCATCTAGTGTAAACCGAGGCTGGTTTTTCTGGTGGATTCTCCCCGCATACAAATGAGCCGCCAGCACTGTGTACATAATAGAAGTGGACGTGCAGGCTTACAGTTGCCGTACCGTGTTGTAATGCTTGCTCTGCAGAAATGATAAAACAGTAGCTCTAAATCCCTCAGTTTGTAGCCGTGCTCTCGCTGCCCTCTTCGAAAAGTCTAGCTCCATATCGAGACAAGGCGATCGCGTCATTTTCTCTATTTCGAGTATACGGAAGTGACGGTTAGCCAAATGGCTGGGACATAGGATTTCTCACAACAGAAATCGAGCTTCAAATCCTGTCGAATCCAAATGGAAATTGTTGAGGATAAAAACGGTAGAATAATTCATAATTTTTGTTTTATATTTTCATCGTGATTCTGTTCGAAAGAATAGCTTTGGTTTGCTGCTGCGTCTTGAGACATTTCTCATACATACTTACACGCGTACTTCAGTATTTTTTTATTTATTCCGTAATTAACATATTCCAGGCTCAACTTAGTGTGTACACTTGTAAGCTAATTAATTTTATCAGTGGCGTACGCAGAATTTTATCAACCACTATTAAAATTATTTACAATTTACATTATCGTTATTTTAAATTGTGTATTATTATGATTATTATTATTACTATTATATTATTATTATTATTATTATTATTATTATTATTATGTTACGGTATTAATAATATTACACTATGTTTTAATAAACCATATTCATGAATATCCTTATAAAATCTTTCAAACGTAATTTTTCACAGCCATCCAATTTTTAACAAATTTTAACTTGTGTTTTAACTTGTGTTTTAACTTGTGTTATTACACTTACACAATAATCATATATATATATTTATTATTATTAAAATTGTTTACATTATCGGTGTTTTCAATTATGTATTATTATTATTATTATTATTATTATTATGTTACGGTATTAATAATATTATATTACTTATGTTTTAATAGAACATTATATCCTTATAAAATCTTTCAAACGTAATTTTTTCACAGCCATCCAATTTTTAACAAATTTTAACTTGTGTTATTACACTTTCACAATAATCATATATATGTATATATTTATTATTAAAATTGTTTACAATTTACATTATCGGTATTTTAAATTATGTATTATTATTATTATTATTATTATTATTATTATTATTATTATTAAAATTGTTTACAATTTACATTATCGATATTTTAAATTTATTATTATTATTATTATTATTATTATTATTATTATTATTAATATTATACTGTGTTTTAATATCCTTATAAAATTCAAACGTAATTTTTTTCACAGCCATCTAATTTTAAACAAATTTTAACTTGTGTTATTACACTTACACAATAATTATATATATGTATATATATTTTTTGTCAACTATTATTGGTATATAATAAGTAAGACACTTTACATAAACAGGAAAATTCGTACAGATTAGTAAAAATCTATTGTATAACCGGCATCTATTATGTCGTGATTTTCGCGATTTCCATAAATACCCGGCCCTGCTCATGATCTACTCTGAAATAGCTTTATATAGAGTGAAGGATTCTCAATATCACTCTTCAAACCTATCTTTTACATTCTTTTATCATCGTATTTTGACTCTGAATAGGAATTTTTCCAATTTTCTTTGATTGCTGCCATTTAAAGGACAACTTAGCTAATTATATACTATCTTATCGTTAATATTCAAAAAGTTTTTCTCTATCCAGATAGTTCTCAAGTCATTAATTGCTGTTAATTTAGAAGTATATAGAGTTCATCGTCAAGTTAACCGAATAATGGATATAGGCTATCCTTATACGTAGTTAAGTTTTAATTCGGCGAAGCGTTGTGAGTTCGCGGATGCGATCAGTGGCGGTAGCGCGAGGGACCTTTCACTGGTCGGCCGACAGAAACACCGAGAACGTTCTCTGGGACTTATTCTATTATTCACAGTATCGTAATGAAAATGGAGTATTGGTAACGCTTACTTGCTTACTTGCTTACTTGCTTACTTACTTACTTACTTACTTACTTACTTACTTACTTACTTACTTACTTACTTACTGGCTTTTAAGGAACCCGGAGGTTCATTGCCACCCTCACATAAGCCCGCCATTGGTCCCTGTCCTGAGCAAGATTAATCCATTCTCTATCATCATATCCTACCTCCCTCAAATACATTTTAATATTATCTTCCCATCTACGTTTCGGCCTCCCTAAAGGTCTTTTTCCCTCCGGCCTCCCAACTAACACTCTATATGCATTTCTGGATTCGCCCATACGTGCTACATACCCTGCCCATCTCAAAAGTCTGGATTTAATGTTCCTAATTATATCAAGTGAAGAATACAATGCATGCAGTTCTGTGTTGTGTAACATTCTCCATTCTCCTGCAACTTCATCCCTCTTAGCCTCAAATATTTTCCTAAGCAACTTATTCTCAAACACACTTAACCTATGTTCCTCTCTCAAAGTGAGAGTCCAAGTTTCACAACCATAAAAAACAACCGGTAATATAACTGTTTTATAAATTCTAACTTTCAGATTTTTTTTGACAGCAGACTGGATGATAAAAGCTTCTCAACGGAATAATAACAGGCATTTCCCATATTTATTCTGTGTTTAATTTCCTCCCGCGTGTCATTTATATGTGTTACTGTTGCTCCCAGATATTTGAATTGTTCCACCTCTTCGAAGGATAAATTTCCAATTTTTATATTTCCATTTCGTACAATATTCTCGTCACGAGACATAATAATATGCTTTGTCTTTTGGGGATTTACTTCCAAACCTATCTCTTTACTTGCTAACGCATAAAACATATAATGAGAAAGTATGTGTATTCTTCATTATATTTTATCTTCATTTATAGATTTCGGTATTTCTGTTCCATACCTGTAATATCACAACATGATCCACCGTATCTTCCTGTCGAGTGTCGCGCACGTATCCTCTGGATTTGAAGCAGAAAACGCCGTCACTGAAACCACAGTTGAGGACAGATTTAATAATTTATTTTCAGTACCTTTCTCCGCTGTTTAGCTTACGGCCGCATTTTGTCCTGTGTTAGCACTCTGTGCAGCATGGAGTTGGTTGCATCTTCCACGTAAATATTTATCCTTTGTGTAGCCATCAATCTCGCATTTGATGGCCGCGCAATGAACCGGCGTGATTCGCATGAAAAGGTTATGACTTTATGCAGCGTAGAGTAGCACTACCATCGTGCATTGCTTTCCTAATTCGGAGTCAATAAATTCTGATCGGATTCGATTCCCGCCCTGGATATTGGGGCATTGCCTACTCGTGTCATAGGAGAGAAAGCATAGAGGGAAAATAATATATTGAGTGTGAACGAGGTGTTACTCATACTTCCATATTATGTTGCTACTTTTATATAACTACAATCAAAAGTAGCCGCAATGTCTAGAACAAAATATTCATGGCCTGTATGTTGAAAGTTGTTATTGAAAAACTTTGCGCTGCTTTTCAGTCAAGATCTTTCATCGAAATACAGGGACATCATTTTATTTTTACTTCAATTTTTATTGTACCTGAGTTTTTGAATGTACTTCACTCCCACCCCTTCTGCTAACGAAGTTCAACCGTCCTCCACACAGATCCAAGACCGCATATACAGTCATAGTAGCCTTACGGTCATAGTGAACAGTACGTTCCAAAAATATGTTCGCGTCTTCCAGTGACGAAAGAGCTTTCAATATTGCACCATTTTCCATTTGCCTACGTCGCATCCCGGTTTCCCCCACCTACTTCTATTCGCCTCTCTGTAAATCCTAGTGGCTGGGCTGTCTTAGCTCTTTTCTGAGAACATTAATTTCTGTTAGGAATTGGACGTCTACGTAATATTATACCCATATAATTGTTTAAAATAACTTAAATAAAAGGGTCTCGTTAAGTAATTAACTGTCACGTGATTTCCTCCCTTTCTACGACGCTGCGACGTAACCATTTGGTCGGACAGTAGATAGCATGTCTAAGTAATTTTATCTTTTCGGATCGGGCAGAAGTGAAGATTCAATTTACGATAAGTAAGGTC
This sequence comes from Periplaneta americana, assembly GCF_040183065.1. Classification (NCBI taxonomy): domain Eukaryota; kingdom Metazoa; phylum Arthropoda; class Insecta; order Blattodea; family Blattidae; genus Periplaneta; species Periplaneta americana. Next base: position 38,559,794 of record NC_091117.1, on the reverse strand, counting down.
TCTTTTATAGAGTAGGTACAGAATTATTTCAACATGAGTTACTGATACGAAGTACGAACCTGGTAATTGGAATTACGTACAATAGTCTATAGTGCGATAATATGCACATTAGATCTGAAACCTGTGTCGAAATGAACGGCCAACATTTTCAAAAATGTGTTTAAATATCCATATTATGATTATTTTTCAATTTAACTTCATTCTCTATAGTGTACGCTAATGTGCTGAAAACAGTATAATATACACTGTATAATGGAAACGTGCGCATGGAAAGCTCAGTTCGTGAGTAAAAACACTCATTGTTAATTCTGTACTGTATTTTGATTAAACAAAAACGTAATGAGAATTATCAAACTCAAAATCGCGATATTTCCTACTTTACGTAAATGGATGAACTACTTTTCCTCCCTCCTATACCTAGTAAAGTGATTTGTTTGTATATTACGCCATCGAACTCCAGTCGTGGAAGGGGGTAGCAAACGGTGTTTCCGGTTCTTAATCATTGATCCAAAGGTGTAGCCAGGTTAATATTAGAAATGTTAGTAAAAATAAAATGATGTCCCTGCATAAAGTTAATGTCTGAGAGTAACTTGGAAGTTCAACAGATTGTCACATTATAATTAGGGACCGGATTTTTATGTAATATCAAGATGTGAAATATGTACATATTTATGTAAGAAAAATAAGCTTAATATGTACCAAAATATGTAAAATCATGAAAATATTTAATATCAATATCTGGCAGGTATAGGATAGGTAAGACTCTCCAGTTATGATTTCATAGAGCACCCCACTTTTTTACCGCACACTTGACACATTACTATTTTTCCATCTGTAGTGAAAGCTTCGTCCATCGCAATCCATGATTTTATTTCTGTCGTTAGGGTTGAAGATACAGTGGCCATTTTAGTTAGTTAAAAGCAGTAGATAAACTCACTTGCACTTTATGCTGTAAGTACTAAAACTAGAGAACTGAGTGATATGAATGACACAACAGTACTGCAAGCACTGTTTCGCTTTACTGAATTAGGAGAAAATAAGAGGAGATGTGGGACACATGCATTTTAGCTGCTCCCTGCAGGAAACAAAGTACCTACTGAAACCTCAAACTATGGGCATTTACAAACTGTTATTTGAAAAGTGACATTCCTGTCTCATTCAGAAGAGTAGGATTATTCCAGTCGGAGAACCATACTTTCTAATTGCTCGAAAAATCCCATTTCCGTATAGGTCTACTAAATTTAAAGTAAAGAGGCCAAGAAATAACCTGAAAAGCTATTTACTTTAATATTTCAACATATTTCCAGTTTGTTCATTTACTCCAGCATCTTTTCAAAAGTCGGCTACTTTATTGCGGATCATGCCAGACTTGACACTGGTTTTCCATGGAAGGATTAGGAATGGAAATTGCATGGGAATGTCTTGTTAAGACGTGTGCAGAACGATTATAATTCGAGACAAATCATGTCGTCCTCGTCCCACTCCCCGCATGAAGGCAACACTGCCTTTTGTTCACTCATATTTACAGTGGGCGGTATTGGGTGAGTGCCTCTATTACTTTCTGGAACGTTATGTTTCATCCCGGAATATACCCTCTCTTGGGTAGGTAAAAACGCTTTTTAAATCTTTGTATTTCAAATTGTAAACTTGCGCAGCAGAAGTTCCCCCCACCTTTTAGAGAAGTAAAAATGAATAAAACCCCTAAATGTGTAGATTTATGTAATACCAAGCTATAATATGTAATGTGGGGTAAATATGTAAAAATATGTAGTATCAAATTTTAATATTCTAATGGTCATTACAGGATTCGCAAAAATTTATTTACATACGGTTAGGTTGAAAGAAATATAATATGTAATTACATAAAAATCCAGTCCCTACTTATAATATCGAGTTTCGTCGGTAGTTTTATCAGTACACTTTATATTAAAATTACTGAATTGTTGTTCTAACAATTTTAACAGCGTAAAAACAAATTTTAATGTGCATTGAAAACTGATATTACTAATAGAGTGTGTTTACAGTAAATAATTCGCTTTGTCATATCTGTTGTAGTAATAACATCATTTTATGCTTTGTCAGTTTTATATGTACACTAACGTATTTGGTTTGTCTCTTTCATGCAATCACGTAACAGTGGGAGTAAGATGTAAGTATATCTAACATACTAGTCTATATGTTTGTGTTGCATGATACAATGTACTCTGTTCTGGTCGTAAATTTACCATTACTAATCGCATGTAATGCAAGTCTTTATAATCTGCAGATACTGTCGGCAGTGATATGGTATAACAATAAAGGGACGATATTGGAATTAAGCGTTAGGGAAAACAGGTAGGCCTATCGAACCAGACTTATCTCACAGGATGTGTCTGTAAAGAATTCAAAATACTATTGTTGATATAATTATTTTATTTGTTGTTTTTATATTTATGAGTTTTCAATATGGCATCCTGTGTTTTTTACTTTATGCTTATCCGTGGTCGATATTATTTATTTTACTCTCTTTGATGTCTATCGTCATCTATGTGATATTGTGTGTTGTCTCATTGGCTAGACGTTGTGCTAACGTCTCTTCACAGACGTCTTCTCATAAATATGTGCTTAATACGTACAGCTCGATTCAGCGTTATTGGCCCCTGTCCTTGGTTGTTTGGCTAGTGAGCGAGCTGTGTGTTGCGTCATAAGAAAGAAATTTAATCACAAATGTGAATGGGAGGGGAAGAGGAAAGAGGAAGAATGAAAATAATATCTATAATAATAAGATTTATTAAACACAATGTGTACATTGTTACATTTTAGTCAAAAGTTGCCTTCTTTTGCGTAGAACGTTAGTGTCTCAGTGCTTGCTTGGCAGGTTAGTATATGGTACTGACTGCAGCTGTGCCCACAGAGGGTGCAGATGCACTGCTCTGAGGCCGAGTGGTATCCTCGTTTGGCACAGATCCTATGGCGAACCCGTGGGCCGCCGTCCTCGTGAAGACGTGACGTAGCTCGAAGTTAGGCTTTTTCCACTCTTCCGTGTTCATGGCTGGCGCCTGAAGGAATTCCTGGTCCACGTCTGCTGCTTTTTCTTCCCTGTCCCTAACGTGGGCCTCATATGCTGGTGTAGGTTGAATCTATGCTCGTAGCTGAGGGACACTCATGTCAAGAAAATGTAAGTCATCATGACAGTGTTTAGTCAACAGACGTATAGTAACGGCACATGTGGAAGAATATTGTGTTTTTAAGGCGAAGTGTACCGCGACATGATAAGAAGGATATGTTATGTGTTATGACTGTGTGGCCTGACTTGGCACTTAACACCTTCGATATTTCAAAGGTCCAATTATTGGGTTAACAATTTTTATAAATAAATAAATAAATAAACACAGAATGAGTATGAGTAATTGATTATAAACCGAAATATTATAGACGAATGGTTCGTACTTAAGAAAGAAAGAAAGAAAGAAAGAAAGGAAGCAAGAAAGAAAGAAAGAAAAAGAAAGAACTGCCGCTTGAGATTAAATAGGTTTATTGATGTTATATTTTTTTCTCTATCTGTGAATATTTATTTTATTTTATATTTTATTTTGTTTATTTCATTTTATTTATTTATTTTATTTTATTATGTTTTATTAATTTTATTAATTTTTTATTTATTTTATTTTATTTTATTTATTTTATTTTATTTATTTTATTTCATTTCTTTTATTTTATTTATTTTATAAGTTATTATTTATTGTTTTTATTTCATTTTACTTATTTAATTGTATTTATTTATTCTGGTAGAGTTAAGGCCATAAGACCTCTTCCACACTACCAGAAGTGAAATATACACTGAAACAATAAGAATAGCAAAAATAGTAAAATTAATGGTAAAATACTTAAATATAAAATCGTTATCATACACATTAAAGAGCTTACATATAATGAAATATTAACAAAACATGATACATAATTAATTACAATTTATATCCCAATTCTACTTTATAATAAGCCTAAATGACAATTTATACAAACACACAGAATAACCTATAAAAATCAGTTAACACTCACGAATCAATTCCATATAAAAGTAAGTAATTCTTAATTCTCAATTTAAATTTAAACATAGTAAAGAAAAAAAAGTTCCTTTATTCTGTAGCTCTGGAATGAATAGTACAGTCTCAAAATATTTCTTGAACAATAGCGCCTTGAAAAACATACTGTACATTAACAGCTTATTTCTCTATCACCACTCAGGTGTGATGACCATAAAATTTGTAAAATATTTTCCTTTTGAAAATGAAACATTAGAGCATTTAAATTTAGAGCCTCATCTATGCCTTACACTAATAATAAACAAATATTTCTGAAAAATATTTTTTCATTGGAATTCCCAGTTTGCCCGGAATAGCTGAGCTACTATTTCATCGCAGCTACAAGAATCTCTTCCCTAAACATTAAGCATACTGTATATGATGAGGCATTTTTTAACACTGGTAACGTACAGGAATCTAATCAATGACCAATTCGTTCTGGCTAATAAGGGCTCAGTATTTTATTACTTACAATCTGTAAATTAAGGCTTTAAGAAATCTATAATATTTTGAGCTGAGGATAAAGGAATCACATCACTATATTAAATATCTTCAGGAAGAGGATAAGTGCAGTGTCGAGCTTGTAAGGTGAGTAGAGACATTCGCGACACCAATCAGAAGGAAATGCTATCTGCGGGAAGCAGTTTGAAATCAATCTGGCCGCTGTCACTGGAGTCAGATACTGCGGTTGTGACTCAATGGATCCACAGCCACTCTCTCGTATGACACTTCCCATATTCATGAGAACGAGTGGCTGACCTTTATCTTGCTCCACAGACGTCTGGTGTGACTCAGCCTCAGGAATAAATAGGCCTACATACAAAAACGATAATCTAATACAAAAAATAACATAGGCCTAGAGCTCTGTTAAAAGATGTCCTGTTCAATAATAATTCTCACTAGGGAAATATGAATCAGATCAGTGTTTTCCCTGTGCTAGAGATTACATACCCAAGTCTATCATCAAAAAAATTTAACAGTGAAATCTTTACAGAAAATTACTCACTCTAGCTATCAACAATTCCATCGAACAATAAATAACCTAGTAGTTGATACAGCGCCGTTAAACTATCGACTAAATGTAGGCGCTCACTTACCGTAAAGAATTCGTTCGGCGCGTCCCGATTTTTATTATTTGCATTATTTTAAATGGAGCATTGCCCACTTGGCCGTATCGCCTCTGTCTGCATGAACGGATTCCTTCCAGAATTCTGGCCAGAGAATTCTCAACGGATTTCCGTACGAGTCATGATGAAAATAAAAGAATGTCATGACAATTATATCGATTGCAAGGCCTCCAGTCCCGGTAATATTGGAGGTATTAATTAAACGGATGTCGCAAAGCTTATTTTGTTAGACCAACAGTATTAAGAGCTTTACAGTTTATTAAATTAGAATTATAGTAATGTAGTATGCAAAAAGAACATACGGAATGAGATTGGAGAAATATTGAATCGACCAGGATGTTCTTCATAGTTTATTTAAATAACAGAGTTATTTATTTTATTTCTGTGTTCAATTCAGAATATTACAATGAAATAATGAACTATAGCGGTAAATTACAACACTATTTGATTATTAATTTGGAAATGTGAACTAGTGAGCGATACTATAATATAAATCCGAACGCACCGAACGAATGTTTTCCGGTAAGTGATCGACTAGCTTTAAAATAGCCTACATTCAATAGAACGTATACAACTGGAATAAAAATTGAACTAGGTAAATATGAGACGTATATAAATACCAAATCTTGAAATTTAATATATGTAAATCAAACATGTAACAGCTGAAAAAATATGGATACTTGACTTTTCGTCATTCACCCATATGAAGCCAGTTGTGTAGACCAATTTACCCACAGAGTCGTTGCCCAGGGTGCTTCATAGGAAACTGGTCTACGCTACACCCGAGATGAGATGAGATGAGAGATGAGATGATGTGAGATGAGATGAGAGATGAGATGAGAGATGAGATGAGAGATGAGATGAGATATGAGATGAGAGATGAGATGAGATGATGAGATGAGATGATGAGATGAGATGAGATGAGAGATGAGATGTGTGAGAGGTGAGAGAGGTGAGAGGTGACATGAGATGAGAGATGAGAGATGAGATGAGATGAGAGATGAGATGAGATATGAGATGAGAGATGAGATGAGAGATGAGATGAGATATGAGATGAGATAGGAGATACGAGATACGAGAGAGACGAGATGATGATGGAGATCTGTTGGGTTGGCACAGGGAAACTGGGGCTCCCGGAGGAGGGAACCCCTGTGTTACCTGGATCATGGGCTTGCCCAACACAAGAACGCCGGGGATCGAACCTGGGTTCACCGCCACTGGACCACCGTGATGGCACATCAAACCAATATTATAAACTAAATATTAGACGAATTACCAAGAGACTAAGAAAAATAACTTCACTAAAGACTCTAAGTTACATTATCTAAAAAAAGCTTTTAATGCAAAAAGGAGAATATTTTGCGGAGCTCTGGAAAAAGAATTAAGGTAGAGACTAGTGAAGTGCTTTGTGTGGAATGTGTATTATATGGAACATAAACATGGACATTACGACGAAGTGAAGAGAAGCGACTAGAAGCATTTGAAATGTGAATATGAGGAAGGATGGAGCGTGTGATATGGACATACAGAATAAGAAATGAAGCTGTGTTGCAAAAGAATGGATGAAGAAAGAATGATGTTGAAACTGATCAGGAAGAGAAAAAGATATTGGTTGGGTCGCTGGCGGAGAGGAAACTGCCTGCTGAAGGATTCTCTGGAAGAAATAGTGAACGGGAGAAGAATTCGAGGCAGGAGAAGGTATCAGATGATAGACGACATTAAGATTTATGGATCATATGCGGAGACAAAGAAGAAGACAGAAAATAGGAAAGATAGGAGAATGCTGGGTTTGCAGTGAAATACCTGCAATTTGTCAGAACACTATGTTATTGAAGAAATCTCAACGGTGAACCAATGTGTAATGCGTATAACATCCAAAATAATTTAACAAACTTGAATTAGATTTTATATTATGAAATAAATTTTTGATCTTATATTACATTTTATTTTTTATTAAGGTAAATGTGAAGGCATCCCTATTATAGCCCATGGACTCCCACCTTTTCGAGACAGTCGGCACTGGTATAATCTTTTCGCTGTAAGAAAAATCCTAATGTAAACAATAGCACGTGACTGAAGTGAGGCTTCATTGGCCACTGTTTGGCGCCATAGATTCTCAGTACATGTTCCCGCCTACTGTTGTACATTCTGTTTCATGTTAAACATTTCCCGTTACTCATCCAGTAGGCCTAACCTCACTACTATGCATTCGTTTGCTTAGGAAACATTTACTTTATAATTACTGCAATTAAATTATCACATAACTTATTATATACCTTTAAGACTATTTGTTTTTCCGCTTTTGAGAGGGTTTCCACTCTTACGATTAATAACCATACGCACCGAGTATGCAGAAGCCATACTATGACAACTACGAGCTCAAGTGACGCCAGCTTGTTACAAGAACAGACTACCGCGGTGTTACTTTTGGTATTCATCCGCGTTCATTGTACATAATAATATATAAAAATAGTTTTTCTTTTACATAGCATTTTACATATGAGTGAAGTTATATATTTCATCGTATTTAACAACTAGAATTCAATTTTTTATTTTCAAATAATACAAGATTGTGGTTTCCAAATATGAACTATATTTTCCTGCGTCGTGTGAGTGCTTCGACTGGGAGCCAATCAAGGGTATGACAGCAACGTGCTTATGTTTACATTAGGATTTTTCTTACAGCGAAAACAGTATAGTAGTAGTATTGTCAGTTCTATGTTGTTGCAACCGCCATCCCCTCAAGGAAATACCCCTGGTACTCATTTCTATTAGGGCTGAGTACACCCACAGCTATGCAGTTGGAAAGATTAAATCAGTGGAGAAAATACGGACATGATCCCTTTGGGAATTGAAAACGCGACCTTCCGGATTCTAGCACAACGTGTTAACCGGAACGCTACCTCGGGTTCCCTTTCATTTTATATTATTTATTTAAAGTAACAATTGTTTGATTCTGGGTCGTGGTCTGCACTGTTCACTCACAATGTCTTTTCAGAGACTGGGGGTACAGCATGTGCTCTCTGAGAATATCGCCCTTCTCCTTTCTTCCTTCCGAAGAAGGGAGCAAAACTTGGTCGCTGTTCGTGTGTGTGAACGACTTCGGGAAAGTTCACAAGGATTCCAATAACTGGTTTGAATTTATATCACAGACTTTCTAACTCTGATAATGGTCATTAAAGTGCAGTAAACCTGTGTGTCGTTCAGTACTTTATTCCCGCGAGTCTGGGAGTTTTGGTATGAGTTTGCCTTCGTCTGCCTGTTTCCTCGTTCGTTCGTTCGTTTTTTTTTAACTTCCCTAAAAAGTCTTCCCTATACGCGTAGGATCGTTCACGGTCGTTACTAGAGGGTGTGACAGTGTTAAAGGTTGCAAGTTGAGATCAGTTCAATAAATTCTTGATTCTTCGACCCATTTTTTACTTGTCATACGACGCACATGTTTATTACTTATAACTACAGAGAAAGAGAGAGAGAGAGAGCATAAGATGCCAACTATTACTGATTTTTGTTAGCTACTATAGGCCTATTACACAAACGATTAGGGAAAACACGGAAATTTTACTTGAAGCAAGTAAAGCGATCGGTTTGGAAGTAAATCCCGAAAAGACAAAGTATATGATTATGTCTCGTGACTAGAATATTGTACGAAATGGAAATATAAAAATTGGAGATTTATCCTTCGAAGAGGTGGAAAAATTCAAATATCTTGGAGCAACAGTAACAAATATAAATGACACTCGGGAGGAAATTAAACGCAGAATAAATATGGGAAATGCGTGTTATTATTCGGTTGAGGAGCTCTTATCATCCAGTCTGCTGTCCAAAAATCTGAAAGTTAGAATTTATAAAACAGTTATATTACCGGTTCTTCTGTATGGTTGTAAAACTTGGACTCTCACTCTGAGAGAGGAACATAGGTTAAGGGTGTTTGAGAATAAGGTGCTTAGGAAAGTATTTGGGGCTAAGCGGGATGAAGTTACAGGAGAATGGAGAAAGTTACACAACACAGAACTGCACGCATTGTATTCTTCACCTAACATAATTAGGAACTTAAAATCCAGACGTTTGAGATGGGCAGGGCATGTAGCACGTCTGGGCGAATCCAGAAATGCATATAGTGTTAGTTGGGAGACCGGAGGGAAAAAGACCTTTAGGGAGGCCCAGACGTAGATGGGAGGATAATATTAAAATGGATCTGAGGGAGGTGGGGTGTGATGATAGAGAATGGATTAATCTTGCACAGGATAGGGACCGATGGCGGGCTTATGTGAGGGCGGCAATGAACCTTCGGGTTCCTTAAAAGCCATTTGTAAGTAAGTACTAATAGGCCTATTACGAATTTCGCTCACTATTACTGCCAAGGGGAAAATTATTACAGCAAATTTTCTACCGAAAAGAGGAGTAAAAAATGTGCAAAGAAATTTCCAATTGAGACTGAATTTGTTAATTATGCAAAAGTTGTAGATATTTTACATAGAAAAAATATTTCATATTTATCTCTAGAATGCTATTCAAACACTTCCAAATTTGATCAATGAAGGTGAACATGACAGACTTGAAGACGAGTTTGCAGTTTACCAATGCAACACTTTTCTTGAATGCTTTATAAATGGATTTAGATTAGTTGCACATGCAGTTTAAACACAGTAAGTTCCATTGTAATTGTTCCTTGTACAAATATGTAGTATACAGGATGGAAGTGATGTAACAGTGAAGATTGAAGGGAGGAATAGAATGCGTTAAAATAAAAAAAAACTATTACGTGTTTTGTAATTAACACGTGACTATCCATAATCTCATACAGCAGAAGCTGTAATAAAACCTAAGTAATATAAACAAGATAAACTAAAGAAAAATTTTAATTAAGGATGATGAAAAAACATTAATCATTTTAAAATGTACAATTTTTGAAAGTATGTTAGCAAACAAAAAAAAATACTAGTGAGATGATAAAAGCAAACAAATGCTACGGAGGTGATAAAAAACAAATGTTAGGGAGGTGATAAAATTGTAGGATAGGCAGCCATGACTGGTTGAAACACGTCGTTTTATTGGTCAAAAGTAGTTTGACGTAGTAAAAGTATAATAGTCAAGATGAACAAATATCTGAGAAGTGCATTCTTAGAATCTGCTTTCGATGATGCTGGAAGAGATATCGGATAAAGGTGTATGTAGAAAAAAGGAAAAGAATATGAAATTGCAGTTCGGAACATAAGTAATGTCTGTTCTAACGACGACGATGGCGATAGTATTGTCATGGCTTTGAGGTTACAAAGTGGTTGCTGTGTAAGGCTTACGAAAGGAAGAAATAGTCCTGTGGGAAATTTCCAGAACTACCAGAGAAGTCCGTTAATTAACAGAGATGATGCCCCTACGGAAAACCCCCAAAATAAAGGGCCTGCGTATTCTTGATATAATCAGGATGATGGCCCCCTTCCTGTTTTCTGGGGGTATGTAAATTTCCTCCATGTTGCATTATTCCTGTAGGAATGTCATCGTATAAAATACTAGCATTTGGATATTACCTCTGGGAAGCGAGGATTTTTGCCCAATTTAATGGTGACATGGCGACCCTCTCTCTCTCCCGTTCTAAGACCAGAGAAATCAAGACTGTGGGGGCCTGTAGATTTATGCGGGGAGGCTGCTCCCTGCTCTTGAAATAAATCATGCTGCGTGCCCCCCCCCCCCGCCGTGCTTCCTTCCGCGTCCACAAACTTCTTATGTCATGCCTGCTTGCGGGATAAATTATTATGAATTGAATGCAGGGCTAGGGTTACCACAACAACTGCCGTGGATTGTTGCTGGGAACTGTACCATTCCTTCACACTGGTGCATGTCTTAGGGTCGTATTCATAGACGAGACTTTGGACTAAAGTTGACTTTGGGAAGTACAAAGTCACCATTTTCCTATTCACAGTCGACACTTTGAGGAAAGTAAACTTCAATCTTGACTTTACTTCGAAGTCGCCGAAAATCTAGACTTTGACTTTAATTTTCGTCCGTGGACAAAAGGAAAATGGCTGATATTTAGGAAATTGTTGAATTTTCCGAGAATATTGAAGACATCTAGGACATTATTAAAGCTGCTCATGTTTCTTAGCGTATTATTATAGGTTATAAATGCAAATCAAGGCACAGATTTGATAGACAGTATTAAATGTCATGTTTAAACTTTCATTGATGAATAATCGAAGAGGATTATCTGTTCCACCAATAAATAATACAACTTATTTCATCGCGATTTTACGCTAGGCTATAGGTAAGGATTAATAGCTTAATATTGATTCTTACTATTTAATTCTATAGAGGATAGGTTATACAGTTGGAAATGCAGTTAATTTATAATCCTTGCGGTCGTCTTAATAAGGGTTTCTGCATATTGATTTAAGATAATTTTTAAGTAGTTTCTGCAGACATGCAGGGAATAACTCTGCCAACTGTCAGCAGGATAATATGTCTCTTTCATAGTCTGTCTTGGTGCAATCTTATCTTCCATATCTTCACAACAAAATTATTTTACAATGAAATAATTTCAGGGCTTAATGTGAAACTAACGTAACTAGAATAGATGTTTTATTCACAACAAAATTCTTAACAGGCAATACTATTTCAGATAAATTATACCATAATGTTTTGTAATTATGAATTGTGTTATATTATACAACACTGTTCGAACTGATTTACGATTTTTTATTATCGATTGGTGTAAAGACCTAAAAATGTCAATTTTTGTACTTACGTTAGTTTCACAATAAGCCCTCGAATAATATTTTTCTTATGTAAAGCTGCAAGAATTATTAACAATGCTTTTTTTTTTTTTTTCCTTTTTCATTTTATTTTACTGTTTCTTCATATATTAGCTCATGCGATAAGTATAACATTGTAAACTAATTTCATAATAATGGTCCATGGGCGTGAATTTGAACTGCCACTGGGGGAGACCCTGGTGTACCAGCATCATGCGGAAGTACTGCGTGAAGTCTGCAGCCAGGTAGTGCCACTCGAAACTTCTGTCCAGCAGCCAGATCTTGGGGTCCTCTCGTTTTAGATCGGATTCGCACTCGCTCTTGTGAAGGTACACCAGACACACCTTTCCGATGCCTTGGCAAGCGTCCAGTTCGAAGATCTTGCACTTGACGCCGAAGTTGGGGCGCTGCCTGGGGTCGTCCTGCTCGCTGCAGATCTCGATGTCCAGCAGCGTGGGGCATTCCGCATCGCCCATGCTCTTGACGCCGGCCAGCCGTTGTAACTCAGACATAGAGTTGATCTTCATGTTGCCGATGGGGAGCACCTCGCCTTATGGATATTCTCGACCATGGCTTCATTAAAGATCGGACATCCTCTCTCCTTTCTTCGTGGAAGTTTTGTTCTTGCGAACTTTCTACCCGTGCTCAAGCAGGTACGCTACACATTAAATGAGAAAGATCTCTTCTAACGAAATAGAGTTAGGAAATGATCCCAGGATGGAGGCAGCATTCCCTCGCTGAACCGCTATTCCAATGCGTTGACGATGGAAATTGATACATCTAGGATCGCCGGTACGGGACAGTAGACGTGTACCAATTTGGGTGAGTAGATCTTTAGCGTCTCTACACCACGGACCAAAGGTCTCAACTGCGAAAGCGACGAAGATGTAATTTGATGTTAAATGTTCATATTTGCGTCGTTTAGCATGATAAGCGGATTCAGCAGCAGATCCGGCACAATTGATAGAAGATTTTAAATGGGAAAGGGCTAATGTATCTACACATGTAAAATCCCATCTGAGTGATTTACCTTTGGACCAAGGAATTAATGTCAAGCCGTCAGGTCGTTTACCAACCGACAATGCTTAACATGTACCGATGTTCAATTGTTTCATTGATTTGTGACTTAAAAGATGGCTTTGATTGTGGCAATGCCTACTCTATTTCAGCTATCTATTAATTTAATTCGTTTAGAAGGCAGTGATTTTGATTGCCAACATTAGAGCAAGATCGTCAAATCTCGACTTACCGAAGTCAAAGTCAAAGTCTCAGAAGTAGTGTCTATGAATAGAACTTTTAACAAAGTTAAACTTTACTACGAAAGTCGACTTTGGGAAGTCTTCATCCAAAGTCTCGTTTATGAATACGGCCCTTAGGCCCAGTTTCACCAAGCTTCGTTAAAATAACGCTAACAGCATGTTAACTAACGTGTTGTTAACAATTAAACATCCTGTTAGTGTAATAACGTTTCACCAACCATTTGAAGTGCTTTGGTTAGGTAACGTGATGTTAAGAGCAACGTAACAGGAATCAAAGAAGCAGTGATTATATGAAAGTTTACTGAATGTGCCTATAGTTATGGTGTAGTCATTTGTTTTAGCGGAAAATTTTATTTTTTACATTATGCAAGTATTAGAGAATAACATAATCACAACGGAAATCGAGAAAAAGAAACGTATAAGGAGCAGTAATGTTACCTCATATGAGAAACACTTATTTTAGTAGATCTAGTAATTAATTATAAGAATATAATTAAAGGCAGATGTAGTGATGGAACTTTCATTTGGACAAAGGAATAAGCATGAGTTTCTTCAATCCAAGATTTCAATCGCCATTTAGATGTGAAAACGCTGTGACACAAATCAATGTTATGAAAGTATTAAGAGAAATGCTAAGAAGGATCATGCACAAGATACAGAGGAACGTATGAAAACTGGCGGTAATAGACTACTTTCACTCTCTCAGTTGATGATATGGGTGCGAAGATTCTTTTAATTATCCAGAATCAAGTAGATCAATAGAAAATGAACATGATTGTGATGCTGAATACAATAGTAAGCGTTAACATTAAACATATTCTCACATGTCATTAGTGATAATTACATATTATGAACTGTTAAATCAGTGAAGTAAAGGAATATCGTTTTGAAAATCTGCAATTATATCTGAATATTAATACGGAATAATAATCACACAAAAGCTTACGTTAATAAGCACATATCTTCTCTTTATTGCGGATACAGTGCTAATATTAATATCAATCATTTTAGTATTTATGAACATAATCTATTCTAAACAATTAAAAATGCTGAAATAGTAATTGTCAGCTAATTGTTTTCACTGAAAATATATCTCGATATAATAATGCAGCTTGTAACCTATGTTCCCTGGCTGCCATGATTCACGCTGTAACAGGATGTTAAGGATTTAAGTGTGGGAATAGGCAATGTTAATTTAACAGTGGATTTAGCATAATGTTAGCAGTAACAACAGTTGATGAAACATCTCTACTGTTAAGTTTACTGTTAAACTGCCTTAAATCCTACATTTAAAATTAACAAACTGTTAATAATCTGTTAAACCAAACTGGTGTTGAAAACATACAATTTTATTAATTAACAAACTGTTTAGAGTTTAACAGTCGTTAAATTTTCTAACAATACTTGGAAAAAACGGCCACATAACTTTTATTAATCGGTTGCTCATGTGGATATCTGACACGAGTTTTGATATTCCTCTAGAGAAATGATCTGCTGTAGCAGCTGCTGTTTATTTGGTTCGCTCATGTTGCTCATTATTGTGTCCCTCAGCAATAGTTAATCTCCTTCGGCCATTCATTAACATTAACCTCAATGGTGCCCGCCATTAACGTTCTTAGTACGATCCCCGGTTGGTGAATATGGTTATTATTGTTAGTGGATTTGTTTGCGAAATAAAGCAAGGCTTGCATGATGGTAATGCATATGTGTTAATATTACTTTTAGAACGCTATAACAACTAGGCCTATATAACGTGTTATTCAATTAAATTAGTTAATTTGCGTAGCCAGTATTTGTGTTTCATAATGCATTTTTGGATTTGTATGCATTGATTCTCTTCTGCCCTCCCCATTAATAGTGATAATAATTCTAGAGTGAAATTTTATAGTTCAACTAAAATTATTTAACTGTTGTATTTATAATGTTGAGAAAATTAATTAATTATTTTAGGAAGAGAGGTTGCCAGGGGAAACAGAATATTTTATTGTTTCATGGAATGTGTGTCACGTTGAGCTTACAGTACAGGTAGGACCATAAGCCACGTAACCCCCCCCCCCCAGTTTGTTTATTTCACAACTAACTAACTAACTAACTAACTAACTAACTAACTAACTAACTAACTAACTAACTAACTAACTCATATACATGCACATACTTTATTTATCCATAAGATCTGTATTGTGCATCGGCGTTATCATGACATAACTGAATACGATGCCATGTTCGACGAGAGGTTTTCGAAGAAAATCTTCTGTTATATTCCTGAATGCTTCTGCCATAGCAAAATTGCAATTGATTAATTGCAAAATATTAAAATATTACATTGTTAACGTGATTTATGGCCCTACCTGTATAATAAATTCTATCACACCTGTAGGCTATAGGCCTAGACGATAAACTATTTATTTTTATGCTAACTTATGTTTACGTACGTTATGTTCTCTTATGTGAGGGTCAGAAGCAAAGGGGTACAAGTGACATTTCTAAGAACATGAGTTCAGTGCATCAAGGGCAAACTAAAACATTTAAAAGTTTAGTGGCAAAGGGAGACATCTTTTAACCACACCACACACTAAAATTGAAATAAATTTCACGGAATTTACGAAATCTTAAGTACTTTCAACCATAGTTTTTTCGCAAACAACTTAAGTGCAGTTATACCCCTTTGCTTCTGACCCGTCATGTTAAATACGTTAATGTAGCTTATGTTATGTGCGTTAAGGTTCATTCACAATGAAAATTAAACATAACGTAAGCGTTAACTTAAGAATATGAACGTTACGGTAAAATCAAGATCATTCACGATGGGAACATAAACATAACAGCAAACATACTTGGTAACCATGGAAACATAACAACGACGCCATTTCCTCATATTCTGTCGTATACTTCAGCGCTCCACGATTGTGTTCTGTTTGCAAATCACGTAAGCATAAGCATGAAAGTTTGGAGTTTGCAAACTTTCATGTTAACGTCTTACGGTAATGTTCATGTCAATGCTTATGTGAATCATTGTGAATGATCCCATTTGGTAGCCTGGGCTCAAACTTCTGTGTTTATGTTACGGTTATGTTTAATTTTCATTGTGAGTGAGCCTTTATTCTGCTTTATGTTAGCATGATATGTTAGCTTATGTTATACGTAGTGTCCCAGAAACGCCGTCCACATAGTTAAAATAGGCAACCCACATCATCACGCCATCAGAGATGGATTCTACTACATGGCGTTATTCTACCTTACCTTATGTTCATTATGTTATCACCACAAATCAATATTTTATTATATTAAACTACTTAAGTAATTATATTCAAAATGCAACAATATCACTATCTAAAATTAATAAATTTAAAGGAAATCAATGCAAAAAAATAATAAGTACAATAGAACCTCTATTATCCGTGGTAATGAAGGGGATGGACTGAACGGTTAATCGAAAAAAATCGGATAATCCGTACCATGAAAGACTTTCATAAATTAAGTGCATAATGCAGTTCTGTTTCGTAATTTTCTTAGTGATCATGTGTTTTAACACGTTAAGTAGTGGATCAGTCTAATTATCAATGACGGATTTTTAAGGGTCAGGAGACTTCCTATAATTGCCGTCTGTGGAAAGGTGGGAAAAGTATAGGTCTCATGTTATAGATTTAAGTAATTTATACTATTTATCCTTGTTTTTTTTTATTAAATCTCGCACTTGTAAGTCCAATCTCGTATAGTGGTGTGAGATGAACCACAGTTCCTCTTTTCCAAAAGCACTCAGTTATTTTCACTTTTCTTCGATACTTAGCATAGCGCAACATGTTTTCTTTTGGCACTTGTGGAAGACGTTTTGCAGAGAAGTTAGATAGTCACTCGAACAGTAGATCATACTGTATAAGGGCAAGAACTTGTAATAACACTCTCTAAAAAAATGGTACTAATATAATGTATAATACTCAATATCTTTTCTGTAGCAAAAAATAAAAAGAAGCGAGTAACAGACGGATAATACGCCAATCGGTTAATAGGGTGACGGATAATCGGGGTTCTACTGTATTCACGTGAATAACCCAAAGAACAAGAATAAATCCCAGAATAATATTATATTCCATGTTCGTTATTATGGAAAACATATTTTAATGAAAGTCGCACTACGTTGTAGGGTCTGAAGAGTAAATTCCAACATTAAATTATAAGTTGTCGGCGAGGAAAACGAAAGAATTCAGAAAAAAGACCTTTCCCACATTCCACCACAACTCCTGGATTGGAAATGGACTGTCTAGGTGTTGGAGTAGCAGTGTTTGCTTCTTGATTGATGTTGTGATCCGTCTGCCCGCAGACACGGACAACCAGCGCGTGATCATCCACGTGAAGGACGTGAACGACGAGCCGCCCTACTTCATCAACCGCCCTCTGCCGATGCAGGCCGTGGTACAGCTGAACGCGCCGCCCAACACGCCCGTGTTCACCCTGCAGGCTCGCGACCCCGACACCGACCACAACATCCACTACTTCATTGTCAGGGACCGCAGTAAGTACATCCCGCTTAAAACACCCTAGAATCTCAGAACTCCTAGAAATATATACAATATAATTTAATCTGGTTTTGTTATTTTTCGTCTTCCTTCTCTTCCTCCTCCCCTTATCCTTCTCATCCTTTTTTAGCTTTGTTACATTTTCTACTCATTTTTCTTTCTGTTCTTTCTTCTGACGTAGAACTACGTCTTTCTTCTCATTAGTTATTGAGGCGTAACTCGGGAATTGACCGTCACAACAAAATGCAAATTCCCCTTACTTATATTCTCCTGGTTCTTGTTTTCTTCTTGCTTTCCCTGTATTCCCTTTAGTCTTTCTATATTCCCCTTGTTTTCCTTATATTCCTCTGTATTCCCTCTTCTTTTTGTATTTTCCTCGTTCTCCTTCTCTTCCTTTTGTTCTTCTTGTCTTCCTTTTCTTCTTCTTCTTCTCTTTGTCTTTTCCTTCTTCGTGTCTTCCCCTTGTTCTCCATGTACTTCCCTTTTCCTTTTTTGTGTTCCTCACTTTTTCCTTGTAGTCCCATCTTCTTTCCTCTATTTTCCTTGTTCGCCTTGTATTTACCTTGTTCTCATTGCATTCCCTATGTTCTCTTTGTATTCCCATCGTTCCCGTAATCCTACCGTTTTCCCCACATTTCCCCTGTTCTCCTTGCATACCGCCGGTTATCCGTGTATTCCCGTTTTTCCTTCTGTTCGTCCTGTTTACCTTGTCTTTCCGTTTTCATATTCCCTCTGTTTCCTTTGTCCTTATTTTACCCTTATTCTCCTTATATACTCCTTGTTTTTCTTGTTCCTCCTACGTTTCTCGTCTTCTCCTAGTTCTCCTTGTCTTCATGTTTACATATTCCCCTTATTCTCATTGTATTTCACGTGTTCTCCTTGTCTCCCTTGTTCTCCTTTCTTACTCTTCTTATCCTTGTCTTCCCCTTGCTCTCTTATCCTTGTTCTCCTTGTAGAACCTTGTTAACCTTGTCTTCCCCTTGTTAACCTTGAATTCCCCTTGTTCTCCTTGTCTTACCCTTGTTGTCCTTGCCTTACCCTTGTTTCCTTGTCTTACCCTTGTTAACCTTGCTTCCCCTTGTTCACCTTGTCTGCCCATTGTTTTCCTTGACTCCCCTTGTTTTCTCCTTGCCTTACCCTTGTTCCCCTTGCCTTACCCTTGTTCTCCTTGTCTTACCCTTGTTAACTTTGCTTCCCCTTGTTCACCTTGTCTGCCCATTGTTTTCCTTGACTCCCCTTGTTTTCTGCTTGCCTTACCCTTGTTCTCCTTGCCTTACCCTTGTTCTCCTTGCCTTACCCTTGTTCTCCTTGTCTTACCCTTGTTAACCTTGCTTCCCCTTGTTTACCTTGCCTTACCCTTGTTCTCCTTGCCTTACCCTTGTTCTCCTTGCCTTACCCTTGTTCTCCTTGTCTTACCCTTGTTAACCTTGCTTCCCCTTGTTTACCTTGTCTGCCCATTGTTTTCCTTGACTCCCCTTGTTCCCCTTGCCTTACCCTTGTTCTCCTTGTCTTACCCTTGTTAACCCTGCTTCCCCTTGTTTACCTTGCCTTACCCTTGTTCTCCTTGCCTTACCCTTGTTCTCCTTGCCTTACCCTTGTTCTCCTTGCCTTACCCTTGTTCTCCTTGTCTTACCCTTGTTAACCTTGCTTCCCCTTGTTTACCTTGTCTGCCCATTGTTTTCCTTGACTCCCCTTGTTCTCCTTGCCTTACCCTTGTTCCCCTTGCCTTACCCTTGTTCTCCTTGTCTTACCCTTGTTAACCTTGCTTCCCCTTGTTCACCTTGTCTGCCCATTGTTTTCATTGACTCCCCTTGTTTTCTCCTTGCCTTACCCTTGTTCCCCTTGCCTTACCCTTGTTCTCCTTGTCTTACCCTTTTTAACCTTGCTTCTCCTTGTTAACCTTGTCTGCCCATTGTTTTCCTTGACTCCCCTTGTTTTCTGCTTGCCTTACCCTTGTTCCCCTTGCCTTATCCTTGTTCCCCTTGCCTTACCCTTGTTCTCCTTGCCTTACCCTTGTTCTCCTTGTCTTACCCTTGTTAACCTTGCTTCCCCTTGTTTACCTTGTCTGCCCATTGTTTTCCTTGACTCCCCTTGTTCTCCTTGCCTTACCCTTGTTCCCCTTGCCTTACCCTTGTTCTCCTTGTCTTACCCTTGTTAACCTTGCTTCCCCTTGTTCACCTTGTCTGCCCATTGTTTTCCTTGACTCCCCTTGTTTTCTCCTTGCCTTACCCTTGTTCCCCTTGCCTTACCCTTGTTCTCCTTGTCTTACCCTTGTTAACCTTGCTTACCCTTGTTCACCTTGTCTGCCCATTGTTTTCCTTGACTCCCCTTGTTTTCTGCTTGCCTTACCCTTGTTCCCCTTGCCTTACCCTTGTTCTCCTTGCCTTACCCTTGTTCTCCTTGTCTTACCCTTGTTCTCCTTGTCTTACCCTTGTTTTCCTTGTCTTATCCGTGTTATTTTTGTCTTCCCCTTGTTCTCCTTGTCTTCACGTTCTCAATTCTTCTTGCTCTCCTTGTCTTCCCCTTATCCTTGTTTTAACCTTTTCTCCTTGCCTTCCCCTTCTTTTTTTGCCTTGCCCTTGTTTTCCTTGCCTTTCCCTTTTTCTCCTTGCCTCCCCCTTGTTCTCCTTGCCTTCCTCTTGTTCTCCTTGTCTTCCCCTTGTCCTTGTTTTACCCTTGTTCTCTTTATTTTCTCTTTATTCTCCTTTTCTTCTACTTCTTCTTGTTTTCCAATTGTTCTTCTTGCTTTCTCCTTGTTCTTCTTGTATTCCCCTTGTTCCTCTTGCCTTCTTCTTGTTCTTCTTTCTCCTCCCTGTTTTCCTTGTTTGCCCTTGGTTTTCGTTGCTTTCCGCCCACACGTACACGGTTCTAAGTAAAATAATAATTATGCAGCATAGTAAAACTATTCACCTGTCAAATTTTCCTTCTTTCTAAATGTAGGCTATTTTTTCTTTTCTGCATTCTAATTTTTCTTTTATTCTTCATCTTCTTCTAATATATTTCGTCCCCCCTCGTTGTTCTCTGCTTTTATCTCTATATATTCTTCTGATTTCTCTCTTTCTTAATTGTGTTTCTTATCTTTTCTCTTTTCCAATTTTTTTTCTTCACTTCCTCGTACTTCTTGTTATTCTCCTTCTTTCCATCTTCGTCTTCCCACACTTGTCTTCTTTTTCTCGGATAGTGTCCGTCTGTCTCCACAAGAATTCAAATTGTATCTTGTCAGAAGTTCGGAATCATTTTCTTTTTCGACATGCATTACTTCCTACAAATCCGCTGCCTCTATATTGTCCATCATCACCCATTGTTCTCCCGAATTTAATAGTTAAGTTCAAGCTTGAAGCCACATACAAGCGCGTGCCTATGCCATAGGACTATTTCATGCTGTGATGTACAGTACTTTGTAATGTTATACATTTAAATGAACATAAAGTTCATAACCATGAATAAATTTTTTTTGCCCTGAGTCTTCGTTTCATAGTAATACGAACACCTCTCTCTTTCGTGTAGTTACGAAAGTTGTGAACGAGCTGTGAGTACGAAACGAACGACATGCTGAAGTGCTACGATCCGTTTCTGAAATAAGACTAATACGCAGAAATATGTAGGCAGATATTTGTCTCACTCTACTGGGCTGGTGAACATAATAAGGATCCACACTCAGTGGGACCCCAGACAGAGCGAGTAGTCGAATTTTAGCCTCATAAAATTATTATGAAATGGACCATCACGTAGTTCCTTGGCGAGGTTCCCAACCCTAGCGCGTGAGGTCACGCCTGGAAGTAGACACTCCGCAAAGCAATTACCTGCCTTACTCTGCTACCCAATTAACTTTTAGCAAACTTGGGTGTTAGAGACGCGGTAGCCATAGCAACTGTACCGATGAGGGAACTGATAGGCGCTGGGATTCAACAGAACATCGCGTAGTGCCGAGGTTCTTATGGAGAAACACTCGGCGGCATCTGCGTTATAGACCTTTCAGCAAGCAAGTACAGTAGTGGCAAAAAGAACCGGACCGACCCTTGTAGCTGATTTCAGAGCCTTGTTCATTCCAGAGCACGATAGACTGGTAACTAAGACTTTCGTGGTTCGAATCCCTGCATGGCATAGTTGCGCCCCGAAGAAATGAGGTAGCAGAAGGGACATGGCATAGTTGCGCCCCGATGGGCATAGTACACATTAAAGTGATTGTCATAAAATAAATAAATTACTTTAAAATATTACAGTGATAGCTGCATTGAAATCAGGCAGGCCTAGCATATGATAAATTTTGCTATTTAAAATAACACTTTTTTATCGATCGCACACAATAAATGAACTGCATTTTTTGTTTGTACATCGATATCTTAACCCTACGGTACAAGGTTTCTAAAATTGAAACTTAGAACCATTGTGAATTATTAACTCTTTACCCTTTTCACTAAACTTAACATCCATTTTAAATTAACCTCACTATACGCCACAGACGGTGTCAAAATCACTAATGAAATGTCAAGACTGCTAAGGCCCCTATTCCAACGGCTCACTCATTTGAATATGTCAGTTAATAAAGTATTGCCAACTTCACGGTGTTCATTTTAACGGTATTGATAATGAATATTAAATCGAATAAGAAATCAATAAGGTTGGTTGATTACGAGGCTCGAGTTTCCGTAGTGTATTTTTCTCTACCTATTTCATAGGGGCGCAACTATGCCATGCCCCTTTTCTCTACCTGATGGGAACGGGGCGAACTATGCCCACAAAACAGGGACCCTTTTTTATCTGCTGCGTTTTATCTGACCGTGGGGCGCAACTATGTCCTGCCGTCGAATCCTCCCTGGGAATTAAACTTTTTTTTTTTGTTCCTTATTCAAATTTATTCCCAATAATTTTCGATTGCAGCGATATTTTACTACTTAATTAACTTGTTATTTCCAGAACATGAATTTTACCAGAAATCGAAAAGTATTGGGAGTAAATTTGAATAAGAAACAAAAAAAAGTTTCCTTCCTAGGCAGGATTCGAACCACTAAAGTCTTAGTTATCAGTCTATCGTGCCCTGGAGTGAACAAGGCTCTGAAATCAGCTACAAGGGTCGATCCGGTTTTTTTTTTGCCACTACTGTATATTACTTGGCGAATACAGAGGGTAGAAAGTACAAACCTACACAGGAAATTGAGAATGAGTCCACATTACTAATATTGTTATTACTATTATTTTAATTATTTTTATCTCATATTTATTATTATTATTATTATACTTACAGCTTTTAGAGAACTCGGAAGTTCATTGTCGCCCTCACAAAAGCGCGCCATCGGTCCCTATCCTGAGCAAGATTAATCCAGTCCCTAGATCTCATCTCGCTATCACCAATTCTATAGACACTAAATGTCCCAGTATTTGATACAGCTTCATTAAATAACCAACTAAAAATAACCCTGTATGTAGTGCAAATTGGTGACTTTATATAGTTCGTGAATTTTTGTGGTTTCAATTCCCCTTAATTTACATCCATGTTTGATATCAAACTCTATATCTTCTGGTATTTAATTTTTCCAGTATAAATAGTGTCAGAAAATCAATCGACCGACCACACTATAAATGGATTAACCAGCGACCTCGTCGATCGGCTGATGTCTCTATCGCATTGATTCCGATAGATATGAAGACAACGGCGGAACATTACAGAGCATGTAAATTAGTACACTGTAGCCGTTACTAAGCAAAACAACTGACGTCAACCATCTGCTACGCTGATAATCTGTTTACCATAGCACAGCTATTCAACATTTCCACTAATAATTCTATAATTGATATTGCAGCAAACATTGTGAACGAAACAATAATCACTTAATTTCTCCTTTTATCTAAATATAACACATTGATGTTCTTTGCCAGTATTTTAACGTTTTTAACGTAAATTACTATTCTAAAGTTTCATTGATATACTGCACGTGACATGATCTCATTTCTTGCATGTTTCCTCCATTCATTTTTGTCTTTCTTTTCTCTTTCTGTCTTTTTATTTTATCATTCTTTTTTCCACCCTGTTTTTCCCTCTTCCTTTCATGATTTTGTACCTTTCGTCATCTCCCTTTTTGTTTCTTGTTCCTTTTCATTCCCGTTACATTTTCCTTCTTTTTTTTCCTTAATTTCCTTTTCATATGGAATACGTCTTTTCCCGCAGCAAGTATGTTCCAGCATCTGTGATAAAACAAAAAAAAATGTTTATGTATTATTATTATTATTTATTATTATTATTATTATTATTATTATTATTATTATTCTGTATCGTGCTAAACTGTAATTGGCCTTGTGCTGTTGTTTTGCACGTTACTATTATAAATAAATAAATAAATAAATAATAATAATAATGATAATAATAATAATAATAATAATAATTATTATTATTATTATTATTATTATTATTAGGTTGATTGTTATTCATAGCTTATGTTATTCCGTTCTTTCGACATACTAAAGGCATACATCGACTCTAGAAATGTCAGATTTTTTCAAAATTTTTGTAAGTAGTCTAATATTTTTGCCTTATCTAGAAGCTAATTTCTTCTAGTTTCCAGAAATATGTAACTCGTACTTATTATATCAATAATTTCATAATTATTTGGACATTTATAATATAAGCGCATTATACTTTCTATACCTTACGTCATCTTCAGTGTCTGTTTTCTCCTATTTCACATTTTCCGACATTTATTATCCTTCTGACGGACGAAAAGTAGACTTCCAATTGGGAAAAAGGCTTCATTGAGGTACCAAATTAAAGCTTGAATATGTGACTATGTTGTAAACTAAAATTAATATTTTCTATCGGTTATAATTATTGTATCTCAAATAGCTATGTACAAATATACATATTTTTTTTTTCTAAAGTGCTTATATAATATGGTATATCTTTTGAATGGTTCACGATAAATAAATAATTTTAGAATATGTACGGGATCATTTTGGCGACTGAAGTTTTACCCTAGGTCAATTTGTAATGGAATTAGGTCGGTTCAAAATTGTATTAATTTAAAGATATATATATTTTGGGCCCCCAAATTCGATTTTCAAGTTCAAATTATATAAATTACATAGATTACTCCCAAGGATCATGTCACCAAAGTTCGAAAGACATTAAGGAAGAAATGGGGATTTTTATCCTAAGAGTCGATGTACTATAGCTACCTCAAATCTTACAGCAGATTGCATATATTTATCCTAATTACATTACCCTAATTCTTGTATAGACGTTACACTCAGATGGATTTCCTCACATCCCCTTTGTTTCGTAAAGCGAACAAATGCTTTGTTTTTGTCATCTGCATTTGTTTCTTATTTGCGCATTCTCTATTGTACAACTTTGATTTTATAATGTATTCCAATTCTACGAATTTTATTTAGCATACCTTTAGTTGTTAAGTGTTTTACGCCATTTTATATTGACATTTAAAAAATTGTATTCTTTTCTTGACTATTGCCAAAAAAGAAAACAACTCCACTGTCACGTTACAAGACATGACAATAAATTGAAACGCCATATTGGCATTAGATTAAATACCTAATCTCTACGACCAGCAACTAACGCTAATAAAAAAAAACAAAAGTTAGACAGCTGATTATTCGTGATCATTAATTCGTCATTATTCATATTTGCATTTAACACGAAAAAATAGAAATTTATTCCTCATATTTTTCTCTTCGACCGTACAGTTTAGAGTTATAAATAAATAATTTCCAGGCATAATGGCTCGGATATATTTATAACTCATTAAGTCAGGTCATAAACATTCATTATCAGATGTCGGTTCACGAGAAGTTATGCATTTGGTCGCAAAAAGTCGTGAGTTCAGAGTGCTGACTGTATTATATATTGCATCTAATATAATGTTAAATTTATTACATTTATTGTCCGCGCTCCCTCCTAAATTTCCATGTAGAGTGCCACAGAATTAATAAAGGTGATTCATTCAAATAGCCGTGATGCCTGCGTTCATCTAGGAAATGTTGTCCCGTGTTTGTTAACTGTACTACAAATCATTATAATCGCTACGAGAGGCTAGCTTACTATTTTTCTCATTAATTTTTACAGTAGTGTGCTCACGCATAATTTCATTGAATTACATTCGGGAGTCGGAATATTATTCTGTGTTATTATAATATTGTTACTATGTCTAGTTGTCTTACATTTTCACCATCTGTACTTCATTCATATAACGAAGGTAATTCATATAACGAAGAACTGTGAAGTGGATGACGCAACATCAACGAAAATTACGTCAGTTGCAGTTGAAGGATTGAGGAAGAAGCACATGTGTTCGTTTCGTCCATAGCATACTCTGTGCTCAGGTAACGAGGACTAAAAATGGAGCTTAAGCCGAGTTTCACAAACACACGAGGGCCAAAAAGATAACTTTACGAATGTGTGTCATACAATGTTTTTCTACGATAGTACAAATTTACATTAAATAAATATTTCGTGTTGGAGAGGTTATAGGATCACAAGGTATGGCCGTCTATACTCACAACCATTAAGAAATAAGTATCCATGGAATGACAGCCTGTTTTATTCATATTCACGATTTCATGGCCATCTAAACCGGTCGTATAATCTACAAAGCGGTTAGAAACAGTTGAATAATCAATCTTGTTACAATGAGTACTGCATATAAATTCAGAATAATAAGGGCTCTAAAATGTAAATATGAATGTTACATTTGTTACTTATTTGTGTTACGTGTAATATTTAAGTAATGAAAGGTCAAGGTGATGCATTAATTTCTACTGAATGAAGTTTGTGCATTGAATATTATATTTTCTTTGACGGTGAGTAAAATAAATAGGATAACTAGCAATGCCTAAAGTGATTACGTACTTTTTTACGCACTAGTGTTTTAAAGGCTCACTTTAGGCACTGATAACAGTGGGTGAAAAGCAACTTTATGCACTATCGTAAAAAACACCATTATTATGTATACTTTCGTCCTGGCAAAATAATTTGTCCAATTCAGCTTCTAAGTTGGTTTAAAATGTCTTTGTGGACAATAGAAAGAAAAGAGGACATTTAAATTGCCAATTACCGTAACATTTTTTTTAGTACTTCTGACACTATTATAGTAAATACTGTAGACTACATTCTCTATCAAATTTTGCAGGTACATTGACACATGCCCCACATCAGTTCCAAGTATCTATTATATATAAGTTTCTTTGTGCCCCGAATAATAGGTACTTTCATTGTTATCAAACTAAAAAAAAAAATAAACTATAAATTTTGAAGGCAATAACTACAAAACTAAAGACATACAAGAAAAATGTTGATTGGGGTTATTTCTCTACACTACATGTTACAATCTCATAAACCTATAATTAAATTTGTTTAAAATACAGTGTCCAAAAATACTAGAAAATAATAATTAAAAATCTGTTATTCAAAAACTAGAAAAACAATACTTTCAAATATTTCAATAATAACATCAATAAGAAAATAATATGAAATTTATAAAATAGGTAAAGAAGTTTGGAAAGTTACCAGAATGTCCCCTTAATCAATTTATTCTTTTATATTAATATTAAAACTAACCATTTTGATTTTGCAACGCAGCTGGCGGTCGGTTTGAAGTGGACGAGCGCTCTGGAGTGGTGCGTACACGAGGCACAGATCCCTTCCAGCTAGATATGGAGTATGTTCTGTACGTAAAAGCCGAGGATCAAAATGGACGCGTGGACGAACGCCGCTTCCAGTCCACGCCAGAGGAGAGGCTTTCAATCGTTGGAGGCAAGAGGGCACCACAGTTCTACATGCCTTCGTATGAAGCCGAGATTCCGGAAAATCAGAAGAAAGATTCAGAGTAAGATAAAATACAGTGTTGTATGTAGATTTTAATAATACATTACCAAAGTTAACGAAGAAATGGGTTTACATAATACTGGCTTCTTAAAGATGCAAGAAAGTTAATAGTTGCTTAAGATTCATTTGATGTAGGCTACAACAGGGACGGTCGCTTTCGGCTGTTGAAAAAAGTTTAGCGATGGTAGTACAATGTAGAAACGGCAAGACTAAACTCTCTAAGTATACCCAGTTCTTTTAAC
Source organism: Periplaneta americana (assembly GCF_040183065.1). NCBI lineage: Eukaryota > Metazoa > Arthropoda > Insecta > Blattodea > Blattidae > Periplaneta > Periplaneta americana. The sequence goes on along the minus strand of NC_091117.1, from coordinate 38,532,013 downwards.
AATGTGTTGCTTATTATTGTAGTCGCAGGGAAAGAAGCAACGTTTGATAGCGTCGTAACGTAGTATATTTTTTATCTCCCATCCTCTCCCCTAATTCCTTAGCCAATGGGAACTGGATATACGTACACAAAGTGGACACGACGTAGCCACATAGTAGATATATTCCTTAACTTTCTTTCTACGCTTATATGCCTGCCCGTGCACCCACCTACCCTCTAGATGGCTGTCTGCCATCGGAGTGAGGGAAGGAGAATGCTGTCTAGTTGCAACGACCTGCTTTGGCTCTGTGCATTCCACGTGCTTTACTAGAAACGTCATAAGTTGCATCTGTCTCTGCGACCACAATAGCTATAAACATTGTTGACGTAATTTGTCCCATTATGTGTTATTACCAGGCTTCGAGAATTTGGACCCGATACAATCAGTTTACTGTGCATCCAGTATAGGTTGTTAACTCGCTGCAGGTAGATAGAGATGTGTTGAGGTAACAACGTTGCTATTTAGAGTAGAGTACGGTAGTATGGGGAAATACACATATGTACATTCTGAAAGTAAATATACATTACACAATAACAATGTCAAAAGAATGTGAAAAGCATTTATTCTCCTGTCTTTTATAAGCATTTGTGTTTAATTATACACAGTGTTAATGGTGGAAATAAGCAAGTAATTTTAATTTTTTCATTTATCCTATTGGTCGTCTTTAGGAAGTGCAGTTACAGTACCGAATTGCAATGTACTAAAAGATACATTCTCAGTGTCTCAAACGTAAATCTTTTTCGATTATCTGCCAAAGTTTGTACTGTAGAAAGCTGCGCTCTACGTCGCATGACGTGATAGGAGCAAAACGAAAAAGCCTAACATCATTGCAGTCTCTAAGAGACAGTCCTTTATTCTCGGGTGACTCTATGTCCAGTAATTTGCTGTTTATATTACACAATGTTCCATATCCGTTATTTTTACATAAAACTGATTTCCACTTGTTTTACACGTTCAGTAACCGGTGTACTTGATGCCTCATTAATTCTCTGCATCATTTTCTAAATTAATTTGAGGGCTTCCGGCATCTCTTGCTCTGACTTTTCTAACCGTGTAATAGTTTCAGACACAGTTTGTATGAAAACCAAATTATTCGTCAGAATCTTCAAATCCAGAGCGTTTTCCTTTGCGTATTTGTTGTCATTCATTCTACAGTACCCCCACCCACTGTACGCTTTACCACTATACTCAGTACGCCGTTATGAGGATTTCCCACTGAACTGCTCTATCGGGTCCGAAGTCTCGAAGCCTGGTTATTACTTTCATTTACATAATGTATTGCTTACAACAATAAAATAAAATTTTAATTGATGTTCTATTTGATTTCAGACACAGGAAAACGTTGTATTTGTGAGAGAATTTAAGTATATTTCGTGCCTTGTTAGCGCTGGAAAGGACACGTGTAGTATATTTCATAAATGTAATTCATAAAAAAATAATTTATTTTAAAAATATTATTATTATTATTATTATTATTATTATTATTATTATTATTATATTTTTCCTCTTTGTCTTGTTGGAAGATTTTCTAAATTGTATGACTTGAGGCTTTCCCGACATTTGATATGGAATAATTCTTTTCGGGTTCTCTGCCATCTTCTTCAGGGGATGAAGTGTCACTTCATTCCCTGAAGAAGATGGCAGAGTTAGTCATCAAAAGTTTGGAACCAAATATCCAACTCACCTGGCTGAGAACCCGAGAAGAATTTATTCCAGCTTCTAAATTGTTTGTTGGTTTCTACTGGGCCTACTTCCACATCCGGTAGACATCTGGTTCGGTTCCCGAATTTTACTAGTTTGTCATTATTAAAAATTACATTTCTGAGAGGAAAGACCTGTAAGATTTACGGTAATTAATTGTTTCTACGCTAGGTTAATTGATAAGAATAATAACTTGCAACATGTAATCTAACCGCGAGTGGAAATTGCCTGCAAATTTTGTCCAGAATCTCTCCTTTACAGACATAAAAATCTGAGACACGGAACTCCGAAAGTAATTTTTCTTAAAGTTCCATTGTTTTCGGCCGTTTTAGAATCCACGGACGGCGAGATTGTAATAAATTAACTAGCGAGGAAGCTGTTTAAAATGTATAATACTATAACTGTACAATACATTTACAATATATAACTTTTTTATGGACGTAAAATGATATTTTTTTTTTTTACATTGAATAACATTGGACACAAAATGTAACTCATGCTGGCGCGTAATATCGTTAAATATCAATAACTCAATATCTGTGAAAAGAGACCAACACAAACCAGTATGTAAATTAAGAACTATAGAAAGAGCTTCCAGCTCATATTATCGCAAATGTATACATATGTTTTACTGTAATATTTCATAAAATTAAAAAAAATGCTTATACCAATGCTTTACATAATGTTAATCAACGGTAACTTGGGAACCGGGGTTAGATTCAGTATTAATTTATTTATTTAGACGATTTTGTTCCAAATACTTATACTTACAGTCAAAAATATACTTTGCACGCTACAAATTTAGTAAATTAGTTACCGCTATCTTCAGTTTACACGTTTGCTCTCAAATGTAGTGCTACGTGAGTGTGAACTGCAATAACATTATCTCCATTTGCATGGATTAAGTGTTAGCTGCAAGAATACGTCTTTTATACTCCTCTCCTTTGTCTGAAGTCCTTGCAATTTCACAGAACAAAATGAGGATATGAATGAACGAAATCTCTTGTCCCACTTTCAGAAGTACAAGCAATTAGAGTGCAAATAAGATTGCTCTATTATACCAAATGGAAATGAGAAATGGTTTCGGTGCAGTAGCAAGTCGTCCAAAACGGCTGCATCTTAGAGCATTATTTTGAAGTTTATGACACATTTGATATCCAGAATTGCTGTCGTTCTGGGGATATACTACTTCATTAATTTTAAGACTAAAACGCTGCTTACTTAATTTCTTAATGAATTTACGTTTTAAGAGTAAATTTCTAATTAAGATAAAGACCTCAATCTGTTGAGATTTAAAAATAGTACCGCTAGAAAATATGTCATAATGAAGATTTATTATAATTTTATTGATTAATATAGCGTTAGTGTTTTATTTGTATCAGATCCTGTTATGATCTACACATATTCTTCATATAAATTTATTCTTACATATATTTTTCTATGTCGAAAAATATAAGAAGATATATAATGTTACCGTTAAAACCCGAAATCCGTCAAAACTAGTTTCAACCAGTAAAAACTAGTTTAAGCAAATGTAGGTAGATAGGAAGCGAGTTTTCGCAAGATCTAGAATCAGTGACAGGTTAGGTTTGGTTTGTTTAGGTTTTTGCTTAGTAAAAGCCTAAAAAAAAACTCTAAACAAACCAACATGTCATTGATTCTAGATCAGTGATGTCAACGAGAGCGCAAACGTGCCTCTTGCTGGACGTAAGAAGGTTCGTATCGGCAAAAACAAGAAAAAACACTTCGGTATTAGACGAGAATTCAGGAATTTAATTTGTTTCTAGAAATATGCTGTTCATATAATAAGTGTATTATTAAGTGTGTAACAGTTACATAGCAATTGATTTTATTAGGTAGGCCTGATTATCTAAAAACCGCTAAGATAAAAAAATATAGATCCTACTATGTTTGTTATTTGTTGCAAGCCTATTATTTCATTTTTCCGTATGCACAATGCCCTCTAATTTCTTTCACTTTTGTATTGGTAAGTTTAAAACAGAAAACAGTGTTTTTATACTAGTTGGATTATTAGATAATCATACAAAAATTAATTATATTCTAGCCTAGTTATCTGAAACTGTATAAGTTAACGAGAAGCTATGTTTATTAGTTATTGTAGCCTATTATTTTATAATTCATTCCATTTATTACAGACTACACTCTACAAGACATGTTATGATTTCTTGTTGTCTTGTATGAATGTAACACGTTATCTATTAATCTTCATTGAACATCATCAATCACCGTCTCTATTCATCTTTATAATATTCAATGTATATTATTTATTTTTAATACATTTTTATTGTTTTGATAGCTACCAAATCTTGTCGCAGAATATTCTTTTTTAAAATTTCATTATATATTTTTTAACATTAATTTGCATTTTGTTTTTTATTCATTTGAATTGATTAGGATGCCGATATTTTAAATCCAAGATTTGGACGACTATTATTTCGATGATATTCTCCTCTTTTAAAAACGGTTTAATTCATCTTGCAGTGATAGGCCAATAGAGTTCACTTTGCTCACCCCTTCTTATTCACTGCTGCTGTCTGCAGAATAAATTCATTGCAACCAGTGAGCGCTTGATCGCACGCAGGACCGTCTACGTGCTCTTGACCTTGACATCGCTGTTCTAGATATTACAAAAATTCGCTTTCTGTCTATCTATCTGCATTTTTAAAACTAGTTTTTACTAGTTGAAATTGGTTTTGTCGGATTTCGAGTTTTAACGGTAACATATCCTATTTATACGCGCAGTGTTGTGTGCACTGCCTGCTGGATCGCATCTTATCAGCGAATAGGGATTACAAAGAATGGACACTGAGCGAATTTTCTTACGCTCAAACTGGTTTGAAGGTCATTGAAATCAATTCTGCTACATCAAAGTTACCGACGCAAAGTGTCCATACTGTATAATTATATATACATTGATCTTATGGCTTGCGATCCAGCAGGCAGTGGTTGTGTGTCACGAAATAAAATACTGTAACATAATCTATTTTCATTTTTTTTTCTTTGGAACTAGAATTTCGTATTTATAATGAAAATGTCATATGGAATTAAATATTGTTCTATTTTACTTCTATCGATCAATTCAGTAGGTTCGTGTGTTCGTGTTGTAGATTTAAGAAAGATCTTTAATTTGAGTAATATAACTACTTTTCAGGAAAGGTTTTTGCTTTTATTAATAATAAATACTCTTTTCTTGCAGCATAATCTCAGTGAAGGCAAAGTCATTTGCAGACCGCGAAATAAGATACACCTTGAAGGCCCAAGGTCAAGGAGCTGGTACTTTCAACATTGGGCCAACGTCAGGGATAGTGAAGCTTGCCAAAGAGCTCGACTTTGAAGATCTCAGACAACCTCATGTCTACTCCCTCATTGTGACAGCCACCGAAGATTCTGGAGGATTTTCTACTTCAGTTGAGGTTTGCAATTTAAATAATTCTGTTTTACGTACATTCGTTGCTTAATATTTTATAAGGAATATAGTTGGCCAAATCTATAGTGACCAATTTATAAGAAAGGAAATGGAATAGAATATAATAGAAATAGAAAGGACTGCATAATTATTTAAGGAGGAACTAGTTTATTGAGTTGTCTACTGCTATAAAATATTTTCCAACGTAATTGAAAATGAATTATATAGATAACTTACTATAAAGACATCTTAAGTTAACAGAATGGATTTAGGAAGGGTAGATCATGTTGTGATGGCTATTTCACAATGAAAATTTTAATTAAAAAAAAAAACATCGAAAATTAAACAAAGAAACGCACATTGCATTTGTGGATTTTAAGAAAGCTTTTGATCTTGTAAATCTAAATAAGTTATTAAATGTATTCTTTAATTGATCCGAAATAAGTATAGAGGAACCCCATATGTCTAGAAAACTAAACTTTTCGGGAGATACAAAAAACATCTCAGGTCCTAGATTTGTGCTCAAATTATTTTTTTCTTGACACTTTAGCTAAAATGAATGTTGATGGGAATATGTGGGGTTGCAGTAGGTCTTCATAATATCATGAGTATATATGTTTAGAATACGAAATCATATATAACTCAGTTTCATAAAAAAGATGGACAGATGGGTTTCTCAATATTGTAATTCTTATCAGTTACGACAACAAATTTCAGAAAATGATTTACAAAGAACATCATGTAATTTGAAATTCATATCTGAGAAATATTCTAAGGACATACTATCTGAATAACTTTCTGTGGTAAGAACACAGTACCTTGCAAATTTTTTTAGATAATAAAATTATAGAAAGAGTAAATCAATTTAATTTTCTTGACTTCAGATTATCACTTTTAACAGAAGTAGATGTTTTATACAAGATTACAGAATTTAATAAGTATGTGGGCATAATAAGCAGTGTAATGAAACCTTCGTTGGTCCAAAGAAATACTCACACCCTTTTATACAGGACATTAGCACGACCTGTGAGCGAAACATGAACCCTACGAAAATGTAATGAAAGCAGAATTACAACTATTGGGATGAGGCTCTTGCGTCGAACAGCAGGTTATACCAAGTAAAGTAGGACCATATAAGAAATTATGAAATTTTAGAAGAGCCGAAAATGATGTCCATGACAGAGTACATTCATCGAGATCAACAAAACTGGTGTCAAAGGCTACATTATTTTATATTACTTGTCGCCATTGAAACAGAATATTAAAAATCTATATTTGACCTACTGTAACCTACTAGAGATTCTGTTCTCTTTGTACATCGTAGGATACCTTGTTTCTGTTACGAGAGAAGAATAAATTTTATAAAAAAGTGTATTTTTATTATGGTAATAAACAAATTTATGCATAGGGCTTACATCTTATTTGTGGTGTCATTTTTTTTTTTTTTTTTACAGTTTTGTAATTCCGATACGAGCCTATCACTCTTGCTGAGAATCTTTCCACTCTTGTAATAAGTTGCATTTTACACACAAGTTACATAAATACCATTTTGTGATTTTGAAAAGTGTATACCGTAGGTGCAGAGGATGTTTTTTTTTTATTTCTTGGCAAGATAATTTTGTATTTATAAATCTAAAGATACACTTTATCCAAAATGATGATGTTTGATGTACTTATCATGTATTTACTAAAATATAGTTATTTAAGGGTAAGGCATGAATATTAGGATAGTATTTCATTTACATTGTAGCCAAAATATTCATGTCTTACCTTTATAAAACTATATTTCAGTAAATACAGATAAGTACAACAAACAAAACAAACCCCTTTAATAAATTATTATTGGAAGTAGCTGAGATAATGAAAAGAGGAGATCTAGACTGGCTACTTCCCAGTACTGGCGAAGTTAACATTTTTGAGGTTGGAATTACTCTTGTCTTCCGATGAAATGAATGAGGAGTATGGGAAATGCTACTCGTAAATTACCGGTACTAAACCTGTTTCACTGATCGACAACTGAGCATTACAGGTCAGAGAAAGTAGAATACTATTATTAATGACAGAGATTACCTTCTCATTTTTGTTGCTCTCAATCCTTGAAAAAAATTGTCTTATAAAAATGTTTATCAGCAATTGAAAACTTTCGTTTAAACCTTTTCACTTAATTGCTTGTTTCCTTTAATTAGAGAAATTCTTTTGCTTAAAGTTATATGCCGAGATTTAAAGGTAAATAAAATCACTATAAATGTGGCAATTCTTATATTTATAATAAAAGCTTAGGATCTATATTTACTCATCAAAAGACGTTAACTTTTCTACTGAAGATTGTATGTTAATAACATTTGTACATTTATTTTCCAGCTCACTATCCGTGTAACAGATGTAAACGACAATGCACCCAAATTTGAGCTGCCAGATTACCAAGCCCACAATGTTGATGAAGACATACCTCTTGGGACGTCGATTCTGAAGGTGAAAGCTACAGATTCTGATTCTGGATCAAATGCAGAGATAGAGTACCTGGTATCTGATGATCACTTCAGTGTGGACTCAAGCGGCATCATAACCAACAACAAACAACTTGATGCTGACAACAACAACGCGTATTATGAATTTGTAGTCACAGCAAAGGATAAAGGTACTTAGAATCAAGTTTCAGTTTCGGTAGTATTGAATTGTCCTCTTTTAATTAACTATAATTATCATTTTTAATATACACAGTACAGTACATATAAAAATTAGGAGTGACAACATTGTATCTAATTATTGTATAAAATACTATATCTTAATCCAACATTATACTTAGCTTAGGTCTCTAAATATTTCTTTTTAAATTATTCTCTAGTTTTCTTTTTAAAGTTAGCTTGGCATTTAATTTCTTTGATCTCATCAGGAAGATCAATAAAGTATTTTGATGCTTGGTAAGAAAAAAAATAAAAACCATATTTAACTCTCGACACTTACCTGAGGTCCTTTCTGACCCCACACCATATTTTATTGTTAATATCTACATCCATATACTCCGAAACATTGCAGTAACCTAGATATGCTATACTTGGTTATTTTAGTTTCCTTTACAATTAAAATTATTATTTCGTAATTATATATTGATTAATTTTTTCATGTTTATTGCTTGGGTTCGTGGATGGCGCAGCTATAGAACACGTCTTTATTTCTAGTTAGAATTATTTTGCAGTGATAGTGTTTTGTTGTAAAAAAGTGAGTATGTACTTTGAAAAGTGAACAAATGAAACAAATTCAGCATAAACTGTCATTTAGGCTATGGGTAAAATGTTGTAGTTTCAAGAGTAATTATTAATATTTGTAAAATTAGCTTCTTGTTTTTTTATACTACAGCAGGTGGTGAGACTATAGTACATTATGCAACGAGCCTATAATGGTAGTAATTAAGACGCGAGTATGTTTATGAAACGAGCGTCTTAATTACCATTATAGGCAAGTTTCATACGACTTTTTATACTCGACCATATTTCTAACTTGAAATTATTCATAAGTATTCATGTCATTCTTATCTGACTGGGGAGCGGAACTGACCTTGTGCAATATCTCATAGACGCGACAGACGCGCAGATGTGCGCAGACGCGAAAGTATTGATTTTTCCCGAGAAACAAATGTCATTGACCTTGATATAATCTAGAGAGTAAAATAAACATTAATCTTGATATAACCTTGAAATTGATTTAGACATTGAAAAACGAGATGACAAATTGAATTTATTTGAATATTATTTACAATTAACGCTTATTATTATAGTAACAGAACATAACCTTCTGCGACAGTATTGGATTTCCAGCCTCCGTGACGTTTTGCTAGTTGTCTTTCGATTGCATATCCGAGAATAATCGATACTTGCGCTTTCATATTAATACAATGGTGTTTTCTGATTGGTGGAACACCTGAACTTTAATGAATAGGTGTACTTTAATGAGGTCCATTAAAGGGCTGCTACCAGGTGTATAATTACTACGTTTCGGCATGGTCGAGCATAAAATTAATAAATTAATTGTTTAAACATAATAATTAACACTTGATACAATAACAATTTCCTTTTTGTGTTATATTTCAAGGAAAGTGAATGTGTTCTCTGATAACTGAAAAAATAAAAACACAGATACAGATTAAATAGTTTGCCATTAAACTAATTAAATTAATTAATTCATTAATTGTTTAAACATAGTGAATAATTCTAGGTGCAATACAAACTTTCAATTTGCTTATACTGTATATAAAAATGCATTAAGCTATAAAATATCCTAATTATTAACAGCAAATATTCTTGAGGTAAAAATGACCTTAGATAAATAGTATGAAATTCTAGAGCAAGTAAGTTGCGAGAATTAATAGAAACTGGAGTGCTATATAATAATCATAGCTTTTAGAATACTACATGTCAGTAAATTTATTTGGCACTACGTGTGTTAAACAGAGACTACAATGTTTACATCAAATTCCGTGGCATGGAGTTGTTTATCAGAGTCATATATTCTTCCTACCTTTGTTCCATTTTGTGTACTTTATCCCTAAATAACATAATTAATATGCATTATCTGATTAATGTGTGGTCTATAATTTATTGTACAGTTGATTCTATTCTCCTCATAAATATTCAACATAGTTAACAGGCTTCCTAAATTTAATGAGGACTTAAATAAAAGATTCACACTTTAATGGAAGCAAATATTTCATATAGCTGACGAATAATAAAGTTGATAAATTAATCAATCACCTCACATAACACTGAATCTGTATAACACTCATGCTAGACATTCATTGTCTATAGTCATATTGTGTGCAATATGTAGCTGTGAAAATGTACACTCTTTGACAGCTATAAAAATACTACCGGTACTATCATATTTTTAGCCCAGTTATATTTGAATTACCGTATGTAAATTATATGTAAGAACATTGTTTTTGTATATATGCTCACATACTCAACTTATGCCGAGAACTTACTATTACTGGTAGGACCATGCAATATCAGTAATTCAACATATCACAAACTGTTAATGCAAAACTGCATTAAATGTAAGCAGTTAACATTATTTATTTATTCAAATTAAGAAAGACAATGCTGAAACTGTCTATTTTCCTGTTTCAAACATCTGTTGCATTTGTTCAGGAAGTGACACGTCATTTGGTGTAGTTCCCATTGAGAAATGGAAGCGGTATTTATTGGACAATATTTTTTAGTTCTTGCAAGATATGTGGATTATTTTTGTACATCTGTCTTTTAGAATTCACCAGAAATGAAAGTCAAGGAAAAGCAAAATCATTTCCTTTCTAACAAGATTCTGTGACAGAACATACAGCCCAGTATTCTATGGATGAAATTCAAAGAATATTCGAGGATAGAATATCATTCTCGATCTAACCTCTTGTAATTTTTATCTCTGGGGAACCGTAGAACACCAAATGTGCAAAAAATAATCCACATACCCTGAAACAACTGAAAAACAGCATTTGAAGAGACATTGCTTTTATTTCTCAAATACAGCAAGTGATGCATCACTTCTTAAACAGGTGCACGAAAAAATATTTGGAACAAGAAAGCAGAGCGTTTCAGCATCTTTTTCCTTCGTTTGGTTGAATAAATGAATTTTTAAGTGCTTTTATTAAATAGTAATATTTTATATTAACAATTTTTGGTGTGTTGTTGATATTGCACAGTATATTACTGATGGCAAGATATCTGCATAAGCATAGTCGTGAACCACTTGCTGACAGCCGGGTTGTCACGTTGTGGTTTTCCTTACAGTCTATTTATAGAGTGCTTAACTTTACGAGCAGCACCATTGAGGAAAGGATTTGGTAATAAAATCGCCCATTTTAACCTGGTTCCATCTTTCTACCCATCCCCACTTGACACGAATATTGGTAACACAGCTGAAACTTATTTCAGAACATTTTCCACCCAATTTATTCCTTACTTCAATTCATTACTGTTTCATATTTGATTAACTTATAGGTAGAGTTGGAACAAACAAACCCATACAAGGTCATTGTGTTACCACCATAGTTTTATTTTGATGTGGGCGAGAAGTATTGAATTAATGAAAGTTACTTATGAATAATCTTGAAACAATAATAATATGAATAATTGATTAAATGGCGATCTTACTCGTGTTAATTATGTAATCATGTGTGGCTTACAGCTGTTTCGATGTTACTTGACACCATCCTCAGAGCCTACTAGATTTTGGCGCTATCTCAACTTTGCTGCCTGTTGCTTGGGTGCATTCGTGTGATGAAGAGTTGTGTCAAATAGTGTGTGTTCAAAATATACAGAAAACCAACCACCACCACCACACACATACACAACACATCTAATCACCCCACACAACACAAACATACTGCATTCAGGACAATGGTACACAATTACTCAACATACTCATGAGCCAACAACACTACAATGAAGAAGTGAACACAATAAAATACATAGCACAAGAAAATGGTTACAATCCAAACATAATAGACAACATCATAAGGAAGACAAAACAAAAACTCAACAAACACAAAAAGACAACACAAACACAAGAACACAAGAAATACATCACACTAACATACGAAAACAAAAACACACACAAAATCGCATCCTCATTCAGAAAACAGAAATACAACATAGCATACAGAACAGAAAACACACTACAAAGACATCTCAATACACAAACAACATAAACAAATAAATACAACCACAAAGGCGTATACAAACCCACATGCAATAGTTGCGACAGTTTCTACATTGGACAGACAGGCAGATCATTCCAAACTCGATACAAAGAACACATTAAAGCAATAACCAGAGGACACAATACATCTACATATGCCGAACACATAACTAATGCTAACCACACATACAATAACATAAATACAGACATGGAAATCCTATACATACAACCCAAAAACCAAAAACTCAACACATTAGAACAATATGAAATATACAGACACACTAAAACACACCCTAATCAAATTCTCAACACAGAGATCAATTTCAGAACACACACACTATTTGACACAACTCTTCATCACTCGAATGCACCCACACAAGAGGCAGCGAAGTTGAGATAGTGCCGAGATCTAGTAGGCTCTGAGGATGGTATCAAGTAACACCGGAACAGCTTAAATAATTAACACGAGTAAGATCCCCATTTAATCAATTATTTATATTCAAGTGTTAAAAGTAGTGTACGAAATATTCAACATGGAATAATAATATTAGTGTCATAAGTCAAGAATATTAAGTTGTAGAAACGTTTTGGCCCTGTTACTTAACATTCTCTTTTATATCTCATAGTTACCAATGCCAAATGATATTTATCAATGCTGGTAAAACATAAAGGAATTATATTTTGCCCTTAGGCAGAAAACTATGAATGAATTAACGTTAATTCATAGCAGATTTTATAGGTTACGTTCATGATTGTTCAGGGCACTCACGAGAAAATGTAATTTCTGTTTAATTAATATTTAGATGTCTTAATTAATGATTTTTCTGTTTAGGAGAGCCGTCAAAAACTGGCACAGCAACAGTACGTATTTACACGAAGAATAAAAATGATGAAGAACCGAAATTTTCACAGCAAGTATACACTCCAAATGTCGACGAAAACGCAGGCCCAAATACATTGGTGACAACAGTGGTAGCGTCTGATAAAGATGGTGACAACGTCAGGTTTGGTTTTGTGGGTGGCGGAACATCATCTGGTCAGTTCGTAATTGAAGAAATCACTGGAGTAATTCGACTTCACGGGAAGGCGATATCTTTGGACAGAGACAAGTACGAGCTGAACGTAACTGCCATGGACGATGGAGCATGCTGTGTGAATGGCGATGCAACAATCCACACAAGCACTGCTGTTGTGGTAGTTTTCATCACGGACGTCAATGACAACAAGCCAGTGTTCAAGGACTGTGGAACGTACTATCCCAAAGTAGAGGAAGGTGCTCCTAATGGAAGTCCAGTCATCAAGGTATGAAAGCAAGTCGTCTCTAATGCCTTAACTGATAGCTGTAATGTCATCATAAATATGTACATCTATTGTAGAGGAAAGCTATTAAGGCTGATTGGGAAACAATCGTTTATAAGTTAGATTTTAAGGAAACACAATTTTGCAATTAAATCAGTGGCGTATACGTAAAGGGTTTGGGCTACCGCTGACCCTATTATTACACAAAATATATCTAACAATTACTTTAATTTTAATTACTATGGTAAAACTAATAATACAAAATTATTACATTATGTTATATTATAAACTTTTTCTTTTGTAATAGCCCCGGTAGCCCGCAAAATACGCCCCTGAATTAAATTAGCATCTTTCCTAGAGTAAATGTGAAACAAGATGTACGTACTACGATATACTTAAATATTCGAATCTCATAGATGTTGAGTTAAAGAAATTACTTAGAATTTAGATTGTATTCAGGTAAAAATGAAACATTACATTAATTTTCATCTTTGCAGTAGGTACATGATGACTGTGATACTTGAAGTGGAATGTGATTTTTTTTTTTAAGTACTAGTAGTGTCACTTCATTATTCATTATCTTTATTGAAAAATTAAAGTTCTGACTCATTTTTACCCTTCAAAGAGGTAAGTTAAAGAATTTGTGTAGTTAATAAAGGGCAATTTTCCATCTATGTAATTAAGATAACCACTGCATCAGGAGTGAGAAAATAAGAAATGATAGTCATTGTTACATATACTATATTGAATATAATATTAATTTTCACTGAAAGTTGCTTGTTTGAACAAGAAATAAAAATCTGGCAATATTGGGGATTAATTTTCAAATATTCCTTAAGGACAGAGGGTTACGAACGCATAAAAAAATTATGGCAAAACAAGCAGTAACACTTTTGACAACATCTACCACAAGATTTATGATAGCCATACATAAATTTTACCATTCAATCTTAAGAATGCTAAATTGAATGGCTTACAGTTCACTTAATTTAGATTATTAATTTGTCCTTTACAATTTGTTTAATTGTTGCAACAAATCGAAAATATATTTAAACATAATATCACATAGGTACATTTTCCTGGTAAACTAATGATGCCATTGGTCCTAAATTTTTATCAGATCTTGCATATTGCCTTTTGATAGTGAAACTCAGTTTTATTTTTATAACTCGAAAATTAAGTTATTTTCATAATTGTATACATACGATACTGTGAAAATTGTTTTTCCCAAACTCTAATGTTTTTAAATATCACAAAACCGACAGATCTTTCTCAGATTAAGTAAAAAGTGAGTTTCTTATAGCTGCATGTATATGTAAGAACTGATAAATCCTTAGGACCAATGAGATCATTAGTTCACCAGGAATTTGTACCTATGTGATCTTATGTTTCAGTGTATTTTCGATTTGTTGCAACAATTAAACAAATTATTTAGGACAGATGAATCATCTAAATTAAGTGAACTGCATGTCATTCAATTCAGCTTTCTTTCGAAATTCAGTGATAAAATTTATGTGACTATCATAAATATTGTAGTAAATATCGTCAAAATTGTCACTGCATGTTTTACTATAATTTTTGTATGCGTTCATAGCCGGCTACCCTTAATAGAAGAAGAATTAAATGCATATTATTGGGAAATATTGAAGGTAAAGTGCTTTTGTTAAAACCACACACATTTGAAGGAATTATAAAAGTTATCTATACTAATAATAATTCTGTAGCCGAAAGTTTTCTGGTAATTTTCGATTTTCCAAAAATAATTGGTCCTAACACATATAATTAACCGCCCTGAAACCAAAAATCGCTTTTTTCACATTTTTGTTTGTATGTATGTATGTATGTATGTCTGTCTGTCTGTCTGTCTGGATGTTTGTTACCTTTTCACATGATAATGGCTGAACCGATTTATATGAAAATTGGAATATAAATTAAGTTCGTTGTAACTTAGAATTTAGGCTATATGGCATTCAAAATATTTTATTTAAAAGGCGGGTTATAAGGGGGCTTGAATTAAATAAATCGAAATATCTCCCTTATTATTAATTTTCATGAAAAATGTTACATAACAAAAGTTTCTTTAAAAATAATTTCCGATAAGTTTTATTCCACGTAAAATTTTGATATGACTGATATTTAATGAGATAAATGAGTTTCAAAATTACAATAACAATGCCATCTAAGGTGGTGTAATGAAATAAAAAACAAATGACTTCGTCTATAAGGGGCCTTGGACAACAACAATCGAAAGCTATGAAACATACGGTAGCCTACAGAGAATGTTTCTGTGTTTGTGTGAAGTAATATCGGAAGCTAATTAACCGAATTGTATAATTAATTATTAATTCACCATTGGAAAGTGTAGTTTCTCTAGATGGACATAATGCTATAATGTTATTACAGTAACTTCTGAGTGAATCGAGGACAGGTAAGATTAAAATAGCTTCTTATGCACAGAAAACTTGATAGGCATTCTTTTCCTATATTTCCTAAAATAATTTGTATGACCAAATGAGTGGTCTCTGGATCAAAATGATCGCATTTTAATTTTTTAATACAATTTAAATTAAGTAACATAATAAATGATTTATCCTTCTATCAAACACGAATGTTCCCTGGATCAAATGTCCTATTTTAATTATGTAATTACTTTATATTTATTTCTAACGGGTGCAGCGGAGCGCACGGGTACGGCTAGTGAAGAAATAAATTCTTTCTTATAAAGATTATTAACCATACATATTCCTTTTCCTTTTAAATTATTAAACTTAAGCTTTGTATTCAAGTGGTTGGATAATGTGTCACCAGTTGTAGGAATAATAAAAAATCATGCAAATCTAATCTTTCAGGTAAAGCTTCCTGTAAAGCAGATTTGAATCATTTTTCCCTTTAAATTATTCAATAAAAATCATATCTCGATTTCTATTTCCAGAAATAGATAAAATCCATAACTATTCATTTTTCCAAAAACATACACAGCAATGTAACCAAGACGACAACATGCTTATGACCACTTCAGTGTTGATTGTTACACTTCATACTGACAGAAACGTTGTGAATGAATTTAAGAATACTTTCTGCGGTATTCTTTTCACTGTGAGATTGTCTTTCAGTGAGTGTGTAAATATTATATTTTGTCACAGTCTTTTAGGGATTTTTTTTCTCTTTTTTAATTGAAGACCTGAATTGACAAACACCCCATTCCAAAATTTACCGAATTTGACTTTTTACCTGGCAAATGTTGTGTTTTGCATAGGCTATCATCCTGTGAAAAAGAATACCCCAAGTCTGATATGATTTTGAATTATACAAATATTTATTTCAGTACTCTTATATTGTAAACCTATGTACAGTAACTTCTTGCTTACTATGTTCTTGCATAGGATTTCACGAGCTCTTTCTCTTAAATTTTGAAAGAACATGAACCATTTTGGTGTATTATTAACCACAAGTTTTAAAATGATCTTGCATTTGGAAATGCTTTACTACCAGTAATTATTATTTCGGATTCATTTCTGAATACACAGTCTGTGTTTAATTTAATGTTAGGGTCCTTTCATAAACTCTTCTTTCAATTTTTACTCTAATTGCAGTGTAAATAAATTTAAAGTATTGGTTACATGCTATTTATATCTGAACTTGTTTTTTATTAATGTAATAAAAAAATAAGGAAAGTAGACTTCCTCATAGGCCTATCACTCTTATTTATTATTAGAAATGGTTCAAAGATATGGAACACAAGTATTTGCATTCTATATTTGTAGAAGTTTCATTTTTCAAAAGAAAATCAATGATTCAATGAACTTGTAATCATATTTATATGCTTAAAGTATTCTTTGTCCTTTGTGGTAACTCAGAAATGGTGAGAAGATTTCTAAAATACAGTGGCGGCTCGTGACAAAATATTATGTGTGTTCACAATTTTGTGGTTCCAAAATCGAAGAATATTTGAAATCGTACGTTCAGTCTAATATGAAATGTCATGATTCCAATGTTTCACTATCGAAAAAAACCGTATATAAATTCAAAACAACATGTAATAATAATAATAATAATAATAATAATAATAATAATAATAATAATAATAATAATAATAATAATGAAACTCAGTCTTTTTATTTCCAATTTTTCTTGGTAAGCCAGTTTACCCAGTTCTTTACTGTTCAAAATTGCTTGAACAGAGTTCATTGTTTACGTTTGTTAAAAATGAATACATACCACAGTCTCGTTATTTACAAACGCGTGTGTTCAGTAATATATTTTGATTCACAACACACTGATACACTATTGCCTATACCAGTACTGTAATCCCACTCCCATAGATTACTATAAATACATGCCAGTAAATATTATTCTTAAATGTTATACACCACCATACAGATACTTAAATTCATACCACCACCACAGTCAACCAGCACGTGTTTGAAAGCCAAACTATGCTATTATGCCGACACTGAAGTATACTAATTCACAAACTACACTCTCATAGCAGCACTGTACACACATCCAAGTAAGTAAACGTTCCTACAGTCAGATGCTGACATCTACAGGCTATTAAATTTCCTCCTCGAGATATAGCACGTGAACGATAGGCATCGATGGACCTGACATCTGTAGGATAGATACTCATCATATTCACTTAACGCTTTGTGCTCTTGATGAGTCATAAGCGGCCAGCTAAAGACAATTTTCTCCCACTCATGCGTGAAATTCCTGTAACCATCTCGAAAATAGCACGACTTGTACTGAAGGGATGTTGCCAAGTTTACATAAGAAGTTGATGCAAGATGCGGGAAATTTAAAATACTCGACTCTGATATTATACATCCCCACTACGTCAATACGGTATCAAATAATAAAACTAGTCGTGCATTAATGGAAACAAGGTGTTCACGTGCTCTTGTGCTCTCATTGACGCACCGCCACTGCTAAAATAAAATAATTATTATTGTAAATTGGGGTTAAAATCTCTCTGAGAGATTATATAATAATACATATTATGTAGGCTTAATAATACATATTAGGTATTTTAGTCCAAGCATTCATATGAAATACAGGGACAAAGAGATTATTTTGTTAACATTCGTTATCTCTAAAATCTGAACCAAAATCTTTACTTTTTTCACTTAATTCCCTGAATTTCTATAAAATTTATCAGCCTCGGTAGCAATTTTCTGTTAATATATAATTTAGTCATACTATAGCCTATTTGATAGCTCCTATTAAATGATATTTACGAAATATGTAGTTATGTACGAAATTTTACTTTTCATTGTTTATAGCATGCAGAGAACGCTAAATTTTCAATGAAATATTTAGATTTGAATGAATTACACACTAATATTTTGTTAAATTTCATTAGGTACATGCAACTGATGAAGACAAAGGTGTGAATGGCCAGGTGAAGTACTCGATTGTGCAGCAGCCAAACCAGAAAGGCACTAAATTTACCGTTGATGAAGAAACAGGAGAAGTTTCAACGAATAAAGTAAGCCTGAAAAAAAAGTAATGGTAATTTTTTGTAACATTGCCACTAAATCTTTATCTCTCTGTTTCCCAAATAAGTGCGAGACATTACAGTTGTTAACAGTACATTTTGTCTGCTGTCCAGCTCTGTAATTGGAAGTTCTATAAAATAAAACACCATATAGATAAATCTGCTGCATAAAGGCAAAGATCATACTGAAAGGTAAGATGTTGTAACCAATTCCTAAATAGTGAAATCCTCCTAGACGAATTATTAATGAATTATTGGTTAAGTCAGTCAAGTAGATTTGGCAATTTTTAATGACCTCTTACAAGTATGGTACTCTCTTCGTCCTTCGTCCTTGTGTTCATGTGAAGGCGAAGGTAAGATGAACCTTCGAAACATGAATTCGTATATAATTTAACAGCAATGCAAAAAGTCAAAGTCTTACGTACCTCTTTTGAATAATCAACCATTTTTATTCTTTATTCTGAACAGTAGGCTACTATTCAACCAGTCTAGACTCGGCATCTATCCCAAATTACTAAGACTGGAAAAGTTACACATATTATTGGCTAAAACTTCTTGCCTTACCAACTTTCTAATCCAGCGCTGAATCTAATGTCATTCTCATGGGGTTACAAGTTAAACCTCGTTACATCTCCGATAACTTTATCAGTAGAACCAAAGTGGCCTACTCAGGACAAATTGAATTTTCACAAAACCAAGGAAGCCTCTCTAATCTCCCAGTGGAAATTTCTCAACAGTTATTTCAAATCTAATTATCCAGAAGGAGGATTGTAACAAAAATCTTATTACTGTCAATAGTTCATACAAGAAAATCTTTAACAAATTAATACAACTTCATTCCAACAATTCAACAGCTACCCTAAACAAAAGAAATCAGATATTAAATCTAAATCTACTGTAAATACTGCTATTAATCTCTTAGGCCACCTCTATTAGAAGTAGAATTGTCTGGTTTGAATATGTGGGCTGTTCTTTGTTAGAAGCCTTGGAAGCATGGTGCAAAAATGCTCTGGATTGGGTTTTGAAGTTGGGAATAGACTGATCATTACATTAATTACTGTTTTTTGGATGATGAAATTGTTTTCGTCCAGAAGGAGAAAGATATGGAGTATACATATGTTGAGGAATATTAATGAAGAATATCTGAAAAATATTTAATATAAATTTCCTCAAGATGGAATATATCTGCGTATGTAAGGAAACATCAAATCTCAAAATAGGAACTGAAAGAATAAAAAATAGCAGGACTTTGGGTCAGTCGTATGTTCAACAGGTACATAAATTATGAAAAAGTTATAGAAACAGAATTGCACAGAGAATAAATGCAATAAGAAAAGCACATGGTTTAATTTGGAATAAAAATATGCCCCAAGAAGTTAAGAAAATGATAATTCACAGCATAGTTTAGAACATAATGCTATATGGGGCTGAAATGAGGCCAATGACTATAAAAATACAAGACAGAATTTATAAATGTGGAACCAGATTTTATGAGAAGATGTTTACAACCAACAAGAGAATATGAGCTAGTATGGGAAGAAATTGAATTTTAATTTATTGAAATTGAAATTACAAATTATATAATAGGCCTATATATTTAAAATGCACAGTTTGCACCCAAAAGAGCAAATGCTCGCATCTGGGTTAGTTCCAGTTACATAGGAATACCAAAAGTTAAGAATGGGGATAGAATGTTAAAAAAATTACAATATCATGGACACTTTGGACGAATGTTGGAGGAGAGATGGCACAAAAATATCATGCATTGGTTATCAAGAGAGAAACCGACAACAAAACCTGTGAGGTGGAGAACATATAGAATGAATTGCAAGTAATATCATTAATTTCAGAGGATTATTCTTTGAGATATTTTAAACAAAGTAATTTAATACAATTTTGCTCGTTTTTGCTTCATTTTTGAGATAAAAATTGCTCTATATGAAATATTTCATATGTGTTTTGGGAAAGCCATTGATTTAATTCTCATTATGCTCAGTCAATTTAAGAGAGCAGTGTGTTATGATAATAAATAATAGAATTTTAGCTTTGTCCTTAAATGTACAGAAATTTGATCCGAACAAAATTGAGGCTATCAAATGCAAAACTCGCCTTATCCAGGTAAAGTGATTTGTCAGAAAATAGGAAAAACCCGTTATGGATATGGACAGTTTTGCATTTGATGGTAGTTTTCTGAGCTCTATGGAAGAGGAATTAGACAAGTTATGCACAAACCGGCTATATCAGCAGATAGAGAGCTGCAAGAAGTACAACATCCCATATGTAACTCATTTTTTTTAATTTTGGATAAGGCGAGTTTTGCATTTGATAGCCTCATGTAACATTGTAAAATTCTGTTGCAGAATTAAAAGTTACATTTGTTCGTATCAAATTTCTGCACATTTAAAGTACAAAACTAAAATTCAGTCAGTCAGACAGGCTAGCTGTTTGTAACGATCCCCACAGTAGGTTTTCACCTGACGACGAAGAGAGATCCACTCTTCGAAACGTTGTGCTACAATTTTTTAAAATTAGCAGTGAAAAAAGTCCAAGCAATTCAACCATTAAACTATTCGCCGTTGCTCTGCCCCCCTTCATTCAGAACAATAAAATATTTGTTTCATACACTAAAATAAAGTGATGGGTTTTTTGCTTAAGGGGTTAGATACAGCTTACAGCAGTAAAATTTTGGAAATATTCAACATTTTTTTCTCCATTATTGTATCTTGTACAATAATGAAAATTAGTATGTGTAAAACACACTGTCCTTTTGCTATATGAAAAAAGTATTTTTACGATAAAAAAAAACTTTTTTTTTTCTCTCCCAAAATTCAGTTCACTGTGCAGTGATGAAGCGTTTCCTACAGAACTAAAAAACTATCCAACATTCTGTGATGCAAGATCATTTGTCTGCCTTTGATAGATTGTTTGACAAAAAATAAATTCGTTAAAAAATGGTCAAATATCAGTATTTCCTTCTAACACAAAATAAAAATAAAATATTATTTATTAAGGAATGTAGTTGGAAGAGCATGATATTGTAAATGTGAGTTTCAGCAATAAAATAAAAGAAAGAGAACTTGAAAAAGTTAACAAGTTTAAGAGTTATGAGGGAAACACTTCACCACTGCACAGTGAACTACCACCATTATGAATTTTGAAAAAAAAAAAAAAAACCGTAAAAATATTTTTCTCACATAGCAGGAGAACAGTGTCTTACGCATATCAATTTTTTCATTGTTGTACAATACAGTAATGGAGGAAAACAATGTTGAATATTTCCAAAAATTTTACTGTTGTAAGCTGTACCTAACCCCTTAAATGAAATGTAAATGTAGGCCTTCTTTCATGTGTGACTCTTGTAGAATTTTGAAGCTTTATCTATTGTTTCTAGATAACATAGTGTTTGTTATTTACTTTATATTTCTAGCAGATGTTACTACAAAGAAAATAAATATTAAGTAAATTAAATGTAATATTTTCTTTGGTTGAAAACAAGCCACAAAATTGCAGTTTGATATTTTGTACTAAGTATTGTCTTAAAACGTTTATGTTCAAGTATAATCATGATTTATTACATCTTAGTGCAATTGTATTTTCTTCTCGAAACATTCACCATAAAAGTGTTTGATAATGACTGTACTTCAGTTGATTAGTTAGTTAAATTTAAAATGTTTATAGTTTAACTCTTTACATTTGATCACTTTGAACTAGCCAATTTTTCCATCAAGCTAACTTATTTACAAAGTTCTTGTGCTTCTCGTTTTATTCAAGAAGCAACAGCAATTTTTATTGCTAATAATATTAATTTGCTACTTATTTTGATTAAATGCTAATAACTTGTACATTTTTTATCAGGTATTCGATCGAGAAGGAGATGATGGGAAATTTGTATCTGTAACTGTGAAGGCGACAGATCAAGGTGAACCCTCATTAGAGGGTGTATGTTCGTTCACTGTAGAGATAACAGATGTGAATGACAATCCACCATTGTTTGACAGACAGGTAAACTTTTGTAGTTTCTCTCTATTACATTATTATTATTATTGTTATCATCATCATCATCATCATCATCATCATCATCACCTGTTCATTTTACTAAGCAAAAAACGATAATGTTTCATTTATACAGAGCCCGACAAAAAGATCTGACGTTTTTTGAAATGAGACAACACAGTTGTATTTTAATGTAAGTTGGTTTTTATTCTTTTATAGAAAAGGAGCATTATTGCCATTTAATGAAAAATAACAAAATTAGGTTTTTGGAAATTACACTCTCCAAATGACGTCCATTTTTTTTCCTAATGCACTCCTGAAGCCTAACTGAAGTTCAGAACTGCCCTGACTACAATGTCTTGTGGTATCGCATATCCTTGGCCTTACTGTTGACTTATGTTTTGATGCTGAAGAAATTAATCTGAAATTGTTTACCACAATAAAATTGTTGTGTTAGGCTGGGCACTTGCCCATGTCGACCCACATTGAAATGGTATTGGAACCTATGCTGCGTAAAAGCTACTGATAATTTCTTTTGAAAAAACATCTCCACTGCAAATGCCCGATGTGATGCGTTCTACAGATGCATTGCAACTGAAATGGCATCAATAATGGCGTTCATTCCCTACTCTCCCACTGCTGCGCAACTGTCTTAGCCACAGTTACTGCCAACTTAAGAACGTCAGATCTTTTTGTCGGACCTTATACTTTAAATGCACGTTACATGTTTTGAGTCTTCAGTGTAGCAGTATCCTATTATTTTTCAAGCATAAATCAGTTACCTAACTTTTGTGAGTTACAATTTTTATTGAATTTAGTTTGTTGTTTTAAATTTTAATTTTATGATACTATAACAATAGAGTATTATTATGTCTCTTATTCTTCATTTAGAATAAAGTGCATGCTGAAAGAAATAAAATTGATATATGAACTAAGAATTTCTTCATCGCTATATTCAAGTAGAAAATTACTTGTTGACATTATGTACACTAATTAAAATTCCTATAAAAGTCGTATATATAAATAAAGAAGACACTTCCGCTGTAATTCTTAATAACCAGATTATTTTGTAAACACATGAAGGGAAATTAAATATATTGTTATGAGGTGTTTTACAATTTTAAGATCTTATATTGCTTGACATATAATCACTTTCAATATTTAAATCTACCTGGTGTATTTTATGTAAATAAATTACTCCATTGCCAATATTTTAAAACAAGAGTAGTAAATATTTCATTAAAGTCTCTAAAAGGTAATACCAGGACATTCGAAAAGTAATGGCAACATAGTTACTGTTTCGCATTAAATTTATTTAGGTTACTTTTGTCATTACTTACTTCAAATAAATCGGCCTTGATAGTGTAGTCTGTATAGTGCTGGCCTTATGTGCTCGAGGTTGCGGGTTCGATCCCAGCCTAGGTCGATGGCATATCAGTAGATTTACTGGCATGTGAAAGAACTCCTGCGGGACAAAATTCCGGTACACCGGTGATGCTAACATAACCTCTGCAGTTGCGAGCGTCGTTAAATAAACCATAATTTTTTTTTAAATTTCACTTCAAATATAGTCCCCTACCATGTCAACAATATGTTGTCAAATCCTTGGGAGATGGCGGACTCCATCTGCAGCATCATTTCTGGATGCCTCTCTCACTGATTGATCTAAAACTCTTTGGTTGTCAGCTCTTGATTGAAAGTGAATGCCTCGCTTCCACCCATCTTGCAATAGTTCATTGTGGTAGAACTTCTCTCCCATAAGCTTCTTTTAAAAGCATCAACTTGCATTTTTTTTCTCTTGCCACTTGGATTTTTATGGAACACTTACTGAACATTTCTTAGAGCTGTAGTAGGCCTATGTGCTACAAAGCAGAAACAGTCACTGTATTTACAAAATATGGTTACTTCGAGACTTTCAAATTGTATATTTATGAAATAATTGCTGCTGTATTACGTATTACAAGATTTCAATGGTCACTGCTAGGAGCATTGATTTACAGTAATGTTGCCATTACTTATTGAATTATATACAGAATTCATACATTTTTAATTACCAGTACTTATTACATTGGATATGACGAGCTCATTAGAAGGAAATACTTTAATGTAGAAGCTTATATCTTAGGTAACCTGATAAAAATAGCATAACTTTCCATAGGCCTATGAAATTTGTGTAATTTATTGACATACTAATACTGTACTAATTCATTTATTTGTTTGATTTTATCTAGAAATACGTAGAGAATGTAAAACAAGACGCAAGTATTGGCACAAATATCTTGCGAGTATCTGCATCTGATGAAGATGCTGACAACAATGGAGCAATTGTTTATACACTAAGTGCTCCCTACAATCCTTCGGATCTCGAATACTTTGAGATCCAGCAGGAGTCTGGCTGGATTGTGTTGAGGAAACCGCTGGATGTAAGTCCCGCTCTATCTCTGGCTGGTTTGTGCTAGCTGTCATCTTTCTTTCACTCTTGCATACATACATGTCCTCAGAGTGTACTCTGAACAATGCAGAATGTAAGAGCTGGAGTGTCTGTGTGTTGGTTGGATGTGTGAGTCTTTGAAGGAGTGCATGTATGCAGTTACATTACTGAGTCTGCTTTGCTGCTGTTTCTTTTTCCATTCTTCCTATGACTTGTTTGAGGCAAGGGTTTCATTTGTTAGGCAAATAAACATGAAGCCTTCTGCTGAATTTTCGAGCTTATTTTTTTCACAAACGAAACTTCCAAATAAATTAATTACACCAAATCCATTCAATAGAAGAGCAAAGAAGAAGCACGAGACAAAGTTCTTAACAATAATGAGTGCTAAGAAAAGAAGCTAATTAAAGTTGTTAGAAAAGGAAGCATGTGATTGTGATACCAAGTGAAATGGTAGGAATTTTTGAGCAATCAATATGCCCAGCTGTTTATTTGTAACGAGCCTTGTATCAATTACAATTAATGTGCAATTTTTTAATCAGTGTATCGTTAAAAATAGTTCCAGTGTACATATCTCACAAAACTTATAATTTTGAAGTCTGCTTTATGATGTTTATGGGATTTTTTTATTCGAATTATGATTATACGGTAAAACTTGTTTTATACATTTTTACGGGGTACAAAAATGCATAAGTCTGAAAAATGTATACTGTAACTGAAGTAGTAGCAGTTAATAACATCTGAAATAGCATTTGAAGACTATACGGGAAGAACGGGTTAAAGATTATTTGTAGGAAATCTTAGCTGTTTAGAGACAAATTTTCACTGCAGAAAATTTTACGGAATTAACTTAATGAACAGTACGTACTTTGTTCTTTTCGTATGAACTTCATTTACGGGGAGTGATGGGTGAAATTTTTGGTAATTTTCAATCAAAAATCGCATTTTCGTTTTCTTGTAAAAATGAATCAGGCAATCGGCAATTTCTTATTTATATGTTGAGGAAGTTTCAATGCTCTGCGGCACTCGAAAGCATACAAATTACGCCCAAGATATAAATGGCTACACCCTTGAATTTAAATTCCATGCAAATTTTACAAGCTGTTTTCCCACACTTTTTTTCAGCACATTTCGTCAGTTTCGGTGTGTAAAGGCTCTTACAGTTTTGTTGCTAGGAACATAACATTTTAATGCATGTTCTATACACTGTAGTTAACAAAATAGAGCATGGGTTTTATGATTAAATGAATACTTTTCGAAATAAAAAATGAAATATTTATAGTGGCAATGGAAAATTTCTATTGTTAGGTATGCAGGGGTTGTTATTTTTCCCCCTTTTGTAGTAAAGATATAGGAAAAGTAATGCGTGATGTTTTCCTAAATATGCCACTGGTCTTGGAAAAAAATTTAAAATATTTTAGTGAAAAACTGAGCTACAAATTTCATTTTGAAATATGCAAATTTTTTCAAAATATTCTTGCTAATAACTCAGAAAGTAATTGAACAACAGAAGTGAAACTTCACCACATTATTATCTATCATACCGTGATCATGTGTACAAAAAATGAAGGACGTAGCTTGAAAAATATAGAAAATAGAAATTTCACAGATCACTCCCCTTTATAACTTGTAATTATTTTCCAAAAAAGTCGGTTATCTTGAACTGTTTACTATTGTTTGCTTCTAAAGAATAAACCATGTCCTGAAATTGTGATAACTGTTCGCTTTCTTACATTTTCACAGCAAACCTAATGTTAAACAAATTAATTTAGAACGTAAAATAACATTTCGTATCTTCTGGCTTTAAAATACAGTTGAGTAAGTGTAAAAAACGATGGAACGAAAAACATATTTCCGACATAAATTAATATGGAAAGTACTGTATAGAGATTTTGCTGGGACTTCAGAAAAAAAAACGAATAAGTTCGAAAAACATATGAAGTCCGAAACGCATAAAATAAGTTATACTGTATCATTGTCACTTAATGTGGAATTTTTTAATTAGTGTATCATTCAAACACAAAATAGAATTTCTGGTGAATACATCTCACAAAACGTATAATTTTGAAGTCTTCTTTGGAGCATTTTTTTATTCGTCCTGCAATCATAATATGCTTCCTTTGCTAATGATTTTAAGTAAGTTTTCCTCGTCTTCCTGTCACTTATTGTTGTTAAAAATGTGGTATTGGGTACTTCTTTGCTCTTTTTTGAAATGGATTCAAATTAGTTGAACAACTCCACTACAAGTTTGGTCAGTCACATTTGAAAATAGTATCGAGTTGCATGCTTTGTGTTTGTGGCCCACAAATGAAACTCTTGTCGTAGTTGGATTGAGATCACGTTGGTAGAACCCCGATGGAGTTGCAGAGCACATGTAAAGGTGATGGTAATATGATGGTACTAATTTCGGTGTGCATCCACACTTTGCAATAAGCAGACTGTTGTTGCGATTGTGTATATATCTTCAGCTTCTTGGGTTATATTACTTGATTTGATCACACGTTACTTTACGTTGCTCTAAAGCATACAACATTTCACAGTAAATATATCTTGAATAAGTTTCCTTTCTACGGCACTTACCTTGAGTACTTTTCATTATGTATACTGTACTTCACTGTTTCAGACATATACACACTGTATATCCAAATGCACATTTTATGAGTTCTTGGCGATTTGAAATCCAGTATCATAAGCTTGGATATACTTTGAAGTATATGTTTTCTTACCAACGCAATATTTTGATAAAACTGGGGATATAACCACTTTTTTCAATATTTTACAGTATTTGAAGAGCTGTTCTTCATGATCAATGTAGTGAAGACTAAATGTTGAATTTTTTTGTGGTTGATACCTAAAATGTATGCTGGATTCGTAAGAATCCAATATGCTAATTTTGTTCAACTGCTTTTCAGAGAGGGTGTAGTGATTTTTGCAGATTGAAACTACAATTTTATTGACATAGTATGTTTTTGTCTTGATATGTCTTTTTTTGCCTCCCTTTTCAGGAGGAGACAAAGTGATAGTATACGATGTTTGTGGCATTTTGGTCGACTAAGAGTATCAGAGGTGGATTTTTTTGAGCCCTTTTGGTGGGTTTACTCTGATATTACTTGGTCGATATCACATTTGTGACATTTTTCCTTCTGTGTATGGGGCAGCGTACCTATCAGGAAAGCGTCCGTCATTTTTGGACGCCGTGTTTAAGAGAACGTCGTCTTTTTTCACCCTCCTTCAATCCCCACTGACATTTGGAAATGCATAGTTTTCCGCATGTAAACTGCCTGCTTTGATGACATTGTTTATAATTTTGATACTCTTGTTTTTATTTCGTTAATTGCACCATTTCTGTTCTTCGGAATTGAACCACAACAAGGGATGTTTTCCAGTAAGTAGGTCACTCCATGTCTGTGTCCAAACATGGAATGGAACATTCAAGCCTCGTGATTCCGTAGTGGTATAGAAGTAGTATAGTTGAAATAATGTTAAGTTGCATTACTATTACCAATTAGCCTGTATCAAATTTAATAATTTTCGTCATCGGAAGTAAAAATCCGATGATATCTGACGGTAACTCTTAGTAGCTATTGCCTGTTAATGTCTTGAAGTTTGCAGTCAGAATATAATGAGAACGAGTCATTTATATATCATATGAGACATTCATTAAATGCATAGTTAAGTTTTATCAGATTATGTGTGGTTTCTTTGTCCCTTAAGTTTTTTAAGTTAGAAAGGTCAGGATTTGTGATATTTAATTTGAGTTTGATTGTTTTGATTTGTTTGTTTATTTATTTGAATTAAACGTTGTGCTTGTTATCTCCCCATTGACCTGACGGCACATCTTTTCATGCCACTGTAGCGAGAAAGGTACCGCCTGCGTGTCCGTGCCTCGGACAGGGGCAGCCCTCCCTCCTATGCAGATGTGGACGTTGAATTAGACGTCGTAGACAGGAACAATAAGCCTCCTCTGTGGGACGTGAACGTATACGGCCCCATTCACATCAAAGAAAATGTCACAGTTGGTACAGTAGTGACGTCCGTGAAAGCCAGGTTTGTATCGCCACGTCGCTTAGTTGTAAGCTCCTCGGTGACAAGGCTGGTGCATTCCCCTGGTAACCGCGCACGACTGGGGTGCTGCCGACGGCTGCAGGAGAACGCCACAGTTTCGTCGTTCAGCGGGGGGAACGAGTTCGCGGCCAGGCGCGGGGAAGGTTCGGTTGCCAGGAGAATCACCCCGGTCACTCTGCTGGTTGGGTTCATCCACCTTGCGTGCCCCCGCCCTCTGTCCCAAGTAACCATCCTTCTCTCGATTAGTACATAAGGACTAACATGACTAACGGCGTGATTTTTTTCTTGTTTTTCCACTGAACATTTTTTAATATAGCGAGAAACATACAAGTTGGAGGCCATGGCTCAAGATAAAGGGTACCCTCCCTTGTCCCGAACCGTGGAAGTTCAAATTGATGTTGTGGACCGTGCAAACAATCCTCCAGTGTGGGACCATGTGGTCTACGGACCCATCTACATTAAAGAAAACATGCCGATCGGGGCAAAAGTTGTATCGGTTAAAGCCAGGTCTGTCATCCGATTCAATGTTGGTTGCTCCGTGCGGCACGCCTGACCCTTGCACGGCACTGTGGGAGTTGTATATTGCACGCTGCCTCCCCACACGTAATGCACGTCCAAACTTCATCTTGGTGTGTGGTTGTCCAACCCAACCCCTGTTACCCTGTACTACTTGTCATGTGTTATGAGACCATCTCGAGTCGGTCGGGAAAGTCTTAGTTAGTCGCCGGATCAACGCTTGTGCAATCAAATGGAAACACCACGGTCCCACTGCAGGCTTTTGTGACGCGCTGCTGTGAGGCCTCATTTCAGAAAGCGCCCTCTAAATTGACGGGTGTTTCCATTTCATTGTGCTAAATGTACTTACTTAATAAGCCTTGCTGGTGTGGGCTATGCTAGAAGTCTCACAGTCAGCACAGCTATATGTAAAAGAGCTGTACTCTGTTTTTCGATAAAGAAGTCATACTAAATCTCTAACACCCACAAGAAATTTAGGGATCTAACTTGAATTATGTCTTCTAGCAGATACATACCTTAGACTTACTTATTTGCACTGAATGTTGTCATTCACTACATCTTTCAAGACTGCACAAGATATCACTGTTGCATTAACTGAAGCGCAGACTTTCCTTTCTGTCTCAAGCACCAGTCTATGCAGTAATCTCAAGGAATCTGGTATTTCAATGCTTTCTGGGTTTGTGTAATATTGCTGACAACATTCAGTGTAAACTTGCAGTGATGTTTATGAAGTAAGTAAAATTTGTTTCATAATTGGTTAATATTTTATTAAATTATTAATATAATATAAAATGCATTAATGAGCCATGTTTTAACATGCATAATTGATCAAGTGATAGCTGGCTTAAAGAGCATGCCAAATAATTTGTGTAACAGAAGCTTTGTTATGGGAATGTCTAGGTGTGGGATTCCAGGCGATACCCATGTTTATAATGGTAATATTCCGATGCTTCATTGTCAGGCATTTACGTAACTAAGGTAAATACGTTGCAGCATCAGCAAAACTTTTTTTTATTTTTGAATTTCATGACAATAACTTTTTTGTGATTTTTGTAGCATGATTTTTGTTAGTAGTTTTTGTAGTACTATTTTGTTGTAAAATTTGTGGATGCTGAGAAAACAATAATTATGAAGCAAAAGATGAAGTTATTTTTTTATTTTTTAACAGTTTCAAGTTGCATGTTTGCATTTGTTAATGTGTGACAATTGGTAAAACAGCAATGTATAGTACAGTATCAATTTCTGCCTGTGCCATAAGCATTAAAAGCGAGTTGTAAGTTAGACAATATATCCATTCAGAAACCCTTCAGGCAATTTTGACATGCATGTAGTGAACTTTTTACATTTTTTGAATTTTGAAAGAAACATTTACAATTGTAAAAATTTGAACTGTCAATCAGATTTTACACTACATGAGAACTATACATAATCATTATTTTGTCTTTTAAAGAAATGGGGAAAGCACTGAAGAATTCAGGTAACATTTATATAGACATTTTGCTGAACTAAAATTTCATACATATTCCTAAGATAGTCTTGGAACTTACCATAGATACTGATATTAATAGATTGTATTAGCAGATTATATTGAATACAAATTTGAACTTAATAGGAATAGTTTATGCTAAATGTTACTGTGTTTCGCTCATTTATGTTATCATGTCTTCACAGCTCTGGGATAGATGGGAATCCCACAGTGTTCTATCACCTTATGCCAGGGTCAACAGCACAAACCAACAAGTTTCATACGTTTTACTTACAACAAAGAGCGGATAACGGATTCACTTGGGCAGATATAAAAGTTAATCATCCGTTAGATTATGAAACTATAAAAGAATATAATCTAACTATACGAGTAGAGGTAAGATTTCATCTTATAAATTATATATTGTAAAAGGAAGGCAATAGAGTGTAATAAGCACACTTTTGAACACTGAGAAAATTAATATAATTAAAACATAGGAAAATTGTGCATTGGCAGAGCATCTCATCTTAAGTTGTATGATGATTGTAGTAGAATTTATACTCAGTATTATATCTCATTGCCTAGAATTTATTTTATAATATTGTGTAGTGCATTATTTTATAAGAATAATTATCTCTTGTGGTGTAAATTATTTGAAAGTGTAATTTTAAAACTGTATTTTCTATAATTGATTGGTAGTGGTGGTGGTGGTGGTGGTGGTGGTGGTGGTGGTGCTGCTGCTGCTGCTGATGATGATGATGATGATGATGAAGATGATGAATAAAAATAAAATTAAAATTTCATAACCCTTTTTATTTGATTTCTTAATTATTCATGTTGCTGCGAAAATATTTCGTAATGTAATTGGTACTGCCCTCAGATTCCCTGTCTTAAAGGCAGAAAATTATACTCTACATATATACTCTACAGAGAATCTACATCAGTGGCATATACTGGTTAAAGGGTTTGGGCTACCGCTGACCCTATTATTACACAAAATATATCTAACAATTACTTTAATTTTAATTACTATGGTAAAACTAATAATATAAAATTATTACATTATGTTATATTATAAACTTTTTCTTTTGTAGTTTCCTTGGGCTACCGGTCCCGGTAGCCCGCAAAATACGCCCCTGATCTACATAAACAACTTACCTGATTATTTTTTTTATCTATAAGGTATTTTATTTATTTATTTATGTTTTTTTTTTTTTTTGTAAAGTGTGGTCCAGTCTGGTTCTAAAAATTGAAGCTACAATAACCTATCACCCACATTTCTTTTTTACCGTTACTTAGGGCAACCACAGTCTAGAACATACAGTCACGAAGCTCAATATGTAGTAAATATGCATCCATAGATAGTTGCTAACTACTAGGATCGCTAATATCGCCTCATTACTGACAATACGAAATAGTATCGGCACAGTCTATTGTTCCTAGCACCCTCACAACTCAACCTTCGTGACTGTATGTACTATACTGTGGTACTACCACAGTCACGAAGCTCAATGCGTAGTAAATATGCATCCATAGATAGTAGCTAACCACTAGGATTGCTACTATCGCCTCATCACAGATAATGCGAAATAGTACCTGCACAGTCTATTGTTCCTAATATCCTCATAAACTCATACTTCGTGGCTATATATACTAGACTGTGGTACTACTCTAGAATCTATTTTTTAGCTAATGCAATAAGGTAGGCCATGGCTTCATCTACAACTTCTACTGTCTGTATCGAGCAAAGATATTAGGTATCCAGTATATCGTTGACTGCTTCAATCAGCTGGTCATCCTACTGACAAAGAAATGTGATTGGTTGTGTTCTACTGTAGGAAAATTAAGACCAATGAACGTTGGCTTTTTTTGTGCGTGTCTGTGTGACACTAGCAGGAGTGATACAGAATGTAAAGATGGTGGAAGACAAAGATATTTTTTGTCTCGCGTAAGTTTTTGCGCGTTGATTTTAGTGACATTGATCGAGTTTTGTTCTATGCTTTATGTTTAAATACTGTAATGTAAGTATGCTTTCCGTAAGAGTAAAATAATTTTTTCCTGTAATTTTAATTGTATAGTTTTTAACTTATGCCTAAACCTACACCTTCGAATATACTCATATTTCTCTTCTTGCAGTTCAGTAGAGATCGGCTGCTAAATGCATAGTCGTTAAAATTTAAGTTTCCGGGAACAAATAAATACTAAGTAATGACGATGTAGGTGGTGATATAATTATACATTTTATTACTTTTTTGACCCCTATATATAATGTACAGCACGCTCCGCCACGAAATTGAGGGAATAATACGTGTTCAAAGAGAAGTTATTTTTCCAGCGATTGTTCTTCGAAAATTATACATCAAAAGTACGGTATGTTTTCTCTAATATTCTTTCGAGACTTACATAGAGCCAAATAATTTCGCTACAAAGTAAAATACACCTGACTTAAACAATTTCAAGTGTGTCTTTTTTTTTTAATATAATGCATTAGGCCTGCTGTTATACTCTGTTGCCATTCCGTCATGATGTACTAGACCATTTTGTACTCATACTGTATGTGGAACGTAAACAGTGACGCTGCGACCTTATGTTATTACTCTGTTAGAAAGAGAAGGACATCGTATATGAACCGACGTTCCACAAACAGAATGATTGGGTAATATATTGCAAACTCTTCCAATCTTTTAATTACATTACCGTGCGCTGAAAACATTTAAAAGCGTATTTTATTACGGAGTAATATTATTCCTGGTATAGATATGGTAAATTCGACTTCAGGAGTAATATTGCTCCCACCAGGCTGAAATGTTAACAAAGAAAAGATTTTAAATGCTAATTATACAAAACATACAAGGTGAACCATAAGTAATGTTATTAATTCTTGCGGATAATTCCTTTAGTAAAGAGCAATAAAAAGTCAAAAACCCTTTTGCTGTATTTTGATTAGTTTTTCAGAAAAAAACATCTGCGCATCTCTCGAGACAGGGAATCAAAACTTCTGCTTAATTTGACGTTAAAAATTGGTCATTAAGTGAATTTCCAGCCGAATAAATAAAGAATTTTCAATATTTGCTATAGAGGTTAGTAATCTCCCAAAGATACTCTACATTTGAGGTAGGCTATAACAAATTTTGGCTAGCATAATTCGTTTTGAAATAAAGAAAGAAATGTGTTAGTTCTATATAAATCACCCTGTACAGTTATTCAATTAAGCTAGTTGAGTAAGTTCTCTGTTAGACGATATTGTAGCAACAACATGGGAAATTGCTTGCAGAATAATGGGGCCCAGCAGCTGGCATCCGAAGCCACGGTCTTCATCATGCTGGAGGACGTGAATGATGAAATTCCACTTTTCACTGAGCGAGAACAGGAGACTGTTCTTGAAGGTGAACCAATCGGTACCAAAGTGACGCAAGTGAATGCAATCGACAAGGACGGCACCTTTCCGAACAATCAGGTAAGAAAATGATTTAGTGATGTTTTTATTGCATGTTTTCAGTAATATTTTTCCAACGTGCCTTAAGTTAATAGAGACATAGGATGAATTTCTTATCTGAAGCACTGTTCATTGAATAAAATCTTGGCTTAATAGTTATTTGAAGTCTCTTATATTGAGAGATCCTAGTATACAAAGAGATTTTTCCATCTGCGTGAAGTCGTTTGAAATTGGAAAGGAAACAATGATGGATTAATCAGGCGGGTTTTATTTAGTAATTACTTAGTTTAATGGTTCATTGTGTTTACCATATTTGGAATATAATATTAGTGGTAGCGTCTGATTGTGGGAATTGTGTTGCTCTGTGTTTAACCCTATGCCGACGTGCATTTCCGTAAATACTACGAGTTAAAGGTTAGGTTAGATGATAAGACAGCTAAGTGACATGAGACCGAGGAATATGACAAGGTTAGAGTGGGTTAGATGAGGCAATAACTAAGTGATAGGAGACCAAGGACTGCGACAAGGTCACTATTCAACCAATCAGGAGGTTGGCCCCTATAATGCATCTGTTCCGTGTGTGATAGATAAGGGATTTGTAGTTGGTACTGCTAAAGTAAACAAATATCTTTTTTTTTTTATTATTATTTATTGTTCAATACACTCCCAGAATATTGTACGAAATGGAAACATAAAAATTGGAGATTTTTCCTTCGAAGAGATGGAAAAATTCAGGTATCTTGGAGCAACAGTAACACATATAAATGACATTCGGGAGGAAATTAAACGCAGAATAAATATGGGAAATGCCTGTTATTATTCGGTTGAGAAGCTTTTATCATCTAGTCTGCTGTCAAAAAATCTGAAAGTTAGAATTTGTTCTATATGGTTGTGAGACTTGGACTCTCACTTTGAGAGGGAAACAGAGATCAAGGGTATTTGAGAATAAGGTTCTTAGGAAAATATTTGGGGCTAAGAG
This sequence comes from Periplaneta americana, assembly GCF_040183065.1. Lineage (NCBI taxonomy): Eukaryota > Metazoa > Arthropoda > Insecta > Blattodea > Blattidae > Periplaneta > Periplaneta americana. The sequence continues at coordinate 38,496,478 of NC_091117.1, read as the reverse complement.
TCATGAAGTTACAGGAGAATGTAAAAAGTTACACAACACAGAGCTGCACGCATTTTATTCTTCACCTGACATAATTAGGAACATTAATTCCAGACGTTTGAGATGGTGGGGTTATGTGAGGGCGGCTATGAACCTGCAGGTTCCTTAAAAGCCGCTTGTAAGTAAGTAAGTAAGTAAGTTCGATACATCCTTTTAACCCTTATAGCCCAATCACGGAAGAACTTCATGATATCTTTACTATGTTAACTTTTGCAATTTCCCTGGCTGACTTGTTTCGAAGTTCAGTTCGTTTGAGTGTTAATAATAATAATAATAATAATAATAATAATAATAATAATAATAATAATAATGTTTTATTTTCGCTGGCAGAGTTAAGGCCATAAGGCCTTCTCTTCCACTCAACCAGCCTTAATCAATACAATACATAAATTTAAATTACAAATACTTTCACTACACTTAAAAGGTTCTCCAGCAATAATCTTCACTACACATTTATTTAAATTTAGATAAATCTATAAGGTAAAGTAGTAACTTAATTTATGAGCTAATTTAATTCAATGAATTATAATTAATTTAATATTTGAGATAGCTAGTAAAATGATGAAAATTAATTTAATATAAGCTTACTAGGACTATGTTACAGGGAGAATATATATATATATATATATATATATATATATATATATATATATATATATATATATATATATATATTGTTCAGGAACTTAGCACCCTAGAACAAAATAGAATTTATAAACGTACAAAAACACACCCAAATCACATCCTGAACACTCAAATGAATTTCAAAACACACATCCTTTTCGACATAATCATGAACACACCTCACCACAACAGGAAACCAGAAGACAGCATAGGATCTTAACTATATTTCGGACAATGAAAGATACCACGTCGAAACTAGTCAGCCAGGGAAATTGCAAAAGTTAACACAGTAAAGACATCATAAAGTTATTAAGTTTTTTTTTATTGTTTTCGTTGCTAGTGAAATATAGAAATCACCATGTTACTTCGCCTTCAGATGGTGGAAAAAGTGTTGGAAACAGAGAGTAACCTTAGGAGGGGAATTTCGGTAAACCAGCGTCTATCGAAATTTAATTCATACCCATTTTTCTACCCACTGCACTCAACTCATACAGGCCTGTTAAATGTGTAGCTGAAACTTAGTTCAGAACACTTCCAACTTTAATTATTCGGTATTCAGTTGTTGTATTTGGTTTTAAATTTCTTCTTGCAAGGAAACTGGGGTAAAGTCTAGAATCTGTAATGAAATGAAAAAAATCCTGTTTTAGTGTTAGCAGTTTATAACAGTAAACATTAAAATAGTCTTTTCTTTTCTCAATTTACGCTATTATAATTGTTATCATAGTTCTTCGTTACCTCTTCAAGCACATCGTTCACTAACTTATGTTAGGTAAGTTTTAATTTTATTAGGGTTTAGTTCTACCTGAGCCACCTTCAGTTATAAGCCGGAGCATTGGTACGTTTGGCAACACTGAGCTGAGGCGAAACAAACACGTGGTTTGAATGAATTCGACATTACCAATAGTGCTTTGATTTGTCACGTATACATTTTCGACATTAATTTATACAAAAGTAAGTGGAGATGATCAAGATTCGGAGTATTGTTGTACGTAATTCATTATGTAATCCTAAATTGTATTTTATTTGAGTTTCAGAATATCGTGTACTTAAGTATTTGCATACAACGACTGTGTCACTTAAAATAACTTAAAAGAATTAAAAGCATACGTGTTTTTTATTGATGGTACAAGGGCAAATAAATAAATACATAAAGAAATGTTACTCATACCAAAAATAAATAATTCAGTTAATTCAATAACGACGTACTTTCCGCGAACATAATTTCATCGACACACACTAATGTTATAACATTCATTTACATTTAAAATCGACATTAACACAAATACGTGTTTTTGTATTGTAGGTCTCCACTTGACAGTTATTTACAGTGTTGCCAACCCAAGGTTCCAACTTTCTATATTAGATGGCTCTGGTTCTACTATAAGATATTGTCAAATAAGACGTTCTTGTATTCAGTTACCATGACAACGTTAAATTTTATTTCGGTTGTGGAATATCTTCATTATGTTATTTATATTTTGGCACACCTACATGGAAACTGCTGTTTTTCATAATATATTATTGATTAGAAAGTTATTCTTTGCTGTACGCGTACAGCAAAAATATTGTTGCTATTTCCTTTTCCGTACGAATACTGCAGAGTTTTCATAGTAATACAAACAGCTATGACAACACAATAAGTGAACTCTATCAAGTCACAATATCAACACATCGCCGACTATGAACACAGAAATTGTAGTCAGTGCCTCCTAGTCGACAAAAAATGCTAACAGATAATTTTATTTAGCTTTTACTTACAGAAGCAAAAATATTGTACAAACAACTTCATAACGTTATAACTAGACCTACTATAATAGCGCATTATGCAACGAGCCTATAATGATAGTAATTAAGAAGCGAGTATGGATGTTTATGAAACGAGCGCAAGCGAGTTTCATAATTTTCATACGAGCTTCTTAATTACCATTATAGGCGAGTTTCATACGACTTTTTATGCTCGACCATATTTCTAACTTGAAATTATTTAGATGTATACATTTTATTTGTATATGACAAGATCGGAAGTGACCTTGTTCTAGATCGTGAATTGTGAGATGTGCGCAGAGCGAAAGTATTGATTTTTTCCGACGAACAATAATGTCATTGACCTTGATGTAATTCCGTTAAACTTAATATAACCTTGATTATTGAATTCGACATTGAAAAACGAGATGACAAATTGAATTTATTTGAATATTATTTACAATTAACGCTAATTATTATAGTAACAGAATATAACCTTCTGCGACAGTATTGGATTTCCAGCCTCCGTGACTTTTCGCTAATTCTCTTTCGATTGCATATCCGAGAATAATCGATACTTGAGGTTTTATAACGGTACAAAGCTGACTTGTCATTGGCTGAACACCTGTAAGCTGAGTTGTCATTGGCTGAACACCTGTACTTTAATGAGTAGGTGTACTTTAATGACATGCATTAAAGGACTGCTACCAGGTGTATAATTACTACATTTCGGCATGGTCGAGCATAAAGACTGTACCGTAACTACATAACAATCATGATTTTATATCTAAACCTATTCGTACTATGAAGAAAATGTAGTATTAGTAGGCCTTGACTCCTAGCCTACAATAATATCTAGGTTTGTTCCAGCACTGTTCAGAATCGATTCTGAACTGTCTGCTCATATGCAGTAGCTCAATGTGCATTCCACTGATTCCGAACCGGTTCTGAGCTCCCAGTTTCCTGTTCCATCGTGCTTTGAAACTCATTCGGAACGCGTGAAATTGGTTCTCGATTAAGAGCAGAAACTGGGACTTCAGAACTGCTGACGCATAGGCCGTGAAGGAACAATTAAAAAAACGTTCCGACAACGTAAAATTCCGAAATAGTTCTGAGGTCTTACTGAACTGGTGCATGTATCGAAAGATGTTCGGTATTGGTTCGTAACCCGTTCTGAATTGCTTGTTGGAACAAACGTAGTCTATGATTTAGGCCTATTTAATAAGTTAATTAATTAACATAGAATTTCCATGTAGTCGTGCAAAAAAATTTTGTATGTAACTGATATGAAAGTATCTTTCGCGCACTCGACTAATGCGTCATCTATAAATATTTCACCCTTACACAAAAGTATCATTTTCTTAGTTACGTAAATAATATCTTCTGATTTTTAAGGACAATAAAGTAATAAAAAAAGACATGATTCACAGAGAAATTTGTATAATCTATTGCAATTTTTACAGTGTAGATTCCATTTCTGAGACCCAGATCTGTGTGAGATGAGGGGCAAATACGAGAAATGCTGAAGCCAAGAGACAAGCTGTAGAACATGTATCATGTATCTGAATGCAGTGCTGCCTATAAGAAAAAGCAACTTCGTTCAATGTGCAAGCGAAATAACAGTGTTTGTGTTTGAGGTGGACCAAAATGAAGAGTAGGTATAGTTGGTGCAGATCTTTCAAGCGGTATATTACTGCGTACTATTATTTCTCGCGCAATCAATTTAGCCGTAGGATTGGAATGAATTTTCAGGCATTTGATAATATAAAAAAATAAGCATTAGAAACAAGACCTAATTATTGTTAGATTCTAACAGTGATTACGATGAGTTACAGTTCTAAAATTTCACGGGAAAAATCTGAATAACGTGATATAGGCCTATGAGCCGTTCGGAGCAGAAGTGGTGTAAGTCAAAATTGAGTAATGAGGTTTAAAGTAAAAATTCTGCAAAATACAGCGCAAAGTAGCAGTTAATATGTCCTTCGTGCTATCCACTGACTACTAATAGTTTAAATAAATTCAATATTAATTGCTACTTTGCGCTGTATTTTACAGTGTTTTTACTTTAATCCTCATTACCCATTTTTGACTTACACCACTTCTGCTCTAAACAGTTCATATCTTCATTGCACTAATAGTAGCTGTAAGAAGTACTTGTCTACTGGTGTGGAGTAACGGTTAGCATGCCTGACCGTGAAACGAGCGGGCCCGGGTTTAAATCCTGGTTGAGTCAAGTTACCTGATTGAGGTTTTTTCCGGGATTTTTCCCTCAACTCATTAAGAGCAAATGCTGGGTAACTTTCGGCGCTGGACCCTGGATTCATATCGCAGGCATTATCACCTTCATATCATTCGGACGCTAAATAACCATAGCAGTTGATAAAACGTCGTAAAATATACCAGAAAGAAAATTAGAAAAAAAAATACATTTTTCGCTTCTCGCCCTCACCACTCCCCCCTTTGTCAGTATTGCATTATAACGGTTCAGTTAGAGGTAGAAAACTTAGAACTAAACTTTAGATAACCCTAGCACACTTCGTGATTTAGCTGGTGGATTTATCTGTATCTGAAATAAATTTCTATACCGTAAGTGGGTAACTTTTCTTGCAATATCAATAAATCGAAAGACTTTGAACATTTACATTATATGCGATAAACTCAACAATGTGAACGAGTCCATTACCCTATACTAGGGAGACCGCATATATACATAACCTACTTGGAAGATTTTATTATAATCCGATGAGGTTGGGATTAGAGAACTACAGAATAGGGCTTAAAACCAGTTTGTATTCAACCAGTCGTCATAGAACATCCGTCAAGTTCGAGGATTCGATCGAATGTTCGACCTTGAAGCAGTGAATCCTGATGTTTTGCAGGCTAGACAGAACACCAGGACCATTTCATCATACACAAACACTAACTTCTTTGAGTACACAATGGAGTAAAGTAAATTTACTTTGTCTAATTAAATAAAATGTGTTTGCTTGAAATAGACATACAGTTGTTCACTTTTATACTCTTAAATTTTTATTATTTTGATAACCAATAGGTAAGTGAACAAATGGACACCAGTAATAGCAAAGGAAATGAGCGTAATGTATAATGTGGAATGTGATTTGTAAACAAATGCAAAAATAGAAATACAATTAGGCTACTTACAAAACAGAAGAGCAAATATTGAGATAACATTCCAGTGCAACGTTTATACTTTAAACTGAAAAAGTTTACTTCCAAAATATAGTAAGTTGTTCATATATAATGGTTTTTAATTACTCTAAGCAGATGCATTATTTTTTTCATGAAGAAATAATTTTTAAAAAGATACGTTATTGAAAAAAAACTCTCAGTCCCCTAATGGTTTTAGTTTCACGTTGCACATTGTTAACGATACCCACTGTAATACCTGGATGGCTCAATGTGGTCTGTTTTTTATACCTCAGTCCGTCCACCAACAAAGAGCGCGAAACAACTTGAACATTCATTAAAATGAACAGTAGGGTAGTCCTAATGACGGAAGAGCTTTGCATATTGCCTACAGTACAAGGCGTTGAGTAGCAATACAGTATATTATTTCCCTTTCATTTTTTAACTGGTTGAAGAGGGCTCTAGTTGCAATATATTTAAGATACATTTTATTCAGTTGTGCTTTTAATAGACGCGAAACAGATGTATGCACAATATATGCGTGTCTCAGCCAATCCATAAAATAAGGGCATTTTTATTTAACCCTTAAATTGACAAAAGTATCCTATAGGATACAACAGTCATTCCATAAAATAAGGGCATTTTTACTTAACCCTTAAATTGACATAGTATCCTATAGAATACAACACGTTAATAGGCTATAATTATATGCTATAATTTTAATAGAACAATAAAAAAAAATTGGTAGGAAAATTAAAATTTCACTATACTATAATGTTGTACAGCATATAAAATATGGGCATTGCGGTAGTTGTTTTCTTTACAGTCCGACACGGTTTAATAAACTAGTGTGAGAAATGAAGTTTAGCCAATTTAAGGGTTAAAATAAAGTTAAGGAAAAGTCTATGTAGGAGTAGGCCTAGTGAAATTGGAGCTCGTAACAATAATAATAATAATAATAATAATAATAATAATAATAATAATTTATTTATTTATTTACTTATTTTTTTTAGGTTTCAGCACCTTAAAATTTTGATGTATAAATTTAAATAGTTTGTGTCAATATCATATAACAATTTTTTTTGTCTAAAATGATCACATGGCTTCAAAATTGTTGTATACTATGTGGTGCATAGAGATCACCTGCCTCCATATTGTCAGCACGTAAAATTGTTAATAATTGGGGTAATTTACTATTTAAAGAGCTGTAAGTAAGTTTTATTGAAATGAAAAGAGGAAAATAAATTCAAATTTAAACTTCACCTTTTTTGTCCCACCCGTAACACTGCCAGCAACTTTTATTTAGTTATTTTGCTAGATAAATATATTCTTCAAGGATCTTAAAAAAACGATTTATAAATTTTTAAACCTCCGTTCCTTCATTAATATCGGTATTAAAATTCTGACAGTAACGAAAGAACAAAAAACGTTTGGTTTAGCATTTATCACAAAAATGCTTTTTCAATTTTTCTCCCACCCATAACAAATTCTAAAAATATTATTTCAAATACATCGATATTAAAAAGTTCTAACAACATGCATTATGTAGAATAATATGCTTCATTTGAGGAAATCAAACATGTAAAGTTACATTGCATTATTTAAAGTAATATAACCATTTGAAGTTAAAAAAACTGGGTAAGAAAATCCCACCCATAATTATAGAATTGCTGAACTACAGAAAGTTAATTTAGAGTTGACAGTACTCACAAAATACAGACGGATAAATAACAATAACAATATTTACGGGATATTCTGATGTGCTTATAAATAGTATACTAGTTAATTGTTGCTTGCCTGTGGCATTAACAGCCCTTTACTTGTCCGCCTAGTACATTCTGTTTTAATAAATTATTTTTATTTACAGTATTTATCCCAATTCTATTAACTCTTCCTTCTGTATTGACGTTACGCTCAATCGTAGAGAATTTCTCAAATCCTCGATCCATTTTATTTTTATTTTTTCTTCTTTTATTATTATTCTACCAGCTAAGAATGACATAGAACAAACTTCACTCCAGAAGAGAGCATCATTTTGGGCTTTTTAATTCGAGAAATTTATTTTCCTCGTTAGGGTATGAACCCATGATCCTTTAGTTCAGAGACAAGCAATGTAACCAGTTCACTTTCTTTATTTCACTAAATATGGTTAATATAGTACTAATTAGTTATTAATGTGCCATTTGCCTTGTTTGTTTGAAAACTGGAACCAAAATGAAATATCCATTTCCACAAAAATAATAAAATTATTTAAATAGCAATAATTTTATTATAAATTACCGTATGGTTTTGGCTTTATGCGCATTAATCATTAATATTTTTAAAAAACCTTAAATTGGACTTATCTTAGCAATATATCATTGCCCAAATACTGAAATAGCATTTTCTTGAATAATCTTAAAATATCTAAGTCATCCCTACCGACCATTTATCTTCACTTCGCCAATGTTACGAGCTGAAAGTTTACATAATGCTGTTTGATAATGATTTGTCATTTATTGTAATATGCGTTATGACTCTCAGTGACTTTAGTTTCGTGATGTAATGCAGCGTCATAATGTTATCCCCTGCCAGTCACATCTGTTTCGCTTTAGCACTCTCGCGGCGTCATTACCAGGGGAGCTGATTCTAATGTCCGGCAAATGTGGCCAGCACGCCGCATTACGTGCACTCTCTTCAATTTGAGCTTCATGTTTACACAGTTAACTTGTTCAAATGTTTCATAGTGTGCCATTACGTAGCTGTTACAGAACAAATTGAGACAGATAACATAATTTACATTTACTTTTACTATCAATAGTAATAGGTTAATTAAAGAGTGCCTCAAGTTATCAAATGAAAAACTATGGTTTCTTATGTTTGTGGTACAGAATGTTATGGTCTCACGTGAACAGCAATGAACCAGTAGAACTAATTGCGTCCACACCTGTGGAGTAACGGTTAGCGTGTCTGGCCGCGAAACCAGGTGGCCCGGGTTCGATTCCCGGTCGGGGTAAGTTACCTGGTTGAGGTGTTTTCCGGGGTTTTCCCTCAACCCAATATGAGCAAATGCTGGATAACTTTCGGTGATGGACCCCGGACTCATTTCACCGGCATTATCACCTTCATCTCATTCAGACACTAAATAACCTAAGCTGTTGATGAAGCGTCGTAAAATAACCTACTAAAATAAAAAATAAATAAAGAACTAATTGTATAAAGCAGATTCTTAGAATACACGTTAAACCTTACTTCATATTTTCCTTCAAAAGAAAAGCTCACTTTCCCTACATCTTTGTTATAGAATAAGACGGACTGTTCACAATAAAATCAGGAATACAACAAAATACAGTAAGATAATGACAATCTCATCTCGCTTGTGTGTATCCGCGATAGAGACACGAAAAAAAAAATCAGATGTTAAGAAAATTCAGAATTCCAAGAGAGCAGTAAGGGTAAATGTCTCTATTACGGTTTATTATTAGTCTCAATTTCTAATTACAATTTTAATTATAACTTATATCTTAAATTATAATGTTATATTATGCGACATAAACTTTAAAATTATTCTAACATAATTTATAATTAGAATTATAAAATACATAATAGGCTATAAAAAGTAATACTAATACAATAAATTCTAAACTCAACAACATAAGAAGTAAATATTTCCGATTGTATGCTAATATATTTTAATTATGTATGTTGGTTGATTTGTAAATATTTTCGTCAATTCATAAAACTTTAAACAGATATTCGTGTAGAAACATGAATTTAACAATTTTTTTAAGAATTACACGAATCGGTTGAAATTTTTATATTTTATTAAGATTTTTACTTTTTTATAGTTTCAACTGCTATTTTTTTATTATTGACCTCTTGTTTTATATATTGATTATTTAATAAGTACTAATGATTATGCTATCTTTGCACGGTCAATATACCGCGGCTCTCCAAAATATTAATTAGTGGACAGGTTTTGCTCCATATTTGTAAAACAAGAAGAGATAATTTTGATAAACGTACGAGAATACGAATTTCTAAAAAGAATATATTTATCTCTTGTTCCACATCTTAAAACTTCAATTCTAATGTAAGATCTGTGGAATACAATAAATGAAATTAAATGAAATAAAACTGCCCTAAGAACGAACATTTTTTTCTTTTGGATGCAAGCTCTAAATGTTAAATATGTATATGTAATTTATGAATTCAATAAATAACTTACAATAAAATTCAATTACATCCATGCAGATCCATAGGGTAACCCACCTTTTCTAGAACATCGCTAGTGGTAGCAGTAGGGATGTTAGCCCTACGTGTTTGTCGCCTTTATCTCCAAGGAAATACCCCTGATACTCATTTCTGTTAGAGGCAGTGTGAACTGGAGTCCTGCTCAACCAGCTAGGAAAACAGAAAATCATATTACCTATATTGCTACTGAACGCCTGGTGATGTAGGCAGTGTGCAAAACTCTTCCGTCTTGCGCCCTTTATGGTATTATGGCTCTGGGGTATAAAAGGTAAATCACATTGAGCCATCCAGGATTGAGACGATTCAACAAGGCTTATGACAACAATCACCTCCTACATAATAGCCAAATTGGCTAGTCTCTTATATGAGACAACTCATCCTGCCTAAGGTATTCCGTGGTTTTCCTAAGGCGTAAAACAAATGTCGGAATGAGCCCTATAAGAAATGGGCCACGGACCTATATGCCCTTCCCCATATATATTCCCCTTTTACTGTAAACGACGTATGCCCTAGTTCAGAACCTCTAAATTGTCTATTAAATGTACGAGGTCACTCAATTAGTCGCAATTTAAAAGGAGAGGGACCTCTCAAATTGCAGATTTAGAATTCACGGCGTCTCTTCCGACGGCCTTCACACGCTTGTCATCGAACAACAGATGACAGAGTCTTGCCATCCTAACGGCAAACGACAGCCAACTCCTTCTCGCCCCGTCCCATGATCACTTGATAAAATCTCCGTCCCCCTCGCGTATGTGGTACCTAAGAGGTTACGTCCAATTTCGGCATCCCCTTCAAAATTTTCTAGAGCTCCTTCAGTGGAGCAGCGTAACCCGGAGTGAGACTAGTGGCCAACAGGCTTGGAGCTCACATATTAGTTTTGTACAGCCCCCAACCCCTTGCAAGGACGCGTTTTGCGTACCTTTTAAATTTGTCCTCCCAATTCTCTTTCGATTTTTCGAGCCATCCAGGTATTATAGCTGAGTATTGTGAAGAGCAACAACATGAAAATACAACTATTAGGAGCCTGAGGGTACTTTTTTGTTAAACATAACATTCTATCTTCTTAAAAATAAATGCATGCATGGATACATACATATACACAAGCACGCACATACACACACGTACATACATCTTCATTTCAGCAACAGTTGTTGATGACTCGAAAGCGGCCACTGAAGAAGTTTTTGAAGAAATTGATTCGGATGAGAAGATACAGTGTAGAAAAGTATGTTTAAGTGTAGCATATCGTGTAAGTATCATGGCAGAAGAAAAACAGCTTGAAAAACACTGGAAACAACGTCTGTATACAATAACAGTATACTGTACGTACAGCTTTTATGAAATTTATACGTATAATGTGTAAAAGTGTATTTTTTTTAATGAAATTAATGGAACTCCGTTACAATATCTGTTACTTCAGTAAAATTGGTTAATTCCGGATTCATTTCTCCTCAGTTTTGTTGGATGCGTATTAATCTTTGGAGGTCGAATCATGTTCATTTCCGCTCTATATATCAAACTATAGATAATGCATTCTGAATAGGTAAGATATATCTGTGCAGTGAAATCATGTGTTAGAATTTGTGTCTCATGGGATTATCTGTTCCTGCTTGACGAGGTTCATTTGTTCAGTAAATATCCCAGAATCTAGTTTACTATCTCCATCTCATTGATGAACTATATATACTGTAATTCTTTCTTAGTTACGTAAATAATATCTTCTGATTTTTAAGGACATGTGTCCGATTTTTATTGTTAACCATTTACACAAGATACATACATAGACACGTGAGCTAGGCGGTGACTCTATTGACGACGCCTGTCATAAGACACTGTGACCAGAAATGTCCTCCCTTACCGTGCACTAGCCACATTTATGCACAATGTTATAAGAAACACAACAAATCCTCAATACACAACTGAATTTTAGAACACATACACTATTTGACTCCACACTACCTAACACAAACGCACCCCCAACAAAACAACTGAAGAAACGGGAAGATGCAAGGACCTCGCTAGTTCTGAAGATGGCTACTACTAAGCTGAAACTAGTGAAGTAGGTATTCACAAACTTAGTTTTAATTTAACACGTGAAAGTGATAATCATAAATCTAAGAAATTTCCGTTTAGTTTTAGTTAGACTACTAAAGAGCTTCACGATGAATGCATACTAGGCTATAGGCCTAACTTGCAGGGCTCCTACAAAAGGCCTTTCCGGTTTCAAACACATGTAGGTAATTTACGTTCTATGGATCAGAGGTGCATGAAAATAGCACCAATGGGGGGGGGGGAAGTTTAGTTGTGGTAGCATTATTTTTATAGTTGATAACATTGGTTCATTATAGCGCATATAAACAAATGTGTTCATTGTTGAGACGAAATGGCTGCTATAGAGGACAGAAAAGCTTTTTGTGTGCTTGATTTTCATGTGAACCTCCTGGTTATTAATGTGCAACGGCATTACCGAACAAAGTTTGGTGCAGATCCTCCCAGTGGGCCTACAATCCGTAAATGGTACACTGATTTTAAGGCAAGATTCTTCGCAAGCGGTTGCGATTTCATTCGTACCGACTACAGTTGCTGCAAGCCCTAAAGCCAGAGGACAAATTGCTACGAAGAAATTTCTGCTTAAGTACGCGGACTTTAATTGATAACGATTATGAATTTATTTGTTCCCTGGTGTTTTCTGACGAAGCCACTTTTCATCTTTCTGGTAAGGTGAACAAACATAACCCCAGAATCTGGGGGTCGGAAAATCCGCGTACCTATGTGGAACTTGACTATAGGGTTGATGTGTGCGGTGTTACCAAGGAGGGACACATTGAACGTCTTTAAGGTAAGCAACTAAACTTTTTTAGTTTCTCTTTCCATTGGTACTATTTTCATGCACCTCAGATTCATAGAACGTAAATTACATGTGTTCGAAACCTGAAAGATCTTTTGTAGGAGCCTTGTATTTCATTTTCGGTTTTTAAAAGAACTAAAATGTTTGAGTGATATTTGTTTTTCAGAATTATACAGGGTATAAGTGAAACAGCCTTGCAATTTTTAAGAGCGAATAGCTCGTATTGTATGTAACAAAAAGCTGTAATATCATATTGGTGGAAAGTTCGTAGTTTTTTCAGAAAAAAAAATGTTTCCCCCCCCCCCAAATGTTTAACAATCTCTTATTCGGTAACTACTGTCTGTATTGTGTATTGTAATTTTATTGTGTATTGTTTATATTGTGTATACCACTGCCACCGGGTGCTTGCCCACTTGCAATGTAAATAAATACATACATTCATACTGCGAGTAGGATTGTGATTTTTGTCCATATCGATAGGTAATCTAATAAACAATAATTTATCCCTCTGGCGTATTTGTAATATTGTAGACGGTTTTCATGTAAATTTAATTTAAAAACACTAATTTCAAGCCACTGCACGATGCGAGCAGATTGCAACGTCCAGCTGGAGAGCATCTTACCTACCAAAACAGACCGAGTTCGTTGACCTCTTACATCTATATTACGAGAACAATGTGTTAGCGGCGATGTTGCCGGACTGCTGAAACTTCAAACTTAATTTTCTAATTAACCGTGCATTTAATCACGAAACGTAATACAGGTTTTCTATTCATTTAAGTGTACCCTATCGTTCCTTTCGTCCACACCTGTGGAGTAACGATTAGCGCATCTGGTCGCGAAACCAGGTCGCCCGGGTTCGAATCCCGGTCGGGGCAAGTTATCTGGTTTAGGTTTTTTCCGGGGTTTTCCCTCAACCCAATACGAGCAAATGCTGAGTAACTTTCGGTGCTGGACCCCGGACTCATTTCACCGGCATTATCACCTTCATTTCATTCAGACGCTAAATAACCTAGATGTTGATACAGCGTCGTAAAATAACCCAATAAAATAAATAAAAAAAATCGTTCCTTTCAATACGGAAGGTTATTTCACTTCCACCCTGTATAATCTTAGTTGTATTATCTAGAACTGGAATTAATTATATTAAAATATTTAAGCTCGCATTGAGTTGAAAGTATCCTAACGGATTTGAACTATCGATACCTTGGTGCAGATGCAAACACGGTGGCAGCTAGGCAACCGAGAACGACATAAACACGTGTTGGAAGACGTTACAGTGAGAAATAGATGGATTTGACATTAGCCAGTCAACCAATCGAATGATTTATCTGTTCTGAATGCCGAAGTCTCTTAAAGTCTGTCTTCGACTCTTAAGAGTAATGTCTCTGCTTCAATCAGTGCAAGTGCTGGAGAGATTAGGACATCCCCACTCCACCCCCACCCCCATGTACCTTCTCTGCATGCTGAGTTGGAGCTTTCACGTCTAATGGAGTGAGTAATGGCTGTTTCGTAATGCACTGCGTCTGCTTTACTTCTGTAATTTACATAGCCCGAAGTGCCGCCCGCGATTCGTACTAAGTAACAGACCTGCACATAAACCCGAAGAACCTGCCCGTCTTTCAGAGTCCGAGCCGAGGTGACAAAAGTTTTTGTCTTTCCTAGCAGTCGATACTGATTAATGCATTCTTTGCTACTTAGCGACACTGGCAGTGATTAAATCTGCTGATATCCTTTGTCGTGGCTGAAGTACCAGCTTTAAGAGCTACAAATCTTACGGAACAGGGTTTGATTTCAGTTAAGCAAGTGATAATTTATGCCATTCTCATAAGTAATACTGCAAGAGTTCTCTCCTTATCGATAATTCTCCAGCGCAGTGGTTCATAAACTAAAGGCTAGTCCACAATAAACCGGGAACGAGAACCAGAATGAGAATTGGAAGACGTGAAAGTGAAGATTTTTTATGCACAATAAACCGAGAACGGAAACGGCTATGCATATCGATATGTATGTCAATAACGATATGTAAAGTCGATATTACGCATTCTGATGTTACAGGGTATTTAGATATTAAGGCTGGTTCACAATAAATCGGGAACGGAAATCATGTTAAAATAAATATATTTTCGTTCTCGTTCTCATTGTCGTTTCCGTTCCCGGTTTATTGTGAACCAGCCTTTAATCGTTTTATTTTATTAGTTTTTAACAGGAGAGATCAGAAAATGCACGTTCATACGCTCATGCGAGTGGGAAAAACCCCGTAAAAAGTCACACTCATATTCGCCGCCCCTTGGGATTTGTACCCGGGCCATCCATTGCAATATTGTCGATTTGATATTCTCACATTTTTCTTGTCATTGATGATTCGAAATTGTATCCAGAACCATTAGGAACTCTATAACCTAATTATCAATAAAAAAAATAATGCATATAAATTTACTCTAGCATGAAGTACACCCAATAAATTTATTTTACGGTGTATCACTTTCATAAAATTGTATATTTAATTAAATATCAATCTTTCAAAATTTAATTGTGTTTATAATAAATTAATTATATCCATTATTCCGTTGTTTTTCTGGTATTATTTGTAAATAAGTATTTTTATTCTTCCTGTATGAATGCGAATAAAATAAACAATGTAAGTAAGCAGCGTGGGTTATTATTTTTATGTTATTAATTATTTGTTTGTTATTCAGTTCACGAAATAGCCTTAGTAAATATCACACAAGGCTTTCATTTCCTGTGGATAAATTCACAAGCACTTCACCTTTTGTTATATTACCCATGGTAATTAACTTTGTTTACCTTTAATCTTTTTTGGAGATACACCATTTAAATAGTTTCATTTAGTATTCTGTCTTAAATATGTAAACATTTGTGCTACACGGGAATGTGCGGTCATGGGGATAACAAAATTATTCTTCGCAACACATAGGCTAATAATAGCTATATTAATCTTTAAAACGATTAAAAAGTTAAAATAAGACGAAATATTAAACGGTGAAAAATATAAAAACATTGAAGACAATTATGTACGGAGAATCGTTCTCACAATTGTTCTCTTTTTTTATCTCATAGCTGCAATGTCTGAAATAGCATATCTGTACTGCCAAAACATTAAGATAACGTATCTTGCTTGAAACTTAAGTTATAGTAGTTTGGTGATATTTTTGATATAGTTTAGAGCAGCGGTGCACAACCCGCGTCCCCCCACTATGTTTGCTGCGGGCCGATAGTGAAGTTTCAAACTTAAATATATATATATATATATATATATATATATATATATATATATATTTGAACAGACTTGTATTATTAATTACTATAAATTGCAGTAATCACTCATTAGTAAGACATTTATGTAAATTATTCATTATTGGAGGATGTCTGCAGTCCTTCAGAAGAACATTTTTTTAAATATTGGTCCGCAGTATTCATGAGGTTGAGTACCCCTGGTTTAGAGAAAGTAGGCCTGGGTGTCGCAGTCGGCAGAGTGCTGGCCTTCTGTGCCCGAGGTTGCGGGTTCTATCCTGGCTGAGGTCGATGATATTTAAGTGTGCTTAAATGCGACAGGCTCATGTCAGTAGATTCACTGGCATGTAAAAGAACTCCTGCGGGAGAAAATTCCGTCACAACGGCGACGCTGATGTAACCTCGGCAGTTGCAACCGTCGTTAAATAAAATATAATTTACCATTTTTTTTTTAATTTTACATGAAAAAAATTAATGTTTGCTTTAATAATTTGGTTACATCAGTGTGATCCCCATACGTGCTATAGGCTATAATAAATAAGTTTATTTGTTATTTTCCTGCATTAAATATTTTGCCTTAAGTGTAGCTTGAATTGTTATGGAGTTAATAACATAGTATGAAAATAAATATTTTATTAATTTCAGAACATCTGTGAAAATATTACACACCAATAGGCCTATAGGTTTTTAACAGTCTTTCCTATACATAGAAAATTGCTCATTATTACTCCCACCACAATAGCTGTTCAGTGAATTTAACACTCCAGTCCTTAATGTAACCACATAGGCGTAATAAATTATTATCGAAATATAACATGTGAATTTGATGGACTGACGGGATTATAAACTGAAATCACCTGTCATAATGGTTTTAAAATTAAAAGCCTTTTGCAAGTATATACTAAATATAGCTGAATAATGATATGGCTAATTTTTATTTAATGATTTATATTTTGGTGGTTTTTACGATTATAAAGCCGTGTGCTACCGAAACGAGGATACAATTAAACTTTATATAAGCCTACATACAGAGAATTTGTCATGTTAACGCTTTTTGTTTTTATAATGTAATATATAGAATAACATGTTTATTCTCTTGTATAAATATATTGTAAAAATCGCATTCGGTTTGAAACAGAGCGTAAATACTTTATTCGGGTTTAATGCTATTGCAGATTCAGTCGGTATTGCTGTGGCAAATTAGGTTATTTGATTTGACAATGAGACTGGGTAAGTTAGTTCCTATGTGCGCAGCAATAAGAATAAAAAAACTTCATACGTTTCAATACCTAAAGTTTTACCATAAATAGGAGTCAAACTTAAGACACAATTTTTTTTTTTCGCCTAAATCATTATTCACATACCAAAATGACAATTAACTTTTTGGTTACGTACAACCTAAGAATTCTGTTCTTAAAATTAATGCAGTTATACCCCTTTAACTCTGTATATTCAAGCTGTTCTTGTATGAACTGTTACGCGTATCGAAATAATTACTTTATTTACACATACGCGAATGGGACTCAATCAGTGAAATTGTGAATGCTGTAGTGTAAAGGATTTGACAGCATTCTAAAAGAAGATTTAGAACCCTAATTTGTTGAGCCATGTGATCTATATTAATTTCATAATGTTATTAGACTAATGATTGAAATAAATTGATGGTCATAATTGAATTTTGTAGTACTGTAATCGTTTTTTCATAAAGGTACTAAATTCCATTCTTTATTAATTGTTTTTTTTTTATTTTTAATAAACCTTCACAATTTCAGCGCGTTAAGTTAGGAGACCGGAGGGAAAAATACCTTTGGGGAGGCCGAGACGTAGGTGGGAAGATAATATTAAAATGGATTTGAGGGAGGTGGGATATGATGGTAGAGACTGGATTAATCTTGCTCAGGATAGGGACCAATGGCGGGCTTATGTGAGGGCGGCAATGAACCTCCGGGTTCCTTAAAAGCCAGTAAGTAAGTAAGTAAGTAAGTAAGTAAGTAAGTAAGTAAGTAAGTAAGTAACTCTTGTTCTGGCTTCTTACAAATCAATAGCTGTAAAGAACATCCCTTATGGAGACGGACTGTGCAAAACGCTCTCAGCTTGCAATTATTGGTGTTGATGATGCTGATGTATCCCCTAATGACAGGAACGCAATGTAGACAAAAAATTTCCATCAAAATGCTATATGCGCGTTCCATTTAAACTCTCATGTAACTTGCAAAATTTTTTTTTCTATTTCATGTGAAATACCACTAAACGGAATTAACAATTCCTGGAACAAAACCCTCACATATGTACTAATGATTTCTTTTTGTTTACCCATATTTCAAATTAAATTTTTAATAAACTTTCACTACAATAACTGTATTATAAATCTGCATTTTGCCACAGTTTACGTTGTTTGTAAGAGAGGCAAATTTCCAGTCTTTTTTAAACCGTAGCATTATGGTACTTGAATTTGCGAAAATAAATCAATATTTTTTCTGTAGTAACCAGGGATGCTCAAAATCAGAGCCCAAGAACCTAAATTATGATGCATTTTGACATAACCTTTAGACAGAGAAAATAACGATTTAAGGCTGGTTCACAATAAACCGGGAACGGAAACGAGAACGAGAACGTAAAAATTGTTAAAATGTATGTAAATGTGAGCATTCACAATTAACGAGAAACTTGCCGGAGCCCAGAAACGGGAACGTGAGAGTTGCCGTTATCTTTTCCGATCACAATCTACTAGATTCATTTTGTTGTCAACGAAAAGCTATTTGGTCGTCGTATATTTTGTAGCAAGGAGGACATGACATAGCCTAATATCTTGTCTATTCATTGCATGTAACTAACGCAGAAATTTAGTAGATCCACTTGCTAGGTATGTGTTTATGTGAGCAGACTACTAGGTGAATTGAATTCGTAAATATTCCAGTTTTAAATTTGGAAGTTGGTTAACCTGTGTGTTTTTTTTTTTAAACGTAAACATTTTTCACAGCTTGGCAACAAGTTGAGCAAAATATTGTATTAACAGCTTTTGTACTAATTTCCTGAATATTACTTTTCCAGAAACATTATCAGTATTGCGTCCCATAATATTGTGCTTTAATAATAATAATAATAATAATAATAATAATAATAATAATAATAATAATAATAATAATAATAATAATAACAACACTGTGCTCATAGGCCAAGTAAACTCTTGCGATTTTACTTTGTCCCTTCTTCCTCCAATGTTGTTTATATTGTGTAATTCTGTTCTTTTTTGAATATGATTTTTCTAGTTGTCATAGAAATTTGAAATAAATTTATTTTTTATTTTTAATATAACATTTATGTGTAAAATTTATTAACCTGCTTCGTGGGCCGAACATGCTAGGTGAGCATATATTAGTAACTTATTAATTTCAGCCATTTTGTATCATTGTTGCGGAAACGAATGCTTTTTCGAGCTCCATTTACTGTTGCATAATTTTCCATTAAATTGTCTCGAAATTAGTGCAGCCGTTCTGGACATTTACAGTACAGTGCCAGTATGGACTCGAGCGCACATGCAGATAAGGCAATATGATCGATCTGGATGTGCATTGTGTGGACTGGCTTAGGTCCGTAACATCTGATTACTCTGACTATGCCCAAGATATTCTGACCTCAAGCGACGGCAGTACAGCACTATATGTTAATTACCAACTGACAATCACTGCTTCTGTAATTATATCGAGTAATATTATTAGATAACTTTGTATACTATTGCGGCCGTAGTATTATGAGAGTCGAAAACTCCTAGAGTTAAAATATGCCATTGTTATAGATTGAATAATATTAGACATTTCGTCCATTTGTGTAAATTGCTAAAAGCAATGTGGTGAATTAATAAGTAGGTAACAGCTAATAAGGAAGTAATTAAATAAATACATATAGTACTAAATAAATATAATTGACAACGATGTAAAAATCCTGGGTCGACCAAACCGATCGCGAGTTTGAGAGGTTTTCCTCTACCATAAAATAACAGGATAGAAAGTAATCATAGTTCATGTCATATCTTCAAGTCAGTAGGTCTACTGTAAAAATGTCTAATTATAGTCATATCTAATGACAAAAATGTCCAATAAATTCATTATCATTATGTAAGGTCTAAGGCTAAAATGTCTAAAGAAGAAAGGTCTATCAACAAAAATGTGTAATGTAAGAAGATACCTACAAAGCAAGTTACGTGGAAAATATAACTTATGAAAAATTTAGTCTGCTAAAATATAAGAATTTAATGTACTGGAGGGGGGCAAAGTTAGTGTAAAGTGGATGTATGTGTGCATTATTACCGTAACTACATAAATATAATATGTATATTTGAGGTATTTATAGGGGTAACGGGACTTTCTGTCCACACTGTATAGTAAAATCATAGTTATGCATTAACATCTGATAAAATAATAGCTATAGACATAAATAGGTCTGCAAGGTTATGAGAATGGACAATTCAAATTACTTGAATTTTTTTGTGCACGAGCTGTAAATCATGACGACATTTACAATCAAATCAAATAAAGGTAGCCTAAATATATTTTGATAAATAATAATTTATATTATTACATTAGACTGAACAGTAAAAACGGAAGACAAATTTATTGGAAGTATACTCAGAGAAACATTTACAATTCAACTTGTGTTACGAGGTCAATCTTAGAAAGTGAAATAAAAGTCATGAAAGTTGGAATTCATAATCACAAAGATCAGAAGTCTAGTAAGAAAAACAATTGCTAATATTAGACAACGAGCTTTAGATTTACCATATCAATCGCCAAAAGCTATTACCCAAGAAGAGGTAAGTGGAGTTACCAAGGAGGAGTATCTAGTTTTAATGCCGGAGAGACAGGCATTGTTAAGAACAGTGAACAGGTATCAAAATCAAACAAGGCCACCGCTGCCTAGAACATCGAACGAATTTGATGTAATACATCCATACAATATTACAGCTAATGGACAGCAGTTCCTGAGATATGATTCAGGCCGCCAGGATCCCGATATATCCATAACTTTGTCATAAATGACATTTTCAGACTTATCTCAGTCCTGTATTATTAGGAGATGATACATTTAAAACAGTTCCAATCTATATTCTTCCAACTTATACATTACATTCCACGGTCATGAACAATATATATCCAACGATTTATTGTCTGTACCAGCGTAAAACAGAGAAAACTTATGTAAATATACTACAACAAATTAAAAACATATGTAGAACACTAAGGTACCACTTAAAGCCTACAATTACTCTCGGGGATTTTGAAATGTGGCCATGAATGTAATGCGAACAACATTTCCTGATGCTCAAGTAAAGGACTGTCTATTTCATTTCGCACAGTCAATTTAGAGAAGAGTAGTCAATGAGGGCCTTAAAGAAGCGTACAGCAATGAGGAAGATTTGACTGTCAAAAATGAAGTTCGACAGTTCATGGTTCTACCTTTCGTACATTGTGTTGACGTGGTATAAGTAATTATATAGAAAGAACTTACGTCAAAGGAGTTCGTAGAAAGGAAAAACGACCAACAGTACCACCACGTTTCTCCCCAAATACCTGGAATGTTGATGTTTTGATTCTTAATAAATTTCAAAGAACACAGTAAATTAAAAAAAAAAATAATTGTAACACACCATGCATCCATTTGAAAGTTCATCGATGACATAAAAATGGACCAAAGAGATAACGAGATACTTAGAAGTAATAAGCTAACAACTCATTGTTTAGCAGGACCTAAGGCTACGCAATCCAATAAAAAAATCTTGCCTAATAAATTTACGTCAAGTGGTGATAATGGCCGCTAAAATTATCAACATTATAAACAACGAGATGCTGTTCTAAGAGCTCTAAGATGCCGTCTGAAACTGCTAGCTGAAAAAATTGAAGATATTAGTACCCATGAATAAAAAATTCACTTCATATACTACTATATTTGCTTTCAGTCAATAAAAATGTCGAATATAGATTTATCGTGTAGAAATTTTATCAATAGGTTTAGGATATTGGACTTTTTTACTTAGGCACATTTATTTTTTGGACATAAATGTTTTTCAGACTTTTTTTAAGTAGATATTTTTTAGTAGTCCAAGCGTCATTAAACGTAGAATATTAGACTTCACTTCTGTAGACCTACTGATCGGTAATTTTTTTTAATAAATACCGGATTAGTTCTCATTTTCGCAACAAATACAGGATGTTTCAAAAGGGATGGTAAACAATTTAAGGACGAAAAGTAAAAACGAAGAGAAGCAATAAAGTTCCAGTAAACACGAGTCCGCAAATTAACTGTTCATGAAATATGCCATTTTGTGACAGTTTTATCATTCACGAGACAGTAAAATTCATAATTTTGACTTCAGCACCGCAGAAATGTGCTTAAACATACACAAAAGAAACCTTTTTGTTTGCACAACAGTGAAGTTTGTAGATAAACAAGGTACAATACAATATGAACATGTTAACTGAAGAATTTTACAGCAGGTGTTCAAAATGCTGACCATGCACTTGAATGCATCTGTCTAGTCTTCTCCGCAAAGACCCAAGAATACGCTCGAGCAATCCTGGGTCATTCTTCATTTGCTGGAAAACATCTACAATCCGATGCTGCAATTCTTCAGGTGTGATGATGCCTGTTGTGTAAACTAAGCTTTTTGCATAACCTCATACACAAAAATCCATAGGACTTAAATCCGGTGGTCTAGGTACAGGTCCTCCTCTACCTATCCATCGTTCACCATATCGTGCGTTTAGATATCGTCTAACATTTAGAAGGATAGATAGATAGATGGATTTATTCAGCAATATTATACATACAGTTGCACTACACTATCATAATTTTCTCTTAAATCCAATGCACGGGTCTTTTGACCGTACATACTGTATAAAGACAAGTCCTGCTTTGTAGGCTTCGCCCCCCCCCCTACCTATGATTAGATACAACCACTCTCCAAAAGAACATACAGATTAATATGAACATGACACAAACAAAACACATTATATGATATATCCTAACATAATATACAAACAGTCATAAAATTGTATAATTAAACAGTTACCATTATCCCTTCGTCAATTCTCATCATAAACTTCAACAGCTGAAGTTCTAAGCCGTCTCGCATTCAAGAGGAACAATCCAATCTTTTTTTTTTCGCATTCTCTATTCCCCATGAGGTTAAGACATGCAAGCGAACCCCTATTCTGACTTAGCATCGAGGGTAGTAGATATTTCCTCCGGATATATTCTGTTTTGTTACACTGGGATAAAATCTGTCTCCAGGAGTCCTTTTCCCCACACAAAGGACAGAGGCGCTCTCCTTCTGTGACAATGTTATTACCCTTCCATGCCACACTAAAACTGAAAGAAATAGGATGGGGAGAGTGCGCAATAAATACGAAGCATGAATGTTCCGCTGTACCATATCCAGGCGCTCGGTTCACTGGCTGCCCAATCAGCAAAAAAATGGCAATATGTAGTAAACGGTTAATTTTCGGTCCCATGTTTACTGGAGCTATTTTTTCTTCCTTTCGTTTTTACGTCTCATCTCTAAATTTTGGCCGTCACTTTTGAAATACCCTGTATACGGTAATGTTTCGCAAGATCTCAGTGCACACCTGTGGAGTAATGGTCAGCGCGTCTGGCCATGAAACCAGGTGGCCCGGGTTCGATTCCCGGTCGGGGCAAGTTACCTGGTTGAGATTTTTTTCCGGGGTTTTCCCTCAACCCAATATGAACAAATGCTGGGTAACTTTCGGTGCTGGACCCCGGACTCATTTCACCGGCATTATCACCTTCATCTCATTCAGACGCTAAATAACTAAAGATGTTGATAAAGCGTCGTAAAATAACCTACTTGAAAGATCTCAGTCTCTACTAATTATGATGGACAAGGAAATAAATGAATGAACAAATGATAATTTCTTCATGTTCAGTGCTTGAGAATTCTGTCTGTATCGTAACTTCCCACTAGCATAGTACCTTATGAAACAGTGATTTATAATAACTACTGAAGCTTTCCTGGCGACGTGATAATTCGAAATTTTCTCGGGCTTCCAGCCAGGTCATAAGTTGGTGATCCACCGACGTTTCGAGGATGTTCATCTTCCTTATCTTCAGGGTTAAGTGATATCTGAGGGAAATCGAAAATCGAAAAATCGAAGGAGAATTGGGAGGAAAATTTAAAAGGTACGCAAAACGCGTCCTTGCAAGGGGTTGGGGGCTGTACAAAACTAAATATGTGAGCTCCAAGCCTGTTGGCCACTAGTCTCACTCCGGGTTACGCTGCTCCCCTGAAGGAGCTCTAGAAAATTTTGAAGGGGATGCCGAAATTGGACGTAACCTCTTAGGTACCACATACGCGAGGGGGGCTGAGATTGATCAACTGATCACGGAACGGGGCGAGGAGGATTTGGCTGGTGTTTGCCGTTAGGATGGCAAGGCGCCGTCATCTGTTGTTCGATGACAAAGCAGGTGAAGGCCGTCGGAAGAAGCGCCGTGAAATCTAATCTGCAATTTGAGTGGTCCCTGTCCTTTCAATTTGCGACTTATTGAGTGACCTCGTATATTTAATAGACTATTAATATTATCTGAACTAGGGCATACATCATTTATAATAAAGGTGGAATATATATGGGGAAGGGCATGTAGGTCCGTGGCCCATTTCTTATAGGGCTCATCCCGACATTTGTCTTACGCCTGAGGAAAACCACGGAATACCTTAGGCGAGATGAGTTGTCTCATGTATAGGAGACTAGCCAATTTGGCTATTATGTAGGAGGTGATTGTTATCATGAGCCTTGTTGATCGTCTCAATTTTGAGACAAGCCATTTGGCTATATGATGGCTCAATTACGAAGAGGGGGGACAGATGTAATTAGTTAATTAATTTAAGTAATTAGGAAGATTAATGGGGATATGAGTGCAGGTCCGTGGCCCATTTCTTTTAGGGCTCATCCCGACATTTGTCTTAGCGCCTTAGGAAAACCACGGAAAAACCTTAGGCAGGATGATATCTGAGGGTACCTAGCTCCTTAATTTATAGTGCCAGAGGGAGTCAGCCGAGGAGCTGTGCGCCGATTGGCTGTTATTAGTGCAGACCTCGGCGAGAACGTGATTTATAATTGAAGAGTCCACTGCAAGAATGATGGATGTCATTTGGAATACATTTTGCAGGAGAAGCGATTGAAAGTTTGAAATGCTTAGCGCTCAAAGCTTAACTGTGATTTTCCGATCATTACTGGACAATGCCTATCAGTGTTAATGCCATATAACTCTGTATGTACATTCTATATGTCTTAAGCTATGCATTGACAGTCTTGGTTCATTTTCGACAAGGAAGTGACATCCATCATTCTTGCAGTGGACTCTTCAATTATGTAAAAGAAAAACTGGATAATAAACGTGTGTACAACATTAGTAAATTACCAGGTTGAAGTCATATTTAGCATAGTTAGGTTGTTTCGTTTGCTGCTTACGCCATTTAGTAGTAGTTGGAAATTAATTTTGTTGTTGAACTCTTACTCATGCTCGCGACAAAATAGCTACGTCCTCTGGAATTGCACAGCAGAATTATTCTGCCTCTGTATAACGTTCTTTATGCATACATAATAGAATATGTAACCAACCTAGGACAGAGTACTTTATGCATACGTAATACGTATCTAGCATAGTCCATATTGTTTTTGGCATACTTTCCTTTGCGTTGGTCGGCAAGAACTTCGTATTTCGAGGGGACTGTCACGAGACTTAAAACTGATTCTCTCTCAAGGTTTTATTAGATTGCAACAATAATTATAACTTTCAAGTGCCTCTCGTACATTTTAAAGTTATGTTGGCAAGTGTGTTTTCTAGAGAAATTGTTCCTGTCATGCTATAATTAATGTAGGAGTTGAGGAAAGGCGGCATGGTATGAAACTACTACACAAGGGGCGATCTCCGTTTTATTTACCTAAAGGCTTTTTACAAGGCTGAAAAGGATAGGTCATACAGCGTAATAGCAAAAATTGAACTATCACCTTACAGTTTTCGTAGAAAATATATGTATGTATTTATTCACACTGCAAATGGGTATATACCCGGTGGCAGTGGTAACTAATTACACTCAATAATGACAATTAATATAAAACACAACTAATAAAAAACAATAATAATAATAATAATAATAATAATAATAATAATAATAATAATAATAATAATAATAACAAGGAGCGTCCTAAATTAAATGAAGCATATTCACTTAAAATAACATTTAAAGTAAATCTAATTTGTATCTTAACCCTAAGTTCGAACTAAGACACACGAGTGTGACAGGTTCATACCTGCACAAGTACCTTTCGGCACTACACTTATTTCGCTGTCAACTCACTCACTGCACTGATTCTACCCGATTTCACTAACACTTGTAACCATTTCACTGTTCAAATACTGTACTTTGCACAGCCACTTCACTGACACCAACACACTTCACTTACACAATAGACTTCACTGACACTACACACTTCACTGACACAACACACTTCCTCACTGATAGAACACTTCAAATAACAAGATATCAATTACACCCTTTAAGTAGTGCGTATAATATACTACCGTCTATTAGTAAAGTCCTTAAGCTATTTTTAAATACATTTTTGGTTATTGGTAAAGCATTCCAGTCCCTGATAGTACGATTGAGAAAAGAAAACTTTCCAGTGTCCGTCCTCTGTCTTCTTTCCCTCAATTTATATGAGTGGTCGTTCCTTGAAGAGTAATTTGACGTCTGCAACCTTTTTTTATTTCTCTCCAGGCAGTGGAAGAAATAAAGAAAATAAGGAAATAAATTAATCAGAAAGCAAGGAAACGAGTCATTATGTATAAATTACCTGGTTGGGTTTTTTCCGAGGTTTTCCCCAACCGTAAGATGAATGCCAGGTAATCTATGGCGAATCCTCGGCCTCATCTTGACAAATACCATCTCGCTATCACCAATCTCATCGACGCTAAATAACCTCGTAGTTGATACGGCATCGTTAAATAACCAACTAAAAATGTATAAATTAAATAAACAAGCATATGTTTATTCTTGTTTTTACTTGGACTTTGTAGATTTGAGAAGAACATTCATTCATAGTGCTCTTCTCTAGTGCAGGTCTTTCACTGCAAACCCATCATCTTCCTCCTAGACTCCGCATACGATCTATGCATCGTAATGTTGTCTATCATCTGATATCTTCTGCCCCGAAAATTTCTTCCCTTCACCATTATTTCCGGCGCATCCTTCAGCAGGCATGAGAAGAATAAATGTCATTATACGAGTAATAAGAACTTAAACATGCACACAGAAACCCTCAGTGATTGTATTCATTCATAGTGTTTTGCCCAAAGGCAGGTCTTTCACTGCAAACTCAGCTTTCTCCAATCTTTCCTATTTCCTACTGTACCTTCCTTTCGTCTCCTCATACGATCCTTATACCTTAATGTCGTCTAACATCTGATATCTTCTTTTGCCCCGAACTCTCCTCCCGTTCACCATTTATTCTAGTGCATCCTTCAGTAGGCAATTTATTTTCAGCCATTAACCCAACCAATTTCTTTTCCTCTTTCTGGTCTTATAAACGGGTATAATTTCATAATGGTGTACATTACGGACTTTATATAAAGAAAGGACGACTCAAAGAATTCCTGTTTTGAATATTGCGGTATGTCTAATTGCCGGCAAAGACTATAGAAAGCAGTAAAACGAATAGAAGCAGTTAATATGGATTTTGTTCGTTCGGGTTTCCCACGTTTGTTATTTTTTCATTAATGCATTGTAACAAAATAATGTTCATAATCGTCTTAACAAACTACTGGCAGGAATGTACATTTGGCGCGCTGGAGACTAAAACGTCTTGTGTAAGTGACCACAGAGGTCCCCCGATTTAAATGTCCGTAACTTTTTTTTATGGGGTTACAAAAGAGATTTATGTACTTCCACCGCCTCAGAATCTTCAAGATCTGAGACATCATACCTGCAATGCCTCTGAGTCCATTGCAGCAGATATTCTGGAGCGGGTGTGGCGCGAGTGAATGTAGTCCTGATGTTTCCTGTGTGGCACGCGGGATGCACATTGAGTGTGAAGTATGAAATTATTTAGCTTCTTTTTTTAATGTCACCATTTTCATTTACAGTTACCCTGAAAAAGAATGAGACGATTCTTGGTCGTCGGAAGTTAAAGTTCTACAGCGCGGTTCACTCGATATCGACGTCACGATATATAACATGACAAATAGTGCAAGAATTGTTACAAGGACAAGGACCAGAATAAGGATCACGAATAGACAGCATTTTAAGGCCAGGATTTTACAACATAGCTCGAGTCACAAAATATCATTGCTTCTCTGTACCGAATGGCAAATGCCTGCTAAGTGATCTACATTCTGGACTGCTGCTGTCTCGTTAGCTCATATAGTAGCGTGTCGGTTCCACTGTATGACCGAAACAGCTCGTGTTCGATCCCGGGTAAAACTTTTTTTTTATTGAGGTGTAATTAATTTGTTCAGAGTTCCTCGACTGTCTAATTTGTCGAAAAATATGGAATAATTTATGCCCAATTTCTGGGTCTTACAAGTGGGCTGAACCTCGTCAAAAAAATAAATAAATCTTACTTGGAAGTTAAAAGTATTCTTCCTCAAACAAAAATCATAAGAAACAAAAAGAGACATGTTAACTTAAAATCTTGTCCACATGCCATCAGCTTCTATTACAGCTCTAAGTCGATCCGGCATGGATGTCACGAGATTGTGGAATAAGTTCTGATCCCCGGCGAGATCTTCCCAGGTGTCAACAACTTGATCCCACAATTCGTCTCGATTTCGAGGGCGTCGGTGGACATAGGTGGCTATCCCTCTCTTTTTCAATTCCGCCCATAAATTTTCGATGACATTCAA
The DNA here is from genome assembly GCF_040183065.1 of Periplaneta americana. Taxonomy (NCBI): domain Eukaryota; kingdom Metazoa; phylum Arthropoda; class Insecta; order Blattodea; family Blattidae; genus Periplaneta; species Periplaneta americana. Next base: position 38,467,674 of record NC_091117.1, on the reverse strand, counting down.
ATCAGGTGACTTCGGAGGCCAATTAATGATTTCGATCTCGGGTCTCCTTTGAAACCATCTTTGAATGCTTGCAGCATAGTGCACGGGATGGTTATCTTGCTGGAACAGCAATGTTCCTTCGGGAAAACGTTCTCGAGCGGAGGGAAGGAATATATTTTCCAGAATGTGCTCGTAAGTTCCCACATTAAACCGGCCATCGATGCGTTCTATAACGCCAGGTTCATCGTAAGACATCCACCCCTAACACGATATGCTAAAGCGCCCCGATCTTTCACGTCGGTGCACATAGCGCTGATCATGTCGAAGACCATCCTCACGATAGACACGGACAGGACCTTCGTAATCACTCGAGATGGTTGTTTCGTCGGAGAAAATTACATTTCTCCAATCGAAATCCACTCGATTGGTAGCGAAGGCAAGATGGTCGACAGCTTGTGCTTCCCCCAATATTTCGATTTGCGCAGCCCTCCGGCTCCTAATACCGCGGTTCCTCAACCTGCTGATCACAGTTTGTGAAGAGCCGGGAAAGTTAGATGCTGCTCTTATTTCGTTAGCAGTCAGAAAGGGGTCCTGTCGAACTGTCTCGAATAAGAGAGCATCCTCTTCCAATGAAGATATCCGCGAACGCCCAGGAATAGGGCGATTTTCGACCTCCCCTAAATTTTGGTAACGATGAACCCACCTCGCGGCTGTACTTCCAGGAACACCGACCAAACGGCCAGCAGATCTAGCCCCATATCCAGCCTCAACTAGAGCTATAACTCGCTGTCTCATGTCACGTCGGTTCGCCATTACGATGAGAAATGAGGGATGACGATAATACTTTAGTGTAGACAATGACTATTTAACGTGATATAGAATTATTGAAATAAAAGGCATCTTGCATAGTAAGCGTTAATAAATCAACCCTAAATTAAATATCTAAGTAACAGGATATAACAGGAAGTCCAATTGTTGCGAAACTAATCAAATTAAATCTAATTACATTAAGTAAACAAACCCCAAGTTATGACACCACATTGCTACAGCTGTTAATAAAATATTGTAATAATTACTTAACAAATGACTTAACCTAAGGACTCTAAACCTTTGTAAACGTTTGTCCATTATTACATATATTTTTTAATTTCATTTTAATTGTTAGTTTTTAATATATATGCATTTACATTGTATATGTGTGTATAAATGCATTCATTAGATTAACGTTTATAATATTATAACTTGTAATTTTGTATTGTTTGCGATCATTAACACTTAATCTCAGGACTTTGTAAAACTCTATTTCAACGTTACTTAGCTATTTCAACGTTATTCAGACCAAAAAAAATCGTTGTGTAGATTAAGGATCGAACTCGCACTCTTCTACACAGCACGCAGAAGTCTTACCGTCTGAGCTATTGAAACGACACGAAAGCGTTCCTTTCTGTGCGGGGTGTCGATCTAGTCATGAAGGTCCATTGTCGATTTAACTACACGATTTATGTATATATTTATGTTTTATTTACGTAATATTATCATATTTTTTGCAGTTTTTGAAGTGAATTTCGGAACGATGCTAGTAACAAACCAAATAGCCTGAATTTAAGTAACTCAATATTCGTTATCTTGTGCATCAGTGCTCTGGTCTCCGATCATGCGCAGTGTCTTACATCTGAGACTTAGGAATATTCAATCGTCTCATCCTTTTCCAGGGAAACTGTACATACGACTGCCGACAGAGACGATATACCCGTTTATAATCACGGAGATTTTCTGTAGACACTCTGTATAGGCCTATTGCAGTAATATAAAAGTTGGAGCGATTCGTGGAAGAAATTTATAATCACCTACATTTTAATATGTTATACTTGGAGTTGAAATAGTTATAAACAATTATTATTATTAAAACTAAGTAAATAAGAAAATTAACAAATGAACGGGCATTGGAAAAGTGAAGTAAACAAACGTATGAAAAACTATACAAACAAATATGCATAACTATAAGTAAATAAAAGTGAATAACTAATAAAAAGCGTAATTCACGAAACAAATGAAGTGCACTAAGTAAAGAAAGAATAAAAATACAGCTAGATAAAGATGCGATTGACGTAAACTTAAGAAACAAATGAATAAGCAAATGACTATGTAATAAACGTAATACAATGTGTCCCTTTCAAACCTCTCACATTTTAATTAATCATTGCTAACAAAGTATGCGGAATTATGAAATGAGATTGGTTTTTGGGCCTCTCATGTGGCATCAACAAATTTATAATTATCAAATTGATTTTATTTACACAATTTAAAGGAAATAATTTGCAGCTGCATAAGAGGAAAAACATAGTATCTCCTCAACCACTGCCACATTCTAAATTTCTTTTTTATTTCTGACTCCATAAATGCAGTGTTAGAGGATGGACCTCAGTAAACTTCCTAAGTTACAAAGTTTTTGAATTACACTTTTTTTATTTTGTGATAAGAAAGAAAAGTTGTTTTTATTTTACATTATTTACTTAAAATTTATGAAATTACGCTCATGTCTCTATGAAAGTGATTCATTCTCTACAGTTTGAATGGCTGAGATATCCTGAGAATTTGAAACAATTTGGACAATTAGTTCAAGAGACATCTGTTTTTAGTTTGAAAAACAGCAACAAATTATTTCCTTTAAATTTTGAAAATAAAATAATGGACTAGGCCTATTATGATAATTATAAATTTGTTGATGCAAAATGAGAGGTCCAAATACCAATTATTTGTGTACGAAAATGAGAAAGATCCGCTGAATTATCTCAGAGATATTTAAAATTTTGTGGAAGGTTTACAACCTGCAACACCGCTACTGTATGAGGCCCCTTAATTCCTGAACGTGTTTTCATACAGGCGCAGTCCAGATATATCGCATTTTAATTATTCCCGTATTTGGGTTCTGTAGTCGCAATACAGAAATATCGTATTTTATCTTGCACTTGTAGGCCTATTCATACAGACACAATACAGACGTATCGTATTTTGTTTAATTTCTGCATGTTTTTACATACAGCCGTAGTACAGACATATTGTATTTTAATTCCTGTATTTGTGCTCTATAGTCACAACACAGACGCATCTTATTTTATCTTGCACTTGTATTCATACGGACACAGTACAAAAGTATCGTATTTTGTTTAATTTCTCTGTGTGTTTTCAAAGAGACGCAATACAGATGTAACGTATTTTGTATAATTCTTTCACTTGTTTCCATAATCACGTACAAGACGTGAGCGCATGTAGGCCACAGTTTAACTATTTTGCATATTCTGTCTGCGTCCTTTCATTAGGTGCTATGGCCCGATCTCGATGCGAGAGAACAAACAGATTTTAATTAAATTTGAGGATATAGCAGTTATGTCGTGTCTTGCGCGGAGGAAGTAAGGAAATGCAGTCCTGTTTCCCGTTATACGTGAATAGCGAAAGGCTTATTGGATACAGAGCTTTAAAAATACTTATCAGTTGACATAACGTATCGGAATAGAGAGATACGGGTAGTGAGTCCCTAAATGACCCCTGATTCCGTGATACTAGCAGAAGCAGTAGTAATAAACAAACATTTAACGCGTTATTACTATAGAAACAATTCTGAGTTCAGAACAAATGAAAGTAGGAAGTATTTATTAACCTCACGTCATGTACTGTGCACTATCGTATTCAGCATGTTTGTTTTGTTCCTAAATATATTGCCCTATTTGTGGGGCATTAAAGAGAACAGTACAATTAAACACAGATGAACCCAAGTACAGTCTCCTCCCTTACAACGCGCAAATCTATTTATATGCGGTACAAAAATTATTGATTGGTTCAAACTTTAATTCTACAAACATTGTAAGCGCTGATACGAACAGAGTGAAGGTGGGGACGAATAGATGTTGCTATATAACGGGTGATTCAGGAGGAAAGGACCAAACATTGAGAGGTGATAGTATGGGCGATTCTAAAGGAAAAACGTTATATAAATGTATGCCTTATTTTCAACAGTTTTGGCGAAAACCAGTCGAAACCACGAGAAACGGGAATAGTGCAGATTATACTAAATTAAGAGGCCGTTACCTGTAGATTATGTTTAATTGTCCATTTCTCTTTGCACGACTTGTTAAAAAATGACACTCTCAACTTCGATATAATTTGCAGCTCGTGTAGCCAGACGCCATGAGCAAATTTGAAATGGTTAGGATATTTCCTAATGTGAGCACAAACATTTCAAACACGGGAAAGCAATTGTTCCCTTGTAGATTTCACTGTTTCGCCAACCCCACAAAGAATAATGTAATGTAAAGTCGGGTGACCTCGGTGGCAAACAAAATGACACCACCGCAGCCGATCCAACGCCCAGGATAGGTTTCATTGAGGTACTGATCACTGATCTGCCGGAATGTGCAGGGGCTCCACCTTGCTGAAAGTGAACACCAGCCGAAGGAACATCCTCGGAATATTGTGATAACATATACACGAAAACGCAAGTGGCTAACATGACGGAGGCAATAGTAAAACCTAATGTCGTTTCGATTGCGTCTGCATCAATATGAACAATTATGCTGACGAAGAAAAGGAAACTCATGCCTGTTATTTTCAAATAGCTGAAATACTGCTCTTTCAGATGAGTTCAACTGAAAACAATCGACGAACGTGACAAGACTGGTTTGATAACTAAAGGTAGGAATTTATACCACAACATGAGAATATTAGATTAGTTGTGCTTAGACTGTCGTTACGTCATGAATGATGTAAAGCCTGAGGTATGGCCAAGTTACAACTGAAATTTGTTATCTATCGCAGCAGTTGAATGGGGATACGTTTCTCGTGCGTAGGGTTCAGCGTTGTGCTCCGGCAATTGGTTTGTTTACATTGCACTGCGATTCGTTGATTGGTTAACCACATAAAGCTACAATCTCACTCTGCTTATACCACGGTAGAGTTCCCTAACAGGTACCCATTCACCTCCATTGCTAACTACTGTCACTCTCTTTCAACAACGAACACTGTATGCATATCTAACCTTGTAGTCTCTATGGGTAAATTCCTATCTTTATTGATAACCGAGCGAGGTGGCTCAGTTGTACACATATCCTGTATTAGTTTGGTTGTAGGAATGAATAAAATTCCTGGAAGGTGTCTGGTTTTGTTGAGCACTTGAACAGACAGTAGAATTTGAATATTGCTACATTTAAATATGCATCCATTGCTTCTGTATCATTGGGAAGAAAGAAAAGGCAAAGTTTCATAATAGAACATTAGAAAAAAGAAAAAAAAATTATATATTGCAATGCCAATTATGAATAATGTGTTAATTGTAAATTCATTGGTAAATTAATTAATTGTAATATGAGCACTTATGTATTAGCAGCCTTAACGCAATGAGGCCGATTAATTTATTAAAAATTATGTACCGGTAGCCTATTCATAATTTAAGAGTTAACAAAAATAAAGTTTCTAACCACAATATTTTTTTACTGTTTTTGTCACTGTATAACGTAATGCTTAATCCTCACTAATTAATTGCATTTTTATAGTTACTGTAGTTTGTGTGGATAGGAATTACATTTCAGCTGCATAAAATAGTAAGCTGCTTGAAATTGTGTTTTTAAATGCCTAAATCTATGTTTTAGTGCCTATTTTGATAAACTCAGGGCCTATTTCAGGTTCCTCAAAGTTAGTTGTTAAGTGCCTAAAAATCCGAAGTCTAAAAGGTAAACCAATAAATTACATTTGTAATGTAATATGCACGGTAAGTGACGAGATTTTATTGCCGGAAGCTGACGCTCTGAATCACCGCCAAACGAACTGGTACTTGCCCATGTCACTTTTCGAAAGGTGGCGTACTAAACGAAACCTATTTTAAAATGTACACCTGTCTTTTGATTGATATCCCCTCCTGTAAATCAAATTGACTTGTCGATATGACAGGAGTTAAAACAATACAAATAAAGAAAATCTGATGACGACGAAGGTGGTGGTTTGGAATGGTATAGCGATTGTTCTATAATAATTGAATTGTAAGATCTGTGTTATATAATAGTAATGACACAATGACGTTCCTTTTGATGGTAGTGTCAACAGATCAGCATAGTGCGTTGCAAACATTCGTTGTTTTGAAATAGGGAAATTGGCGGACATCGGAATGTCATTCCTCATTATTAATATTGGCCCGATAATTATACTGCACTCACGTACCCCATACAGTGTGCGTAATTCACTTAGCTGATGAGTTACACCAGAATGAACACAATTTTCTACAGCATTATATACTCTATGTAAACTTGCATACTATTTTAATGACACACTTAACTGAATTTATTCTTTGGTGATTTATTATATTGGATGTGATATGCATATGCATTATATTTCTTGATGCAAGCGTTCAAAAGCTATTTAAAATACATCTATATCCTGCTGTATTGCTGATGATTATATGTGTTAAAATGTTTGTTTGTAATTACTGTATTGTGAGTGGAATCATTAATTATTAATTCCATGAATACTCTAATAACGAGCCTTAGACTTCAAATACCTATTGAAAGACATGTTTCCCATTCTAGGCGATGTATAATTCATGAATTTCTATTATCATCATTTTCTTCAAGTTGGACCAAAAGATAATTATAGGATGTATCTAAATTTAACACTCAAACTTCTAGGAATGATACAAGAGACCAAAACAAATGTTTTTTTTTAATGTCCATGGATCGAAAACTATTGAACACAATATTCTTTTTTTTTATTTGGTTATTTAACGACACGTTATCAACTACGAGGTTATTTAGCGTCGATGGGATTGGTGATAGCGAGATTGTATTTGGCGAGATGAGGCCGAGGATTTGCCATAGATTACCTGATATTTGCCTTACGCTTGGGGAAAACCTCGGAAAAAACCCAAACAGGTAATCAGCCCAAGCGGGAATCGAAACCGCGCCCGAACGAAACTCCGGATCGGCAGGCAAGCGCCTTAGCTGACGGAGCTACGCCGGTGGCTCTTAATATTCTAAATGTGCTAAGTGCCAAAAACAACTTTCTGAAATAGGATTGATGAAAAATAACTGCGAAATGCATGTTGAGATACCTACAACACCGTCTTTTGGCACACGAATGAGTCACTTACAGTTGAGCTCCGACAAAGACAATTTAGTGTGATATTCTCATATGAATGTTCCTCCCTTAGATTGAATAAAATGAAATTTGAAAAATTGGTACTTATCAGATTGAGAATAGTAATAATAATAATAATAATAATAATAATAATAATAATAATAATAATAATCCGTGGCGCCACAGCACTTGAAGGGCCCAGACCGACCAGCCGGCTGCAGGCCTCACGTTCACATGCCGAAGCAGAGGTGGACTATCCAACCAGAATGGCGGTATCGTGTGGTTAGCACGATGATCCCCCCAGCCGTTACAGCTAGCTTTCGCAGTCGGGTTTCGCTACCTATCATAGCTCCCGAAGTGCATCACGATGCTGGGTGGGCACCGGTTCCATAAACTGGCCGAAATTTCATGAGAAAATTTCTTCCCCCATGATGACACGAACCAGCGCGCATTCCGTAACGCGAGTCCTAGGCAGGATGTCGGTTTAGACCACGACGCCACGGCGCGGGACCATTTAGAATGTTAGGTCTTCAATTATTATTGAATAACAAAACCAGAAACTGTACTGTACTGTAAGGAATGAAGCTTACTGTTGTAACGTTACATATGACCAGGCTTCGAGACTTTGGACTCAATACAATAAGTTTACCGTGCCTGTACTGTAGGTTGTTGACTGGCTGCAGGTAATGAAAGGTAGAGATGTGTTGAGGTATAGCTGACGCCAGGGTTTTTGGCGCGTGTCCTTGAGTATAATGCACAGTCTGCGAGCATCTATTGATATGTAGCTGAAAATGGTATCACCTCCTATACACGTCACTTCAGCACTCTGCCAACCACAGCTGTCAGTCTTGCTGCCCAGACTGCGGCAAAAGTAAGATACTCGCACTTAATTTTCTTGCGGTGTGTCCTTGAGTACAGAGTCCAGTCAGTGAGTTTCTGTTGCCACTGCAGCTGAGAACGGTACCTCCTCCTAAATACACGTCACATCAACAATCTACCAATCACAAGTCCCAGCTTTATCGCCTATAAATTGCTACAAAAGTTAGACACTCGCACTTAAGTTTCCCATTACTTATTTCACATGCCAAAATCGGTGGCGCGCCCCATAACAACGTTGCTATTTAGAGTAGAGTACGGTAGTATGGGGAAACACACACCTATGGACATTCTGAAAGTAAATATACATAACACAATGACAATGTCAAAAGAATGTGACAAGCATATTTTAGTCTCCTGTCTTTTATAAGCATTTGTGTTTAATTATACACAGTGTTAATGGTGGAAGTAAACATGTAGCAATTTTAATTTCTTCATTTATCCTATTGGTCGTCTTTAGAAAGTGCAGTTACAGTACGGAATTGCAGTGTACTACAAGATACAGTTTCAGTGTCTCAAACGTAAATCTTTTTCAGTTGTCTACCAAACACAGTTTGTACTGTGACAACATGCGCTCTACGTCGCATGACTTTATAGGAGCAAAACGAAAAAACCTAAAATCATCGCAGTATCTAAGAAACAGTCCTTCATTCTCGGGTAACTCTATGTCTACTAATTTGCTGTTTATATTACACAGTGCTCCATATCCGTTATTTTTACATAAAATTGATTTCCACTTCTGTTTTATACGTCCAGTAACCGGTGTACTTGATGTCTCATTAATTCTCTGTGTCATTTCCTCAACTAATTTGATGGCTTCCGGCATCTCTTGCTCTGACTTTTCTAACCGTGTAATAGTTTCAGACACAGTCTGAAAATTGGTTTGTATGAAAACCAAATTATTCATCAGAACCTTCAAATCCAGAGCGTTTTCCTTTGCGTATTTGTTGTCATTCATTCTACAGTACCGCCACCCACGGTACGCTTTACCACTATACTCAGTACGCTGTCATGCAGATTTCCCACTGAACTGCTCTATCGGGTCCGAAGTCTCGAAGCCTACATATGTCACTCATTCCTCAAAACTATTTCAATGTGTAATCATTTACAAAAACTGTTCAAAAGTGCGGCCTCCTGCGTCAATACAAACTCTGCAACGACGTGTATACGTTCAGAGTCCAGGGATGAGCTGCAGGTTAGCTACAACAAAGCACAAAATATATTTATCTGTTTATTCATTTAATTTACTGCTTTAAACACAAGAGAATCTCAGACTTGAGAGAGTAACGTAACGTGAGAGTTTCTAAGCGTATGAGCTCCCTGTAAATAATATTAAAATAGGAAATACCTGTAATGTTATCATTAAAATGTGCAAGCATTTTACATAACGTATTACTGTTTAAGGGGAGAGGATGATATTTTTTAAAACTTTTTTCCTATTTGGTGTAAAATATTAATTTTTTGTATGTAGAGAGCTCATAGCTGTAGCAACTCAACCAAAAATAAATATGTTGAAAAAATTATTTGGGGGCCCAGATTTAAAAAAAAAAGTACCCAATACAGGATTTTACTAAAACCGATATATCTAAACCATTTTTAAAGGTAGATTCATCCAGTTTTTTGCAATGTACTTGCAAAAGCATGCTATACAAACTGTCTGTAACAGAATGTTGATATTAGTCCCTACGTTTGTAAAATAAACAATTAAAATTTAATAACACTTTTCTGAATTCCTTTCTTGCAAACAAATGGACGTAGTTTTAAAATGAAATCAATTAACAAAATTCTGTTACAGAGAAACGTTTCCTAATAGTCTAAAGAATGTGTGTTCTAAATTTCATGCATGTATCTTTAATAGTTCAGAAATTATATCCATTTTTGTCTGGCAATATAGAAAAAAAAGATGAAGTTACCGTAAACCGATAAAAGCGGGCGTGTGATTTAAAAATCCATAGCGCAGGAAGTTTAAAAATGGCGTCTCAACATCCGATAAGGGCACAAATACCCACGAAATGTTATGCAATACATTCCACACATATCAAAGAGTATTTTAAAGAAATTTTTTTTTTTTTTTGAAAATTTAATTTACCGGAAACAACAATAAAATTGGCGAGAGATTTAAAAATCCATAACGCAGGAAGTTTAAAAATGGCGTCTCAATGCCTGATAAGGGCACAAATACCCAAAAATATTATGCTATGCATTCTACACATCTTATCACAGAGAATTTTAAAGAAATAATTTTTTTTTTAATTTACTCATTTTTCACCAAAAAATACCATCCTCTCCACTTAAAAAGCTTCACGGAATCAAGTTTTGTTATAAAGAAGAAACTGTACCTTATTAATGGTTATGTAGTTACTACATAACTTGAGTACACACGCTTGATAGAAAGTTGGTGAAAGTATTCTTATTTTCTTTTTATTACTCTCTGAATATATTCTTATTTTACTTTATTGCCCGTAGTGTATACGTAGATTTATATTCCTACCGGAGAAAGATATCTGAATTAAATATTGGTTATACGATATGTGCAAAAGTTATATTTTTCCAATATTATATTTTGTTCGACGATTTTGCATGCGTATGATTTTGCATATATATCCACATTTAAATAACAAAACTTCTGCATGCATATTTCATTACTTGAACAAAAGCACTTACTTTTATTGACATTTCATTTTTAAAATCTCAGATTTGTTCAGACTGTGACATTTTATTTTCAGATAATAACTGGTAGAAAAGTCATAATAATTTTGGTATGTTTGAATACCGGTAACATGACACCAAAGTCCACACCTATGGAGTAACGGTTAGCGCGTCTGGCCGCGAAACCTGGTGGCCCGGGTTCGATTCCCGGTCGGGGCAAGTTACCTGGTTGATGTTTTATCCGGGGTTTTCCCTCAACCCAATATGAGCAAATGCTGGGTAACTTTCAGTGTTGGACCCCAGACTCATTTCACTGATATTATCACTTTCATCTCATTCAGACGCTAAATAACCTAAGATGTTGATAAAGCGTCGTAAAATAACCTACTAAAATAAAATGACATTCAAAAGAACACTTCCGCTTAGCACATAATTCTGTAGCAATGGACGTAGAATTTTCACTGAGGAATTCCCAGAATGGCAGTCATTATATGTTGGAATACCAGAGTAGAATAAAATCGTTATATTAAAAGTAATAATTGCATATTTATGAGTTATATTTATTATTATTTGCATATTTACAATCTATATTTCGGTACCTTTTTACATGTATTTCCAGACTTCAGAAGTAAATCAAGCCTCATGGTTTCTTATAGTAATCTGGCGTATTTTAGGCAGAAATTAGAAGTTATGCAAATCTAGTCTTTCAGGTGAAGCTCCCTGTAAAGCAGATTTGAATAATTTCAAGGGAAAAATTGTTCCGGGGCCGGGTATCGATCCCGGGACCTCTGGTTGAACGTACCAGCGCTCTACCACTGAGCTACCCGGGAACTCCACCCGACACCGTCTCAACTCTTCCCTTTATATCCACACAACTCGCGTGGCCTTACGAAAGGCCAGAGACCCACAACGAGTGCACACAATCTCTGTGTGACTTGGAATTGTGGTTTTCTGTTAACGTACACAGTAACGTATATATTATGCAAATCTAGTCTTTCAGGTGAAGCTCCCTGTAAAGCAGATTTGAATAATTTCAAGGGAAAAATTGTTCCGGGGCCGGGTACCGATCCCGGGACCTCTGGTTGAAGTGTTCGAACGGTATCGTTTGCATGCAAACGCTAATTAAAAACTAAATTGAATATTTAATGGAATAACAGTTACATGTTACGAAGAAATTTATTTAATAATTTCAGTAGTTACATTGGTAATCACAACGCTCCAGGCAAAACTTGTATATACTGTACCCTGTTTGGCTGTAAACTTGTGTATTTTTGTACTTTACTGCATTGAGTTCATAGAAATTAAAATTAATTCTTTTATATCCTTGTTTATTGTAATTATTTGCAATTTTACGATATCGGCCGTGCACCACGGCTGATTATTATTATAGGCTACGTGTGTCAACTGTTTCATAATCCGGGCGATTAGAGAGTAGGCTTCGTGCGCTGGAGGCCAGCATTGGAATTCCCATTGTATTAAGTGAAATTTGTGGTAAACAAGAAAGCCTATTTTTAGACTTTCTCAAAGTGACTCTCTCTTTTACAATTTACATTTCCTCTTTTAAAAAATTGATGCCCGTTTGTGTTGCGAAAGAAATCGTTGGTTTTTATTCCACATTTATATTTCATTTTAGATATTACTGTGAAGAAAATAAATGCAGGATATATGTTTGCAATTTAAAAGCTACTGATAAATTTTTTGTTTAATATATAGGTTTGTTCAAGTCACGAAAGATTTGAAAGTACTCTTTGTTAAGAAATAAGTTTGTAGAACAATAATACAGTTTTGTTGTCAACCTGGGTGGCGAGTCGGTATAGCGCTGACCTTCTATGCCCAAGGTTGCGGGTTCGATCCCGGGCCAGGTCGATGGTATTTAAGTGTGCTTAAATGCGACAGGCTCATGTCAGTAGATTTACTGGCATGTAAAAGAACTCCTGCGGGACAAAATTCCGGCACATCCGGCGACGCTGATATAACTTCTGCAGTTGCGAGCGCCGTTAAATAAAACATAACATTTAACATTTACAGTTTTCTTTATGTACGAATGCAGTTTATTTAAATATAAATCAGTTACAAAACATTCATTATACATGCCCGACATTTTCTCATCTGTTCCTAGTAGCCCTCTTGTATTATTTTCTGGTATGGATTTGCAAAATAAATAAATAAATGAACGCGTGAATGAACGAAAAACAAAGAAATAAAGAAAGAAAGAAAGAAAGAAAAAAAGAAAGAAAGAACGAACCAATAAACCAGCGAGGGAGCAACTGAGCGAATAAATAAATAAATAAATAAATAAATAAATAAATAAATAAATAAATAAATAAATAAATAAATAAATAAATAAATAAGTAAATAAATAAATAAGTAAATAAATAAATAAATAAATAAATAAAATAATTAATTAACAAAATAATTAATTAACTAATTAATTAATTAACTAATAAATAAATAAATAAATAAATAAATATGGTCTTAGAATTTCAACGAAAATAATGGCCTTTCAAGGAAAGTACCCTCATGGATCCAAAATAGTAATAAATGATACAGTACTGGAACAACTACAGAAATTTAACTACCTGGGCTGCAATATAACGTATCAGTGTAATCGAGATCTATATAATAAAGTAAGTAAATTCCAGAACAATTGTGGAATATTAGCAAGAACATTAAAAAGAAAACAAGAAAGGAAATTAGTTTACAATTTTATAAAGCAGTGGTGATTCCAACGTTAACATATGGTTGTGAAACATGGGCGATAAAAGAAGAAGAATGGGATAAGATAAATGCGGCAGAAATGAGATACCTAAAATCTATTAAAGAATGTACAGTACAATAAAGGATAAAATAAAAAAATGAAGAAATAAGAGAAGAACTAGGCATTTGTCCAATAAATAATAAAATAAAACAATATGGAAATAGATAGAGAAATCATTTGCAGATATGCATAAAACTCGTTACCCAAAAATGACATATGATTATCAACCACATGAGAGAAGAGACGTTGGAAGACCGATGAAGAGGTGGGGAGAGAGACATGAGGCCGGAACAGGAGAAATATCCTAATCCATGAAGTGATGATGATGATGATGATTAATAGACAAGTAAATAAATACAGTAAAACCTCGTTAATCCAGACTAATTTTCTTTCTTCTTAACTTCTAAATAAACTGTCTAACCTTTGTTAATCAGTTAATCTTTTAGTACTTCGATTTTTATTATATTTGTAAATTTAATATTAATTGTAATTATAATGTAATTGTATTCTTAATATTGTGTTGTAATCCCCTGGTAGAGGGGAAGAGAAGGCGTGATGGCCTTATCTCTACCAGGTTAAATAAAAAATAAATAAATAAATAAATAAATTAAATACATACATAAATAAGCAATAAGTAAGTAAGTAATAAGTAAATAAGTAAGTAAATAAATGAATAAATAAATAAATAATTGGGGGGGGGGATAAGTTGACCGGTTTAACGAAAGTCCGAATTAACTTAAATGCCTATATATATTTCTAAATGATAGACATCAGCTCAAAGAATTTGAGTGACCACAAGGGTACTGAATACAATAAACATGTACAATATATAATGTGATGTGATACATTAAAGAAAAAAGAAAGTTAATTGTTGAAGGCAAATATAAGTTGATTAATTGAAATAGAGATGATGATGTAATATTTGAAGAGAATCCTTGATAATATTTATAAGAATAGACATTACATAGCCTAATAAAAAGGAATGTGAAGTTCCTTAAGATAATTCCATGTGAATTTTGTAATTGAACCTCTACTGCCAAACAGCAAACCAATGACGGACCATTGTTTAAGAGGGGCGTTGTACTTTTGAGAAAGATACGGCAGACAAGGTTCATATGTAGACTTCTTCTCAATACTTCGGTGACATGATTTAGTTTCTTTCGAAACGGATAGTAGGGCCAAGAACAAGAGCCCGTTTTAAGCGTCCGTTAATAGCAACAATGTCTGCCCGTCTAAAAGAACCGTCTGATGACATCAAGCGACATCATCAGATAAAACATTATGGATAGGCGACGAAAACGTTCATAGAAAACATTAAATGTAATACAAAGGAATAAATCCTTAAATATTATGCAATAAATCATTGACTGAAAAATAAACAATATATTTATTTAACTAAAGATTCCGGATTAAGCAGAATCCGACTTACCGAGGTTTTACTGTAACTGGTTAAAAAAATTGTAGTGTAATTTCGTTATTTTACGATGCTTTACCAATTGCGATGATTGTCTAACGTCTGAGTATAAGGTAGTTCATTAAAATGGACAGGCTTCATCTCATTGTCAATCAATTTAAAGATACATTCAAAATTTCTCTGAGATTTTACTCCGAACTGCACCTTTTTAAAATGTCTGTAGCAGAATTCTGATACTGACTTTCAGAACTTTAAGATAAACAATGGCATCTTAAGAATAAATTGTTGTGATATACTTTTACAGGAATATGGAGGCATATTTTTGAAATGCAGCATGATTAAGTTCAATTAAAAAAAACTTTTCTTAATAGCCTAAAGAACCTGTCTACAAAATACCATGCATGTAGGACTAATAGTTTCGAAGTTACGTAACTTTCTTTATGTAATAAAGCAAAAAATTAAAAGTTACGGGAAATTGCAATCAGAATTTAGTGTCATTTAAAACACTGTGCACCAGAGCTTTAAAAATGGCGTCAGTGCAACCAACAAGACCATAAATGCGTATTAAATGTTATGTGTTATATTTTTCACATACCAAAAGTTATTTTCAAGAAAAAAATGGAAGATTTTCTGATTTTTCATCATATTTAACCATTCATTCCCCTTCATATTGAAAACATGGTTAGAGTGGAAGGTATGCGTAGGATGTGAAGTTACGAAATTCTCTTATGGGTTTTGTTATTAAATATGTACTTAAAGATCTTACAGAGTTCTGTCTGTTCTACATAGTTAAACGAGAGACGATTCATTGAAGTCCTCCACAATCACAGCATTCTATACTTTGAAGCCTTTGCGTCGTAGTTGATGGCGAGCTATGTAAAGTTATGCGACGTACAAAACCGTCTCTTGTCGTGTCATCTTTAAGCTGTGTTCAAGTTTGCTTGGCATGTCCCCCAGGGTTTCATAAAGTACTCGTGTACTCTCGTAGTAAGGGCAATAGAGTTCGTGCCCTCAGGCGCTTCTCTTTTTCTTTTTAGAGCGAGAAGGAAGAGTTGAGAAGAGCAATTCTTCTATGACTGTAATTTCCCTGAGTAGTGTCGGAAGTTGCTTGCCAGCTCGTCTGCATATTTCAGCTTGGCAGGATGAATTTTTCTTCGTTTGCAGTTCTCGTTATAGCTTGTCAACATGTGATACAAACTCGTATTTCACGACTTGCGAACGCAAAATAAACAATATAAATGTTTTCTAAGTATTGTTTTCATGTTCTTTTTATAACTTTGGGTTTGTTATCGGGTTGTCAAGTCCGTGGAATTCAAGCTTAAAGAAATCTTGAATTCACTGTTGAAAAGTTGTGACACTAATGCCCGCGACGGTCGTAAAATGTCAAGCAGTTACATTTTGATTGAAATCTGTCTCAGGAAAAAATTAATGAGTTTTGTTTAATCCGTCGTCAGTGAGACTACGGACATATATAAAATATGTACAGGGTGTCTTATAAGTCACTCTACTAAAAAGACAACAAATAACAGATACTGTAAGACGATTCACTTGGTAGAGAGTCTGGCAGTGTTACCAGTTCTCAAGAAAATAATAAACTAACACTTCTGTTGTCGGCAAGGAAACTTTTTGTAACTTTGTTTATATTTTAAAAAATACTTTATATATCTTGCATAGTAAAATATATAGGGTGAATACTAAATATCGTCTTCGAAGACTAGAGCGTATTAGACCACATCAAGAAATTCATAAATAAGATAGGAACCAATACTCTATCTTAAATCACAGTAGAAATCAAAAGACGAAAGTGGAATTGGATAGGGCACACAATCAGGAAAGAAGATGGAGCAGTAAAAAGAATGGCTTTGGATTGGAACCCCAAGGGTAATAGAACAAGAGGAAGGCCAAAAAATACAGGGAAGAGAACAGTTTTGGAGGAAATTGCTGGGGAAGGGAAAACATGGAGTGAAGTGAAGAAGTTGGCTACAAGTAGGGTCCGATGGAGGCACTTTGTGAATGCCCTATGCTCCTCATGAGGAGATACAGGAGTTGATTGATTGATTGATTGAATACTGTATCTTGCAATTTTCCCCAAATGTCTAATGGGGCAAGTATTATTTCTGTGGGAAACGCTTCTCTGTGCACGGATTTAAACTCAGACTGCAACTCCCACATGTCCTCGTCGAACATTCCGCACATCCAAATGGCATTTTCTTCATTCCGAGCGCCACGCATACAGGTTTCCTAGATTTAGTTCAACGTCGGGCAACGAGTGGGTCGCGCAGCACCCTTTGAAAACCGGCACTAGCTTGACGTTCGCAATGTATATATCACGTGCTTATCTTACTCCACAATGCGAAACAGATATTTATTGTAACATGAATTTGAACTGGGATACTGCACAGAGAACTCACAGTACAGTACCTGAAAACAAACTAACTAAAATTATTTTCGTCGCAGTTCTTGCGCTGAAGCCAAATCCGACTATTTCAGTGACAAGAACATATCGTATACATCACATCGTTGTTGTGTTCTTGACATTTAGCTCCAATTACTACGGCTCCGGATCAAAATTAACTATTACCCCATTTGACTTGTTATTGCCTCTAATATCTTCCAGGGGCGGCCCGTTCTTATGTGCTACAGTGCTACAGCACAATGATAATTTTTTCTCAAATAATGTATTTGTCATACAATAGTATTTGATCTCTAATTTGACAATTTCCTGTGGTTATGTCCATGACGCGTTATAAAGTGTTTAGTCTTAGCTCTTCGCTTTTTGGTGCCTCAGGGGGTTCGTTGTGCTACTCAGAACTCTACATGAGAATGTAGACATTGATGCGCATGTGCAAAGCTGAAATCACTGCTCTGATTGGGTATTTTTACGCGGGAAAGTGCTGTAGTCAGCTTCAGCACGACACA
This sequence comes from Periplaneta americana, assembly GCF_040183065.1. Taxonomy (NCBI): domain Eukaryota; kingdom Metazoa; phylum Arthropoda; class Insecta; order Blattodea; family Blattidae; genus Periplaneta; species Periplaneta americana. The sequence continues at coordinate 38,449,960 of NC_091117.1, read as the reverse complement.
GCTTGGAGATTGTAAAAGTAAAGCTAACGAAAGAATGCTTGGTTGTGGCAGAACTCGGAACTATTTACAATGTATTTGGTAATTCAAGTATCCGACTTCTGCTGCCATCTACCTGTTTGAGGTTCCTCCTGAATCAGCCAGCAAGCGACGGAAAATGGAATTCCAGAAAATTGAAGCCAAGGAAGTATGTAACGGTATAATTCAGGAAGCTACTCAAAGTTTCAAGCCTTTAAGCTAACTAGACGCAACAAAATCGTTAAACAGCAAAATTTTTTTTTACAATTTTTCGAATAATTTTCCTGAACGCGAACTTGAAATTGCTGTCAGCAGCTATGCTGTATTGAACAAAACAGTGTTAAAGACACAACTTGTAATTCTATACGGAAGACCCGACTTCTGAAATTTAGATGGCTGTTCAATTGTTACAATACATAGTCTCCAAAAATTTACAGGATCCATTCTGTGAAGTAACGAAGTTGTTAAATATTTGGTTACAACACCAATGACCACTGCTGAGCCAGAAATATGTTTTTCTTGATTGAAACCAATAAAAACGTTTTTAAGGAACACTATGTCCGAGGATCGTCTCATTGCTCTTGCAATACTGTCAATAGAAAAGAGTATGATGTCCAAGATGGAGGGGTTTAACACCAGGGTAATTGACAAGTTCTACAGTAGGAAGGAACGTTGTATGGACTTCATTATTTTTTCACTAGGCGAGTCCCAAATTAAGATAAATACACGTAAGTGTGTACAGTAGGCCGATATAGAGATTGTAGCACACTCATTATTTTGACCACCAGCCGCTACTGATATCTCCATAACTAATCATCATACAATGACGGTTTCTTTCTCGAATTTCATCGCACAATATCATCTATCACGCCCTGGTCTTCGAAGACGGCATTTAGTATTCACTCTGTATAGTGTGATTAGCTCGCCAGAGGCCCCACACGTTTGTTAATAAAATCTCTACTTGTTTATAATTTGTCAGGAAAATTTATAGACACATGCTTGAATTATAGAAAATGCGACTTTCTCAGAACTGATACTGAAAATAGCCGCCACTGGCATCCCGGCCCTTTTCTACTCGACTTCCAAACTTCACAGTATTTTTCTTAAAATGTACTCTATTTTTGGCAGTTTTTTTTACATGCCGAATAGGACAAATCAGCCTTCTAGGAACGTCTGCATTATGATTTTGATGATGCATGTAATCGTACGTTTACACCATGCCTGCACAAGGTTTGCTCTCTCCGAGCTGGCTCACAGCTCATGATTGGAATGCAGATATTAGCTGCGCTCTGTATAAGGGTGGACTGGAAGAAGGGTTGATCTCGTACAAAATATACACAAAAGGAAGTACTATTACGAGTGTTTATGAAATGAATTCCCGTTCAGTGTTTGCAAAACTATCTTGAACTATTATTAATTAATAAAGACATATTTATTTTACAGAAATAATAGAAATTCTATAGGTACTTAAATGTACAATATCATTTTGTTATATTTTTATTTAACAGTACATCAAAACGAGGTTTCATGCTGTTGGCAGCTGAAAGGAACAGTAGGCTACTGATCGTAATGAAACATCAGTTACAGATGTTCGATGTCTGCCTTTATTAAAGTTGATTATAGAAAACAGTTGCTCAGAAATATAAATGTTGAGCCAAACATAGCAATCATTTTCACAGCCAGCCTGTATAGTCGTGGATATTATTGCTAATGTTTAGTCTTGTATAACTCAACCAGGCTAGTAATATTATTCAGACGATCTTTAGTCCTTAGGTCACATTGAAGATCAATAAGTTCGAGTTGTAAATCGTTAAGTGTTAAATGTTATGTTCTGTCTTTTAGATTCCTCCATACTGTACTGTAGCAGTAGGTAAGCAACGTGAAACAGTTACTGAGAATAGACCTACATACTGCACTCCACTAGATAGCCGAGCGGTCGTTTCCCTCTCCTCTACCAATACAAGTCTATGTCATTCTGACGTATCTTCCTCTCCGTTTCGGCGAGCGGTAAACACGGCTCTCCCGCTCCCAAGGAGCGCGCGCCCTCGTTGAGCGCTGTTTGTGCAGTTATGCTTTACACTCTATATCGTCTTTTCAGACAATTTTCGACCCGCTGAATGCTGATTGACAAGGCTTCCGGTTGTCTCTTAACTTTCTTACAATTTTCTGAATATATAAGTTTTTGAAGATACACTTTTACACCAAATGTATTTAAAAAAAATCAAACTGGTATTTTCAATGTGGATAGTAGTCTCTCTAGATTTCACCGAAAGTTTAGTTTGTGCAGCCCTGGTTTGCAGCACTCGGCATCTACATCTGGATTGCATTTCCTGTTGTCAGGTTGGCGTGTACGTTTGTTGTAGTGGGATCTCGCTTGCATTTCCACATACTCCACTTTTTTCTCACTTTCTTATCTGCTACGTTCTTTATTTTCAGTACGTGCGACATGTACTGCATAGCTACTGTGATACCCCGTCTGTGTCTTTGAAGATGCGAGCTATCTCTCGCCCCTGTGCTGTCGATATGAATACACAAGCTTCTGGCTTTAAAAAACTCGGCTTCTAGATCAAACGGCGTCGGAGACATGTTACACTCGCCACAATTGAAGAAAGACGATGGAAATTTTTGTCACTAGGGTCCGAATGTATAGAGTTTCAATATTCACAAACTTAATATTGTATCTCTTCCTTTGTATTCTTGTCTGCTTCAACGTGTCAACTACTGCTGAATTACTTTGCATTTGATGCTGTCTTGAAGGTCTGCATTCACCAGGCAGTTCTTAGGTATTTATTGATTTCTCGTACATTTGTATATAGCAGCACTGTGGAAGCAAACATGCTTTAAAATGTATTATAAATTATTTATACATGTCTCTGCTATTGATGTGTGCAATAAATAAGGAACAAAGTTGAGACACCAAAACATTGCCTAGAGGCGGCTACAGTTTGAAGAATCATAGGATATAGAATGATCAATTAATTAATTAATTAATTAATTCATTCATTTATTATCTTCCATATATCTTACATGAGCAATGAAGCTTTAAGATGTGGAACAAGTCAAAATTTTACAATATTACAATTACAATTTTTACAAATTTTTACAATATTTTACAATTTTTACAGTTTTAAAATTTAGTAATTTTTTACAATGATGAGGTGAGGTCCGAGGATTCGCCAAAAGATTACCCGGCATTTGCCTTTTGGTTGGGGAAAACCTCGGAAAAGCCCAACCAGGTAATCAAATTAAAGGGGGAAATGAAGTGATGCCGAGGACTCGCCGTAGACCATCCGGCTTCAATCCCACGGCTGGTGAAAACCTCGGAAGAAACCAATCATTGAGACCAAAGGGGGATCCAACCCAAGCTCGAACGCAGCTCCGGATCAGCAGCCCTGGAAGTCTGCCGACTGAGCTACATCGATGGCTCTACTAAAAATATGCAATACATAGCCAATCAGATTATTACATTTACAAACGCAAACGATCATTCATCAATTGAGCTATATGTATAATACAAAACAAGTAAGTTAATTAAATTTAAGGCATAAACAATTCAATCAGTTGTGATATACAGAAATTCATAATACATATCATGCAAACTACTACTGACGTTAGCTGTTTACTTTACTGATGTACCTTCAGGTTCGTATTGAAAAATACGGGGTGCTTCATATAATTTTGTATTGGTAAATTCACGGTATGAGAAAACGATTTAACATGGAAATGAAAGGAAACAAGACTACGGCGAAAACTACTTAATTTACAAGTTTTAGTTTATTACATGATCCGTTGTAGACAATTTGATTATCGTTCAAAAATGTTGGTAGGAAGTTCGTGTTCTGTCATGTTGATGTGTTGTGCTAACTTACGAATAGACTTTTCTCGGACTGGCTACAAAATAATAGACACAATATACAACATTTTGACTAGTGGCCGAGAGGAAATTATAACTAGGAAGGTATCTGAAACGTTGGGGAGACAGTTTATAGGGCCTATTTGTTGACAGAGCGTATTACGTAGTCTCAAATTCATCAAAGGCTGCAGCGGCAACGACGACGGAGACGAAGATGATGTATCTATATACGTATTTATTCACATTGCAAATGGGTAAAACCCGGTGATGATGATGAATTCTGTCACTTTCTTATCATGAACATTATATTGTGATGAAATATGTATTAATTTCATGTAAGTGGGTGTGTGATTTTTTGATAACGATAAACGCGAAATGTGTTAAAAACTTAATTTTATGCATGGAAAAGGCAAATTCCCTAATAAAAAATATTATTTATTAAAGAATGTGGTTGAAAGAGCATGATATTGTAAACATGAGTTTCAGTAACAAAATGAAAAAGAGAGAACATGAAAAAGTTAACAAGTTTATGAGTTATGAGGGAAAAGCTTCATCACTGCACAGTGATCTGCCACCATTTTGAATTTGTAAAAGAATAAATAAATAAATAAATTTTTTAATAGTAAAACTATTTTTATGCTCGACCATGCCGAAATGTAATAATTATACGCCTGGTAGCAGTCCTTTAATGCATGTCATTAAAGTACACCTATTCATTAAAGATCAGGTTTTCGATTATTCTCGGATATGCAATCGAAAGACAACGAGGGAAACGTCACGGAGGCTGGAAATCCAATACTGTTGCAGAAGGTTATGTTCTGTTACTATAATAATTAGCGTTAATTGTAAATAATATTCAAATTAATTCAATTTGTCATCTCGTTTTTCAATTCTAAATGAATTTCCAGGTTATACATTCTCTACATTACATCAAGATCATGACATTATTGTTCCTCGAAAAAAATTAATACTTTCGCGTCTGCGCACATCCCACAATTCACGAGCTGTGAACAAGGTCACTACCGATCTTCTGTCAGATACAAATAAAATGTATACTTCTGAATAATTTCAAGTTAGAAATATTGTCGAGCATAAAAAGTCGAATGAAACTTGCCTATAATGGTAATTAAGACGCTCGTATGAAAATTATGAAACGAGCGCAAGCGAGTTTCATAAACAAACATACTTGCGTCTTAATTACTATCATTATAGGCTCGTTGCATAGTGTACTATTTTCACATGGCAGAAGGACAGTGTTTTACACATACCAATTTTTATTATTGTACAAGATACAGTAATAGAGGAAAAGATGTTGAATATTTCCAAAAATTTTACTGCTGTAAGCTGTACCTAACCTCTTAATGGGGTAACGAATAATAATCGGGGTTATATAATCATATCATGAAATTGTGATTGACTTAACGCTTGCAGAAAATATTTATCTCACTTTAAGTTGAACTATCAACTGGAAATTAATGTTTGTGTTTAACATTTTGCCTCTAATTTTTAACATTTATATCAGAGATAAAGTATTATATCTGCAGTGCTTGGAAAAAGTGTCATAAGTCAGCTTTCACAAATCTTTTTTGATAGGCCTAATTTATTGACAACTTACACTGGTTTATGTCGATTTGATTTTTTTCTGTATGAATTATTGTAATGGGAGGAATACCTATGTATTTTTTTCCAAGCGAACAGATGTTCCGTAAGTTGTCAATAAATTATCAAAAAATGTTTGTGGAAACTGACTTGTGTCACTTTTCCCGAGCACTACAGATATGTAGACATATATTTCACTCGCATTTTATGCTCTGCTATGTACCTTTAAAATTCCATTTTTTTTCACGTTTTATCCAGGTGAACTTCAAGCGTTCATAAGGTCCTGAATCTGAGCATTTCCCGCTTCAGTCGATACATTTATTCTATGAAACGCAATGAGTGTGACCTACTTAACAAGTGACATGCGGTAATATTTTGCTTCTTATCTCTGTGAAACGGCGGTGAAAAATCAAGCTGCAGATTAGAAACCGTGGAATCCTCCACGAGAATGTACTAATGCATGCTGTTGGTCGGTGGGTGTGGTTTATCAAGTCCGAATTCTCGTTTTTTAAAATTCGTTTTCCTGTTACATGCGAGTCCCGGAGGCTTATTCCGATGTCCACATTTGGGGCAGGCGTTCAGCATGGGATTTACATGAGGAAACACAGCACCATGAAGATATGTGCATTTGGCTGGGCTTAATGTCTGAATCCCTCGCTCCATAGTAGATTCTCGTTTCTATGTACAGCAACACCATGGATTTAATCCTAAGGCCAGGCGTCTAGCTGGTCGTTATTTCATCCTTGTTGAATGTCATTGTAACATGTTTTCTCATCGGTTCGTCTTCTGGGATATATCGATAGTGTAGGAACTCGTCCTGATAAATTATTACACTGTATTAATTACCGTTCTCAAGATGCTTGTACAGTAGTGGCAAAAAAAATCCGGACCGATCCTTATAGCTGATTTCAAAGCCTTGTTCACTCCAGAGCACGATAGACTGGTAAAGGCTGGTTCACAATAAACCGAAAACGAGAATCGGAACGAAAACGAAAACGGTAAAATTGTTAAAATGTGTACATTTAAATGTGAGCATTCATAATTAACGAAAAGCTTGCCGGAGCCCGGGATCGGGAACGCAGAGTTGGCGAAGTTTCAACTTTGGCGTTCACGTTTCCGATCACAGCCCACTAGATTCATTCTATTGCCATCTAAAAGCTATTTTGTCGTCGTATATTATGTAGCAAGAAGACCGTGACATAACCTATGCATTATTTTGTTCTGTGCTGTGCATCATGGAGCAAGTTTTATTTGATGAGATTCTAATATTGAATGTTGAGGAAAATCCTCACATTTACGATAAGCGGCGCGCCTCGTGTAAAGATGAGAAAATGAAGGAGAATTCATGGTTTTCAATAGCTGCATTTTTTAACACCGATCGGAAGCGAATCATATTTTATTACTGTATTGGTTGTATTACACATTACATATTCATGCTTCAATTCAATAACTACTGTTGTGTTCATTTTTGTTCTATTACAAATGTGTCTTCTCTAATTATTTTACGTTATGGTAGACTTAAAATAGGTTGTGATAATAAAGATGCATGGGCATATTTATAGTATCGTAGCCTACCTAATGAAATGTTTCAGTTGAAATTTCGAAGTTGGTTAACCTGTGTTAATGTTGGCTGCCTTGTACTCATGAGAGAACGCCATTGGTCAATTATACACAAATAACATCAGAATACGTAATATCGACTTTACATATCGTTATTGACATGCATATCGATATGCATAGTCGTCTACGTTCTCGGTTTATTGTGAATCAAAAATGTTCATATTCACGTCCTCTGCTTCTCGTTTTCATTCTGGTTCTCGTTCCCGGCTTATTGTGAACCAGCCTTAACTAAGACTCCCGTGGTTCGAATCCTGCCTGGGAAGGAAATTTCTTTTGTTCCTTATTCAAATTTATTCCCAATACTTTTTGATTGCAGCGATATTTTACTACTTAGTGATAGTGATAGATTTATTGATATTAGTTCACAAAAGTACAAACTTAATAATTTAAAAAATGATCTATATACAAAAGTAGTTATAGCCTACATAATAAATATACAATTTCCTAAACTAATTAATTTATCGCAAATCTCAATAATTTATTGGTTCAAACTTGCACTTACGTCTGGTTTTAGTGCATGTTTAAACCAATCGTAATAACAATTAAAACTTATTTATCTGCTCTTTTTCACAATTTACTACCATAAATATTTTAAATCATTTTTTAAACATCTAAATTTATTCTATAACTTTCGTATTTCTGTTTAGTGATAGGTTCACTTATGCATGTTAACTAATTATTCCGTGTCATCATACTGGATCCAGGTTAGCAGTTGTTGACATATAGCCAGCACACTGCAATAGCTGAATCGGTATTTCTCAGTGAGTACAGTAGGTCAGTCTAAATTCCTGCTACATGCTTGTCAGCAAGTTATTTACTTATTTATACATCTTGTAGCATACATGTTATTTTACTACTTAATTAACTTATTATTCCCAGAACATGAACTTTACCAGCAGTCGAAAAGTATTGGGAATAAATTTGAATAAGGATAAAAAAAAAGTTTCCTTCCCAGGCAGGATTCGAACCACTAAAGTCTTAGTTACCAGTCTATCGTGCTCAGGAGTGAACAATTCTCTGAAATCAGCTACAATTGTCGGTCCGGTTTTTTTTGCCACTACTGTACACAATGAAATTTGTCTTCCAATTTAATACTTCACAAGAAAACTTGGCAAAGATTGATGAAGATTGAAAAAGATTTGTGAAGGACTGCTTCATATCACTAAAGATTTCACAAGACTTTAAAACATGTGGTTCAAGTTCATTATAACCTATGTACCAATAATATTACAATATAAATATATGAATCGCTTAGAGAATAACTAGGCTGTACAATCAGTATTTGTATTATACTTAACTGTACGGTAGCGTATGGCGAAGAACGTTGCGATTACATATTATTTTAAAGCAAAATATTAGCACAGTCTAGTATATACAGTCACGAAGCTTGAGTTGTGAGGGTGCTAGGAACAATAGACTGTGCCGGTACTATTTCGCAATGTCTGTAATGAGGCGATATTAGCGACCCTAGTGGTTAGCAACTATCTATGAATGCATATTTACTACGTATTGAGCTTCGTGACTGTATATACCAGACTGTGATATTAGTGTAATGTGTAGCTAGTCGGCGATGTATGCAATGGAGGGGGAAAGGAACTGGCCATCCTACTACATTATTTCTTGGCCTAGTAGCCTCGTAAGTGGTGCTTCTTAGTATCACTCGTGAAGTTCAGACCTTTCTTCGGACAATTGACTCAACGGCATCTTTATTTATTTCTTTGATCTAATTTGAACGTAATTATATTTCGGTCACTATTGGATTTATTATTTATTTATCCCAGTTCATTCAAAAATTGTAATAGGTTTTTTAGTCGGTTATTTAACGACGCTGTATCAACTACTAGGATATTTAGCGTCGATGAGATTGGCTATAAAGAGATGGTATTTGGCGAGATGAGACCGAGGATTCGCCTTAGATTACCTGGTATTCAACTTATGGTTGGGGAAAACCTCGGAAAAACCCAACTAGGTAATCAGCCCAAGCGGGGATCGAACTCGCGCCCGAGCGCAACTTCAGACCGGCAGACAAGCGCCTTAACTGAGCCATTCCGGTGACTGTAATAGGTTTTAAAAAAGTACGGTAATTAAATGTTACTCACATACATTATGCATTTTATTATGCTTATGCTAAATTTATTTACTTATTTTATTTATTTATTCATATATATATGTCTATAACAGAAAAAAGCCCCAATTTTATTAAAATATACATTACAAATAGTTGCTTAGAATATAAAAAATTGAGACAAGAACATGGAAAAAGAGATGAAAAGAGATGTATAAATACAAAAGAAGAAAAAATACATACTCAGGTAAAGACATATACATTATATATTATATAAATTAAGTTGGAATGTGTCCGTTCTTGCACAGATTTGAAATAAAATGGCAGCTGGAGGTCATACGCTTTTCGCTCTGGTCCACGTCATAGAAGTTAGTCGGAACAACACGAGCGGATTGATAATACGGATGAACCTGACGAATCTAATTAGCGGTTATCTGAAGCGCACCCAAAAATTATAACGAGATCCATTAAACAACGTTCTGTACCGCGCGTAACAAGAGTTTGGCCACATGGAATGTTTAGTGTGTGTGTGTTGTTTGCGATTGATTACGCTGACATTTGAATAACGCATCAAGATGTCGATGCTCATAAAATTTTCGGTTTGTTTACGGCGTTGTTCGCGGGATGAACGTCTCTGATGGTCATCGTCAACAATCTTCTCCGTCACATTGTTTTGTCTTTCGGCCATCATCATTGATGGATTGTCTGTTTCGTTTTATATATATATATATATATATATATATATATTTATATATATTTATTTATTTATTATCGCGCCTTTATGAAATTAACTGGAAGATAAAAATAATTTTGTCGTAATTTTAACGAGAAATGTTTATATTCGTGTATCAAATGAATAATATGTTACAAAAACGTCAACATCTGACGTCACTTGCTTAGCAACGAATCATTTAGGTAAAAAAACAGTAATACCAATATAATTTTGTATTCTTTTTCTCATGAAGGATTTCATGACCTATCACACTATATGTACTTAGGTGCGGCAAAGACGTATTCTACGTAAAAACGAGAGAAATTTGTGAAATCCTTACCCGAACATGCGTTGGTCACGCTCAAAAGCTTCCACACGGGAGTAGCTTCGAATCCCATGATTTTTTCTTCAGGTTTCACTGGGCTGTGATATAGCACTAATTGGCAGTCCTTGGACTCATCTCTCTATAACCAATTTCATGGACGCTGATAACTGTTTAAATGCAACATCGTTAAATAGCCCACTAGAAATCATTGTGCCCTAAAAATTAATACATCATTGTCTGCTATAAATTAATACGCCATTGCCCACTAAAAATTAAAGCGTCATTGTACACTAAAATTAAAACGTCATGACACACTGCAAACTTAATCACTGTTGCCCACTGAAAATTAAAACATTATTGCCCAATAAAAATTAAAGCATCATTGCCCACTAAAAATTAAAATATTATTGCCCATTAAAATAAAGACATCATTACAAGTTAAAAAGTGTCATTGCACTCTAAAAATTAAATTATTACTCCACACTACGAATTAAAACATCATTGCCCACTAAAAGTTAAAAGATCGCTCCCCACCAAAAATTAAAACATCGTTTCCACTAAAAATCTCTGCCCACTAAGAGTTAAAACGGTACTGACAATTAAAAGGTAAAACATTATTGCCTACTAAAAATTGAAATATCATTTCCCACTAAAATTTAAAACATCATTGCCCACTAAAATTTAAAACATCATTGCCCACTGAAATTTAAAACATAATTGCCCACTAAATTTAAAACATCATTGCCCACAAAAATTTAAAACATCATTGCCCACTGAAATTTAAAACATAATTGCCCAATGAATGTTAAAATATCATTGCCCACTAAAAATTATAGGCCGTATTCATAGACATTTTTAGCGCTGGATTTCGGTGGATTATCAGCGTTTTTCGTATTCATAAACCAGTGTTAGCAATAGGATATGATTTGAATTCTGTACTAGTAACCAGTGGATAGCCGGGGCTAGCTTAGTATGCTCGTAGCGCGTGCTGCGAAATGTCTATGAATACCACCCTAAATCATCATTGGCCGTAAAATTTAAATCATCATTGCCAACTAGAAATTAAAACATTTGACTTTCCTGAAATTTGAATTCGGATCTCCTGTGTGGAGAGCAAACGCTCGGGTCGTTTGGGTACTGATGCTAGTCTGTTTCCAACATTCACAGTTATGATACGATTTGTGGTCTTGAAATTCTTAAATCAATTATATTTTCTCAGAAAATGGTGCACGCGAGATTTTGTTTCATTGTTGCATAACAGTTTTTCTCGTCTTTCGCAGGTGTACTACTACGTGGTAGACTCCCCGCGAAACGAAGGCAAAGACTATTTCGAAATCAACATGCAGACCGGCGAAGTCTTCACCAAGATCATGTTCGATCGCGAGAAGCAAGGTGCCTACGCCCTGGAAGTGGAGGCGCGGGACGGAGCCCCCTCAGCGCGGCCGAACAGCGGCGGACAACCCAACTCAGGTGAGTACAGCCTATTCATTTATACAGGGTGTTTCTTTTCGATCGCCACTGGACTACAGATATTGTAACGTTGCAAAGCCCGCTTTTCCGCTGGTGTTTTAAGTTTATTCACTTGGGCCGTATTAACACTGATACAAATATCAAATGAACGCAGTTATTGCATATTCGTCTTGAGAATGAAGTAGAGATTGGAACAGGAGATATTTGTACGAGACACATTCATCCCACTTCAGTTCTCTTCATTGATTAAACTGATTTCATGCCACTGTTTGTTCTTTCTCCTCAGCATAATGGATTCAGCCATAAAGACAGTTTAGTCTCAGAAACTTCTCATTAACAGAATTTCTACGTGAAATTTTGGAAAGTCTTCTGCGCTCTTACCTTTATTTTGATCTTATTGACGAATTTATGGATCCAGAATACAGGATAATAGCATTTCACTATTGAAAATTATTCTGTGACCGTAGTTCGTAAGTGAGGGATGATCACATTATTAGTAGAGGTTTCTGACCTTCCAGGTTTCCAGACCCTTGCCTGGTGATGCTTTTAAATTGTTGAATTTGAAGACATAGTAATGTACGGTAAAAATTGTATTATACAGGGTGATCCATCTGGATATGGATAAAATAAAAACACCGTAAACATTTACTACTGAACTTTATTTGTTGAAACTTGGTGCATACAACACTGAAAGATGGGATATTCCTCAGAGCTCAACATTACCCCCATTGCGTACCTTGCATAACTCATAACAGTGATGCATTCCATCCCATGTCCGTTGTAACATAAGAGGGGTGATTTGTTGAAAAGCTTTAGTAAAATTTACTCTCAGATCATCAATGTTTCTGGGTTTCTGTGAATAGACAATGTCTTTAACAAAACCCTCCACGAAGAAGTCAGGAGGGGTTATATCTGGGGAGTTTGGGTACCAAGCCAAGAGATAGCTGCTTCTCGTACTGGGTTTTACCTGCGACCTCCTGCATGTTTTTTTTTTTTTTTTACACAGGACCTGTTTCTACAAATATTCGATACCACAACATTATAGAATTGTATTTAGGTACATTACGCACACCATACTCACGTCGAAATTCCCTTTGAACTCTCTTAACACTCAAATTTAGCATATCAAAGAACATTTTGCCCGCTGTTGATTTGTTGTATCCATTTTAATCATCTACGATTTTTATTTGTCCTTGCATTGTTGATTGTCATTATGGAAACTCCCATCTTTTAATCACAGTATAACAAGAAATTTTTCTTACTATCATAATAGCTTGTAATAATAAATTAATATTATCCATACCCAAACGAATCAGACTGTATTTCCTCTCGACCAGCAATGTCAGTTGAAGCACATAGATCTGTGTTTTAATGCTCACGGCAAGCACTACGCTGCAAGAGTATTCGGATGTTATCTGTTGAAATTTGCATTTCATACACTTGTCAATAGACATTTAATCTATAGGCTATTCAAGATAACAACTTAAGGTCCCCACAAAATAAGAAAATAAATGAATGAGTAATAAACAGTCAAGCCGACTGAAAAGTTTCAAACTTATTGATATATCTTGAAGATGGTGCACAGTAATTCTTGTAGAACCGAGCTCGATAAATTAGTTGCAGATTGGAAACTATAACACGAATTCGTTTCAGACCACTTTAAAACTCAAGCGCACTAAATGTCACCATACGTATGTTATCAACAGGTGACAATAACACTTCATCTCGCAAAAAAAAAAAAAAAAAAAAAAAAAAAAGAATATATATCTTGTAAAATTTTGACTTGTTCCACATCTTAAAGCTTCAATTCTAATGTAAGACCTATGGAATACAGTAAATGAAATAAAATGAAATGAAAAAAAAAAAACAGTCTGCCAACAATGATTGAAAAATCAAAGATAATAGAGATGACATATTCCATTAAGGAACTTTTTTGTGTGTTCTTATTGGGTGACAAGGTCTTTCATTGAAGCCTGACGACAACTGTTGAGAACGAGTTTTGGAGGCGGCCAAAATGAAATACATACGGTATCCTAATTACATTCAATGAAAGTGGGAGTATGGGTGCGCCATATCTGGTTTAAGGATTATTGGGTCTGTTTTTTTTTTTTTTTTTTTTTCGAGATACGCTTGACATATACAACAAGATATTCACAGAGTTTGTGGAGGAACTTGAAGACTTGGAACTAACGCAAGAACATTTTCAGCAACTTGCCGTACATCCAAGAGCCATTGTAAACAATATCTAGTTGTGAATAATTTCGAGGGAAAAATTGTTCCGGGGCCGGGTATCGAACCCGGGACCTTTGGTTAAACGTACCTAGTATCTAGTTATGTTTATAACCGAATCGTCTCTGCTGGTCTGTGGCCACCGCATTCGCCCGATTTTACCAGCCGTGATTTCTTTTTGTGGGGCTACTTTAAAGATAAGCTTTTCTATGACAGCTGAAGACAACATCCCTAGGGAAATCAGGAACACTGAAGTTATGGTGTTGGCATGCATAGAAAACATGAAGCACCACGTCGAAATGTGCCTAGCGGAGAACGACGATCACTTCCAGCACCTGATGTGACGTGCAAGGTAAGTCTCCTGCGGATTTTACCATTTTGCTTTCGTATGTTTGTTAATCGCAGTGAAGACATTGGGTTCAGTTCTATAAGAATGGCTGTATTTCCAGAATTAAATCCTATAACACGTTACAATTTTCTGGCAAACTGCTCATCTCTGTAGTATATAGAGCGTCTTTGTGAGAGATGGCGATCAGTGGCGATCGTAAAAAGTATCCTTGTAAAACCATCGGATTATTTTTCCATTTCTATGTTAACATCACTTTGAAGATGCCGAGTGACTTCTGTATTGTCGCACCATCAGTTGATCGAACTTCACGTAAACGAACTTGCTTTTATCTTGATCTGCGTTCGTGTTATTATTATACAACTGTCGAAAATCATTTTATTTTTGTAGTGTGTTCTTGTGTGTTCGTATGTACAGAAAGTACTTTATTGATTTTCAGATTTACAATAAATATTCGTTACATAGCGTGCAACGACAAACCATGTTTTGTCTTGCTCTCTGGAATATTCAACGCTGTAAAGATGCGCTCAGTAAACTCATTTACTGTTTCTACTGGTACTGCGTACACAATAGCCTTCATTTACCCCCATAAGAAAAAGTCAGAAGGGTCGAGGTCAGGAGAGCGCGCAGGCCAGGGAACTGGGCATGTCTTTCCAATTTCTCTCTGCCTGAAGATACCTGTGAGATATGCGCGGGCCGGGTAATCGAAGTGCGATGGAGCACCGTCGTGCTAGTACAACATACTAGACTACTGAATGCGTAGGAAGTTCGCCATCACAAGAACAGGAAAAACAGAATGTCAGAGTCTGTAGATATTCTAATTCTCATTTCCAGTCATGGGTTCCTGGTTGAAAAATCTTTTCTATATCACCCTCATTCAGTTACATCCTATATAATTTATGCTAGCTTTGCAGTTAAAATTTTGCAGGGAATATGCACTGATACTAAATAGATAGCTTTACTTATTTTTTTAAAGTTTAGTATTATCATACATGGGTTTTTGTTTACTTAAGGGAATGATGGGTGAAATTTCTATTTTCTACATTTTTCAAGCTAGCCTACGTATTTGATTTTTTGCACATGTAATCACGATGTGATAGGTAATGATGTGATGAAGTTTCATTTCTGTGAGTCAATTAATTTATGAGTTATGCAAATTTTTCAAAATAATTTCGTTAATATTTCAAAATGAATTGTGTCGCTCAATTTTTCAGTAAGATGTTTGAATTTTTTGTGCAAGACCAGTGGCATATTTAGAAAAAAAAAACGCATTAGTTTTCCTATATCTTCACCACAAAAGGCAGGGAATTTATAACCACTGTATACCTAAAAATAGAAATTTTCCATTGCCACTATAAGTATTTCGTTCTTTATTTCATAAAGTATTCATTTAATTATAAAACCCATGCGCTATTTCGTTAATCACAGTGTATAGAACATGCAGTAAAAAATGCATGTTACTTGCATAAAAATGGTGAGAGCCTTAGGACTTCGAACCTGACGAAATGTGTTGGAAAAAAAAGTGTCAGAAAACAGCTTGTAAAATTTGCATGGAATTTAAATTCAAGAGTGCAGCCATTTATACGGCTATATTGCGAAATTTTTATGCTTTCTAGCGCCGCAGAGCATTGAAATTTGCTCAACATATGAATAAGAGATTGCTGATTCATTCTTTACAAGAAAACGAAAATGCGGTATTTAACTAAAATTTCACTCGTAACCACCTTTAGGTTGTGTGTTACGACAGCTTCATCATAGCATATCTTTATTGTGAAAAAATATGAAGATTTTTATGAAAAGTTTACCGAAACATTAAGAGATATGGAAGTTTTTGGCGTTCATTGTATTGTACACATAGTGAAAATTCTCGTTCCTATAGATATAGCGCTAGCAGGAAGGTTTAGGTTAGAATATGGAATTTTATATTTTGCCTGTTACTAGTTATTAGATTACTGTTGAAAGAAAAGGGAAAGTGGGGTAATATGTACCAAAAGTAAAAGGAGAAGTAAAATTGAATTGCTGACGGAAGACTGAGGATGTAGTATGAATGTAATGCTGAACTTTGATTTGTGTAAATGTTCAGCGGACCTGATGTTGACATAGCACTGTTCCCCTTGACGCACTATGCATTCGTGAGGTGAACAATAAGCCTACCTTCTCTTACCTAACAGTGCATGGACTGTAATGTGTGCTAACGATGCGAAACTCAGCTGGTGCGTGGAAACTGTTAAATTGTCGCGTCTAAATTAAAATATAATAGCACAGGGTTACAAATATCAGTATAATGAAGGACTTCACAGAGCAGAAACATGTGCTTGCGTTTGTTATTCGGACGGTTATGTGTGAGAACAACTCCACGAAGTCTCTCCCTCCCTCTTTCTCATTACAAACGTGTTATCGTCAAGGTCTCGTGTTTCACGAGACTCTCGAGATTAGCACAGATGGCAGAAGAGCAGAGTTTCTCGTAATCGAATCGAATACAGACAATAGCTAATGCGAAGCAGCTTCCCTCTATTTCGCTCACATTTCTCGTAACGAGGAAAGGAGTTGCGAAGGGATGGGTGGGAATTGCAGGAGCAAGTTGTCAAGTCATTAAAGTGGTGCCAGATACATGATCTGCACGTTTCCAAACTTGCATAGCATGCGCCATCATCGAAACTATGTCGTCTGTTATTAATTATGTTTTTGCAAGTAGCTGAATAGTAATATGCGTTACAAGAGCGGTATGTTGAAGTTTTCATGTTTGAGGAAAAGTTTGAAAAAGCGAAACGTAATTGAGCTTTTTTAATTTCGGAGAATTGAAAGAAAACATACCGCTCGTGTATCGTACATTATTTTGTGCGAAGATCGTTTATTACATACCTGAAAGAGGAATTTCTAATTACTTGGAATGAAATCTCCATCTTGGTTTCTATTCAATACGGCAAATTTGCAAAACAAAAATATCTATCTTCAACATTGTTGCTTTAAAATGTTTTCTGTGTTTACTATACTCCAGCAGGCCGTGATATACGTCTGTCTTCCCCCCCCCAGTCTATAAATGCGAACTTAAAACAAACGGTAAGGTTATGTAATGATTTAGAGTTTACTTAATTTTTGCAAATATTTAAAAACAATAATTAACAGTGCAATTTAAGTGAAATTGCAGTGGTAAGTTTCCAATTTATAATTATTACTATATTGAACGTCTCTAAAAATAATATGTTAAAAGCCTAAAGCAGTAAAATCAATATGTCACTTAAGCGGTAAGAAGAGAGAAATTGTTGTGTGTGTTAGGTTGGGAATACTGAATGTGGAATTTTAAACTTTCCGCGGATTGGTTTTGTGCGGAAACCAAGCAAATACGCACGATCTCGCACAAAAATAGTTTCAGTTCCCTACAAGTTTTGTTTCGTTTTCATAACGGAAAGTTATACTTTAAAGATTCAATACGCTTCCCAGTATTTGCATTTGTAGTTACGCTAAAACCTGCACTTCTGGTCTTTCTGAAATAGGCCACCTGACATCTTCTCAGTGTTGCCAACTCCAACTCGAAAATTTCCTCAGTGAAACATGCAAAATTTCCCCAGTGAAACATGCAAAATTTCCCCAAATTTTTTCAGAATGTTTACGAATTTCTGATCGATGCACGTCATGCGTGGTAACAGACGCAAAACAATATCAGTAAAACTTCCATATTATCTCAATGCTATTTTATAATGCACTAGGGCATTCGATAAGTAATGGCAACAATCCTGTAAATCAGTGCTCCTAGCGGTGACCATTTAAATCTTGTACGAGGACTACGTAATAGAGCAGCGATCGTTTCATAAATTTTCAATATTGAAAGTCTCGAAGTAGCCATACTTAACAAATAAGTGGCTGTTTCTGATTTGTACTAAACAATACACCCTAATGGTACGAACAAAAGTGCTTTATAAAAATCCAAGTTGCAAGAGAAAAACATGGAACGCAGTGCTTTAGGACATACAAGAAGCCTGTGGGAGAGAGGTCCTAACATACTGAACTATTGCAAGTTCGGTGGAAGCGAGGCATTCACTTTCAATCAAGAGTTGACATCCGAAGAGCTTTAGATTGATCAGTGAGAGATATATCCAGAAATGGTGTTGCAGATGGAGTCCGTCGTCTTCCAAGAATTTGGCAACGTATTGTTAACATGGCAGGAGACTATATTTGAAGTATGTAATGTCAAAAGCAGCCTAAATAAATTTAGTGTGAAACAATAATTATGCTGCCATTATTTTTCGAATGCCCTAGTATTTAGCTTAATTTTCAGCAGTGACTATTAAGTCCAACGTAACCTAACACTTTAAAATTAATTTCACGAAAACGGACGTTCACTTCTATTTCAAAATAGTATTTAGTTTTTTTATCGCACATTCCTTCCATAGATTAAAATGAAAGCCAAAGATTCCTGAAAAGTTCGGCATTGCCTTCAAATTCTCAAAATCCCTCTCTTCTTTATAGAGTTCCCTCATTTGAGGAAATTTTCTCAAATCTGGCAACACCGCAGCTTCTTACCAAGTTTAACTAGAGTTTGATTATAGGCAAGTCGCTATAAGCTTAGTTATGGACGAAACATCTTTGGAGAAGTCTCGACTTCTGTAGAATTGGAGTCGGGAAAAATCTTTGCACTTGGCCTATTTAGGTATGAGATGATTGTTCAAGTCTGACAGGTTGAATTCTTGAATCCGACGCTGACTGGTGGGCCGTCCTTCCTCGGCCCTGACAGGGTCATGTCCCATCCTCAGACACGTACATGAAAGCCCTAGGGTCCTGAGCATCGAGCCATTCCTATATCAGTTTCGGAAACCGGTTTTAAAGCCAGGGCTTCGCCCCAGCCTATTATTAACTATTAGAAAATATGATACATGAAGTACACTTGATAGAGTTTCCATCTGTTCCGTATGCTTTACCTTACCTTAAAAGAAGTAGACTGTTCTCCAGTAGCAGACAGACACAATTTTCACCGACAGACCCTGATGAGCCGATACCCACAATAAGCAGGTAGGATTATTTTCTTTCAGTTGACAGTAATTATTATTATTAAATACTGAATGTATTTAGGAGTTGCAATGTTATTTATCCCCTATTTTTCAATTGACCTTATTGTACCATGAAGTTAATGGATATTGTTATTACAACATTATTACATACTTAATCCATTATTTTTATTACACAGAAGATTAATAAAAAATTGTCTGACCAAAAATATGGATTACCCAACAAATTTAATTTATACAGATTTTAATGTATTGCCCATTGAAGATATTTATAAATATAGTTTACTAACTTACTACCACAGAAATCAAATAAAACATAAATCTATTCGACATGAATATCGTACTCGAAGGCAAAAGTCTACTTTCCCATTAATTGAGCCTAAATGTCATACAAGTGTAGCTCTTAAACATAGTGCTAGTTTCGGCCCAAGACTTTATAATAAAATTACAAACCATTTTCCAAATTTGAAATATTTTAAAATTGAAGCTTTTAAAAAATAAATTTGTAAAATTATCCATCATATATAATATTAACAAATGCATTTTTTACCTTTTATTTCTGTCGACTATATTCATGTTTTTATTGAATATCACTGGCTTCTGTCGATTTGTCAATTTATATTGAATGTCCATTTTTCTCCCTTTTTCTCTTTCTTCTTTATTCTTGCTCTTGTGTGTTATTTATTGGTTTGAATTAAGTTGCTTACTGTATTTAGTAAACTGTCCTTGTAAATTTTATGTTATATTATTGACTAAGACCACACCGTACACGAGCCTGGCTCTTATGGTAGTGACTAGACACATTTTCGTTTTATAAATGTAATTTGTACTCACTAGCTAGCTAGTTAAATACAAATAAAATAAAAAAATAAAAATAAAATTAGACCATACTTCAGTAGACATTATTCGTGATTAGACCTAGTTAAAATTGGACATTTTGGCATGAGAACCTTTCCAATTAGATGATTTTAGTCACTGAATAGATATTGTTTCCAGTTAGACATTTCGGCATTAGACCATGCGTCAATATTATCGTCGCGGCCTCAAACTTAACATCATACAATATCGTGCGGTGTGCTTTTAAAACATAATTTTGTCGACCGATTGTTGCTCTGTAGGTTTCACTCTAAGCGTCACGTTGTCACGTCTACTTCCTCGATAAGAATAAGCACTAGTTTGTTATATTATTAAATGGCTGTTACATATACGAGTACGTTGACATTCTTAACTCTTAATAATAACTCTTTAATAATAATTTTTATGCTCAACCATGCCGAAATCTACTAATTATACACCCGGTAGCAGTCCTTTAATGCATGTCATTAAAGTACACCTACTCATTAAAGTACAGGTCTTCAGCCAATGATAACTCAGCTTACATGTGTTCAGCCAATGACAAGTCAGCTTTGTACCGTTATAAAACCACAAGTATCGATTATTCTCGGATATGCAATCGAAAGAGAATTAGCGAAAAGTCACGGAGGCTGGAAATCCAATACTGTCGCAGAAGGTTATGTTCTGCTACTATAATAATTAGCGTTAATTGTAAATAATATTCAAATAAATTAAATTTGTCATCTCGTTTTTCAATGTCGAATTCAATAATCAAGGTTATAATATTATAATATTATCAAGTTTAACGGGACTACGTCAAGGTCAATGACATTATTGTTCCTCGGAAAAAATCAATACTTTCGCGTCTGCGCACATCTCACAATTCACGACCTAGAACAAGGTCACTTCCGATCTTGTCAGATACCTACAAATAAAATGTATACATCTGAATACCGGTAATTTCAAGTTAGAAATATGGTCGAGCATAAAAAATCGTATGAAACTCGCCTATAATGGTAATTAAGAAGCTCGTATGAAAATTATGAAACTCGCTTGCGCTCGTTTCATAAATATCCATACTCGATTCTTAATTACTGTCATTATAGGCTCGTTGCATAATGTACTATTAATCACATACCTTAATGTTCGTCGTCAGCACAAGACATTGCAACCTCGGTTTTAGTCCACGTGGATTAGACAAGTAGGTGTCATTTAATAATGGAAGCAGATTATTGTTTGCAATATTGAAATTGAGGCGAGTGATTGGAGCGGCGACACAAGAAATTGAAAAGACCTCCCGAATGTTAAGCACGAGGCCGTTCAATGACCTGCCGAATGTTAACCATGAGAGCGCGGCGTAATAGATTTGTGATTAGATTTAATTCAAAATTAGGGCCTATACACTTGGCATGAGACCTTTTCCCATTATACATGGATAAATTGTAGACTTATTTTTCATTAGACGAATTGCTGATCCGAAATTATATACTTCAGACTTCGTACATTTAGACGTGCGACCTGAAAGCTTTCAGCGGGCTTAACTGTATTCACTTACAGGATATTTTGGTTGATTTTATTGAAAATGAATGGAACATGTTACTTTTATTGTTGAGTGGTGGATGGAAATGTAATTTGAAGAAAAATAAAACCAGACCCTTATTCCATTATAAATTACATCAGATTATTGCCTCGAAATGAAATTACACTCGCCATCAAATATAAGGGAGAGATCGTATCTTGTTGTAAGGCTGGCAACAAGCGTTGTGATCGAGTATAATTCGTGGCAGCTAAGTGGGTGAGACTCTTTCTCTGATCATCTTGTCACTGTCCGCCTCCTTGAGGCCGCTTCTTCTATCTGCCTGCAAAAGACGTAATTTGAATCTCGTTAGGGCTCCAACACAACGGGTGTAATTGGTTCTACGCTTCTACGTATTAATATCTCCTTCCCCCTTTTGTGTTCACCATCGGCTATAAATTTCGTGTTTTGTAACATCGTTGAAGTGGATCTCAGGTGTTTGCACAGTTCCGCCTGAACGTATCGCTATATATTACCTCGCGCTGCCTTTTGTCTTCGTTAATGCTGCAGTTCGTATTTAATAACCCCGCCCCAATAAGGATCTCACTTCCTTGATGGAAGTATCAGTAGACCTACTTATAGATTCCTTGATTGAAATGGGCGTATTCCTGGGGCGCAATTATAACAATGGTAGATCGTTCGAAAAGTAACAAAATATCCGCCATAATCATGAATGAGATCCAAAGTTATCAGCGTCGTTATTACTAGGACTGGAATAGTTATGTAATAACAACTTTTTTCTGTTTAATTAAAACATATGCAGATCGTAAAATATGCACTCAACAACGTTTCCCCATTCAGAAAATGTAATTTTTATAGTGCATGATTTGTAAGTTATTGGATTTTTTTCATGATTGCATAATATTTAGAGCATATTATCGTTATAATGATCCATATTTTGCGATTTTCACAGAATAGTACATTATGCAACGACCCTATAATGGTAGTAATTAAGACGCGAGCATGTTTATGAAACGAGCGCAAGCGAGTTTCATAATTTTCATACGAGGGTCTTAATTACCATTATAGGCAAGTTTCATACGACTTTTTATGCTCGACCATATTTCTAACTTGAAATTATTCACAAGTATTCATGTTATTGTTATGTGAGTGCAATAGCCTACCTCATGAATTGTGAGATGTGCGCAGACGCGAAAGTATTGATTTTTTTCGGGAAACGAATGTCGGCGACCTTGATATAATCTAGAGAGTAAGATAAACCTTAATCTTGATATAACCTTGAAATTGAATTCGACATTGAAAAACGAGATGACAAATTGAATTTATTTGAATATTATTTACAATTAACTCTAATTATTACAGTAACAGAACATAACCTTCTGCGACAGTATTGGATTTCCAGCCTCCGTGACGTTTCACTAGTTGTCTTTCGATTGCATATCCGAGAATAATCGAACACCTGAACTTTAATGAATAGGTGTACTTTAATGACATGCATTAAAGGACTGCTACCAGGTGTATAAGTACTACATTTCGGCATGGTCGAGCATAAAAATGTTTAAAACATTATTTATTAAATAAATAAAATGTGTAATATTATTATGCTAAGAGGTATCATTAGATTGACAGCAACGGCGAGGGGGAAATTTGTTAATGTTAAGTTACATTGCGAGTTTAAGAGAAAAATGTTTTAAAATGCCATTTATTATATCATAACGGTCATTATAATCATCATATCGTAATCATATTCGTAATTGTAATTATCGTTTTCATTGTAATTGCAATCATCTATATAATCATAATAATTTATGTCATTACGATCATCCATAACATTGTAATCATCTTTATAGTTATATTCATCTTAGTCATCGTAGCCTTCGTTTCCATCGTAATTCGTTATCGTAAACGTAATCATCTTCGACATCGTAACTGTAATTACTTTCGTCGTAATTATAGTCATATAATAATCTTTTGCTATCTTAAACATCTTCATATCGTAATCACTTTTATATTTTAAAATTGTAACATCTTCAGATCTTAATTTTCGTATTGTAATCACCTTCATATCGTAATCATCTTCGTTATAATAATCTTCATATTGCAATCATCTTTGTATCGTAATTATCTTTGTCATAATAATCTTCATATCGTAATCATCTTGGTCATAATCATCTTCGTATCGTAATCATCTTCATCATAATAATCTTCATATCGTAATCATCTTCGTATCGTAATCATCTTCGTCATCATAATAATCTTCATATCATAATCATCTTCGTATCGTAATCATCTTCGTCATCATAATAATCTTCATATCGTAATCATCTTCATATAGTAATCTAATCATCTTCATCATCATAATAATCTTCATATCATAATCATCTTCATATCGTAATCATCTTCGTCATCATAATAATCTTCATATCGTAATCATCTTCATATAGTAATCATCTTTGTCATCATAATAATCTTCGTATCGTAATCATCTTCATCATAATAATAATCTTCATATCCTTATCATCTTCTTATCTTAATCATATTCACATCGTAACCATCTTTCTCGTGTAACCATCTTCGTCATAGTAATTATTTAATCACTTTAATTTCTATGATCTTTGTCTTCATTCTAATTGTTCATTAATGCTTCAGTATATTCCGTCGTTCTCTTGTCCATCTATCCGATCGTCATTTTTTCATTTGTTTGTCAATTCATTTTTTAAAGCACATGCCCTGACAACTAAAGAATATATATTTATTTCTAATGGCGAATATTTGACTGCTCGTCATTCATCCATATGAAGCCAGTAGTGTGGACCAATTTACTGACAAAGTCGTTGCCCAGGTTGCGTCATAGAAGGCTGGTCTACGCTATATCCGCGATAAGGTGGTTATGGTTATGTCGATGATTTGTTGGGATACCACAGGAGAACTGGAGCTCCCGGAGAAAATCTCTGTGTTACCTGGACCATAAGTCTGCGTACATATTTGTTTCTTTATTTTAAATTGGCTGTTACGTTTAAGTATTAAAAAAAAATACAATTTATGTTTCGTTACATGGAATGTGTTGGAAAATATAAGAGATTTGATGTGATTTAATATTTGTAGTAGTTGAATTTGAATTAATCAGAAAATTTAATTAGGTTTCTCTAAGTTCCATCTTTCTACGTCATCTTAAAATTTACATCTTGTTTTAGAAAAAAGATCGAAATATTTTTCATTTGTTAAAGCCACATTATGCAGCTGTAGTTATTAAAATTTTCAGTTATTTACTTTATACTGTATCATAAATGTGAGCGTTAGGGAAATCAAACTGAAATGAACTCTTCCGAAAAACTGTATTAAATCTAGTTGAATCTTGATAGAGTCGAAACGTTTGTGATGCTTATATTTTCATTCTCTCTTTTCCTGGATTTCCATCTCGTGGAAATAAAAGAGGAAATTAATTTAACAATTGTTCAACGAAGTTAATACACACATTTCATCATGATTATTATTGGATCAGTTGGTCACACAAGAGGGGAACAAAGCGAAACATACGAGGCACTGCTCTCAAATATTGAATATTTCATCAATAGAAGCAAGGTTACACGTACTCCATTAACGTTGCATAAAAGAGCCTTGCCCACTGTTTCAAGAGGCCATGTCAATATTTGTGATTGACCTCGCAACTAGTCGGAAAAGATTCTCAATCAGTGTGGAACCCACAGACCAGTCCAGGTTTCATCTCTTGCAGGTTGCTGTAAATGCAAACAGAGTACTACATTGTGCTGAATAGAGTATTGTGGATCTGTTATAGTGGGTGTGCAGCTATTCTACCAGCATTTGAGTAACTGAGTCTCGGGTATATTGCAGGGATAAATACTGGAACGTAAAAAAATAAAAAAAAAAAATTATTATGAACATATTCCCCGTCTTGTTCAATCGGTAGCGCTTATAATATTTGCTATGTAGGCTGGATTGGTGTATTCTGAAACAATTCTGAATATAGTCAGAGTCGTGGTTTCGGAAGCAATTTGATCGGTGTCGATGCTCTGAATAATTCATACATAGATTCGAAGTTTTTGATTTGGAAGTAATATTATTAAATATAGTCGGAATTGTAGATTCAGTATTATATTATCTGGTCAGACACCAAAATCACAAAGTGATACATAGTTTCTTGTACAGGGACATCATTTTATTTTTACTAACATTTCTAATATTAAAATAATTTCGAGGGAAAAATTGTTCCGGGGCCGGGTATCGAACCCGGGACCTTTGGTTTAACGTACCAACGCTCTACCAACTGAGCTACCCGGGAACTCTACCAGACACCGATCCAATTTTTCCCTCTATATCCACAGACCTTAAAGTGGGCTGACAACCGTCAAGCAACCAACATTGAGTGCACACTAACTCCGTGTGACTTGATTTGCATTTCTAATATTAACCTGCTGTACCTTTGTATTAACGGTTGAGAACCGGAAACACCGTTTGCTACCCCCTTTCACGACTGGAGTTCGATGATACTGGCATAAAATACAAACAAATCACTTTACTAGGTATAGGAGAGAAGAAAAGTAGTTAATCCATTTACGTAAACTAGGAAATATCGCGATCTTGAGTTTGATAATTTTCATTAGGTTTTTCGTTAATCAAATGCAGTACTATATTAACCGTAAGTGTTTTTACTCACGAACTGAGTTATCCATTCGAACGTATTCATTATGTAGTGTACATTATACTGTCTACAGCACATTAGCGTACAATGTAGAGAATGAAGTTAAATTGAAAAAAATAATCATAATATGGATATTTAAACACAATTTTGAAAATAGTGGCCGTTCATTTCGATACAGGCTTCTGTTCTTTTGTGCATATTATCGCGCTATAGACTATTGTACCTAATTTCAATTATCAGTTTCGTCCTTCGTACTAGTAACTCATGTTGAAATAATTCCGTAACTCCTCTGTAAAAGAGTACCTTACTCAGACATGCTATCTACTGTCCGTCCAAGTAGTTCCGTCGCAGAGCCGTAGAAAGGAGGGAAATCACGTGACAGTTAATTAATTAACGAGACCCTTTTATTTAATTTATTTTAAACAGTAATTGTATAATATTTACGTTGACGTCCAATTCCTAACAGAAATTAATGTTTTCAGAAAAGAGGTAAGACAGCCCAGCCGCTAGCCTTTACAAAGGGGCGAGCAGGAGCGGGTGGGGGAAACGGGGATGCGACATAGGCAAACGGACGACAGTACCTGTGCGAAAATATGATTCAATATTGAAAGCTCTTTCGTCACTGGAAAACGCGAACATATTTCTGGAACATACTATAGTCACTAACTCAGTACTGTTTACTATGACCCTAAGGCGATTTTGATTGCATACGCGGCCTCGGTTCTGTGTGGAGGAGGGTTGGAAGTTTACTAGTAGAGAGGGCGAGAGTGAAGTACATTCAAAAACTCAGGTATAATAAAAATTTAAGTAAAAATAAAATGATGTCCCTGTACAAGGTGGTGAAATGTTCATTTAGCATTTTCATCAATCCATAACTTACATGGCCATGAAATTATTACAATGTTTGTTGAAAGGCAACACATAAACAAACAATATCATTTAGTAAACAAAATGGAGCGCTGGTCAGCTGCACATATTCAGTTATGTGGCAACGTCAACAAACAGAACATGAGATACTGCAGTGATGTGAATCCTCTTGAGCTTCATCAGAAACCTCTCCACACTCAAAAGGTAATGCTTCGGTGCGGATTTTCTGTATTCGGGATTATGGGCCCCCAATTTCTTTTAGATCAAAATGGAAATACAGTTATTGCAACGTCAGACCGTTATGTTGCCATGTTGAAAGAGTTCGTCTTTCCACAGCTGCAAAATCTCAATGTTGACCTAGCATTTGTCTACTTTCATTAAGACGGAGCAACAGCGCACACTGCATGCCACGCTATGGAAACCCTAGGAACAGTCCTTGAAGACAGATTAATTTCACGCTTTGGAAACATTCCGTGGCCTTCTCGATCCCCAGATCTTTCAATTTGTGATTTTTTCCTTTGGGGATATTTGAAAAACAAAGTCTTTGCTAAACGACCAGACGATTTGGACACATTGAAGCAAAGGATTAGGAATGAAATCCTTGCCATACCAGCAGCCACGCGTATATGCGTTATAAAAAACGTTGTTTCACGGCTGCGTGAGTGCATCGAAAGAGATGGGGGGGGGGGCATTTGAAAGACATAAATAAAAAAAAAGGATTGTTTTATTGCTATCACGATAAATGACAATATACTGTATGTCTCTTATGTATCAATGTTTTGAATAAAGTTCATGGACACTATAAAAATGCATTACAAGTCACATTGCCCCTCGGGAAAAATATGAATCAAAATATTTTTTCTTTCGAAATTCGTATTCTGTACATAATGAAATGAATATAAATTAGTCGTGTGTACAATAATAATTAATGCAAATTATATTTGTAATATGTAACATACGTTTTGCAAATAAGTCCAAGTTTCAATAGCAATACAAAAATGTTAACCTCATTAATATTTGTATGGTGCGTTAGTGTTTCTAAGGAAATAATATAACGGAACAGCATGTGGCGGCAAGCTCTGTAGCATTGTAAAGGTCCTGTTTGAAATATGCTACCATAATTTCCCGTCCCCTTTCATAGCTTAATCAAACAGCCCTTGCATAATGCTAGTCCACTCCCGTTTTCTAATTATTAACCACTTTTGTAATAAGGCTTACAAATTCAACGTGATGTATGATGTATATTGATTGGTTATCCAATTCACTATATTGAATTTTCGCCAACATAATCCCGAAATCCATAATTAATTCTTGTTTTTGTTACAACAGATAATATTCCGTCATTTAACGTGGTCGGTATTTACACATTACATTATTATTGTCCACAATATGCCACTAGGGATCCTTACACGTTCCCCCACTGATTAAAATGTCATTAGAGTAATTATTCATGGTTTTTGACATAATTGCCAGTATATGATTTTATTTTTTTACATTTAATGCGTCATACGTATTAAATTTAAAGGAGCAACAAACATTAGTGAGGAAATAATATTTGGTTTGGATTTGCCGATATTCAAGTATTTCAATATGTTACGAAGGAGGGATGTAGGACGGTGTATTAGTTTCTAATGCCGAGGACTTACAACAAAGTAGTTATCTCTTCTCAGCAGACTTAATTTGTATCCATTTTCAGTGTCTACACTTTGTACTAGCTTGCTGAAAAGTTCTCTACACATGGGGAAATGTTTGGACAGATGAGTCCGAGGCTATCTTCACTGAAACTAAATAATCTCTACTTGATACAGCGTTGTTAAATAACCGATGAATTTCTCTAAAAAAAATTGTAGTAAACACATAAACGTATAAGCTAACACGACATTGCGAGGCCCTGAAAACCCTTTGAGTGGCGAGATGTTGAGGCAATGATTAGCTGTAGGGAGATCAGTCCTACGTGTAGGCGTACGTACGTACGTACATACATACATACATACATACATACAGTACATACATACACATACATACAGTACATACATACACATACATACAGTATATACATACATACACATACATACATGCATACACACAATACATACATACATACATACATACATGCATATACATACATACATACACACATACATACACACAATAAATACATACATACATAAATACATACATACCATACCATACCATATATACATATCATATCATACCATACATACATACCATACATACAGTACATACGTACATACATACATACATGCATGTTATACGTAATTTTCTACTTTATTTTATATATTATGTAACCGATCTTGACTATTTGTAATTTTATATTATGTATCTGATCTTGACTATTTGTAATTTTCTACTATATTTTATGTAATTTCTAAGGTATTTTCTTTTGTGTTGTTTTGTAATCTAATTTTGTATTTCATGTATATTATTGAAACCTGGTTGAGTGGAAGAGAAGGCCTCATGGCCTTAACTCTGCCAGGCAAAATAAACCTACATACATACATACATACATACCATACCATACCATACCATAACATACATACATACCATATATATATATATATATATATATATATATATATATATGGTGAACCGTAATTAATGTGATTAAATTCAGGGGGTTATTTTTTTAGATATTTCAAACAAAAGAGTTTAATACAATTTTGTTCGTTTTTGCTTCCTTTTCGAGATAAAAATTATTTTGTATGAAACATTTCATAGCGTGTTTAGAGGAAAGCCATTGATTTAATCCCCAATATGCCCAGTCAGTTTAAGAGGATGGTGTATTATGATAATAAATGATTGAAGGAATTTTAGTTTTGTCCGTTAATTGTGCAGAAATTTGATCCGAACAAATGTAACTTTTCGTTCTGAAAAAGAATACGTAGTAAAATTTTACATTTGTTCGGATCGAAGTTCTGCACATTTAAAGAATAAAGTTACCGAAAGAATGGATGCATATTTAAATCTAAAAATATTTGCCAAGCTGATTTGTTTAGGGAAAACTTCACCTTGTCGATTCATCACATTCCTACTGTCTGCTCAAGTGCTCAACAAAACCAGACACCTTCCAGGAATTTCTTCATTCCTACACCCAAACTATTGCAGGATATTTGAACCAAATCCACCCCATGATATTCAAAATTTCTCTTTCACTGCTACACGAAAATTTAAAAATATATACGTAACAAATAGAAATAGGCAATTTTAGACTTTGAAACCTTAAAAATAGCTCTCAATGGCCAGATATGATATGATATGATATGATAAGATATGATATGATATGATATGATATGATATATGATATGATATGATATGATATGATATGATATGATATGATATGATATGATATGATATAGGCCTATTTCGACACAGCACTTCTTTACATGTAATGGTGTACCTCACATTTCTGTATCCGGTGCCACCATTAACATATTACAGTAACACATTATTTGCAGTACACGTCTACACAAATACTCCCAATTACACTATGTACCTTTTTTATTACCTGTTCAATCTCCCCTTCAGTATTTCTCCTACATTTCATTTGCTATTCTCTTTTTGTTCATTAATCCTAATATATCCAATATTCTTACGTCTTTCAAACCCCTTTTTCCTCTAACTACTATTCACTTAAATCTCATTTTCACTTTTTCTCTATAAATTATCATATTGAATTATTTGTCCTATTTGTTCTTTGACCTTTTATCCTATCTTTCTCTTATATTCATTTACTGTTCTAACGTTCAAAAGTTAGTACTAATTTTATGCTGTCACTTGTTCACTTCTCTTAACTCTTTTTCGCTATTTTCACTCATTCCTATTTGCGCTCACTTTCACTTTCTCACTATTCCACTTACACCTAATCCTTTCTCGCTATTCTCACTTCCTATAAATACTTATATTTATCTCTACACATCAGCTTATACAATTTCCCTCTCCCCTATACTTCTCAATCATTTACAATTGCACTTTTTGATCACAACCCCACACTTTTTTTAAACATATCAAATACTTCTGCTATATCCTCAGCTGTCGCAGTTTCTGACCTTTCTTTACTGTTCGTCTCTGTCTTATTTCTATCTCTGCCTTTTTTCTACTTATTTCTACTTCCATTTCTCTTTTATTCCCCCCCACGCTTTCACTTTCACATCCTAGA
Organism: Periplaneta americana; assembly: GCF_040183065.1. NCBI lineage: Eukaryota > Metazoa > Arthropoda > Insecta > Blattodea > Blattidae > Periplaneta > Periplaneta americana. Next base: position 38,418,648 of record NC_091117.1, on the reverse strand, counting down.
TTTCCACTTACACTCGCACCCTTAATGTTTTCACTACTTTCTTCCCTATCACTTCCTGATTCTTGGTTTCTCTTTTTATCCCCACTCGCCTTTTTTCTAGCGCCCGTGTTTCTTGTTCCGTTATTGTCAGCATTCTCAATGGCCAAATAGGCATTTTTAGGTACCATAAAACCGCTTTCAAACGTTCATATTCCATATAAAATGTGAATATATTGAACTAGTTTTAGTTTATCCCTACCGAAAAAATAGGCATTTAACCTAAAATCCGAGGTCTAGTTACAAAGCACACGGCTAGCTCAGTCAGGTGAAGACCATCGAGTTCGGTGTGTAGGCCTACTTCTTGCTCTTCGCGCCAGCCACGCACTTGGCTGTGGTTTATTTCGCCTGGCAGCTGGTGTAGACGTACAAGTGCAGAGGGCTCCAAACTTTATGTAACGACCCCCTTACTCTTATAGGCTACATTTCGCCTTCCTTATTACTTTGCTTCACGAAATTTCGTCCGTTTCTAAACCATTTTAAATTGCGTTGCTGCCAAGAATGAATTCTTAAGAAACAAGAGAATTTCGTAAGAAACTTATCTCAAGAGCTAAGCATTTTCTTAGTTTATTTGCAAGTTAACACAAAGAGTCAGAAAATCCATTAGTATTTAAACCGGTGCATTCAATATAGTTTTCTGTCAAAGGGAAGGTTCTTCACAGCCAATATTTCCTATTCCCCTTTCTCTTAATCTCCACATACGATCCATCTATTTTAATGTTGTTTATCATCCAGTATTTTTTTCTGTCCTGGAATTTCCTCGTTCACCATTCCTTCCAGCAGGCGGCTTCTTCTCATCCAGTGACCCCAACCAATTTCTTTTCCTCTTCCTGATCAGTTTCAGCACTAGTTTTTCATCATCCAATCTTTGCAGCACAGCTTCATTCCTTATTTTCGTTTCACACGCTCCATTCTTCTCCACTATATATATATATATATATGTTGATTTTTATTGTTAAAATTGAAATCGAAAAGCACAAATATAAATACAATTTAATTGAAACAGTAAAAACTAATTAACACAATGAAAATACGAAATATATTGAAACTACAGGGTGTTTCTGGGCTGGTGTTACAAACTTTCAGAGATGATGGCGAAGGGCACATGTATCAATTTGAGATAGGAAACCTGGTCCGGAAATGACAGAGTCGAAAGTTACAAGCAAAAATAGTTGTGTGGAAATGAAATTGTAATTTGGCACCACATGCCCTCCTTCCCTTAACCTTTGGAACAGTCGTGGAAAGGTGGTATAGGCCGGATGTCTCCTACGTGGGTACTTATATCGATACAATCTGTGAGCTTTTCTACAGTTCCCATTGGTTTATCCGTATTCGAAAATTAGGTCCGCTTATTCCGCTCTCGTGTACTCCTTCATTTCACTAGGACTTATCGAATGGACACTGCAACTTGTACACATACACTGCTGTCTACAGACGTGCATATCAGGACCGACCATGTCCGTTACACATTACGCTATCTGCATTGCTTTAGTGTAGTTTCCTGTCCCCACCCCTCAGACAGCGCACTGAATGGAATACTGTAAGTAGACAACGTAAACAACGTCAGATGAATACACTATGTGTAAGGTGTACAGATAAAATAAAAATAAATAAGGTATACAGAGGAATAAAATTATTTAATTTCCACACAACTATTTTTGCTTGTAACTTTCGACTCAGTCAATTCCGGACCAGGGTTCTTTATCTCAAATTGATACATGTGCCCTTCCCCATCATTCCTGAAAGTTAGTAGCACTAGCCCGGAAACACCCTGTATACTTGACACTTAATGTAATAATAGGAACAAAATGTAAACCAATTTATTTATTAAAAACAATTTCATGCGAATTTATGTTAAAAAACTCACCAACAAAGTAAAAATGTATGGTTAAAGAGTAGTGGAACGGAGAAAAATTCTCTCCGGTACCGGAATTTGAACCCGGGTTTTCAGCTCTACGTGCTAATGCTTTATCCACTAAGCCACACCGGATTCCCATCCCGGTGTCGGATCGAATCCTCTCAGTTTAAGTTCCACCTCTTGGGTTCCCTCTGGTGGCCGCCCTCTGCACTACGTCATAGATATCTATGAACGTAGGACTAATGTCCACATATTATCACTTGCGATTTAAGACGGCGCTTATTCCGTCGGATCCCGGCCAACCAGTCACTCATAACGAGTGCACCTCTGCACATATGTGGACATTAGTCTATGTTCACAGACATCTATGACGTAGTGCAGAGGGCGGCCACCAGAGGGAACCCAAGAGCAGATGATTCGATCCAACACCGGGATGGAAATCCGGTGTGGCTTAGTGGATAAAGCATCAGCACGTAGAGCTGAAAACCCGGGTTCAAATCCCGGTGCCGGAGAGGATTTTTCTTCTTTCCACTACTCTTTCACCGCACGATGACGCAGAATATCTGCATGGAAACATCATATGTATTAAAATAAAAGTAAAAATGGTTTTCAATAGCCAATTATAAAAGGTAATTTTAAAGCTATTGATTGGTAACTTATAATATTGACTGGGAAGCTTATTATAATATAATTTCATCTCCATAACAGAAAAGTTTGTGTTTGTCTTGCGTAATCTACAGTATGGAATATTTTTTATTCACTAATTTCTGATTTATTGATCATGTATTTTGGTCATATTATGCAGCCGTAAACTTCAACTACTCATGCAGGGAATTTTTACAATTTGTAAAAAATGATGAAAAACTCGATATGAAATGTCTCTTAATTGCAACCTGTCGTAGCATAGAATAAAGTTTAGGTTTTAATTAAACTGAATAATTTGTCCATTTTCTATGTGAAGTTCTGTAGATTCCATAATCTCCCTTATTTTCTTAAAAAGTGGGTGACAACCCTACATGCAGTATTTATGTTATATAATGAATCCGACCTATATTTGTAACTTACTTTATATTCGAATATGGAGTAGTTTTGTGGTGACATTTGCGGAGAAATGAAATGTCCATTGTCACAAGATGAAAAGTAATTAAACGACCAGAGAGAGGGCAGACAAAAAGAGAATATGAACTCGAGACCCACCGCAGACGAGAAATATTGGCGAGTAACTGTCGTAGTTTAGGACACAGTCGTCTCTCCGAATGGCTTGCAGTGAACAGGCGGATGGGCACTATACAGTTTTCCTTCTCCTCTAGCAACCAATTCAGAAAGAGTTAAACCCCTGGAGCTCATCTCCGGGACCAATAACCTATTGTTTCGCTGCAGAAAATGGGAAAAACGACTTGAAGGGAAGGAACGGAACGAGCCTGGTGGCTTATGAATAGCAGAGAGAGTTTGAGGTGACTGTCAGGCCGCACACAATACGGCACCGCGCGCGGACCATTAAAATAAACCATCGGGAGGCGCGCACCCGGGGCTTTACTGTCGCGGATATATCACGGCTCGATAAGGCTGGCCTGCCCGTATTTCAGAGAATGTTTATTCCAGTACGAGACGCTATGCACTTTCTGGGACATTTGCCTTGCAGTTCTATGCACTATATCGGGTTCCAGGGCACCTTTGTAGCAAATGCTGCTCTTTATGTATTCCCGGAGTTGGACTTAAATATTTATACATGAAAATCACACTGCTTGCGGAGATATTGAATTCAGAACTCATGCATGTTATGAGAAGCTGATATGAATACATGCTATGGCAACCAATTAAACTAAATTCGGTCGAGCGTGTACTTCAAATCTACCGTAACTGCACAGCTGCCGTTTCCTTTCCAACAGCATTGCATTAGATACAGGGTGATTCAGAAGTAATAGTAAATATTTTACGGGATGGTAGTATAGACTATTTTGAGTAAAAATCTATATATATAATTTGAACTGGCAATGGAAATTACGGGAAAACGGCTGGACGGATTGTAATAAATGACCCCTCATTTTGAAGCTTGGAACTCAAAGTTTTTCGGAAAAATAGTAATTTTCAGTGAAATGTCAATTTTTAAACATAATTTTCCTATTTTCCAAAATCCATCTGTCGTCAGTTTTGAGAACTAGCTAATAGCATTCACTGACCACTTGATATTCCCTTCGCTTTTTTGTAAAGGAGTAGCGAAGCGAGCATCAAGTCGGCCGTGTTGCATTTCAGAATAAAACAAAACACATACTACAGTAAACAATATTACACGAAGGTCATGATCTGCAAGAATGCTGACATATTTAGAGCTCAAATTAAATTGGTTATTAAAAACTTAACTTAATAAAAATAATTTACAGGTTCGATTCTGTGGTGTGTAATTTTCTGGGTACAGCTATGTATTGGATATTAAAAACTACAAAACTTGAGGTGGTTTGATGACATTATTATCATTAGAAATGAAATATTATTGTAGTTAATGCCATGATGTGACTATTTTTCATTAATTATACATATTAATGTTAGATTGATGATATGAAAGTGAAACGTTTTGGGGTTATATAAGTAGATGTAGAGAATAACTTAAATTAGATTTTGATTTCTATATTTTACTGAGTGACGGCTATATAGTATATGTTACTTAAAGCTATAAAACTTACGTAAGATAATAATATTATTAAAAATCAAATATTTTTATACTTATTAATCAAGTGGGGTTGGGTCTTTTTCATATATTTAATGGCGGTGTGGTGTAGATATTTATATGTGTGGTTCTCTTCAGTATTGGCTCGAGAGAGAGAGTATCTTTCATTGTTATGGAAGCAAATAACTTTCCGAATGTCTGGTTTCATTGAAAATAAATCTGAAAAATGTTTATTTGAACGTCTAATGAACTTAGTTTGCAGCATTTGCTGTACAAGCCACTAGTGTTCCTATAAACTTGTTTCCAATTTTCACTGGATGTAGAGATATAGCTGTTCGAATATTACGTTTAACGACTGTTACAAGTGACAAGAAAGAAAGGAAATGTCTTGTTACCGGTATTTATTTCTTATGTATAGACCTATAAGTTTGGAAGTAAATCTCGAAAAGACAAAGTATATGATTATGTCTCGTGACCAGAATATTGTACGAAATGGAACTATAAAAACTGGAGATTTATCCTTTGAAGAGGTCGAAAAATTCAAATATCTTGGAGCAACAGTAACAAATAAAAATGACACTCGGGAGGAAATTAAACACAGAATAAATATGGGAAATGCCTGTTATTATTCAGTTGAGAAGCTTTTGTCATCTAGTCTGCTGTCAAAAAATCTGAAAGTTAGAATTTATAAAACAGTTATATTACTGGTTGTTCTGTATGGTTGTGAAACTTGGACTCTCACTTTGAGAGAGGAACAGAGATTAAGGGTGTTTGAGAATAAGAATCTTAGGAAAATAGCCTATTTGGGTCTACGATGAAGTTACAGGAGAATGGAGAAAGTTACACAACCCAGAACTGCACGCATTGTATTCTTCACCTGACATAATTAGGAACATTAAATCCAGACGTTTGAGATGGGCAGGGCTTGTAGCACGTATTGGCGAATCCAGAAATGCATATAGAGTTTTAGTTGGGAGACCGGAGGGAAAAAGACCTTTAGGGAGGCCGAGACGTAGATGGGAGGATAATATTAAAATGGATTTGAGGGAGGCGGGATATGATAGTAGGGACTGGATTAATCTTGCTCAGAATAGGGACCGATGGCGGGCTTATGTCAGGGCAGCAATGAACCTCCGGGCTCCTTAAAAGCCATAAGTAAGTAAGTTTGGTATCAATATAGCCACTATGTTGTACTGATTAGAGCGCTGGACTTACAATCCTGTGGACCCAGGTTCGATCCCCAACATACTCCCTATTTGAAATTTATGTTGGGCTTTCTCCGAGAGCTTCGGTTTCTCTGTGACATCGCAACAAATCTCCATCATATTTCTTAATCAGCGTCGACCAGTCTCCTATGGCGCACCCTGGGCAACGACTCTGTCGGTAAATTGGTCTACATAACTCGCTTCATAAGTGTGAATGAAGAACAGTCAAGCACCGTCATTAGTAATAAAAATGGTATCAATGCATTTCAACAGTTCAATGGACTTTTCCTCTCTCTGTTGACAACAATAATTGTTGCTCTCCTGAGGTCTTACCGTTCTTTTAGGAGTGCAGCACTATTCATAATGCGAGCGACCAATTCGTCCCTTGTATTTACTTTGTACTCGTACACTTCGCCTTTCATCAACCCTTACTGACAAAAGCGAGAGGAGTACGATCTGGGGACCTTGGTGGCCAATGCACCTGACCACGACCGATCCATCGTTCGGGGAATGTGAGATTTAGATGGTGTGTTATCTGACGGCAAAAAAGTACAGGGGCATCGTCATGCTGGAAGAACATGCCCATTCTTGTGTTTCTCTACACTCATTATGAACAGTGGAGGATCTCAGAAGAGCGACATGTACAATTTATTTTGTACGTAGTGAACAGTAGGTCTACGAAATCATTTATCTTTCCTTCATACAATTTGTTAAGGATAAGTAAATACAATTTGATGTAAGATTTAAGTGTGTCTAATGAATGAAATGAAATAAGGTATTACACAACAGTCCTCCAACAACAATAATGCATTAAAGTAGAATTCACTATTAAGGCGACAAGGTAGTAAGGAACAGTTTTAACTGTTTTTGAGTCACAAGCTATTAACAATTAACTGGTATTCTGTAATAAAGACATGCAAATATCTGTATATACTGTATTCTTATTTTTATTTATCCGTCTGTATGTCAGCATTGCTAAATTTGTATTAACTTCATATAGTCGCACATTATTATCTGTTTTGCGTCCATGTTAAAGTGCAAGTGTATAGCATTACTTTTCATATAGACCTATTACTAGGCTTCGTATTTCAGCTACCTATAAAACCTGGAATAAAATTGCCTGATTCAAAGTATATGTGACGTCACAGCGCAGGTACAAGTACGTTCATATACAAAATAGTTACGCATCCTCTGCCCTCTTGCTCTAGAAAGTCACAATCGGGACGCAATCATAGTGAGTAGTCTTATCGATCACTGCTCTTACTAGTCGTATTATTTAAATGACTACATCTTTGTGACTGATTGAAGGTTCATTGCAGAGGTAAAATGCCTTAGATATTCTACAATATTACACGGTCAAGCGTGTAATATTGTAGGGCAAAGTTGAGGATATTTGAACTAATATTTTCAACAACATTATATATAAATTGTGTAAAATAAACATAAAAGTGACAAAAACAATGCACTGAAAAACGCTGCAATACCAAAAGGCACAAAAAGTGTGTTGAACGTAATCCAAAAGAACCAGTACCATCAAAATCTGAAAATTATGAAGCTATTAACTCGACGTTTAGCATGGATTTGTGTAGTCTACCATGATACTCAGTGCCAACATCCCAATTAATAAATTAAATAATGCACATTTTAGGGAATTTCTGAAAAAGTACGTAGAAAATTAATGGGTTTTCAGTGATGAGCGACATGCAGCATCCTAATGAAACACGAAAAAATATCAGACAATAGGAATATCTTGTACTACATCATGCACAATAACGCCATGTGCTACTGAAAGGATTTCTTGTAACATAAAATAATTTCAAGTGACATCCGCATATGTTCAAGTTCCATAACTTGCGAATGCATGTTATTATTCATTGCAAAGATCACAATGAAGATGAACATCACAGCTCAAACATGTGTTTACTAGTATAGCTTGAGAATGTCGGGAGATGACTGTACTCCAAGAAAACGCAGCGACAACTTGTTTGTTTATATCCTTATCCGTTGCATTACCTGTGTTCGGCGTACTATATATCCAATGTATCTTTAACTTCAGTCTTTAGGTAGCTGGAATACGGAGCCTACCTATTACAAACCACTCCCTTCCCCATAATGATTATAATAAGTTCTTTCAAGTCTGTTATGTATACTCCCCTTGTGTATATGAATGGATTCATTCACAGTGTTGTGTTTATCACATTTAGTAACTTATGTGTTTCCAAGGCGACCAAAAACGAATGACTTCAGTCTAAGAAATGATTCCACCAAATCTCTTAATGTAGGTTAGTTGGGAGACCGGAAGGAAAAAGACCTTTGGGGAAGCCGAGACGTAGATGGGAGGGTAATATTAAAATGGGTTTGAGGAATGTGGAATATGATATAGAGACTGGGTTAATCTTGCACAGGATAGGGACCGATGGCGGGCTTATGTGAGGGCGGCAATGAATCTGAGGGTTCCTTAAAAGCATTTGTAAGTTGTAAGTAGTTGATCGAATGTAAACCTTACATAATATCAAAGTAAACATTTTAATGTAACTACGATTCATTTTCCGTAATTCACTGTTGGCACAGACGTACCAAAACTCCTGCGGATGGCAAAGAATAAAATAAATAGAGAGAAAGAAAGAAAGAAAGAAAGAAAGGAGGAAAAATAATAAAGAAACAAACAAACGAATAGACGAATCTGTAAGATCTATATTAAAATTTTATGAAGAATCGTCTTGCTGTCTTCTTCAAGCATACATTGATGCCATTGGGAAGTTTCCGTTTACAGAGAATTCCATCTCTATAGCAGAATTCTTCAGCACATTTCATTTCTTGTGGTATCCTTGCGGTTCTAATCTTTATGTTGCTTGAGTTTGCTGCGAGCTTAGTCTTTAATTGGATAAATAGAGTTCGTGCCTCGCTTCACACTCAGCAACTTACAGGCCGCAGCTGATTTTGTGTTCACTACATGCACAGGGAACGTGGATAGTTTGCAAAATTTTACTTCACATTATCATTCACATATCGTTTTTCATTTGTCCCCAGGTATTTTGTAAACATACAGACAATTAAATGTACCTGTAAACATCTGTATCGGCTGTTTCACACCTCCACACTCCGTGGAGTTAATCTTAAATCAATGTTCAAATATTTCAGTAAAACTTGTACTGGAGACGGCTGTATATTCTCGTGAAGAGGGGGGGGGGAAACAAAATCGCTATTACGAATGTGACCATTTCCCTTATGTTTGATATTTGACAATAATTAAGTTATCTTCTAACTTATTAAATAACAAAATATGAGAAACTGTTACCTCTGTTAGAGCATACCAAAAATCGCACAGAATGATACCTCTAACATTGACGAAATCTTCCAGCTGTCATCATTACTGATTATTTCATAGTATAGAAGTCAATTATTTTGCCGGAAATGCAGTGTGTCTGATTTTATCGCTGTAAATTAATGTTGATAGTTGATGCTAAGGAGTGTTTTCTGAACGCACACAGTAATCACGTTGCTTGGCCACGTGTTTCTTCTCCATCCGATAACAATAGTTGTTTCATTCTTTTGTCTCGCAATCTCTTCAGCTACAACATTAAGCAAACAGACGACTGGCCTCAACTGTCGCCACCAGTAACTCGGCAATCATTCAGCTTTGTATAGCCTACTTGTGATTTGTTTGTTTGGTCTTACACCATTAACATCCCTGGGAAAGGATATCTTTACTAGGGCTAGGGTTTTGATGAAATTGCATCTTTTCTCTGACAAGTCAGAAACATAGCTGCTTCAGTACCTATGCAAATATAGCTTTCAAATAAAGCTCCCTGTGAAGCAGACTTGAATAAATTCAAGGAAAAAATTGTTCCGAAGCCGGATATCGATTCCGGAACAATTTTCCCCTTGAATTTACTTTAGCACCTGTTTAAATGTTTTATAACTGGAGTGTTTTAAGATATATTTGTTAATCATTTGGCTTTAATTTTTTCCTCTTAAAAAAATTTTGTTGTGTTCGTTCATTTTTTAGGTATTTTTGTTAAATTTTGGTCACAGATATCCTTTAAGGCTATTATTGCACTTATTTTATTTTTTTCTTAACATATTTGGTTATGTTGTGTGTATTTTAATCGTTCTTCTATTCATTCAGTAATGTCATTTTAACATTTAGTTTTAACCATCCATTTTATATAATTCGTTTATGGATGTATTGGAAAGGTCATATCCTAAATGAAAAGATGACAGTTTTAAAGGAAGAATGCCTATAGAATATCTAAGGATACGCTCCATATCAGGAGTTCTATATGGAGAGCCATTTTCACGGGAGACTTTGACAGTGATTTAAAGACTAGTGATACTATGTGTTTTAAGATGCCCCTGTTGTTTCAGTTGAGGTTGGAAGGACATTTTCCATGTATAAGTTTCTGTTAGTCTGATTGGTGTACTATGTAGCCATTCGGTAATGTATGCAGTGGAGGAGGAAAGGAACTGACCACCTTATCCCATTATCTCCTGGCCAAGTTGCCTCACAAGTAGTGCCTTGTTGGTATCACTTGTGAGATCCAGACCTGTCTTCGAACAGTTGACTAAACAACAAAGAAGATCTATTAGACTACAGTCGTCAGAGTTGCAATTTTTCAAAACTTACAAAACTTGCTTCATTATAATATAGTGAATATCAATAAGCAAGAATGTAAATAAAAATTGAAGGAATATTAGGTAAAATAATGTATGTATAATTATGTACATAAAATTGATGGAAAGTAAATGAATGAATAAATGAATGAATGAATGAATGAATAAATAAATAAATAAATAAACGTTTCAGAGTATAAAAGATTGAATAAATAAATAAAATTGAATGAATGAATGAATCAGTGTTGCTGCTACAATGCAATTATGACAGTTACTAATTGAGATAGATTCCAAATTGTTCTAAATCCAAATTACAAGTTATGAGAAAAATGACAAAAAACTGATAAAATAAATTTGTTGGCCTTAGATCCGTTTGAAAAAAACCTGAGTAGACATTAAGTTAAGACTTAAGAGAGTTTGTTAACTAAAGTAACACAGTTATATATACTAGGTGTTCAGTTCAAAATGTGTCATGGCTCGCTGTATGCCGTCATGTGGCTAGCTGATGAGCCTAGAGAATTCAATCTTCCTACACTTCCGCAGAGGTGTATAACCTAAGAGGCAGAGAAGTTGCCTAGCAAGTACGGCATTCATTCTGAAGAATACGTACCGATACGTACGGTAACGCCGGTAGTGGCAGGAATGTGAACTGTTTGTAAATACGTACTGTCGGGATATAGGGAGAGGAATAAGACGATTACTTACGTATTTGTTGACATTAACTTCGACGGTCAACATGGACACGGAGCATTTGATTTGTGTTGTGGAATGTTACCGTACGCAACCGATGATAACAAATACCCTGCGTACGACTTGCCGGCGCAAAACAGTTCGAAAGAGGTTATGGCAGCACACAGACCGTACAGACCGCCATCTGTTGCTACGACGTTCAAGTTATACCGTACACGTTCTCAAGTTCAGATTGCAGAACGCCTTAAATAATAGGCAACTTCTCTAACATATAAGCTGAAACTCGCTTCAAATCGGTGACCCAACAACAGTGACGTCATGATACACTTTGAAATGAACACCCAGTATAAGTTTAAAAAGGATAAATTAAAACGTGAATGAAACGAGTTAAAATCTTTAAAAAAGTACTTAGGACACTTTGGAATTCACCTCTTCAATTATTTAATAGTGTAAATATTAAACAGTATAGAACCTCTTTTTATAATATGCCAAATTCACAATATAAAGTATATTTTAGTCCATTTCCTTAACTTTATTGTAGGGGTTTTTTTATTATTTGTAGGTCATCAAAATCCTACCCGTATAATTAGAATTGTAATCCAAGAGCGTTTTTTTTTTTATTATCAGCGTATCTCCCCTTGTAAGCTACAGCTGAGTCAGTGGTCGCTAAGCAACGTGTTTGTTACTCCAAGTACGCACGGGAAACGTAATAAAATTTTTGCTGTGGGGTTGTAGAATTGTATTTGCGGTCACGCAGTACGTAACGTCACAATTAACAAACCATCCAATTGGACGCAGCTCGTGACCGATCAGATGAGAATACCTGGCGAGCTTTTATTGACCCAAAATCAGTGGGCAGGTTCCACGGAGTTCGGCACTGAATGTGGGGCTGTCATTTCAGAGTTATGGTCGGATTAATGGGCGGGCTCATGCTGATAACCCCGACGCACACAATCAACTATACATAAGACTGATGGATTGCTTGGAGAGTTCTTACGACTCTGCCTCGCCTCTCCTCGCCTGGTGTGAGGCACTTTGTCTAGGATAATTAAATTAAACTGCTCCAACAGTTCCAACTGCAGACTGTTTTCAGAAAGGAATAATATTATTAGAGAAGTGTTTTTAAAACTTTCCATCTCTGTGACTCGGCGAACAATTAACGACTTTGTGCCCAAGAATCTACGTCAATAATGCGCTATCTTACTTGTTTTATATGCAAATGCATACAAATAATGGTTGCGTTTTAATTGAACTTAATTGAATTTCATACTCACAGAGTTGTAACATAAATGCTCTGCAAAAGTAGTGATAGCTAACTACGAAAGCGGAGGTTTCCAAACTTTTTGAAGGCTCGACCCACTTTTAGACGAGACTTCTGTATGCGAGCCCCACAACCGAACTGGTAGGGTACTTAACCCCATTCTAAAAATACAAATCCTTGTAAAATCGAAAACAATGAAAGTTTTACTCAAAATTAATGGAAATCACCCAAATAACGACCAAAATAGAAAAATATAGTGGAATAATGACATGAAATATTACATGAAGATCATTTCTAATAGCCTACTTTGCTGATATTTTCGAACACTTAAACACTTTGAATGGGACAAGTTTGCAAGGAACGATTACCAAAAAGCAGTGGTGGCGTTACTGTCTGTTTTGACGTGTGTATGTAAGCACGCCGTCCCTGGAGCAACGGTAACAAACATAAATGACACTCGGGAGGAAATTAAACGCAGAATAAATATGGGAAATGCCTGTTATTATTCGGTTGAGAAGCTTTTGTCATCTAGTCTTCTGTCAAAAAATCTGAAAGTTAGAATTTATAAAACAGTTATACTACCGGTTGTTCTGTATGGTTGTGAAACTTGGACTCTCACTTTGAGAGAGGAACAGAGATTAAGGATGTTTGAGAATAAGGTTCTTAGGAAAATATTTGGGGCTAAGAGGGATGAAGTTACAGGAGAATGGAGAAAGTTACACAACACAGAGCTGCACGCATTGTATACTTCACCTGACATAATTAGGACCATAAAATCCAGACGTTTGAGATGGGCAGGACATGTAGCACGTATGGGCGAATCCAGAAATGCATATAGAGTGTTAGTTGGGAAGCCGGAGGGCAAAATACCTTTGGGGAGGCCGAGACGTAGATGGGAAGATAATATTAAAATGGATTTGAGGGAGGTGGGATATGATGGTAGAGACTGGATTAATCTTGCTCAGGATAGGGACCAATGGCGGGCTTATGTGAGGGGGGCAATGAACCTCCGGGGTCCTTAAAAGCCAGTAAGTAAGTAGGCACGCGTCACATCATCTCACTCCAGATCTCCCAAATATTGTAAAAAAATTGTAAAAAAATTGCAGGAAATTACAAAACTGTAAAAATGGTAAAATACACTATTGTAAAAATTAAAAAAAAATTGTAAAAATTGTAATTGTAATATTGTAAGATTTTGACTTGTTCCACATCTTAAAGCAGGCTCCGCCAGGTCGACTTAAGATCTCGAGAGGGCGTACAGGCCTGCTTAGGGCTTCCACTGCGGGCAGTACAGTTGTACACTGCAGTCTATCTGTGGTGGAACCTATCGACGTCGCTTGGGGGCACCGGTGCACTGCATTTTGCACCAGGAATATATATGGATGTTGTTTGCGAACAATTTATTTCATAAGGTCTAAAGGAGTTAATCACAGGGAGTTCAGGGCACTACTTGATATTAACAGCGAGTATGGGGATTTACTCTACCATACCGAGGTAAGGTGGTTAAGTCGAGGAAAAATTCTGGAACGTTTTCTCCCACTTAGGAATGAAATTGCTTTATTTATGGATGTACATGGGAAACCTGTTAGAAGCCTTGGACATGGAAGAATATATAAGAATAATGCAACAATTGTGCGAAGACTTCGAACGTAGAAATCAGGAAATTAGAGAACTTGAACAACAATTTAAGATATTTGCAACTCCTTTTTCAGTGAGTGCCCTGGATATTTCTGCTGAACTACAATTAGAAATACTTGATTTATAAAGCGATATTGAGCTAAAGGATAAGTATCAAAACAGAAAAATTATTAACTATTTCTATACTTGTTTTCCACGATAAAAGTTTCCGAAACTGCACAATCTCGCTGCAAGAACGTTGTGCATGTTCGGGACAACCTACGTATGCGAAAAACTGTTTTCTTTAATGAAGTTTACGAAGTCACGTCACAGAAGCCAATTAAGTGATGAACACTTGAAAGCATGTTTGCGATTGCGTGGTACTAAAACAATAGCTCCACGAATTGAAAAGCTGCTTGCTAACAGAAAACTGCAAAAATCGCCGTGGATCTCTGATATATAAGAAAAAGTTCTATTATTAGAGATTTGAAGAACAACGTTTGTACTGTTGTTTTATTTGTTAATTGAACTTTATAACAATGAGAAGAAGACAAACAGTGAACTGTTTTATTTCGTAGTATGTTAATCTGTATAAAAGTGTATATTTTGTTTTGTTCCGTTATTGTGCAAACATGCAAAAATTTATTTCGTATATAGTTAGTTAACTGTACCAAATTGTATAGAGTACTGTTTTCAGTATAGTGCAATTAACAGTGAAAGTGTGCCTCAATTAAAAGCTGAAATTAACTTATATTCTTATCAGAAATTTGGTTCACATACAAGTTCTCAGCTCCGCCACTGTGGAAGCAGCTATTCTTGCCCGCAGCCGTACGTCAGGGCTTGAGGGTTTGTAGGTACGCACGAGAGTGTAGTCACTTGACGCTCCCTGTCTTAAAGCTTCATTTCTAATGTAAGATCTATGGAATATAGTAAATGAAATGAAAAATAATAAAAAAAAATAGTGAGAGATATGGGGCGATGGAAGTGCTGTCTCTTCCAAGAAGATGAACAAATGAGGACATCGCTATGGAAATAAAAAACGTAGCAAGAGGAAAAATTCAAAGCTAATTAAACGCGCAATATATGTTTACGAATGAAATAATGATACCGTGCGATACAAGACACGTTTTCACATGCAGTGGAACAAACTAAAGTGGTAATGTAACTATCACAATGCAAGACTGATTCTATCGATGTAATTTCTCTTCCGACTGCACTCTTGAATATTATTCGAGCTATCTCGTGACCTTTCCTGTCGCCCGCTCTTCCTTATCGCATTGTTTCATTCGCATTCCTTCCGTCGGTATTCCCTGCTTGCGAGACCTGTAACATTATAACAGACAGGAATAAAATCGAAGGATTTATGCTACAGAAACTTGATTTCTGGTATATGTCACTTGACAAGAAGGAATGTGATGCATTCCAATGCATTAAAGAATTCCTGAAAAATTTTGCTACTTGTGATACGGAAAATACTGAGTTTGTTGAATTAAGTTTGCACAGTTCTAAACAACAGGTTTTTTAGTATTTTCCGGAAGACACTCTAAACACTACGATAGTCATGGATGGATACTAAATCCATTTTTAGGCAGTTGCGTTCCAGTTTGAGATGGGCAGCGTATGTAGCACGTATGGGTGAATCTAGAAATGCATTTAGAGTGTTAGTTGGGAGACCAGAGGGGAAAAAGACCTTTGGGGAGGCCGAGACGTAGATTAAAAATTAATTTATGGTTTATTTAACGACGCTCGCAACTGCAGAGGTTATATCAGCGTCGCCGGTGTGCCGGAGTTTTTGTCCGGCTGGAGTTCTTTTACATGCCAGTAAATATACTGAAATAAGCCTGTCACATTTAAACACACTTAAATGCCATCGATCTGGGCCGGAATCAAACCTGCAACCTCGAGCACAGAAGGCCAGCGCTGTATCAACTGTGCTACCAAGGCCGACAAAAAATATTGTATAGAAACATGTCATTTATTCTGTTCCAAAATATGGTATACATTTGTTAAAGTTCTCAGTAATATAATGTAACTTTAATGCAGCTTCTACATATTTATTTGTATGATAAATTAACATAAGAAAAACTAACAAATAAAGTAGCCTACATTTCATAGTGTGTGATGTTAAATTAATAAATGAAAAAACAAACATTGTTTTGAGAGAGGCAAATTAGCATAAAAACTGAAATAAATTACAACCCGTTTTTATATGACTATTGTGCCTTAGATATCCTATTCAAAATTGATTCCGTTGGTGTTCAATTTTCTGCAACAGGAACACCACAGGAGGTGCCCATTTGATTTCTGTTCATAATCAATTATTTAAATATTATAGTTTGGTGCACTACAGAAGACTAGAAACATCCACAACTCCACTGTTTGATAGTCCCTTCAATACTGAACAGAATACATATTGCGAAACATTTCGTGCGCGCATGCGCATAATCAAACTTGTTTTCTTTGTTACTATACCATATTTTGGAACGGAGGGAGTACTTGAATAATAAATCATACGTAAGTGTTTCCATATCATTTTGAAACACGATATTTTGTAGTTGTAGCACAGTGATGTCAAACCAACCGCATTTTTCTGACCTTGACGTCGTGCGCGGGCATCAAGCGCTAGGTATGGAAAGAGGAAAGGTTGTGTAAGTTATATGAATAAGCAGCCCGTTGGATTAAGAAAACAGTGGTGCATAAACTTCATACGGAACGTGAAATTTTATGTCGTTATTTTTATATGGCTTCTTTCTGTTTGATGTTATCTATATTGTCTGTAAAACAAAAGTACTAACACCAGTTTCTTAATATTGCAGTTGTGTTTTAAACGTTAATAACATAAACGGTTAAGAGGGAATATTCACTTAAATTTCATAGTAGTACAGCTATACTGTAGGCTACTAAGTGGATGAAACACATCATTCATAAAGAAAGTGATATCTCAAAAAAAGTGATTGAGTATGACATAAGTTGGAATTAATATTGATGATATCTTTAGCCTTATAAAAGTAATTAATGGACTAATCAAAACAATATTATAGTACAAAGCAAAGTTACCTAGGTACTGTATATGTTTTAAGTGTAACTAATATTCCATAACAAAACATTTATCGGATTATGCTTTTAACGCGATATTGGTGAGCAACTTCCTATCATCAGAATATTAAATTATATTCTCGAAACCTCCTGAAGCTATAGAGCTGACATTTTTGCAACAGATGGACACTTATCTTTCGCTTATGATGTAACAGTAGTTACTTTGTTAATTAATTTCCTTACAAACATTTTCCATACGAATATTTTCAAACATTCTAATACACTATCTTCAGTAATACGTATTTACGATATATTAGATTTACGAAGACATTGTTTCAATACCTGTAAGGCTACTAAATAAATACGCTATATCTGAAAATTTCACTTTTCTAGAAAAAAAGTTGAGAAAATAATCCTTTTGAATAAAAAAAAAACTTGTGAAAAATGAGCATTAAATTTAAAACTTACATTCTTTTTTTTTATTTTACTGGGTTATTTTACGACGCTGTATCAACATCTTAGGTTATTTAGCGTCTGAATGGGATGAAGGTGATAATGCCGGTGAAATGAGTCCGGGGTCCAACACCGAAAGTTACTCAGCATTTGCTCATATTGGGTTGAGGGAAAACCCCGGAAAAAACCTCAACCAGGTAACTTGCCCCGACCGGGAATCGAACCCGGGCCACCTGGTTTTCGCAGTCAGACGCGCTGACCGTTACTCCACAGGCGTGGACCTTACATTCTTATAATGCACTTATACTTCTCAGGCAAATCTATAAATTAACATGGTTACAGTTTTAATAAGTTCTCCTCCCTTTATCTATTGAATCAGTGCTGGCCATCCCTGAATATAGCTCGACCAGGCGGCATATACTACCTTTTTCGTCTGTCTCCTTCCTTTCCGCTGTAAAGCGCTCAGGCTCTCCTGAGCTCTAAAGCGCGCGCTTGCTCCTGTGGACATCAATTGACATGCCTGATCTAGACTGAACGATGTAATTTTATGTTGCTGCTGGAGACAGAAATTTCATGAAGCGTAATTAATTATGTTGGTGGTGGTGGTATTGACGATGATAATCATAATTACAATGACAAAAACGAAGACATCAATTTGTGATATGTCTACAGAAACAGTGGTTGGCGTCATGGACAGGGAACTGTGTAACTTTGTTGTGGTCTGTTGGAGAGAGAGCAGGTAGGCCTTGCGGTGAGATGGGCAAATGCGTTGACATCGCTGATAATGGAAGCACAAGGTGGGTCTAAACCACGAACTTGCGGTCTCAGTGACACACACATATACGTGTTGTGATGCCTGCGACGAAGACGTGGACGCTGTTTAGTAAAGATCACACAAAATCTAAGGAACATGTTTGAAACATGTTACATAATTAGGTTATGTATGAGCGTCGTGTTAATTAAAACTAATGGACGTGGATGCAAAACAGGAATCTGAGATAGCTTCTTATAGAGCACAGGAAACTTTCTCTCTCAGAAGTTCCGTCTAGAATTCTAGATGGAGAGTGGTGTAGCATATTTCGTCGTGTGTCACAGCTGGGTACAAATATTAGAGAGTATGATTTCGTGAAATACGTGTTTGTCTGTTTCTTTAGTTTAAATTTCCAGCTGTGAGGCAAGTGATAATTGACTCATGTTCGATTTGAAACTTTGACATTGAGATAAATTTACATAATGCAATACTACCTGAGTTTAGTACAATAGAACCTCGTTAATCGGGACCATAGGTAGGAAGTTTGTACTAAAACTGTAGATTTCAGTTGAGTACAGAGATGTAACCTGTGCCTCGGCCTGCTCTCGCTCGCTACAGATGTTACGCAGTTCACATAAACAACGCATAGTATCATTCTGTGGAGCTGTCTGTGTACAGTCGTGAATAGTTTGAAGAAGATTGTTATTTTATACGAGTATAATATTTTACGTTCTAAACAAAGTGAACTATTATGTTATTACTGTATTATTTACGTAATGTTAATATTATTCATGATTCCAAAAAGTAAACTGATCACCATGCAGGTCCTTCAGTCCTACATTTCTCTACAGAACTTGCTCCAGTTTATTCCGTATTTTATTTCAACAGAACCAGAAACACATTTGAAATTTAAAATACATTCGAAATAAGAATGGGTGTTTTGACATATTACAGATAAAACATACTTATCTGTTCAACATTTACTTGAAGAATTTAGTAAAGACCTGTTTTCAGAACATGGGAGAAGTGATAGTAGGAGAAAGAAGAATAAAGTGCATAAGATTTGCTGATGATATGGCGTTGTTAGCAGAAGAGGAAATGATACTAAGGGATATGCTACTGGAGCTAAATGACAGCTGTGAACAGTATGAAATGAAGATAAATGCAAATAAGTCGAAATGCATGGTTATAGGAAGAAAAATACAGAAGACAACTTGCGAATTGTAAATGAGGCAGTAGAGCAAGTGGACAGCTTCAGATACTTTGGATGTACTATAAGCAGTAACATGAGCTGCTGCCAGGAAGGCAAAAGGGGGATAGCAATGGCAAAAGAAGTTTTTAATAGAAAAAGGAGCATCTTCTGCAGACCTCTAGGAAGGGAACTAAGGAAGAGACTAGTGAAGTGCTTTATGTGGAGCATTTTATGGGCAGAAAACATGAATATTACGATGAATTGAAGAGAAGCTAATAGAAGCATTTCAAATGTGGATATGGAGAAGGATGGAGCGTGTGAAGTGGACAGACAGAATAAGAAATGAAGCTCTGTTGGAAAGAGTGGATGAAGAAAGAATGATGCTGAAACTGATCAGAGAGAGGAAAAGAATTTGTTGGGTCACTGGCTGAGAAGAAACTGCCTACTGAAGAATGTACTGGAAGGAATGGTGGACGGGAGAAGAGTTCGGGGTAGAAGAAGATATCAGATGATAGGGATCATATGAGGAGACAAAGAGGAAGGCAGAAAATAGGAAAGATTGGAGAAAGCTGGGTTTACAGTGAAAGACCTGCCCTTGGGCAGAACAGTAAATGAATGAATAGGTCAAAATAGGCTTTGTTGTCAAAGTAGGTATTTTTAGGTGCTATTAAAATACCAATTTTAGGCATAACTTTATATGAAATGTGTACTTGAACTTTTAGGGCCGTATTCATAGACATTTTTGGCGCGGGCTTTCGGTGGATGATCAGCGTTTTTCGTATTCATAAACCAGTGTTAGCGATAGGATATGATTTGAATTCTGTGCTAGTAACCAGTGGGTAGCCGGGGGTAGCTTATTACGCTCGTAGCGCGTGCTGCGAAATGTCTATGAATAACACCCTTAAGGATTAAAATAGGTTTTCGCCTGAACTCTGAAGTCTAGTTATGATTCTGTGGCGTCCATGACGTCATGACCATTTTTGTGATGTATGGACTGTAGAGCTAGTGACGCTTGTTTGTGATGTGGTTATAAGAAGTCTGTCACACGGTTACTTGGTCTACCGCATGTGGAGCAGAATGTGGTGTAAATCGATGCACGGTTTACTTGCCGGCAAGCCGTCGTCTAACAGACTAAGGCAGGGTTGAGGGCGTCATGATTATGCTGTAAACATTAGAGTTGCAGCAGTGTTTGAAATTGGTAGCAGTAAAGCCAGCAAACCGTCCGTACTAATTGCATGTGAAGTCGAAGGGGCGGGGGTCAGCACACTGATCGTGATCAAATTAGTATTATTGCCTCAGGTTTCGTCCGATGGATCTGAGAGTGAAACCACAAAATCGCTTCTAGCATGTTACAGTTACGATGCTATCAGATGGCATTGTTGTTGATAGAATGTAATAGTGCCCATCAGCCATGCACATGCAGTATTACTACAATTTTAACGCTAGCATGGCGTTTGATATGGTGGGTTAGTGGTTATCTTATCTGATTTTTTATGAACACGGTTTTAATGGAGACTTAATTGATGTATTACTGGATGGAAAAAAATATATACTAAGTTGTATATATTTAGGTGGAATTACATGTGGGTGGTGCGGGAAATGAATCAAGAAGAACATCATGAGAACAAGGAACATATAAGGATAACGGAAAGGGTAGAACAAGGGAACAACAGGAGAACGACTTAAATGCAAAAAGAACAAGTGAAATGCAAGGAGAACAGGTGGAATACAAGGAGAACAAGTGGAATACAAGGAGAACAACTGGAATACAAGGAGAACAAGTGAAATACAATGAGGACAAGTGGAATACAAGGAGAACAAGTGAAATGGAAGGAGAACAAGTGAAATACAAGGAGAACAAGTGGAATACAAGGAGAACAAGTGAAATACAATGAGGACAAGTGGAATACAAGGAGAACAAGTGAAATACAAGGAGAACAAGTGGAATGCAAGGAGAACAAGTGGAATACAAGAAAGCAAGCGGAATACAAGGAGAACAAGTGGAATACTAGGAGAACAAGTGGAATACAAGGATAACAAGTGGAATACAAGGATAACAAGTGGAATGCAAGGAGAACAAGAGAAGTGAAGGAGACGGGACGACAAGGAGAACAAGGGAAAGAAAAGAGAACAAGGGGAAGATAAAAAGAACAAGGTGAAAACAAGGGCAAGACAATAGAACAGGGGAAGAGAAGGAGAACAAGGAAAAGACAGTAGAACAAGAGGAAGCCAAGGATAACGAAAGGAAAGCAAGGAGAACAATGGGAAGTCAATAAGGATAAGATTAGGACAAGAAGAACAAGGGGAAGACAAGAAGAACAATTGTAGGGAAGAAAAACAAGGAAAACAGAGGGAGGGGGAGGAAAATGGAAGAAACTAATTACTAAACAATAAGAAACTAAATCTAATCCATCTCAACCTAATAAAATTCTAATCAAATTGGGAGTTATAATTAAAAATATTGACATAACTCATTCATTCATAGTGTCTGACCAAGGGCAGGTATTTTTCTCCAAACTTGCCTCCCACGAGTAGGTCCGCCTCGGGTGCTCTTTGCAGAAGCCATCGAACGTCGCTTAGCTACATTCCACGGAGGCCGGTCGAGAGAGCCAGTAGTTCCAGGAGGCCGCCTGTAGAGTGATCTGAAAAACCAGAAACGGGATGATGAGGAAAGGATGGTGGGGGAGGAAAGAAAGTGGCGAAGATGAGTGGGGTTCCAATCGCGTGGTGAAGTTACCTGATAGTCATCCATAGGAGTGAAAAACCCTCACCCAGGCAACTCGTCCTGACCGGGAATTGAACCCGGAACCTGGGTTCGGAGTGAGACTCGCTGATCCCTCAGCCACAACGGTGGACTGCCCCATATAATGCTCCACACAAAGCATTTCGCTAGTCTCTTCCTTAGTTCTTTCTCCAGAGTACTTCAAAAGATGCTCCTAATATACTGTAAACAAAAGTCATTGTAATGCTTGATTATAAGACAAGGTGAAGACAAAGAGAACAAAGGGAAGACAATGACAGCAATTCGAAGAGAAGAACAAGACGAAGACAAGGAGGAAAAGGGGAAGGCAAAGAAAACAAAGGGAAGGCAAAGAGGACAAAGGGAAGAGAAGGGGATAACAAGGGAAATACAAATAAGACAAGGAGAACGAGGGGAAGACAAGGAGAACAAGGAGAAGATTAGTACATGAGGAAGGCAATGCGAACAAGCGGAACAAGGGGAGCATGACATTAAGAAGGGGAAGACAAAGAGAAAGGGAGGTGATATGCATTTTAATTTTACAGTCAATTCCGAAGTTACCTCGTCCTTACACTTAGCGGGAAGAAAGACGTAGTTCTACGTCGAATGTCATGGTAAAACTGTTAGTTAGATGTACAGGGACATCATTTATTTTTACTAACATTTTTAATATTAACCTGGCTATACCTTTAGAGAACCGGAAACACAGTTTGCTATCCCCTTCCACGACTGTAGTTCGATGATACTGGCGTAAAACACAAACAAATGACTCTACTGGATATAGGAGGGAAGAAAAGTAGTTCATCCATTTACGTAAACTAGGAAATATCGCGATTTTGAGTTCGATAATTTTCATTAGGTTATTGTTTAATCAAAATACAGTACTGTATTAAGAAGAATAAGTGTTTTTACTCACGAACTGAGTTATCCATGCGAACATATTCATTATGCAGTGTATATTATACTGTCTACAGCAATATAGAGAAAGAAGTTAAATTGAAAAATAATCATAATATCGATATTTAAACACATTTTTGAAAATGGTGACCGTTCATTTCGATACAGACTTCAGTTCTTTTGTGCATATTATCGCACTATAGACTATTGCATCTAATTCGAATTACCAGTTTCGTCCTTCGTACTAGTAACTCATGTTGAAATAAATCTGTACCTATTCTATAAAAGACTACCTTACGTACTGTAAATTCAATCTTCACTTCTGCCCGACGCGCACAGATAAAATTACTCAGACATGCTATCTACTGTCCGTCCAAGTGGTTATGCTTCAGGATCGTAGAAAGAGGGGAAATCACGTGACAGTTAATTACTTAACGAGGCCCTTTTACTTAAGTTATTTTAAACAGTTTTGTAATATTACGTAAACGTCCAATTCCTAACAGAAATTAATGTTTTCAGAAAAGAGCTAAGACAGCCCAGCTTTTAAAGAGGGGCGAGCAGAAGCACGTGGGGGAAATCGGGATGCGACGTAGGCAAACGGACAGTACCTGTGCGAAAATATGATTCAATATTGAAAGCTCTTTCGTCACTGGAAAACGCGAACATATTTCTAGAACGTACTATACTCACTAACTCAGTGCTGTTTACTATATGCGACCTTGGTTCTGTCTCGAGGACAGTTGGATCTTCATTAATAGAAGAGGTGGGAGTGAAGTACATTCAAAAACTCAGGTACAATAAAAATTGAAGTAAAAATAAAATGATGTCCCTGTAGTAAATATACTTGTTATGAAACACTATATCTCTGTACGAAATGTAAACAATAATAATATGAATTGTCAATGGACGATGGTGGATTGCTATACTCATTTAGGCTACCGAGGTTGACCAATTGTGCCACTTCATTATTCGACATGGACGGTAAATGACCGCAATATGATTTCTTTTCCTTTTCCCAAACACCGCAGTATAAGAGAATATTGGTTCATCTCCTCGAAGGTTAAATAAAGTACCGTTGCGACCTAAATTTAATAAATATCTAAGCCTTAATCATTTTGATGGCTTACGTATTTTTATTCTCTGAGAATTTTAATTGCGTAACGGCTCTGTACCTCTGCTAGTCACAGCAAGTTAAAATTGCCGGCCCGTATCTTGGAAGGTAGAGATTTGTGATTCACAGAGCGTACTTCTCATCTTATCCATTTAATATGCAGGGTACACAATACCCTTCATCTATGTGTGAAGTGTGATTATCCTCCGCTAGAGGGCTCACAAGTCGCAGTACGTGGAATCCCTGCGTAACTCACACGTTTTTCACGCACTGCGTGGATCGCAACCAGCGTGCAGTGGAATATTAAACTCCCGACTTCCCACAGCCCTCTCCACCGTGTTATATGCACCTATTATTCCACTTTATGGCGGTATTATTGTTGCGTAGGGCTATTGTGTTAGATATTTGGCTTTATGCAATTGTATTAGCGACTTTTGTTCATGATAATGTTAAATAAAGTAATAGGGCACACAATACTTTGGTAGCCATGGTGACGCCCGCATAGCAGTGTTATATAAATCGTACCCACAACGCGATAATGGTATTAACATGGGGTGTGTTTACGACGGTGAATAGTAATGGTCGATGATGGTTATTGAGTGATCTGTTCGGATATGTAAATGTATTCATAAAAAAAGTGGGCCTATTATGTCTTCTGATTGAGAGCTTTACTATTTTGAAAGAGTGTTTTTATTATTATTATTATTATTATTATTATTATTATTATTATTATTTTTAACTTTGCTCTAGAATAAGCCATTAGGAAAATCCAGGATGACAGACAGGGTTTGGAATTGAACGGGTTACATCGCCTAATTGTTTATGCGAATGACGGTAATATGTTAGGATAAAATTCACGAACTAATTAGGGAAAACACGGGAATTTTACTTGAAGAAAGTAAGGAGATAGGTTTGGAAGTAAATCCCAAAAAGACAAAGTATATGATTATGTCTCGTGACCAGAACATAGTACGAGTTGGAAGTATAGAAATTGGAAATTTATGCTTTGAAGAGGTGGAAAAATGCGAATATCTTGGAGCAACAGTAACAAATATTCACTGTAGGCTAAAGCAAGGAGATGCACTATCACCTTTACTTTTTAACTGTGCCTTTGAATATGCCATTAGGAAAGTCCAGTATAACAGAAAGGGTTTGGAATTGAACGGGTTACATCAGCTGCTTGTCTATGTGGATGACGTGAATATGTTGGGAGAAAATCCACAAACGATTAGGGAAAATACGGGAATTTTACTTGAAGCAAGTAAAGAAATAGGTTTGGAAGTAAATCCCGAAAAGACAAAGTATATGATTATGTCTCGTGACGAGAATGTTGTACGAAATGGAAATATAAAAATTGGAAATTTATGCTTTGAAGAGGTAGAAAAATTCAAATACCTGGGAGCAACAGTAACAAATATAAATGACACTCGGGAGGAAATTAAACAGAGAATAAATATGGGAAATGCCTGTTGTTATTCGGTTGAGAAGCTTTTATCATCCAGTTTGCTGTCAGAAAATCTGAAAGTTAGAATTTATAAAACAGTTATATTACCGGTTGTTTTTATGGTTGTTAAACTAGGACTCTCACTTTGAGGGAGGAACATAGATTAAGGGTATTGAGAATAAGGTGCTTAGGAAAATATTTGGGGCTAAGAGGGATGAAGTTACAGGAGAATGGAGAAAGTTACACAACACAGAACTGCACGCATTGTATTAATTCACCTAACATAATTAGGAACATT
Organism: Periplaneta americana; assembly: GCF_040183065.1. Taxonomy (NCBI): domain Eukaryota; kingdom Metazoa; phylum Arthropoda; class Insecta; order Blattodea; family Blattidae; genus Periplaneta; species Periplaneta americana. The sequence goes on along the minus strand of NC_091117.1, from coordinate 38,392,780 downwards.
AAATCCAGACGTTTGAGATGGGCAGGGCATGTAGCACGTATGGGCGAATCCAGAAATGCATATAGAGTGTTAGTTGGGAGGCCGGAGGGAAAAAGACCTTTGGGGATGCCGAGACGTAGATGGGAAGATAATATTAAAATGGATTTGAGGGAGGTGGGATATTATGATAGAAACTGGATTAATCTTGCTCAGGATAGGGACCAATGGCGGGCTTATGTGAGGGTGGCAATGAACCTCCGGGTTCCTTAAAAGCCAGTAAGTAAGTAAGTAAGTAAGTAAGTAAGTAAGTAAGTAACAGTAACAAATATAAATGACACTCGACAGGAAATTGAACGCAGAATAAATATGGCAATTATCTGCTATTATTCGGTTGAGAAGTTTTTGTCAAGTAGTCTGCTTAAAAAAAAAACAGCTATATTCCCGGTTGTTGTGTATGATTGTGAAACTTGGACTCTCACTTTAAGAGAGGAACAGAGGCTAAGAGTGTTCGGGAATAAGGTGCTTAGGAAAGTATTTGGGGCTAAGAGGGATGAAGTTACAGGAGAGTGTGGGAATTTACATAATGGAATAATGCACGCATTTTATTCAACGCCTAACATTAAAGTATTTTGATTGCGATACGTATATCCTAAAATCTAAGGTGGAGCTAACTTATTTTACATACCAATTTTCATAGAGATCTGTTCAGCCATTATCGAGTGAAAAGGTAACATACATACAGACAGACGTACAAAAATTTAAAAAATGCGATTTTCAGTCTCAGGATAGTTAATTATACATGTTTAGAGCATTTATTTATTATTTTTTTTTTTTGCAAAAGTGAAAATTGCCAGAAAAATGTGGGTTACAGTTTATTATTAATATAGATTAACTTGATTTAATTGTATTGTTTTAATATGTTCAAAGACGACATGTATAAGCGCGATGGAAAATATACAAAAAAGCTTAATTTTTAATATCAGTGCTGAGAGTCCAGTATTTTCGTTTGATGTTTCTGGTAACTTTAGGTTAGAAACAACTTGTTTAGTGTCAAGTATCGAAATTTAAACCATTTCTGGATATGCATCGCTTTTAGAATTTGGCATCTGCATAAATTATATGTCGGGGATGGGGGTAATAAATCGATGTCAAAGCAATCATCAGAAACAGATTATCGCTTTAACGGTGTTTCTGGTAAACGCTCAACAAAAATCTGTGCCAAATCCGTCTCAAGAGCTGCAGCAGATTGCGTGTGTGTCCCCAGCTGAGCGCTGGCACGACCCCCACCGATCTTGTTTGCGGTCACGTCCGTACGGAGCTCAGGGGCGCGGACCTCCCACGGGTCATCGAATAATGTGACTATTACCCGGCCACAACACGCGCGTGCATCTACATAACGGACACCAATTTGTGTTATCTTCAAAAACAATGGAGCAGTCAGACAGCTGTCGTCTGTGCTCGCAATTTGAAAGCAATATTGGAATTGCGTCATAGCACACCCTTTGCTGAACCTCACATCGTCCGATAGTTCTACCACAGTCTGTTATATACAGTCACGAAGCTCAATGCGTAGGGAATATGCATCAATTCACCGTTGAGGCGATAGTAGCGATCCTAGTGGGTAGCATGTTTATTATTCATCAGTCATCATCAGGCTTCGAGACTTTGGACCCGATACAATAAGTTTACTGTGCATGCACTATAAGTTGTTGACTCGCTGCAGGTAGATAGAGATGTGTTGAAGTAACAACGTTGCTATTTAGAGTAGAGTACGGTAGTATGGGGAAACACACATATGTACATTCTGAAAGTAAATATACATTACGCAATGATAATGTCAAAAGAATGTGAAAAGCATTTATTCTCCTGCCTTTTATAAGCATTTGTGTTTAATTATACACAGTGTTAATGGTGGAAATAAGCATGTAGCAATTTTAATTTTTTCTTTTATCCTATTGGTCGTCTTTAGGAAGTGCAGTTACAGTACCGAATTGCAATGTACCTACTACAATATACATTCTTAGTGTCTCAAACGTAAATCTTTTTCGGTTATCTGCCAAAGTTTGTACTGCAGAAAGCTGCGCTCTACATCGCATGGCGTGATAGGAGCAAAACGACAAAACCTAACATCACTGCAGTCTCTAAGAGACAGTCCTTTATTCTCGGGTGACTCTATGTCCACTAATTTGCTGTTTATGTTACACAATGTTCCATATCCGTTATTTTTACATAAAATTGATTTCCACTTCTGTTTTACATGTTCAGTAACCGGTGTACTTGATGTCTCATTAATTCTCTGCATCATTTTGTAAATTAATTTGAGGGCTTCCGGCATCTCTTTCTCTGACTTTTCTAACCGTGTAATAGTTTCAGACACAGTTTGTATGAAAACCAAATTATTCGTCAGAACCTTCAATTCCGAGCGAATTTATTGGCATCCATTCTACAGTACTCCCCACCCACTGTACGCTTTACCACTATACTCAGTACGTCGTTATGCGGATGTCCCACTGAACTGCTCTATTGGGTCCGAAGTCTCGAAGCCTGGTCATCACAGACCCCTTCCCTAGCAGACGACAATAGTACATTATGCAACGAGCCTATAATGGTAGTAGCCTAATTAAGACGCGAGTATGTTTGTTTATGAAACGAGCGCAAGCGAGTTTCATAATTTTCATACGAGCGTCTTAATTACCATTATAGGCAAGTTTCATACGACTTTTTATGCTCGACCATATTTCTAACTTGAAATTATTCATAAGTATTCATGTTATGGTTAAGTGAAGAGCGGAACTGACCTTCTAAATTGTGAGATGTGCGCAGACGCGAAAGTATTGATTTTTTTCCGAGGAACGAATGTCATTGACCTTGATATAATCTAGAGAATAACATGAACATTAATATTGATATAACCTGGAAATTGATTTAGAATTGAAAAACGAGATGACAAATTGAATTTATTTGAATATTATTTACAATTAACGCAAATTATTATGGTAACAGAACATAACCTTCTGCGACAGTATTGGATTTCCACTCTCCGTTACGTTTCGCTAATTGTCTTTCGATTGGATATCCGAGAATAATCGATACTTGCGGTTTTATAGGCCTAATGGTACAATGGTGATTTCTCATTGGCTGAACAACTGAACTATAATGAATAGTTGTACTTTAATGAGGTGCATTAAAGGGCTACTACCAGGTATATAATTACTACATTTCGGCATGGTCGAGCATAAAATATATTATACTTTCGTTATCGTGTTTTTAGTTGGTTGTTTAACGACGCTGTATCAACTACGAGGTTATTTAGCGTCGATGAGATTGGTGATAGCGAGATTGTATTTGGTGAGATGAGGCCGAAAATTCCCCGTAGATTACCTGGTATTCACCTTACGGTTGGGGAAAACATCGGAAAAAAAACCAACCAGGTAATCAGTCCAATCGGGGATTGAACCGTGCCCGAGCGCAACTTCAGACCGACAGGCAAGTGCCTTAACCGACTGAGCCACGCCGGTGGCGGTATCGTGTTCTTTTGGAAAAATTAACACCACCTTTCCATTATTGAAATATTAAATACAAAAGGGTTATTCATTATTTTCATGAAGTATATTAAACTTCGAAGATACAAGAAATAGTAATAATATTGTTTTTGGGTATTTACGCAAAATAACTGCAATTTAATATAACCTTGGATGAGTGGGGTGATAATGAACTACGAAAATAATAAAATATTAATTTGCAGTTACGATTACAACAAAATAATAATAATAATGATAATAATAATAATAATAATAATAATAATAATAATTGTTATTTATATACGTCCCGCGCCGTGGCTTAGTTATGGAATGCGCGCTGGTTCGAGTCCTCACGGGGGAAAAAATTTTCTCATGAAATTTCGGCCAGTGTATGGGACCGGTGCCCCCCAGCATCGTGATGCACTTGGGGAGCTACGATAGGTAGCGAAATCCGGTTACGCAAACCAGCTATAACGGCTGGGGGGCTCATCGTGCTAACCTCATGATACCTCCATTCTGGTTGGATGATCGTCCACCTCTGCTTCGGCATGTGGGCGTGAGGCCAGCAGCCGGCTGGTCAGTCTTGGCTCTTCGTGGGCTGTAGCGCCACAGATTATTATTTATATACAGATTTCTAATGTTTACACATCTTTCTTAATTCAGTCGTTGTTTCTATAAAAACTTTTATTAAATTATAACTATTTTAATAGTTTGTAGTTTGCTTTTAACACCATTCCCATTAATAATGGTAAATGTTCTGACGCAGAATACATGAAAGGATATGACTTCCTTTGTCTGCTTTGGCCTTCCTGAGATCCTTGTTTCGTTGAATTTTTAAATGTAGTAATTATCGGATTTACTATTTTTCTTTCGTGATTTTATATTGCAGATGACACTTTCTTGTATAGGCCTATTTTTATGTAAATATCGAAAATATCATACACTTCTTGCAGTTAAAAATGACAATTTGTTATATTTGTATGCATTTTTCTTAATTGTAGAAAATAAACATGAGAACAAACCACTTCGAAAGCACGTATAAATTTATGGGGAAGTTCTGTGCAGAAGTCGAGCGTAAGATCGCAAAGCTGTGGGAGCACTTTACGGGAGAAAGGATTAGGGCGGTCTTGTAAGAAAAGCACTGCTACACAAATAGAGAGGAAGTAAGTAAGCGGTACAGATTAACACCACCTCGCTGCCCTACAGAACTGTAAATACAAGATCTCCTTGGAGACTTCGTACTAGGCGGACGTACGAGAAAACCACAGAGATCGCCACTACTTTTTGTAGCAACAAAGATTATCAAATTAACACAAGCAAACGTAGCCTAATTCCAACATAGGTTCTCCTTCTATGTGTACAAAATTGTTAAATTATTGTCCAGACATTTTCCGTATTGTTAAATATTTGAAATTACTGACTTTTTACTTAAACTCTTGAGAAGGTATAACTATGCTAAATGATACCATATGAGCCAGTTAGTGATATTTTATTACTTAATTAACTTATTATTTCCAGAACATGAATTTTACCAACTATTGAAAAGTATTGGGAATAAATTTGAATAAGGAACAAAAAAAGATTCCTTCCCAGGCAGGATTCGAACCACGAAAGTCTTAGTTACCAGTCTGTCGTGCTGTGGAGTGAACAAGGGTCTGAAGTCAGCTACAAGAGTCGGTCCGGTTTTTTTTGCCATTACTGTACATTTGTTTCAGCGCGTTTTTCACAGTCCTGGTGTTCGGTGTTCCTATGGGATGGATTATACAGGGACATCATTTTATTATTACTTGCATTTTTATTGTGCCTGCATTTCTGAATGTGCTTCACTCCCACCCCTTCACTAATGTCCTTGCTCCCGTCAGACACACAAACTTACGGCCGCTGTTGTATTCGAAGTCTTCAAGCAGTGAAGTAAACACTGCAGTGTATAGTGTGTTTCAGAAATATGGTTGCGTTTTCTATAGAAGAAAGAACCTATATTAATAATATCGTACTAAAAAATTATATTGAAGAAACGATAAATTCAATTTCAGAGGATATGATTCAAAATGTTTTTAATAATATGAGTAAAGAATTGAAGTCTGCATTGTAATGAACGGCAACCATTTTCAGTAACTTGTTTAAAAATTCATATTAGCTTATTCTGAATTGAGGTGGCTAGAAGCAAAGGAATGCTAGTGACATTTGTAATAACATGAGTTAAGTGCATCCAGTGTAAGCTAAAGTATCTAAAATTTTAGTGGCAAAGGGATAGTTTAATCGCATCACACATTAAAATTGAAATAAAAATTTCACCGGTTTTACGAAAGCTTAAATATTTAATCCCCATTTTCTCAAAAGTAACTTATGTACACTTACAGCCCTTTACTTATGACCCCCTCAATTTAAATGCGTTCTCTATATTGTATGTTAACATCAATAATTAACATGCTAAATAAAGTAGACATTACATAACGAACATAGCCGCCTGAAAAGTTGAGTTTTTAGAAACTGTATTTTGATAAATTCCGTAAAAGTGATAATCAAACTGAAAATCGTAATATCGTATTTCCCTACAACATAAATGGATACACTACTTTTCTCTCCTCCTATACCTAGTAAAATGATTTGTTTACATATTGCACTAGTAACATCAAACTCCTGTAATGGATGGGGGCAACATTGTTTCCGAGTATAGTCAGGTTAATGTTAAAAATGTTGGTAAAAATAAAGTGATGTCCCTGTATTATACTCACAATGGATATGATGGCATTTCACACAAGAAAAACTAGCTTGTGTGTCATAATACGTAAAAAGAGTTGTAGAAAAAGAGCAATAACAAGTAACTAAGCGTTTCTGGAACATATTTATTCATATAACTTACTTTTATCCTCTAGATAAGAAGGATATTTCCCCAAAGTTTTGTTACACTTTTTAGTTACACCCTGTATAAAGAAATTATCACGTTTAAAGCATTATATGAAGTTTAATAACATTTTTATTATTTGCCTGATGCTGTTAATGGAAACGTTTGTGAGAAAATGTCAGTATACAGTTTTCATTCCTGGATAACAATTTTTGAAAATATACTTTAATGGAAATGGGCAGAGCTAATTGAAAATTGACAGATCCACTTCCCAGGCAACTGCTATCTACTAAACTCTGTGGAGAATATGCAGTAGGAGAAGAAAATGCTAATGGAGTAGTCAGATCCAGCTGTGAAGCTTTTTTCTTTTCTTTTCTTGGAAGTTTATTTTAACATTTGCTGTACTCCGCTACCGGACGCTCTCTCCTTAACTGAAATCCAGGCGCATCCAATGAACTCCGCCGGGGAAACAAATTTAAGTTTCGCCATTCGCCGAGCATGAAATCAGCGGCAGCTTATTGGAAAGGCGAAAATAGGTGAGAGTGGGCTAAACTTGAGGGAGAGAAGGAGGTTGGATCGGAACGCGTGAGAATTGGAAGGAGACTTGACTCCGAAACTAATGCCAAGAGAAGCGTAGGAGAGGGAATGTAGACTGTATGTGGCATGTGTCAAATGCCGAAGTGACTAATGGTTTCGTAGACCGCAGCATGTTCTATGGAAAAGAAATATATGCGAGTGGGCTTTCAGAACCCATGACTTCCTCTGTCACTCCCAGCAGACTTCCTGTATTTGACACCAATTGCCCTTCCCCTCCCCCATTTTTTTTTAAATTTCTTTGAAATTGGTCAATCTCTGTTTCATTTCATGTTCTTTTTCATTTTTTGTTCTCCTACTTTGCATGTCTATTCGTGCCACAAGCCCAAACCCAAGACGCTTATGGTGTTCAGGTGTGACCAAAGGTTCGCCTTATACAGGGACATCATTTTATTTTTACTAACATTTTTAATATTAACCTGGTTATATCTTTGGATTAAAGGTCTAGAACTGGAAACACCGCTTGCTCCCCCTTCCAATACTGGAGTTCGATGATACTGGCGTAAAGTACAAATCACTTTACTAGGTATAGGAGGGAAGAAAAGTAGTTAATCCATTTATGTAAAGTAGGAAATATCGCGATTTTGAGTTTGATAATTTTCGTTAGGTTTTTGTTTAATCAAAATACAGTACTGTATTAACATTTAGTGTTTTTACTCACGAATTGAGCTTTCTATTCGGACGTATTAATTATGCAGTGTATATTGTACTGTTACAGCACATTAGCGTACAATATAGAGAATGAAGTTAAATCGAAAAATAATCATAATATGGATATTTAAATACATTTTTGAAAATGGTGGCCGTTGATTTCGATACAGGCTTAAGTTCTTTTGTGCATATTATCGCACTATAGACTATTGTACCTAATTCCAATTACCAGTTTCGTCCTTCGTACTACTGTAGTAACTCATGTTGAAATAATTCTGTACCTAGTCTATGAAAGAGTACCTTACGTACTGTAAATTCAATCTTCACTTCTGCCCGATCCGAAAAGATAAAATCACTCAGACATGCTATGTAGTGTACGTCCAAGTGGTTTTGTCGCAGGGTTGTAGAAGGGGGGGGGGAAATCACGTGACAGTTAATTACTTAACGAGGTCCTTTTATTTAAGTTATTTTAAACAGTTGTATAATATTACGTAGACGTCCAGTTCCTAACAAAAATTAATGTTTTCAGAAAAGAGCTAAGACTGCCCAGCTACTAGACTTTACAGAGGGCGAACAGAAGCAGGTGGGGGAAACCGGGATGCGACATAGGCAAACGGACGACAGTACCTGTGCGAAAATATGATTCAATATTGAAAGGTCTTTCGTCACTGGAAAAGGCGAACATATTTCTGGAACGTACTATACTCACTAACTCAGTACTGCATACGCGGACTCGGTTCTGTATGGAGAACGGTTGGAAGTTTACTAGTAGAGGGAGTGGGAGTGAAGTACATTAAAAAACTCAGGTACAATAAAAAGTGAAGCAAAAATAAAGTGATGTCCCTGTGCATACATACATACATACATACATACATAATTATTTACTGTTTCCCATATTCCTGTGGGATTTATATCTCTTATAGTCGGTTATTTAACGACGCTGTATGAACTACTAACAAGCAAACGTTCTTATGGAGGCAGGTAAAAAAGTTAAAATTTTTTCTTCCACCATGTTAATAATATCAAAAGAAGTGCTTATACAAATTTTGGTCACTCGGCCGCAATTATGAGGGCTGTAAAAAATAAGTTCGCCAGGGGCCGTTAAAAAACACAATTTCATTGGACAAATTTATTGAAATAGACACAGCAATTGTTGAGCTATTTTTCAACATATTTTCCATCGGAATTGAGACATTTCTCATATCACGGAATCGACAGAAAGAGGTGCAGACGCAGTCAAACGCTGGTTCCGACTGAGGCGGCTGACTTCGACACAAAAATTGATCCCATGGTATGACAAATGGCTCAATTCCAGTGGGAGATATGTTGACAGAAAGCGCAACAATTGTTGTATCTGTTTCAATAAATATTTCCGTGCAATTGTGCTTGTTTGTGTAAACGGCCCCAGGAAAAATCACTTTCTGGACGGCCTCGTAATTGCGGTCGAGTGGCTAAAATTTGTATAAGCACTTCTTTTGACATTATTAACATGGTGGAAGAAAAAAAATAACTTTATCTGCCCCCATCAGAACGTTTGCTTGTAAGTTATTTGCCTTCGATGGAATTGGTGATGGCGAGATGAAGCCGAGAATTCGTCATGGTATTACTCTTGAACCTTTCAAAGCAAGAAGGTCTAGATCTGAAGAAATATGCTTTGGAATGGCGAAATTTTTTACTAAAGTTTAAGAACTGCCACAGCTTCCAATCATCAACCGTGATGGACAAATTGTTAATGTTATATCTTTGTTGAAAGTGTGCTATCGTTGATTTATGTGTTTTTTTTTCTTCTGAAAGTCAACGGCTTCTGGTTGGCCCACATCTATTTTAAATCTCACAGTCTGTTCTATGATGATGAAGCTTCTTTTACTCATCTTGTCAATAATAATAATAATAATAATAATAATAATAATAATAATAATAATAATAATAATAATAATAAAGCCGCCACGGTGGTATCGCGGCTAGAGCACTGGACTTATAACCGGGGTTCGATACCCGGTGTACCCCCGATTTATAACTTGTATTGGGCAAGCCCGTGGTCCAGACAGCACAGGGGTTTTCTCCGGGAAGCTCCGGTTCCCCTGTGGCATCCCAACAAATCTCCATCATCATCTCATCGCGAGTGTAGCGTAGACCAGCCTCCTGTGGCGCACCCTGGGCAACGACTCTGTCGATAAATTGGTGTACATAACTAGCTTCATATGGGTAAATGACGTAAATCATGTACCCGCCATTGGTTAAAATAATAATAATAATAATAATAATAATAATAATAATAATAATAATAATAATATCGGTTGTTACAGTGTTAATCACATCTTCCGATAGCCCATCTTCCATTCTTCTCTGTTGTTCGAATGATTCTCATCTAGTAGTAGTTCTCGCATAGCGCGCCTTGTACCACCCTACCAAGTTGTTTTCGGTTTTCGACACTTCTCTGGCGCTTTACTTGAGGCAATAATTCCAGTATGCTTCCCTGCAGCTATTGCTTTTCCATCCATTTTACGTGGTCATACCATCGTAACTGTTTTATAGATTAGATTCGATTTTATTAAAGTCATGAGTATTATACAAATACTGTGGCAGTAGCGGCTGGTGGTCAAAATAATGAGTGTGCTACAATCTCTATATCGGCCTACTGTAGAGGCCTACACTTATGTATTTATCTTAATTTGGAATCTCGTCTAGTGACGAAATATGAAGTCCATACGACGTTCTTTCGTACTGCAGAACTTGTCTTTTGGTGTTAAACCCCTCCATCTTGGACATCATACACTTTCTATTGACAGTATTGCAAGAGCAGAGAGACGATCCTGGGACATAGTGTTCCTTAAAAACGTTTTTATGCGTTTCAAGGAAGAAAAACATATTTCTGGCTCAGCAGTGGTCATTGGTGTTGTAACCAAAATATTTAACAACTTCGATACTTCACAGAATGGATCCTGTAAATTGTTGGATACTATGTATTGTGACAATTGAACAGCCATTTATATTTCGGAAGTCAGGTCTTCCGTATAGAAATCCAACTTGTATCTGGAACACTCTTTTGTTCAGTATAGTATAGCTGTTGACAGCAACTTTAACTGGTAGATGGCAGCAGCAGTCGGACACTTGAATTACTAAATACATTGTACATAGTTCCGAATTCTTCCACAAACAAGCATTCTTTCGTTACGCTTTACTTTTGGAATCTCCAAGCTGTGTTGTGCTGAAGCTGACTACAGCACTTTCCCGCGTAAAAATAGCCAATCAGAGCAGTGATTTCAGCTTCGCACATGCGCATAACTGTCTACATTTTTCATGTGGAGCTTTGAGTAGCACAACGAACCCCTTGAGGCATCAAAGAAGGCACGGAGACTAAACACTCTATAACGCGTCATGAACATAAGCACGGGAAATTGTCAAATGACAGATCAAATACTATGGTGGTATTACTAATACATTATTTGAGCCAAAATTATCATTGTGCTGTAGCATTGTAGCACATAAGGACGGGCCGCCCCTGTACTGTGGACATAGTCATAATAAAAACAAAACAGAGTGAATAAAATTATATTAGAAACGTACGTTATTAACAGAGAACTCAAAGTATTCACTAATACTATAAAAGGGATGATTAATCATCCAGCGTTTTAAAACATTCTTAAATGTGTTATAGTTAACAGTGTGTGCAGATTTATGTAATCTATTAAACATAGATACTGCCATGGAATAAATTATAGTAATAATAATAATAATAATAATAATAATATATGCGTCACCTGTATCTAAATATATGATGAACCTACGCATACATATAACTTACTCTATAAATTGCAATATTTATCAAAAGATGGAATTACGGGAGCAAACAGCACCCTCCTCTGTCTCTTGATGTAGCACAGTACCCGACTTTGGCGCAGTGTGGCGTTGTATTTCACGTCGTCGAGCTGCAATAACAATAAATACACACGTGTTGTGATTGTTGTGTTTACCATTTCCACTGTGCCATATTCTAGCACGTTGTTATGCAGCAGATAGGGGCTGTGCATCTGACAGAGGGATCCTATCCACACATGAAATCCCAGAGGAAGATTCCACTGATTTATCCGCTTCAGTGTAATTGTCGCGTTTGTGACACTGAAAGTCCACAGGTTCTGGTAACACTTGCTATTCTCCTGCATTTAATGTAATTAGGCTAGACAGCCTTTTCTATCTTGCACGTGTCTTTTTTGCTCCTATTGTGTAACTACTTCCGATAATCGATCGTCATCCATTCTTTCCAGAGCTTTACACAATGCTGATAAGTTCTTTTGCCAAAATTTCCGCTTATTATAATTTCTTTTTCACGCTCGAATTCCCCGCGACTTAATATTGAGTGGAGGAGTGCATCAGTAACCGTTTGACTAGTGTATGCTCATACCTCTCAGATCTAAGTTATTGTTTACTTCTATTCGTTCTGGTAGAACGGTTGTAATGAAACAGCGATATCTTTATTAGTGGTTGCAGCAGTAGTGATAGTTTTTTTAGTAGGTTATTTTACGACGCTGTATCAACACCTCAGGTTATTTAGCGTCTGAATGAGATGAAGGTAATAATGCCGGTGAAATGAGTCCGGGGTCCAGCACCGAAAGTTACCCATTATTTTCTCAAATTGGGTTAAGGAAAAACCCCGGAAAAAAACCTCAACTAGGTAATTTGCCCCGACCGGGATTCGGACCCGGGCCACCTGGTTTCGCGGCCAGACGCGTTAACCGTTACTCCACAGGTGTGGAGAGTAGTAGTGATAGTGGTACGGCTAGTGCCGGTAGTATTTTATTTAACGTAGAAATGGAAATTCGGGAGGAGACACTATGGCCCAACAAGGGGAATTTAAGGAGTAAAAGGGAAATGAAAGTAATTAGTGCAAGGGAAGTAAAAAAGAAGGGGGAATACCAGAAGAAAGTGGAGAATACAAGAATAAGAGAGGAAATGGAAGGAGAACAATCGAATAACGGAGTTGCATTTTTACGTAGCAGTCGGTTCGCAAATTAGCTCCCCCATACCTAGTGAGGGTAAAAACTTAGCTCTACGTCAAAATAATAGTGAATAATAGGTTAAAGTGTATGGTGTGTTGCGGCTTACGTGTGCCTGTCGAGCGAGGTAACGGAGATCGATGTATATTGTACACTAGTCGACTGGGCTCTGAAAGCATAGCGGCCGTTAACATGGATAAATATATAATAGGATGCGAAACTGCGGTCAGCACCATCTGGCGGCGGGGGCTGAAATAAGATGATCAGCGCCCAACGTCGTAGGTGGTGAACATTAGAACTACGTGTTGGGTACATTACCCAGAGTTTTCTATTTATCCGTTCGAGATATTGCTCGAAGAGACAAGCTGGCAGACAGAAACTTGCTAATAAGTGAACATAAAGTGATACTACGTGTGTAAAAGTAGTGTATGTTAAACTGTGATGTTTATGGACGTTGTAAAAATAGTGTTGTTGAATGTATTGTAAAGTAATAGTAATATAATAAATTGAACTATCTAAGTAGCTCTTGCAGACTTTTCCATTGCGCTGTACAATAAATACCCAAAGAATACAATTCCAATATCTAACCTTTTGCTTTATTTTTTGTCTCTGTCTGGTTATATTTTAATTGGGTAGTGTAAAATAGATCGTCTCTTTTATCTTCCTGTTGGCTGCGGTAAGAATTTTCAGTAGAAGATGCTGTGAGGAATAAAACTGTAAATGTTTTATTTAAAATTGGGTTAGTTTTGAATATCGATGAGGGTGGGAGGGAATACTTTCTGACAGTTTAACATTTTCGCCACCTCAGTGGCGCCTCTTTTCGTGTTTTCCTATAATCAATAGAAAACATAGAGTAAAATTAATCAGTGTGGCTAGTAGATGGCGATAGTATCTGTGTGATTACTTCTGCCATCTTCAGCACATGTTTAAAATGTCAAGCAGTCGCATAATTTGTCATATAGTACACATGATATCTCAGAGATGGCTCTCAAATGCTGTTGTGATCACCAGGTGCGCTGCTAAATGCATGGAGTAATTAGTTACTCTTTTCGCTACTTGGTGCGCTGCTAGATGTAATAACGCCCCTCCTCCCAACAGGTGGCAGCAAGATCAATTTCTACAACAGCGCCTCTAGTATGTGTTACGGGAAACTCAATAAGTTTCGCATGCTATTATATATTCATCCATGCCGTTAGCTTCGTCTGTAAAAGAGAGAGTGCGCATGCTCGAGAATATACTACCTGCTTGTACCCACCGTGTGATGTCACTCATGCTTGCTGATCCCAGGCGAGAAGTGTATAAGAATGCTGCTATCGAGCGAGTTGCCTTGGACGGTAACGTTTGAGACTCGCATTCTGGAGGTTCCGTGTTCAAACCCCGTGGTCGCCCAGTCTGACTGGGGTTTTTCATGGTTCACTCAGTTAAAAAGGCAAACGCCGGATCGGAAATTATACATAGCACGATTCATCACCGCCTCCATCGCCAATGTCATAATCAAAATCTAAAATCAGTTACATGAACAGAGACAATCTATAACACACGACAATAGAAGCAGGAACTCAAGAATAGTAAAAAAAGGCTCACTTTATACTTTAAGGTCCTACACACACCATATGACCATAGATGTTAAAGCGTGTATAAATAAACTTAACAAAAAAATGTTGCTGTGTAACATAGACAGGAATATAACTAATAACATGAGAAACTAAATGGTTTCTGAATGCACAGAATGTATATGTGAATAAAGTATGTACAGTAGAGAACAGGAGAGCAGATATTGTAGCCATCCACTGGACTCAATCTAAGGGAATAGTTCTTGATCCTACAATCCGGTTTAAGAGAGATGCCCTGCAGGCACAACACGTTGATGAGGCGAAGAAATCCATTTATGAGTCCTGCATCCCATACCTAAGTAAGAAATATAATATTCCTACTAGTCAATGGAGTGTTTCTGGTCTTTTGTTTGGTGCACGAGGCACACTTCCTAAATTCACATGTAATATTTTAAAAGCACTCGGTCTCCGATTTTTTGAAATTAAAAAAAAATTATTGAATATTCTTAAGGATTAAATCCAAATATTACATTACCATTTATATTTTGGCCATTGATGATTTTATTGTGTTTGCATTTCTCTGGATTTTTTACTAAATAATTCCTGTATTTAATCTTAGCATGCAGGCTAATTCCTGTATTTAATCTTTTTGTCTTTCTAAATTAGGCCTATTCTGTAATGCTTTTATTCTGAATATTTATGGTCACCCTCATTAAGTACAGATTATTTTGTTAAAAATAGTTGTTTTAAGAACGATCGGGGCAAGTTACCTGGTTGAGGTTTTTTTTTCCGGGATTTTACCTCAACCCAATTTGAGCAAATGCTGGGTAACTTTCGGTGCTGGACCCCGGACTCATTTCACCGGCATTATAATCTTCATCTCATTCAGACACTAAACAAAAGAATGTCCCGAGACATACTCAACTCGCGGGCAGTAGTTTGTCGAGCCTTGACCTAGAGGGTAGACTGGGAACTGTAACCACAACTTCACAAATTTAGGTACGTACATTCGACTGCGCTTTTGAAGGCGGGTGATTATCGTAAATTGAGAAAGGGAGAACGCATAACGATTTCACGACTAGTATTCACATGGAGAAACCGATGGAAATAATGAACTCACAGTCAAATTGCTGGCCTTGGACCTCCGACAGATGAAAAACGATGGCGATTATTGCTAGTCCTTCCTTCGAGGCCGTAACCACAATTTGTCAGCTTGCGAATTGTGGCCAGGTCGTCGATATATCTGAGGCAATCTCATACCTTGTTCCTTTAAAAGCAGTTCAGCTCAGCGTTTTGCAAGAAAAATTGAGTGAGTGATTACGTCACTTAAGCTTTTCATTTTACCACATTTATTTGGAAAAGTGTTGTGATGTTAATATATTTAGTGATTTTTATGGAATTTTCCATCATCCTTAATACAGAAAAAATGACTTTGTCACGCTGCGAGCCTGTATGCATATTTGTCCTTGCTGTACACCTTTCTTTCTGAATCCATAAATAAATTTTGTTTCTCCTTAATATATATTAATTAATCAGTTTAACCGCAAAGTAAGCATATGGTTTGTGATATTTATTTCGAGAAAATGAGGTTGTTGTAATTCTTACATGCCAAAATTGCACAGAGGGATGATTCCCTTAAAATTAATTCTGTAAAGTTTTCCATTCATTGCATGAAAAGCTTTTAAGCTTCCAAAGAAAATAGCAAAATCTCATATTTCTCTAAGACTGTTTGTCTCAAAGTAAATAGAGATTTTTTCGCAGCATCTGCATGTTGGTTAGTAAATTTTGTTTCTGTAGGTTGCTTAGAATTGCGGCTAAGTTAGCTCTTAATACTCAGGCACTGGCAAAATTGCGACTTTGCAAGCGAAAAAGAAAAATAGAAATGTGTACGGAATCATTTGAAAAATCATACCAGGTAAACGATAAAAGCAATGGAATTTATTACTTTCATCTCGCAAAAAATGAAATCATTTCATTTTATGGAATCTAGATATAATAGTCTCATGTTCAACTCGAAAATTGAAGTTTCTTGTATTCCTCTTGTTATCCTGTCTTCTCCTGTTTTGTTATTCCTTTTGTTCTCCTTACCTTCCCCTTATTCTCAGAGTATTCTCCTGTTTTTTTTTCTTTCCATTGATATACTTGTGTTTTTATTATTCTCCTTGTCTTATGCTTGTTCTCTTTGTCGTCACCTTATTCTCCTTGTCTTCTCTTTTTCTACATCTCTTCTCTTTTCTTCTTGTCTTATCATCGTACTCCTTGTGTTTCTTTGTTCTTATCTTCTACCTTCTCTCCTTTTCTTCCCCGTGTTATCCTTGTCTTCCCATTGTTAGCCTTGTTTTCCACTTGTTATTGTTTTCTTCTTCTTTTTCTTCTTGACTTCCTCTTGTCCTCCTTATATTCTCCTTGCTCTGATTAAAGTCCCCTTGTTCTCATTGTCTTATCCATGTTCTCCTTCCTCTAATCTTTTATTTCCCTTGTTGCGCTTGTCTTCTTTCTCTCCTTGTAAACTACTCGTTTCATTTCTCGCATTACCCACGTGTAGTTCTACGTAGGCCTAAAGACATGCAACATAGTAAAGTTACGAATCTGTCGAGATGTCATCACACCCACATGTATTTCTTCGTAAAGATCCTATGCATGACTTTTCCCCCTAAAACATACTAGTAATCGGATTTCTGACCCGTACTACAGTGTACAAAAATACGAATCTAGCTGGACAAAATTAATAACTTCTCTGCATTATTATAAAACTTTGTACAGACTTTATACGTAGCACATACTTTTTGTGTACAAATTCTGATTACGTTTGTGTAAGGAACTATCCCTTTATAGGGGTGGTTTTAAAGAAAATTAATAACTTTTCTCGTATCTAACAGTTTTTTTTTATGAAACATTGTACGGAAGTTACAGGTAGCATATATATTTTTTATGTACAAACTATATTTACGGTTCCACAAGAGGAAACTACTATGGCGTGTATTTACCTAAAATTAACTTCTCTCTTGCTACATAACAGATTTTTATGACACTTTGTACAGATTTTACAGGTAGCATATATTTTTTGTGTACAAACTCTGATTACATCTGTATGCTACCTGTAGGCCTAATTCTTGTACAAGTTTAATTAATAAAAATATATTGCATAGGAGAGGAGTTATTAATTTTGTCTAAATTCACCACTATAAAGAGACATTTTCTCTTGTAGAAACACAATCAGACTTTGTAGACAAAAATATATATTATACTTGTAATTTCTGTATAAAGTTTCATAAAAATATGTTAGATAGGAGACAACGTGCTAATTTTGTTTAAATGCAACCCCCATAAAGGGGTAGTTCCGCTTATGGAACCGTAAATATAGTTTTTACACATAAAATATACGCTACCTGTTACTTCCGCACAATGTTTCATAAAAATCTGTTAGATAAGAGAGAAGTTTTTAATTAATTCTGTCTAAATGCACTCGCTATAAAGGGATAGTTTTCTTGTGCAAACGTAATCAGAGTTAGTACACAAAAAATATGTGCCACCTGTAGGGCCTGTATAAAATTTCATAACGATCCGTTAGAATGCAGAGAGGTTATTAATTTTGTCCAGCTACTAGATTTGCGTTCTGATCCACAGTACGCTTGTTAAGGTTAGATAAAAATGTATCCCATGTATTTTTAACCTGATGTTCGATGTCATGTGAATAATTTTGCAGGCGTAAAACACTCGTATAGTGATTAAAAACTTCCTCATTCCGTGATTCTTTTCTACTGTTAAGCCAAAAGTGAAACATTTTGCCGCCGCTCTACAGTACGCACCATACTGAAAAAAATTAATTACTGATAAATGCGCAAAAACGCGCAATCTTTAAAATATGGATTCAACATTCTAAATGATGTTGTATTAAATGGTAGAAGAATTGTTGTGACCGGCTATACTAAAACTATTAATTTGTAATATCTAAATCGTACTGTAAGAAGAAAAATACTTTACAAACTTTAAATTGAAGTTACATTAGTAACAACTTACCTATCAGAACAGATTCCATGTCTTAAAACACAAATCACCAACAATTGGCTCTTTTTCACTCACTGTTTGTCTACGACTGAATAGGAGCGAGGAGTGTTAGGAAGAACTCATTATTCATATCCTTCTAAAAATGTTATAGATATATTAATTTGTCCTACAGAATTTATCAGTTTGGAAGTAAATCCCGAAAAGACGAAGTATATGATTATGTCTCGTGACCAGAATATTGTACGAAATGGAAATATAAAAATTGGAGATTTATCCTTCGAAGAGGTGGAAAAATTCAAATATCTTGGAGCAACAGTAACAAATATAAATGACACTCGGGAGGAAATTAAACGCAGAATAAATATGGGAAATGCGTGTTATTATTCGGTTGAGAAGCTCTTATCATCCAGTCTGCTGTCCAAAAATCTGAAAGTTAGAATTTATAAAACAGTTATATTACCGGTTCTTCTGTATGGTTGCGAAACTTGGACTCTCACTCTGAGAGAGGAACATAGGTTAAGGGTGTTTGAGAATAAGGTGCTTAGGAAAATATTTGGGGCTAAGCGGGATGAAGCTACAGGAGAATGGAGAAAGTTACACAACACAGAACTGCACGCATTGTATTCTTCACCTAACATCATTAGGAACTTAAAATCCAGACGTTTGAGATGGGCAGAGCATGTAGCACGTATGGGCGAATCCAGAAATGCATATAGAGTGTTAGTTGGGAGACCAGAGGGAAAAAGACCCTTAGGGAGGCCGAGACGTAGATGGGAGGATAATATTAAAATGGATTTGAGGGAGGTGGGGTGTGGTGATAGAGACTGGATTAATCTTGCACAGGATAGGGACCGATGGCGGGCTTATGTGAGGGCGGCAATGAACCTTCGGGTTCCTTAAAAGCCATTTGTAAGTAAGTAACAGAATTTATCTGTAATATTGAGACTTAATATTACAGATAAATTCTGTAGGACAAATTAATATATCTATAATATTCTCTTAGCTAGCAGTGCATAATAACTACGGATTCCCGGCCAACAAGTCACTCAGCTGAGTGCGCTCCTAGTATAATGGCAGTTGACATTGGATATACGTCAACATATATATGCCTAACTTGGAGTCAGGCCACAAAGGGAAACATCGAAGGAGAAAGGTTCGATCCGGTGCTGTGGATTGAATTAGGCGTAGCTCAGTGGTCAGAGCGCTTGGTACGTAGAACCAAGGACCCGGGTTCGATCCCCGGCGCCGGAGCGAAGTTTTCTCCTAAAATATTAACTTATAAAAATGGCTTGCTACTGATAAAACAGTAAACGCTATCCCTCACAACATTCTCCAAATGTTAAATAACATGAATTCATATTCACATATGTCTAACTAAATAAGTCGAAATTTAATTTTTGTCCACCTAGATTGGAAAAATTGTACACTGTGCGTACGTTAGAATGGGAATTATCTTACTTTCGATGAAGTCTAGCGTTTTATTTATTGTCCTTTTTTAATCGCTACATTATCTTGATATTAAAAGTTTGTGTGTCCTGAAATAAAGAGAACAATTTAATCAGCTTGCTATACATAAGAGTGGTAATACTCAGTGAATCAAGTTGTATGAAAACTTTTAAGTTGATATTGGACGTGTTTTGTTCCTTTTTCACTGGTAATTGAATAGAATGTCGTATTCTTCTTCGTAATCCCTTGCGAGTGTATATATATGGAATTGGCTCAATTGTTTACAAAAATAATTGCCTTAGTAAATTTTCCCTAATTCCCGACATAAAATAGTGTTCTCTGACCGAAATTATTCGTTTAAAACTACAAGAAACTGATGTTCTCCTTGCCATAAAGTTGTGGTAATTATTGTTTTAAACATCTTAAAAAGTTTGCAAGATTTAAAACTCATTTTGCCCCGGCAGGCAGCTGCAGTAACATTACTTTTTATGGCTTATTGTGTGCTCTATTTGGCACAGCTTGCACATCAGTCGCCGTACATATGTTGTCTGTGCACCTCGAGCTTCTATGCATGCGCCGGTTTTATGGTCATGTTAACAACAGGCGTCGCCTGCCTTCATATCCTGCCAGGCGTTTGATCTCTACCCACAATAAAGCTAGCTATCCTTCAAGACATGTCTTTCGTACTAACGCGTTTCTTTTGTTTCTGGGTACTTAGTTATTATATAGTGCTCAATAAAAGACGTCGTAAATATTTGAACAGTAATTAAAGAGAAAGAAACGGCATAACTGACATTTTCACTATCTTTGGAAGTGCCTGTTTATTGCTCAAGACGATCCTCAATTTGTAATTTTATTCACAATATTATTCCAGTAGTTACAAACATTATTAGCCTACTTCTGACTTGTTTCTCACAAAGAAAATCGTAAAACATAAACCGATTCTGAATATTAAGAATTTTTTTTATTTTTAGAATTCTGATTATGCAGTTTTATCATATGTAGCTTAGCCAGACGTATCAATGCATAATAATGCTTTACATTATCTACTATCAGCTCAATTTGCTGATTACCTGTGTCTCTATTTTGGGCCTTGTCTTTGGCTCAGGTGCTAGCGAACAGGACTGAGGCAGGATGGCTCACCTATCAGTGTCGCATTCACGAATGCCACCCTAGTTCATCTGTTGTGCTGACAATCATCGC
Source organism: Periplaneta americana (assembly GCF_040183065.1). Taxonomy (NCBI): domain Eukaryota; kingdom Metazoa; phylum Arthropoda; class Insecta; order Blattodea; family Blattidae; genus Periplaneta; species Periplaneta americana. The sequence goes on along the minus strand of NC_091117.1, from coordinate 38,371,986 downwards.
ATAAAATAATAATAATAATAATAATAATAATAATAATAATAATAATAATAATATAATGATGGTAGTAATAATAATAATAATAATAATAATAATAATAATGGTTTATTTAGCATGGCAGAGTTAAGGCCATACGACCTTCTCTAACACTCAACCAGGGGTAAAACGACGATACAAAAACACTATAAATTTACAACACACACACACACAAAACTGAAGTAGATAATCATAATACAATGTAAACAACAAACAAGTCAGTAGAAATCAGACGTAAGTCCTATAGCCTAAAACATATGAGCCGTTCAGAGCAAAAGTGGTGTAAGTCAAAATTGGGTAATGAGGTTTAAAGTAAAAATTCTGTAAAATACAGCGCAAAGTAGCAATTAGTATGTCCTTCTTGCTATCCACTGACTACTAATAGTTTAAATAAATTGAATATTAATTGCTACCTTGTGCTGTATTTTACAGAATGTTTACTTTAAACCTCATTACCCAATTTTGACTTACACCACTTTTGCTCTGAACGGCTCATACAGAAAGAAAGGAAAAAGCATGATAAAATGTGAACAGTAGGGAAGTCAAAATAAATGAGACATACAAAGTATAAAAATATGAGATAATAATAATAATAATAATAATAATAATAATAATAATAATAATGGTTTATTTAGCATGGCATAGTTAAGGTCATACGATCGTCTCTAACACTCAACCAGGAGTAAAACTGCGATACAAAAACACTACAAATTTACAAAATACAACACACAAACACACACAAAGCTGAAGTAGATAATCATAATACAATGTAAACAACAAATAAGTCAGTAGAAATCAGACATAAGTCCTATAGTCTATAACATATAGAAAGAAAGGAAAAAGCATGATAAAATGTGAACAGTAAGTCAAAATAAATGAGACCTACAAAGTATAAAAAATATGAGGCGACAGCAATAATAATAATAATAATAATAATAATAATAATAATAATAATAATAACAAAATAGTAAGTACAAAGCATACATTGAACACAATATTTATGAGGTATACATAGTAAGGAAAATTATGATTATAAGTAGCTCAAGTTATCACATGATAGACATACCATTATCAGAAAATATTATGAAACAAAAGCAGATAAAATAAAATAAATATCACTAGAATATCAAACATGTAGTGAATACGTGGAAACATTCAATATAACACTTGTCATACCAGTAAATTAGTTTGCCAGTCAGAAAGTAAGTTTCTAACTTGGATTTCGGCAGTCCTTCACTTCAGGCGGCAGAGAGTTCCAAGTGACGAGAAGTAGCAACAGGGAAGGATGAGGAGTACAGAGATGATGTGTGAAGCGGAATTTCTGTCTTGTTATCGCGTTGTGATCGAGTATTAATATTATGATAGCGCCTATAAGACGCACAATGGACCAAAGCATGCCTAAGGGTATGGACCCATGGCGACTAACTTGCTGATAGACTGATCGATGAATCAACTTGCTGATAGACTGATCGACGACTAACTTTCTGATAGACTAATTGACCGATTGTCCGATTTTCTGGTCCACTAGCTTTTCTAGGTTGATCGACCGATAAATAGACTGACGACTATCTTGCTGATAGACTGTTCGACCAACAATTATCTTGATAGACTGATCGATTTTCTGATAGACAGGTTCACTAGCTCTTGCTAGACTAATCTACCGACAGACTGATCAAGTAATTTGCTGATGGACTTTTCGACCGAGCTGTTTTCTTGATAGACTGATCGACCGATTGTCTGATAGACTGATCCAGTAGCTCGCTCGACTGATCGACCGACAGATAAACTGATCGACTAACTTGCTAATAAACTATTCGACCGACCAATTTGCTTGATTGACAGATCGACCGACTGTGTGATGGACTGGACCACTAGCTTGCTAGACTGCTTGACCGACTGACTGCTACTGGTTAATCGACTGACCGAAAGACTGATTGAATAACAGCCTGACTGATCGGCTTACTGTTACTTGCTTCTGACTGATTAACAGACTGGTTAACCAACTGATACACCAGTTAACTCGTTGATCTACAGTCTGTCTGTCTGTCTGTCCGAACGAACGACTGACTGGTTCGCTTGTCGGTTGATGGACCTGCCTGTTTGAACAGCTGACTGAATTGAGGTGAAATGCAGTGGTGTAAACAGAGACATTTACTTTAAAATACAGAATCATTCTGCTGAATGACCGTTACCTACCGGTACAGGGAAATTAATTCAAATTGGGAGGTCTGCAAATTACATTCGCGTTGCTTTAATTTTACATGAGATTATGTGGAAAGTGTCGCAATGAAACAGACATGTTGAGAGCGATTAGTGTAGCCAGCAGCTGAATTAGAGCTTGCATTTGTATTTACTTAATTATTTATAGCCATATGCAGGGTCCAGTAATTTTATTGTGTCCGCTATGTAACTTCGTTTTATTACCTCTGAATGCGATGATACGTTTCATGACGAATGTTCTAACTCATTGACTCCAGTGTTTGTCCTCTACGTGAGCACACGAATGCCAAATTGCACACTCTGTCTTCCATTAACGGACTTTAATTAAATTTTGTATCAGGTTACCACCCATTAACGTCGAGTTTAAAATTAGCTCCTTTGGAAGTCTCTGTATTCGTATGAGCATATGTGAGTAAAGTGACGTTCTAAATAATTAAAAGCTAGTGGAATTATGTCAGTACGTATAATTGAAATGCAATCCGTTCATTGACTTGCTTAGTTTCCCCGTTGTGGTTCAAGTGGTAGCATAAAAGTAGAGATATACTGTTGTGTTTAGATAGCTTGGCCGGTGTTAGGCGCGAACATTTGAGTAGGAGTGATGTGGAGTGAGTCAGTTTCTCAGCATGTTCAGTGGGGCAGGAGGGGGAAGGAGAACAACTGTATGCTGACGTAAGTTATACTGGGTGTTCATTTCAAAGTGTGTCATGAAGTCACTGTTGTGAGTCAGCGATTTCAACTTTTATGTCAGAGAAGTTGCCTATTAATTAAGGCGTTCAATCTGAACTTGAGAACGTGTACGGTAAAACTTGAACGTCGTAGCAACAGATGACGGTCTGTGCGGTCTGTGTGCTACCATAACCTCTTTCGAACTGTGTTTTGCGTGGGAAGTCATTCGCAGGGTATTTGTTATCATCGGTTGCGTACGGCAACATTCAATAACACAAATCAAATACTCCGTGTTAATGTTGACCGTCGAAGTTAATGTCAACAAATACTGTACGTAAGCAATCGTCTTAACCCTCTCCCCATATCCAGACAGTAAGAAAAAAAAAACACCTCAGTACATGTTTCCAAACAGTTCATATTCCATTCAGAATGAACGCCGTACTTGCCAGGCAACTTCTCTGGCACATAGGTAATAGCCTCTGCGGAAGTGTAGGAAGATTGCATTCTCCAGGCTCATCGGCTAGCCACATGACGACATACAGCGAGCCACGACATACTTTGAACTGAACACGCAGTAGCTATGTTGAAAAGCGTTGGTCACGTAGCTACACTTCATGGGCGATCACAGTTTTCCCACTCACTGCTATCCAAACACTCGTACTTAACACAATGCAGTGTTCTCTTTTCACTTTTCCTCTCACAACAAATTAAACTTCAATGTCTCTATGAGTTCCATTACGGTACTAATGTTTTTGCAGTAGTTAGTATACTACGCACTTTCATAAAGGAAAGAAGTGAACTCAATAGGAGCTGCACATCGAATAACTCATAAACCCCTTTTTCCGTTATCAGTATCAAATTGACTTGCCTGGTTTACTGCGCATAATGTTATGACTAAAATCCGAAGGTTTAGCCCCTTTTCTAGCCTACAACGTGTAGCATTGACTTTGTTTACTGCTGCGTCATGCATCAGGTATTACTCGACCGAGGCGAGTGGAGCCGCGGGCGTATTGTGAATTATCGCGATGTGATATTACGAACGCAGAAGCAGTAGCGCCACGGCTCCGGGCTGCAGGACTCCATTGGCCTCGGTCGAGTAATACGTACACTTAACTCACAAAAACGGTCAAGCAGTAGGGTCTCAAGGTACGGACAACCCGGTCTGTCTGATATGATTTGTTCTTCCATAATAATAATATGACTATTGAAGCCTTATGTGAGGGCGACAATGAACCGCCAGGTTCCTTAAAAGCCATAAGTAAGTATGTAAGTAAATAACACCGTCTGTTGAGCTGCTCTCGTGGACTCGTCTAAAAGGACGAAGAATCATACACGCTCTTTCACTTCTGTACAACATTTTACATAAATCTTCTGCAAATTACTTGTCTTCACGCTTTCTGTTCCTCACTTCTTCACAAAATCAACATCAAACTCTCCTTTCAATTCCTCGTCACAGAACTTCCCTATACTCATCCTCCTATAGGCCTACTGTATCATTGCCTCGCCTCTGGAATTCGTTACCTAGTGACGTCAGGGATTGCCGGACACTGTCACAATTCAAAAGTAAACTAGAAAAGTAAGTTTTATCTCACGAAATTCGTTTCTGAGAAGTTGCTAGATTATGTGGCGAAGATTTTATCTGTAGTAGTATTTTGGCAATAATTTCCTTCTGTTAGATTAACCCTCTCTCTTGTCTTTGTGTCAGGGTACTAGAGCAGCTTATTGTCCCTTGGTTAATAATATTGACGCTGAGTGTCACTATTATTTTGTCTCTGTGTTTGTTGTATATCTTTTTACTTTATTTTTTTTCTATTTGACATTTTTTATATGTTGAACTAATTTGTATTATTTTCAATTTCTACTGGTATGATCAGTTATTAAATTAGATTAATTGCATAATTGTGTATAATTTTCTTGTAGTTGTATGCATTTCTAGTCGTGTGGAAGAGAAGGCCTGATGGCCTTAACTCCACTAGAGTAAATAAAATAGATAAAAAATATGGTATATTTTTATTAGCTTATTGATATTAAGATAAAAATTAATTGAGTAGTTTCATTGGATAGCATGCTTACTCAAATACATAATCACCAGTTTATTATAATATTTATGTGTAATCTTTGCGTTTCTAGTTAAATGCTGGTCCTATATTTTAGTATGTTTGTGATTAGCGTAGATCTAATACTTCATTATTTCTGCAGGTAACAGTGCAGAAAGACCATAGGGACACTTATCTAATGTGTATCCTTCTTTGTGGAAGGGACATAAATTATTTCCGTATCAAGAACTGAACCCAGACTAACTAAATTTGTAGACGAATAAACTGCTACTTCGCCAACGGATAATAAAATAATACATAAGCTGTGATTAATATGTTTGTCGTAAAAATTTGAAAGTTTTCAGAATTGTAGATTATCTTCATTTCTCTTCTGGACAGCGTACACTTTTTGTGATGCTATTAGACAAGAAATAAGATGTTATGTGCGTTCAGAGTGAAATTCCATGAGGTCTCCAGGTTATTTTGAGCGGTGTAGACTCCTAAGAGATAATCGAACGATACTCGAAAGGGAAGAAAGACGTTTGGAGGACAATATATTTCAACGGACAGAGGCAATATCCGGCACGATTTCCCTAGTCACTTGTGGGAAGAGTAACAGGTTTGGGCTAAAACAGAATCTTCATCGAAGCAAATTGGATGCCTCTCCCCACATTCACTTCCCGCGTTGGATATAATCCGCCTTTACCGGAAGACTCCTTTTGGGATGGGGGCTTCCAACGCTGTAAAATCGATGTTTTATTTACATACGTGATTGTTCACAGACTTGGAATATTTTGGGTCGGTTGCGACAGAAAAAGTTTTCTTTAATCGGTTATGTAGCGCTGTTTCAGGTACAAGGTTATCTGACACCAATTAAAATGTTGATTACGAAATGGTATCTGGCAAGATATATCCGAAGATATGCCAGGGTATTGCCGAACACTTGTCTTACATTCAGGCTAAAGCTCGAAAAAGGCTCAACTAGTCACTCATACAGGATTCGAAACCACGACCGAGCGTAGTCACACTCGATACTCTGTCTTAGATCACGCCAATGCCTATAAGTGAGTCAAGGCTTCTCTCTCCTGTACTATTACACACTTGAACACATTTAGACTTAACTTGGTGTGTATGTGCGCGTATATGTTATTAATACTAATATATAATAATAAAATCCGCCTGTCATAACAGATGACGATACAGGTCCGGAAAACAATTTAAAAAATGCATATTTGGAATAGAGAGAAAAATGAATACAGTAGGAAGCAATCATAGTACAATATACAATTTAGAAGGTTTACAAGATTAAACATTATATAAATTATTTTATGCTCGACCATGCCGAAATGTAGTGATTATACACCTGGCAGCAGCCCTTTAATGGACCTCATTAAAGTACACCTATTCATTAAAGTTCAGGTGTTTCACCAATCAGAAAACATCATTGTAGCAATATGAAAGCGCAAGTATCGATTATTCTCGGATATGCAATCGAAAGACAACTAGCGAAACGTCACGGAGGCTGGAAATCCAATACTGTCGCAGAAGGTTATGTTCTGTTACTTAATAAATAGCGTTAATTGTAAATAATATTCAAATAAATTCAGTTTGTCATCTCGTTTTTCAATGTCTAAATCAATTTCAAGGTTATATCAAGATTAATGTTTATTTTACTCTCTAGATTATATCAAGGTCAATGACATTTGTTTCTCGGAAAAAATCGATACTTTCGCGTCTGCGCACATCTCACAATTTCGAGATATTGCACAGGATCAGTTCCGCTCCCCAGTCAGATAAGAGTAACATGAATACTTATGAATAATTTCAAGTTAGAAATATGGTCGAGCATAAAAAGTCGTATGAAACTTGCCTATAATGGTAATGAAGACGCTCGTATGAAAATTATGAAACTTGCTTGCGCTCGTTTCATAAACATACTCGCGTCTTAATTACTACCATTATAGGCTCGTTGCATAATGTACTAATGTAAAATGCCTATGGCTTTCTTTAAGATATTTAAACAAATATTTTTAATGTCTTGGGATGTCACATCATATTGTTTTAAAATGTCAGTAGTATATTTATACGCCGATCCGCGGGCACCAAAAAGCAAACCGCTCAGCTCCCAAGTGTAAACAATTGCACACTCAAGTGAGGAACACGTGGGCGGTAAATGACTTGTTTTTCTTGATCAACCGCTATTGCTTGAGATACATGCTTTTCGAACCGTACAGTTGGGTCCAATATTACTGCGTTCTTCTTTTGTCTATTAAGAGCAACTATATCAGCTCGTCTGCTACGGCCATTCTCGGATATACTTCATATTGCCAAAAAAAAATAAATAAAAAATAAAAGTACTCTTATTCACAAAAATTTGTCTTCTGAAACTGGTACATATTTCACATATGTAGGCATATTACTCGTTTTTTTCAGCTTCCATTAAAAGCATGTCCTATAAATTATGTATCTTACCACTCACCCCAGGAGATAATATAAAATTTAGTTTTTACATTTTACGTACAAGTAATTTTTTTTTTTGACAACCATTCCTAAAACTAGATCTAACGTTAGGTAGGCGTGTTAAAAATTGACGGTAATGTACAAAAAGTAGGTACTTTTAACACTGACTTTCAACTGTTCGCGCTGATTATCAGATATCACACGACAACAATCGTAACCGATCAGTAAAACGGTTCAGACAATGAGAACCATACTTTAAAAATGTCTGTTTTTGGTTAAGAAACGAACACAAATTAATAATTTGATTCAATAACTATCTTATTTGTGACTATATGAAGCAATTAAGAATTAAATTGGGTAATTGTATCGTATAGAAGAACTACACCAAAGGAGGCACCATTTTGCCTTCAATAATTGGATAGGGGAGAGAGAAGCAGGTTGGCTCAAATTTTACGTTTAATTTTTTTTCTGTAATTTGCATAGTATTTTATGAAATCCTCAAAGATAGTCGTTCTACATGGTTCTTTGGCTATGTGGAGAGATATTTTAATTTCGATTTCACCACGATTTAAAATTGAAATTTTGTATTATTTTGAAACTTGCAGATTGAGTCAACTTACCCCTCCCTGGAGGTAGGTTGACACATGTCATGGGGTAAATTGGCTACATGTTAAATAAGAGCAAATTGCATATCAGATTAGATTTTTTTAAATTCAAAATTTATTTCTTTACACAAGCAAATGATTCAGTATAATGAACATATAAATATATAACCATGGAGTTAAAAACTCAGTTGAAAGAAGAACTGAATCGTAGAAAAACAAGGCAGAAAAATTAATTTTGAACTTGTAAATGACTATATATCATATTGTCTTATTAAAAATATCCGAGAAGGAGTTTATGCATACAAACTTTAATTGACAAGTACTCATATCTCGAAAGATATTAATTTTAGGACCCATGTTTATTAGATTTTTTTTTTGTTTTGATAAATACTAACGCCTCTCAAAATATTGAACGTTGTTTTCTTTTTCAACACACTGTATACGTGGAAGGTCGGTCATTGCTCAGTAAAGGCGGGCTGAGTGCATAAAATTATTTCCACAAATTATAATCATCATCATTCAAACAAGTATAAGGCCCAAGGCCCGCTACTGTCTCAGTGGTTCATTTTCGGTTTACTTTTTCTTTTTTTGGACGGCCTAAAAATCTCTTCCCTCGGGGACGGTATTGAAGCATGGCTTTTGGAAATCTAATCCGATTCATTCGTTGGACATGGTTTTTCTGCTGCAGCTCCACAGATTGTAATATTAATTCAAAGTCATCATGATAAAGACGAATCAGAGAATCTTACGCTCTGTAGCTGTTCGGTTCCGGTGTTGAATTCCTCCATCTTGTCACGGTAAATACAGCTGCTTTCTTCTTTCATAGTCGAGTTCCTCAGACAGTTCAAAACCTGACTGTGAAATTGGCGATAGCGAGATGAGATAACCCCGCATTTGATACAGCGTCCTTCATATTTCATTTTTTTAACTCTCGAACCTGCAGTCTAGTGTCGAATATCATAACCCAGCCGTGGCGAGAACGTGACTCGCGAGACATTGCGGCTCGGAGTGATAGCTGTGCATTTCACTTGCTTCTAACCTCCGCCAACCCCCACCCTCTCACTCACTGGAGTCAAACTCCGTTCCATTTGTATTTGTCTCCGACTTGCGAGTGGCATATATCTCTCTCGAAACCATGTACGAAAGTTCCAAGTAGGATGGGAGGACGCATTTTTTTGCTGTCAGTATGATGAGAATATTAAATGTATGATTTGTTCACAAGTATTACGAGGAAAACGGTTGTATAACATAAAACGGCATTATACTGCATGTTACTGATGAAATATTGAAAGGTTAAGTGTTAGTGTTGTTATCATCATCTCTGTACGTCGGCCCTTTTTCGGCAGATGTACGAATAATGCGGTTAGTTCTTCAATTTGAACTCACTGATTTACTATGTGATGTCAAATGAAAGCTAGATGTAAAAACTTGACAAATGTTGAACTTTCAAATCTTTGCCAAACAATAAATAACCGAAGCTTCGTTCTTTCGCTTCCTCTGTTGAAGCCATGTTCGCCACAACTTACGTTTGTGAAACATTATTTTCAACAATTAAAATAGTAAAAACCAAATTTAGATCACGACTGACAGACAGATACCTTCGTGGTCAACTACGACTGGCAGTAAGTGACATAATTCCTGATTTTGAAACTTTGTCGCAGAGACATTCTGAAGAAAGTTAATTTTAGCTTGTGATATTATTCATTTATTGTTCATTTCTTTCTTCGTTACACGTACTAAACATTAGTTTGTAGCCTTGTGCTGTATAAAATTATATTTAAGTGCTTGACGTAAGGAAAATGAAAATCTTTAATAAGTCAGACGGTTGCTTCACTTCCCCTTCGGGTGTTCGCCTCTCTCCATAGGTGCTATACCTTATTTTATTTCAAGGAGTGTAGTTTCATAGAAAAGACTATGCCGACAGACCTTCTACTGCCCACTACTAATTGGCTGTCATAAATAAATGTCTTCCTTACTGTGACGGAAATCTTGTCTTCTCTTGTTAGTAACCAATCACAACCTTCGTTCAGAAGAATTGGCAGGCTCACGTCAAATCCACGTGGAGCCAGAGTTGTCGCATCTTTTCCGAATTCCAAGAATCCCCGTCAGTCTCATTTCAGGTTCACCAGGATTGTGGCAACTGTGCAATGTTGGGACGAGGGGACAGGATGGAATTGTCAGAGTTGTTTGTGTAGGAAGTCATAAATCTGTAAGTGGGTGTTCAAAGGAGCCACCGAACTGCACTCCTTGAAATAAAATAAGGTATATGCACGTTGCAGGTTACACAGTGACTCGACGCACGATTACATTTTCGCCACCGCTGTCATAACCTCTCAACCACTATAAGATAATAAATCTGCATCTGAAGATGTTTACTATATAGAGGACGGTTATAAAAACTTGTTTATCCATCTTTCATTGCTTGTGTATCTTTTTATGTTCTGTATATGCCATCCTGCTTGAATACAGAGCCGTATCATGAATGCTATGAAATGAAGATAAAATTTTTACAGAAGTTAGAAATGAAACTTTTGTCTGGGTTCCTGCCAACTTCAACTCATCCCCCACCCCAGTTCTGGGCTTCTTTACGATGAATAAAATGTTGGTTAGTACTGTGAGTTGCATGACGTTCATATGGGTGGACAACGTTTTGCCCTATGCTGTACGTAAGCTCAGTATGCGGAACTAATACACCTGGGCTTTTATCAGACTCATTATGGTAGTTGGCATGGGATTGCGCTAAGCTGATGTTTGTGGTAATAGCTTCATAGCAATTTGGCTATTGGTGGACATCACAGGGTGAAAACTGTCTTCCTCCTCCTCTGTCTCCACCTGTCTGACTATCTCCCTCATTCCCTCGTCCTTGGTTCTCTATGTCTCCTTTCTCCAGTGTTTCTCCGCTCTTTCTCTATTACTTTCACCACTCCCTTTATTTCTCCTCTTTCTGCCTCTCTTTCTTACTCCCGTTTGTATTTTCCTTTCTCTTTCTAACTGTCTTGCTTCAAATTTTTTTCCTACTTCATTCAGTTTATTAGTGCAACTTAATCAGTACCTATTTGTTTTCTTAACCTTTTCATCTTATATTTTCTTTCGGTCTTTGTTTCTTAATAATATATTTACGTTTGTCTCTAGTTCTTCTCGTTTTCGTCATTCTGTCTTTTTGTTCTCTGCCTTTCTCTAATTCTCTCTCCTCTTTTTCTTTGTGTTTCGTTTTTACCTTTTCACCAGGATTCTGTCCCTTACCCGCTCTCTTCATCCATTCTCTTTTTCTTTTTCACTTCCTTATTTTTTATCTTACCTTTATCTCATTTTCTGCCTTTTCCTGGTTCTCTCCCTTTGACTCCTTCTCTGTCTTTGACTCATTCTCTGTCCTTGACTCTTTCTCTGTCCTTGACTCTTTCTCTGTCTTTTTCTCTTTCTATGCCTTTGACTCTTTCTCTGTCTTTTTCTTTTTTCTCTCTTTCTCCTTCTCTGCCTTTGAATCTCTCTGTCTTTTTCTCTTTCTCTGCCTTTGACTGTTTCTCTGTCTTTTTCTCTTTCTCTGCCTTTGACTCTTTCTCTGTCTTTTTCTCTTTCTCTGCCTTCGACTCTTTCTTTGTCTTTTTCTCTTTCTCTGCCTTTGACTCTTTCTCTCTATTTTTCTCTTTCTCTGCCGTTGACTCTTTCTCTGTCTTTTTCTCTTTCTCTGCCGTTGACTCTTTCTCTGTCTTTTTCTCTTTCTCTGTCTTTTTCTCTTTCTCTGCCTTTGACTCTTTCTCTGTCTTCTCTTTCTCTGCCTTTGACTCTTTCTCTGCCTTCGACTCTTTCTTTGTCTTTTTCTCTTTCTCTGCCTTTGACTCTTTCTCTGTATTTTTCTCTTTCTCTGCCATTGATTCTTTCTCTGTCTTTTTCTCTTTCTCTGCCTTCGACTCTTTCTCTGTCTTTTTCTCATTCTCTGTCTTTGACTCTTTCTCTTTCTTTCTCTCCTTTTCTGTCTTTGACACTCTCTGTCTTTTCCTCTTTCTTTGCCTTTGACTCTTTCTCTGTCTTTGACTTTTTCTCTTTCTTTTTATCCTTCTCTGTCTTGACTCTTTCGCTGTCTTTTTCTCTTTCTCTGCCTTTGACTCTTTCTCTTTCTTTTTCTCCTTCTCTGTCTTGACTCTTTGTCTTTTTCTCTTTCTCTGCCTTTGACTCTTTCTCTGTCTTTTTCTCTTTCTCTGCCTTTGACTCTTTCTCTTCCTTTTCCTACTTCTTTATCTCTTTCTCTGCCTTTGACTCTTTCTCTGTCTTTTTCTCTTTTTCTGCCTTTTGACTCTTTCTCTGTCTTTTTCTCTTTCTCTGCCTTTGACTCTTTCTCTGTCTTTTTCTCTTTCTCTGCCTTTGACTCTTTCTCTGTCTTTTTCTCTTTCTCTGCCTTTGACTCTTTCTCTTTCTTTTTCTCCTTCTCTGCCTTTGACTCTTTCTCTGTCTTTTTCTCTTTCTCTGTCTTTTTCTCTTTCTCTGTCTTTGACTCTTTCTCTGCATTTGACCCTTTCTCTGTCTTTTTCTCTATCTCTGCCTCTGACTCTTTCTCTTTCTTTTTCTCCTTCTCTGCATTTGACTCTTTCTCTGTCTTTTTCTCTTTCTCTGCCTTTGACTCTTTCTCTTTCTTTTCCTCCTTCTTTATCTCTTTCTCTGCCTTTGACCCTTTCTCTATATTTTCTCTTTCTCTGTTTTTTTCTCTTTCTCTGTCTTTTTCTCTTTCTCTGCCTTTGACTCTTTCTTTTTCTTCTTCTCTGTCTTCGACTCTTTCTCTGCCTTTGATTCTTTGTTTGTCTTTTTCTCTTTCTCTGCCTTTGATTCTTTCTCTGTCTTTTTCTCATTCTCTGCCTTTGACTCTTTTTCTGTCTTTTTCTCTTTCTCTGCCTTTCACTCTTTGTCTGTCTTTTTCTCTTTCTCTACCTTTTTCTCATTCTCTGCCTCCATCTTGTGTTCGCCTTTTATTTTCCGCCTTTCTCTTGTGTTTGCCTTTTATTGCCTACTTTCTCTTGTGTTTCTTTTGATTTCTACATTTCTTTTGATTCTACCTTCGATTTCTGCGTTTCTCATGCTTTGCTTTCTACTTTCTGCTTTTCTCTTGTTTTTTGCCCTTTTTTTGTTTTTCCTTTCATTTTCTGCCTCTTTCTTTTTTTCCTTTATTTTCAACCTTTCGCTTATCTTTACTTTTATTTTTTGCCCCTTCTCTGTTTTTACATTTTATTCCCATCTTCCTGTTTTTTTGTCTTTTATTTCCTGCCTTTCTCTGATTGTTTGTAGTATCTGTATGTGTCTTCTTTTCGTTCTTTGTTCCTTGTGCTATTTCTTATTTTATTACTCTCCTGTCTCTTATACCTTATTGAGCTTTTATCCTGTATTCTTTCTCCTCTCTGTATGTTGTATTATTCTCTCATTCTGTTTAATCCTCCATTCTTTATGCTTATATTATTTTTCCTTCCTTCCTCGTATTCTCGCTTCCTTCTTCGTCTATCTCTTGATGCTTTTCAACTGGCGAGTTGCCATTGACCGCTCTTCTTGGTCAGTATAGACAGCAGCTACAGTGTAGATAAAAACTTCTATTCTTACAGAGAATATAGAATGTCGTTTATAGAAACGCTGTTACATGGGTCTGTCTATAAAAGCGTTCTGATTTATAGCCTCCAATATTTCGCTCTTGTGGTATGACGCATGGGCACGTACGTGCATGTGTGTAGATTATTTCGAGATATCTTTGTCTCATGAATATTTGCTCCATTATTCCACGCTTGGAATGAGACGTGGATGCAAAAACCATCTTCTTACGGTAGCAATCGATTCAGGAGAGAAGAGAAAAGAGTCTGAGTAAAGCCTTGCAATGGCTTGAAACCTAAGTTATGTATAATTACGCAACTTTCATACGAAAACTTAGTACCTCTATATGCCATTAACTCTTAACTTTGGAAGTTGGCCAAACTTCAGATGCTAAATTACGCGACGTAAAAATACGTACACTATTTCCGGTTATGCACATTTCTCACATTTGAAACTCTACACAAACTTTGCACGCTTGCATTGTCGAGAATCCAGTTAAAGTTTTTTTTTTTTTTTTTTTTTTTCACAGCTGTTTTATCCGTATGTTACACAACTCACAGTATGTAGGTCAGATGTAATTCCTCTCAGATTGATGGCTGGATTTTAATTTAAGTATAAAAGTAGCATAGTCACATTAATCTAAGGATTAATAAATCACTGTGCACATCACGTACATGTTACTTATCGCACTGCGAGAAGTTTGTCCTTCATGTATAGTGATGTTTAAGATTAACTATACTTTCCTAATTAGGATTTAAAACTTTCAAGATGAACAATGTGGTGCATCCTTCACCAGTATATGAGGAGATGAAACCTCTCTGTTGCAATCTGACTGGATAATACGTCTTTCGTTTAGAACCAACAAAGAGATTCTACTTTCTGTTCCTTCCCTCAGGGAGCCGATACTTAGAAGACCTGAAACGTTGCTTCATTCTGTAGTATCACGCGATACAAAACTATGAAATTCAGCATCATTGTTACTTTGTCAATACAACCAGATTTCTCGAATGCTAATTTCGGGAACATTTCATATTAAAAAACAAGGCTAAACCAATTAATAACATTTTTTGGAACTCGCAACAAGTCTTGGAAAGGTTTAAAGTCTGAAGAAGAAGAAGAAGAAGAAGAAGAAGTTTGAAATAGAGACGTTAATTTTTGACTAAAATGGTTATGTTTCATGTACATCATTCCAAGATAAATTAACTTACAGACACTGAATAGGAACAAAATCCGTCGGACTGGTTATGTGTAAAACCAGATTTTCGTTATTACTAGAGCTAGGATTTTGATGATCTATAAATTATGAAAAAAATGTCCTAAAAACAATGCATTTATGACCTAAAAATCTTACACTTTAATTATTTTACCTGATGTAGTTTCCATGTATGATCGTTCACCTCTGCATATGCATGTGAGGTCAGCAGTCAGCTGGTCGGTCTTGGCCCTTCATGAGCTGTAGCGCCATGGATTTACTTTACTTTTAGTTTCCATGTAGTCTACCACAAGGCCACTCTTATCCGGAATTAGCAGGTATAGAGGAGTCTATATAGAGGGGATGGTTGCACTGATCCATTACATGGGGTGTACTACGTAAAAAGGCAATATTTGTGTAGAAAAACGATTGAAATATTATACAAAATAATGCGTATTAATAGACAAAATATGTAAAGAAAATATCAAAGGAAATAAACATTATTTTACATTAATAATGGGGATTTATGGCCAAAGTTAAATGAAAATGCCTAAAAAATGACCGAATAAAACAAAAGATGCTCTTATGAGTTGAAACAGGCAAAAAATGCAAAAAAAAAAATGCCCTAATAAATATGTCTTAAAACACTCAGTTTATCACATAACATATAAATACTAAAACAGCTATGTTTCTGGCTTACTAGACAAGAGATGCAATTTCATCAAAATCCTAGCCCTAGTTATTACGAATGCCGAAAACTTATATTTTTACAATATCTCGGAATCGAGTTTTTGTTTCTTCACAATACCTTACCTTATACTTTGTATAATGAAGTAAAATAGCACAATGAATTAATTCTCATACTTGTCGGAACTGAATAACGTTTTGTTGCATTGTACGAGTTCTTCTTCATTGAAGATCATAAATTGCCTCTCAAACCTTCAACAAGTCGTAACCCTTCAACAAACACGAATTTTTTTTTAACGATGCATAAAAGTTTTGGCTCAAGTTATTTCAAGATTGTCTCTTAAAGCCTCAAGCATCGCCAAGTATCGTTGTTTGCAGAGGAAGTCGGGATATGTTCTTCCTTAAGGCACGACCGTACTACCCAGACTCTCGTAAAACTGGGTTAAAGGAAAGCGTACACTCAACCAAAGGACGCACGACGCTAAGATAGAGCACCAGCTGTTACCTAACCAGCAGGGCTGGAGCTTTCGGAACCCAAACAAAAAAAATAAGTTATGTGCACATAGGGTTGTGACTACTGGTTTACGTCATGCAGTTTTCCAAAAGGGAACGACGTGAGCTTTTACTTTCAGGTATTTCGATTCTGATATTTGCCTTGACTGTACACAAACAAGATATCCGGAAGGACTGAATTATCATAGCCGAAGAGTTGCATGTAGTTCATATAAATAATGCATTTCTCTTTTTCAGTTACCATAGCAGCTGAATTGATACAAATTACTTTTTGATTATAGGCCTACTTCTTGTTGGCCTCCCTTGTGTTGTGTATCTGAATATTAATGAAATTTTCTTCCGGAATCAAATCATATCGATCGATTAACTATAACTTGTTTTCTTGTTCTTCTTAATGCCATGTTCAATAATAAACAGACTTGCGGACCTTATTTATTCAGGACAACAGGAACGTCACATGACATTCTGACATTATCTGCTACAACTTTTCAATCTCTATCTTCAGATCGTTTGCATACTTATCAAATGGTACCGAGATAGCCTGTTTTCGTCTGCTTTTCCAAGAAATTTCCCCTTCCTTCCATGAAATTACATATAATATACTTTGATTCTATATATTATTACTTCTGGAACTGTGGTCCTTTGCATATCAGAATATATTCGTGTGACTGCCCTCGGTAAATATAAGTTGTATTCAACCCTGTAATTTGAAACTCTTAAATCTGTTTCTGATCGTATAAAAAGCAAAAGAGAATCTAATTCGTGCAGTGCAGTATACTTCAATCGCCCACGTGCATGCCGCTGATTTCCGACATCATTATTCTAACCACAAACAAGTCTATTCTTTCAAACAAGCAACTACGATCTTTATCTGCGTCTTTATCTTTGAACACTACGAACATCGATCCTGCAACATTTCTTTCACACTGAACAAAACTTACATACTAGTACTGTTGTGTTTAGATAGCTTGGCCGGTATTATGCGCGAATATTTGAAAGGGGTGATGTGGAGTGAGTCAGTGTCTCAGAATATTCAGTGAGGAAGGAGAAGGAAGGAGGAGAACTGCATGCGTGTTGTCGTAAGTTACAGCTATGTTGAAAAATATTAGTCACGTACCTGCACTCCATGGGCGATCACAGTTTTTCCACTCACTGCTATCCGAACACTCGTACTTAACACAATGCGATTTTCTTTTTTCGCCCTTCCGCTCACAATAAAATAAACTACAATGTTTTTGTTGGTTCTATTACGGTTCTGATGTTTTTGGAATAGTTAATATACTACGCACTTGCATAAGGAAAAGAAGTGAAATGTACAGGAGCTGCACAGCGACTAACCCATACATCCTTTTTCTTCCTTGTCTGTATCAAATGAACTTGTCTAGTTTATTGCGCATATTATTATAACCGGCCAAGCTATCTAAACACAACAAGCCACCGGCGTGGCTCAGTCGGTTAAGGCGCTTGCTTGCCGGTCTGAAGTTGCGTTCGGGTGCGGGTTCGATCCCCGCTTGGGCTGACTACCTGGTGGGTCTTTTCCGAGGTTTTTCCCAACCGTAATGTGAATGCAAGGTAATCTATGGCGAATTCTTGGCCTCATCTCGCCAAATATCATCTCGCTATCACCAATCTCATCGACGCTAATTAACCTATAATCTTTTCGCTGTAAGAAAAATCCTAATGTAAACAATAGCACGTGACTGAAGTGAGGCTTCATTGGCCACTGTTTGGCGCCATAGATTCTCAGTACGTGTTCCCGCCTACTGTGGTACATTCTGTTTCATGTTAAACATTTCCCGTTACTCGTCAAGTAGACCTAACCTCACTGCTATGCACTCGATTGCTTAGGAAACATTTACTTTATAATTACTGCAATTAAATTATTTTTAATTCTTGTGTCTTCACAATGGACAGTTGAGGATACAGAAGCCATACTTCAGTATCACGTGCTTACGTGAACAACTACGAACTTAAGTGACGCCAGCTTGTTACAAGAACAGACTACCTCGGTATTACCGTTTGTATTCATCCGCGTTCATAGTACATAACAAAATATAAAAGTAGCTTTTCTTTTACATAGCGTTTTATACATGAGTGAAGTTAAATGTTTCATCGTGTTTAACAACTAGAATTCAATTTTTTATTTTCAAATAATACAAGATTATGGTTTCCAAATACGAACTATATTTTCCTGCGTCGTGTGAGTGTTTCGACTGGGAGCCAATCACGGGTATGACAGCAACGTGCTTATGTTTACATTAGGATTTTTCTTACAGCGAAAACAGTATAGTAGTTGATACAGCGTCGTTAAATAACCAACTAAATTAAAAAAAAAACAACAGTACAGGACTTGCAGAAAGCAAGAGGTGTCGCAAGTTTGTCATGTTTCTTTTATTCATTTTAGTGCTTAATTATTATATAGGTCGATAGCGGTATGAGTTACTTGCCCTTCATTATAGCTATTTAAAGTTCGCTGGTTCAAATCTTGTTGAGAGCGATGTATTCCTATTATTTCAAGTGATGATAATAATCTTTAATGTTGCTTCGAAATTAAATAAAATCGAGCCACCGGCGTAGCTCAGTCGGCTAAGGCGAATGCCTGTCGATTCGGAGGGGGTTCGATTCCCGCTTGGGCTGTTACCTGGTTTTGTTTTTCCGAGGTTTTCCCAACCGTAAGGCAAATGTCAAGTAATATTTGGCGAATCAAAGGTCTTATTTCTCCAAATACCATCTCGCTATCACCAATCCCATCCACGCTAAATAACCTTGTAGTTGATACAGTGTCGTTAAATAACCAAGTAAAAGGAATAAAATCGAGAATTCTATGTCGTTAATTTAGGACGCTTGTATCGATTTATTCCCTAAATGGAATCTTCCCTAGTTGTAAAATTAAGAAAGTAGACGTAAATGCATTCAAGAATTTGAATGCTTAACTGGCTTGCTGTGCTCAATAAATCCATGTTTTCAGAAAAGAAGACTGGATATTATAATTCAAGTATGATGTATACTGTACAATGATTTACTAATGGATTCTAGTTGATACCAAATACAGTTAGGACGAAGCAATTTCTTTTAACAGCTGAGATGAGACGAGAGATCACAGTTAAATTCCAAGCTGTAAAACAACATAAGAAAAAAGTTAAAAGAAAAATGCAAGATCCATTAATGTTATACATAATTAATATTGCTCTTATTTTTGCTCATTTTATTTGTATGCAGTATTAAACATCTTGGCATTCATGTTGTCGGAACAGCTTGTCCTTGTTTAAAGCACTTAAGTTTATTGTGAATATAAATTCTTCTGCACGGCGCGGTGTTTCAACAGTTCTTTATCTGCAAAATCGTATTAGACTAAATTGTGTATTATTTATTATAGGTGCAAACAGAGTTATTTAATATTGGCCTAAATCACTTAAAAGATACACATACTTAGTGTTCTGCCCAACGACAGATCTTTCACTGCAAGCTCAGCATTCTCCAATCTTTCCTATTTTTCCCCTTCCTCTTAAGGCTGGTTCACAATAAACCGGGAACGGAAACGAGAACGAGAACGGAAACAATGTTAAAATAAATGTATTTAAATGTGAGCATTCGCAATAGTTAATTGTGAATGCTCACATTTAAATACATTTATTTCAACAATATTTCCGTTCTCGTTGTCGTTTCCGTTCCCGGTTTATTGTGAACTAGCCTTTAGTCTCCGCATATGATCCATATATCTTAAAATGTCATCTATCATCTGATATCTTCATCTGCCCCGAACTCGGCCGTTCTTGCTATCTTAATTCTGTTTAAAGGTCTTTCGAAGTGATTTTTTTTTTGTCTGCAGGTAGAATTAACAATTAATGCAAAGAATCACGGAATAGAACTGCAAATATAAAAAATACGGTCGGATTTCACTTTCGTATTTGAAGTCCGTTCGTAATGAACTGGAGGAAATTTGTAGGTATCGATTGTAACGGAATTGTCTTAAGTATCCTGCTACTAAGGTTTTTTTTTAAACTTACTGCTACCAAGGGAGGTAATACAATTACCCCCACCAAAATCGTATACCCATCTTCGCTAAGCATTTGGAATACAGCAGAGCATCGATTATCCGAAACAATTGGAGATGGGGGGTATTCGGATAACTGATTTTTCGGATAACCGATCATTTACGAAAACAAATTGTACCGGTGTCATAGGAGCAGTGTGAAACAAAGAAACACTGATATTAAACACAAAACCGCACATACAGTATATATTTTGTATCACATGTCTTACAAATAATACAGAAAACTGATTAGCCTATTTTGACAAGTTCAAAATGACCATTAAAGTAGGCCTACAGTTAAGGAAAAGGAGTCCAAACTTTTTTTTTTTTTGCTTCTGAGTTGAGACTCGTATTTTTGCCGCTAAATCTCGCAAACAGCACTAGCGACACTTTTACATGACGTGCGCGCAAATTCAAATTTGCCGACTGGAACGCTTTCGATTAACCGATGTTTCGATTGATCGGTATTCGGATAATCGAAGCTCTACTGTAATTTAACAATGTACCTATATATTATTGACTATGGACCTCAGAAAATGTGAACATATAAAGTATAAGTAATTTTCGTCTTTTTTTTATATATATATATATATATATATATATATATATATATTAGGTGACTCAACAGTCCTGTTCCATTTTATTGAAAACGTATGCCAAAATCAATTACCTTCAGATATGCTATTGGTGACGCTATGAGAAAAAACACCAATAAAGTTAAACTTATTTTCCTTCCATTTTAAAGCAAACTTCTTAACGCTATATAATTTTGACAAGGTGGAAAACAAATTTACAAGCAATAAAAGTAATACAGTATAACATACAGCACAAAAAATTGGAAATCAGTTTAGTTATTTCTTTAAATATAAAAATTCGAATACTGTCTATACAACCATGAACATCTCCAGAAAACTTGTTTATAATAAAATATAAGCCTTAAAACATCGTTACAAATTCCTAAAAATAAATAAAAATATAAAACAAATTTTAGTACTTTGTTGAAATTTAAATACTCGAACATCACCCATACTACAATGAACATGTCGGGAAAAAGCTCCACTAATAAGTATTTCTAACAAAATCACTTTTAGAATAACCATTCCGCAGAAATGAAAATAAAAAAAAAATTGGAACTGAAGCTCATAATACTCATAATATAAATAACAATATGAATAATGGTATAAATAATACAGGAGAAAATAATTTGGAAGCATACAAGGTCAGAAATGTAGAAAATTAAGCTACAGATTGAATTTCATATCATGGAATTTTCATGACACAGACTACTGACGGGGGGGGGGGGGGAGCAAGATAACCCCACTAGAATAATGTAGATTAATTATTTATGTTATTTTTATTTCAAAATGTTAGAAGACATGTAAGGGACAAATAGGCTACATGGAATTTAAAAAATAAATGTGGAGAAAAATGAAAATAAATAATCAATGGGGTAAAATCCTATTACCCACCTTGGTAGCAGGAGGGTTACAAACGCACCATAGCCCGCCTGCCCAAAACCATGTGCTGTAACAAAGAGCTATGTAAATGAAACTGTTATATATATTACATAATAGATATATGAAACAGTCTTGATTTGCTTTTGGTGTTAGGTGCATTAACCTATGTGTCACTTTGGGGTTTGGAATTTTTGAAACACACGGTGGCGGTGATTGCCCCACAGAGACGAGTATCTTGCTGCACAATATCTCGCCGGTCTCCAAGTAGGTTCCACTGCCAAGTTGGAAATTTGTTTGTTTCAATTTTGGCAAAAGTCACATTTCTCGTCAGGCTGAAGTTTGCTGCAACAATCTCTGCTTCAACAACACTTCATTCATCCAGGCTGGATCGTTTATCATGACAAATTGGCTTTCAGAGAAACAAGGCTCTTGAATTGTGTAACGTAAGTATTCCGCAGTGGATTATGTTGCTTCTCCTTGTACTGCAATTGCATTTCCTATTTGTCACTTTCATATTTATTCCTATTGTTATTTAACAACGCTGTCTCAATTACGCGGTTATCAAAGTCGATGTGATTGGTGATACACTGGTCCGTCGATATAAGAGAAAACTAGTGTTTATCTACTTTGATATAACACACGGAGCAAGTCTCCTGCAACCGGCAAGCATCATGTTTAGGTAGAGCATGAAAGTTAAGGAATATTATCTACAGTAAAATATCAATCATACTGAAATGGATTTTTAAGAGTTGTAAATTTTGAGTGAATCTGATACAATGTTAATACAAATTAAATTTATTTCCTTATATATATATAGTCGCGAGGGGTGACTTTGTGCCATTCGCGAAAAACGTATGGAAGTATTCTTTAAGACCGTGACAAGGTTTTAAAGTCTACTTCCTTACAATTAGTAGTCTTTAAAACCTTGTGACGGTTTTAAAGACTACTTCCTTACGTTTTTTTTATGAAATGCGCGAATGGCACAAAGTCACCCTCCTGGCACAAAGTCACCCCGCGCGACGGTATATATATATATATATATATATATATATATATAATATATATAAATTAAAACAATAGAAATAAATACGTAAATAAATAAGTGAATAAATAAATAAGGAAATACGTAAGTAAAAATAAGTAACTAAGTAGAAATATAATAATAATAATAATAATAATAATAATAATAATAATAGTAGTAAATAATAATAGTAATAATAATTATAATAATAATAATAATAATAATAATAATAATAATAATGGTTTATTTTAACTGGCAGTGTTAAGGCCATTCGGCCTTCTCTTCCCATTCAACCAGTATGATAGAAAATTACAACAATGCTATGAATATAACATAATTAATACAATACAATACAATTCAAAGCAATACAATACTACAATACAAGACAATATAATACATAATTAATATAATACAATAACAATTCTTTTCATCTTCACAACACCAATATAATAATAATAATAATAATAATAATAATAATGATAATAATAATGATAATAATGATAGTCATACCTAAATTAAATGAAATTATTAAACTCGATCACAATTATAACTTCAATTTGACTGCACCCATAGGAAATCGTTTAGCCTTTTCTTGAAAGTGATTATTGTCTGGCAGCCCCTAATCTTCTGAGGTAGAGAATTCCATTCACGGGGGACTGAGACAGTACAAGAGGATGAATAGTGGGATGTTCTATGGGCAGGAATTGCTAGGATTTGGCTCTCCTATGACCTGGTGTTTAGATTGTGATTGGAGGATAAGTAGTTAAACCGGAAACGAAGATAATTTGGAGTAGAAGTGTGGAGAACTCGAAACAGAAGAGAAAGCGAATGAAGTGCTCTACGGTTACTAAGTTGCAGCCAGGATAATGATTTGAACGAGGGTGTAATGTGGTCAAATTTGTGAGCATTGCTGATGAATCTGAGACACATATTGTGCACACGCTGCAGCTTGTTCGAAAGGTCAGTTGTCTAGTAGTAAATAAACAAATATTAACTTAAATTCTCTAGCAATATCCTTAATATTTGTGCCGTTTTCAAGGCGTTGAATAACATTTACTTTGTGAGAAATACTCATACGTGAACGTGTTTGTGACATGGTGCGTTACCGGTATGCAGAGCTTGTATTCTCGTCACAACAGACCACGTTGTACTGTTTTGCTACTTTCTTTAGACTCAAACGCATTCTACTAAATAGGCGGGTCAGTGCAGCGAGATAGTATTTGGCAGGAGGGCTATAGTATTTGGTGAGATAAATCCGAAGTTTCGCCATGGGATTACTTGAAATTCACCTTACAATAAGGTAAAGTCACGATAAAATTAAAATGAGCCAGGTAATCGGTTCAAGCAGGGTTCGAACTAACACCCAAGTGTATTCTCGGTTATCACTTCTTGACCACTCTAGTGGCCTCGATTATTTAATTAAATTTTAAGTGAATTGTTTACACTTCAATTTTTACGTGAAAGTTCTGTATTTTACTTACAAGAAGAGAAAAATGGTGACGACTTGACATGAAAGGTTTAAGCTTACTCTGACATCACTCATATCATGAGTGAATTGAATGAGGAAAAATAGGAGAAATATTTAAAGGTACGCGAAAAAACACGTTCTTGCAATAGAAGTTTGGGCTGAGAAATGTCTATCTGAGATCCAAGCGTCTTGGCCACTTGGCACACTCCGATTTTCGCGACACCATGTAGACAGAAGTGTAAGATGAATTTCGTGTCTCGAGGTTTTCCACGTGGTCCATCTCAGCCCTATTCTCTATTTAATGTGGCTCGAAGTTTTCTAGCACTCATAACTACTTCACGGACAGCAAGAACGTACCCCGTATGCGTAGTGTGAGTTGGGTGTCGAAATAAAGTGGCAAATTCGTCATCTGCCAAACACAAAGCTGTAGGACTTGATGATGTACAAGCTAAAGTTATTTGAAAACTAAGAAAACTGTCCAGATATTAACAAATGTTATAGAACTACCTTCCAGACAAGGTACTTTCCACAAATCTGGATGCATTCACATTTTTACAATTCCTAAACCAGGAACAATAGTGATTAATTCAAGTGTAGACCATAAAGAGCAAAGAAATACCACCCTTTCAGCATAAGTGAGCTCATTGAATGTACTGTAACGAGAATGGAGAAACATTGACTCGTGTGTGCAAAGAGTTTTATGTTGATTCAATGGCGCAACAATTTCAGACAATAATTGATCACAAAGGTAGTAACACAACAAGAACAGGGGAATATTAACTTATGTGTTTCCGCTAAAATATGTTGATTGAATGTCACAACGACTTTTGGCAATAATTGATGAAACTAGTATCACAACAAGATTAGAGGGATTATTAACTCAAGTGTGTCTGAAAAAAGTATGTTGATTGTATGTCACACCATTTTCAGGCAATTTTATTGGTAACGAAGGTCGTACGATAATGCAACAAGAACCGGAAGATATTGACTCAAGTGTTTGCGCAAAATATATTGATTAAATATCACGTCTTCGACAATAATTGGTGCCAAAACTGGTAATACAACAAGGATGGGGGGAATACTGTCTCAAGTGTGTGTTTGGAAAAGTATGTTGAATCAATACCTCAACATTTTCAGGCAATAACAGTAGTCACAGATGGTAACATAGCAAGAATCGGAAAATATTGATTCAAGTGTTAACGTAATAATTTGACGATTAAATGCAATATCATCGGCAATAATTGGTGCCAAAAACTGGTCACAAAACAGTATTGGAAATATTTACTCAAGTGTGTGTCTGAGAAATGTAGGCAGCAAAATTATCATACAGTAATTGGTGCCAAAGATGGCAACAGAGCAAGAATATGGGAATTTTGACTTAATTGTGTATGCAGAAATTATGTTGATTGAATGTAATAACGTCTTCTGACTATAATTGGTTCGAAACGTAGTTCAACAAGAGTGGAGGAATATTGACTCAAATGTGCGATGGAAAAAATGTTGATTCAATGCCACAACATAACAATGGTAACATAACAAGAATATAGGAATTTTGACCCAAGTTTATGTGCAAATGAATGTTGATTGAATGTAATAAAGTCTTCTGGTAATAATTGTTTCGAAATGTGGTACGGTAACAAAATGGAGGAGTGTGTGTGTGTGTGTGCAAAAAATATGTTGATCCAATATCACAGTGTCATCAGGCTATAATTGATGCCAATGTTGGTAACATGAAATATTAAGAACTGAATTTTATACGTTTGTTCTTATACTTCGTGTGGGCTAAAGCAAAGAGATGCACTATCACCTTTACTTTTTAACTTTGCTCTAGAGTATGTCATTAGGAAAGTCCAGGATAACAGAGAGGGCTTGGAATTGAACGGGTTACATCAGCTGCTTGTCTATGCGGATGACGCGAATATGTTAGGAGAAAATCCACAAACGATTAGGGAAAACACGGGAATTTTACTGGAAGCAAGTAAAGAGATAGGTTTGGAAGTAAATCCCGAAAAGACAAAGTATATGACTATGTCTCGTGACCAGAATATTGTACGAAATGGAAATATAAAAATTGGAGATTTGTCCTTCGAAGGGGTGGAAAAATTCAAATATCTTGGAGCAACAGTAACAAATATAAATGATACTCGGGAGGAAATTAAACACAGAATAAATATGGGAAATGCGTGTTATTATTCGGTTGAGAAACTTTTATCATCCAGTCTGCTGTCGAAAAATCTTGAAGTTAGAATTTATAAAACAGTTATATTACCGGTTGTTCTTTATGGTTGTGAAACTTGGACTCTCACTTTGAGAGAGGAACAGAGATTAAGGGTGTTTGAGAATAAGGTGCTTATGAAAATATTTGGGGCTAAGAGGGATGAAGTTACAGGAGAATGGAGAAAGTTACACAACACAGAACTGCACGCATTGTATTCTTAACCTGACATAATTAGGAACATTAAATCCAGACGTTTGAGATGGGCAGGGTATGTAGCACGTATGGGCGAATCCAGAAATGCATATAGAGTGTTAGTTGGGAGGTCGGAGGGAAAAAGACCTTTAGGGAGGCCGAGACGTGGATGGGAAGATAGTATTAAAATGGATTTGAGAGAGGTGGGATATGATGATAGAGACTGGATTAATCTTGCTCAGGATAGGGACCAATGGCGGGCTTATGTGAGGGCGGCAATGAACCCGGGTTCCTTAAAAGCCAGTAAGTAAGTAAGTAAGTAAGTAAGTAAGTAAGTAAGTTCTTATACTTCTTACGGTATGTAAATTTGTTCAAATGCAAAGTACGGTAGGCCTACTTATTTTCCTTTCTTTTACTGGTCATAGAATGAAAAAATTATATATTTGCTGTTTCCAGATTATTAAAGTTTTTAATGCATAACTTTGAAGAGGATTTAATAATTATGTTTTTCATACATATGCCCAAATACTTTCCTCAATAACTGTATAGGTTGACTGCATTGACAGCACTATGAGATGCAGCCTGTGATAGGTGCTTCTTACATAGCAGCCTCCAGGCTAATATCATTTTTGAAATAAACTTTCCTCTCTTCCCGGTTTATTTAGCGTGCCAAGAAGTTGGGCCAACCATCCGGCGAAGCTGTTTATAAGCTCCTCGAACTCGAAAGTTTATTTCATTTAAGTTCTCTCCAAACTGCCGGGGATTCTCTCCTAGCATTACCGTCCCTATCATATAAAATACACACAGACGTGGGCTATGCAAGAAATCACACATTTCCGTAAGATTTCAAGTTTTACCGTGATTTATAAAGTGTAAAATGTTAAGAAGCTCTCTAATTAGCTCCGGAAGGGGATGGAGGGTGAGTAATAAATTGCCGCTCAGTGGAGTTGCGACCTCTATCATCACATTGCCGCCTGTGTCCTCGTAGAAGAAAATGCAAACTACACGACTACATAAAATGCAATTAAAACGGCACTGAAAATTGACTTTCAGATGTTCGTAGGTTCGCTTTATTATGAAACCAATTTAGGAAACGGGCTTTAACACATGCTACCGTCTGCATCTTGACGTCTGTCAGGAGGCCCTTCTTTTCTTTTAACAGGCTGTCTGTTAGGAAGCATAAATGACAGATTCAAGTGTTCTGTCTGAAATTCACGATATTGATGTTTTTACTTGGTTATTTAACGACGTATGCTAAATGAACAAAATTAATATCATTGCTGCTGCTGCTGCTGCTGCTACTACTGCTACTACTACTACTACTACTACTACTACTACTATACTATTACTGCTACTACTACCACCATTACTATCGCTACTTCTATCATTACTATTGCTACTACCATTGCTGCTCCTGCTGCTTTTACTTATACCACTACTGCTGGTAGACTACTACTATTACCATTACTACTGTTACCACTATTAAACTTACTCCTTTTACTACTATTACCATTACAGATATTAGTATTACTGCTGGCACAACTATTACCATTACTGCTGGCACTACTATTACCATTACTGCTGTTACTACTACTACTACCATTACTACCGTTACTACTACTGTTTCCAGTATTACTCTTACTACTATTACCATTACTACCGTTACTCTATTACCATTGCTGCTGTTATTACTAGGCTATTGCCATTACTGTCGTTACTATTTCCAGTATTGCTGTACTACTATTACTGCTGTTACTACTATTGCATTACTGCTGTTACTACTATTACCATTACTGATGTTACTATTTTCAGTATTGTTGTTACTACTATTACCATTACGTCTGTCACTACTATTACTATTACTGCTGTTACCACTATTATCATTACTGCTGTTACTACTGCTGTCATTACTACTGTTACTACTATTTCCAGTATTACTGTTATTACTATTACCATTACTGCCGTTACTGCTATTTTCAGTATTACTGTTACTACTATTACCATTACTACTATTACTAGTATTACCATTACTGCTGTTACTAATATTACCGTTACTTCTGGTACTAGTACTATCATTACTGCTGCTTTTACTTCTATTATTACTGCTGATTTTACTTCTACCATTATTGTTGTTATTACTTCTACCATTACTGCTTCTGTTACGGCTGCTTTTACTTCTATCATTACTGCTGCTTTTACTTCTATTATTACTGCTGCTTTTATTTCTACCATTACTGCTGCTACTATTCTTAGCATCGCTGCTACTGCTGCTACTGTTAACATTATTGTTGCTATTGTTAACTTACTGCTCATACTACTACATCCAAGGTATATGAATGTATTAATTCCGTTTTCATCTGTATTATGGAATGTCTTTTCGTTACTTTTCCCACAATAACTTTTCATTTTGCAACTTGCTGTATCTAGTTATTCGACAGCGTGATTAAGTTAGTAAGAAAACGGATTCATGAAGATGTCAAAACGAATCATATGAAGTTTTATGCCATTACGCACAGCATGCATCATTTCCACATGAATATAGAACAGATGTCGCTCTTGAAAACGTTCTCTATAACGTGATATTTTTCTTCGCCCTGAGAAGAGACTGTAGCGCGTGCTCTCTATGGAAGAGACCGTAAAAGAGTTATAGGTGCCTTTATTAATTTTCTGACTCCGACAATCAAATCAAACAAGGGAAGTAACATTGTAATATTTGCCCTTTCCATGTTCGGAACAGGAGGAAAGAATGTTGTTTGTAGGAAAAAGGGAATAAAAGTGTTGTAAACGTGGAGGGCATTATGAAAATAAATCGTTTGCTATTGTCGCGAGAGCATGGGAGAATCAGAATTTAGTAGCCCTGTGTATGCGAGGAGCTGCGAGGAGCGGCCCGGCCCGGCGGCGATATTGTAATTCTCCAAGACTGCGACTCGGAGGATTTCCCTGTCAGGAATGTAAATGAACAGCGAGCTGCGTGTAAAGCCCTTGTGCAACAAAGACTTGCAAAGTGCTTGCTCGGTCCTTCCTGACTGGTAACATGAATACACATCAAGATCTGATTGAATTCGTTTGATTTCCGAAGATGCTAAATACTGATAGAAGGATCCGGTGTGAGACAGATTCGTCTTGAAGGAGAACGTCAAACGACTCCAAGTGCCGATTTGTAAAATAGCACGTCGTCAGTAACATAGGCCTACGATGAAAAAACTTCTAAATAATTTTTAGATCTCCTTTATGTATTTTTGTGTGCTGAAGCCAGAAATTACATCAAAAATGGCACGTCACGCACCATTTTTACAAAAAAAAAAAAAAAAAAAAAAAACATTTAATTTTACAATTCATTTTGAAGAATTTTATCAAGTAAGTCTTTGAGTACAATGAATTTAGATTTATATTTAGATTTAGATTTATTTAATAGTAACATATACATAAAAAACGTTACATTAAAGTGCCCCGAAAGAGCAAAGCTCGTGTTCGGGGACAGTTCCGTTACATAAATATACATGCTTTGTAGACAACATACTTAAGAAAAAAGGTCACATAAAGATGATAATAAAGTTAGTAATAATAATACTAGTAATAACTGAGTGAAAAAATAGACGATGTTGAGATTGGTGGATTAATATTAAATTATTATTAGTAGTGTAATTAGTACAGGTCATGTTGATATAGTAACCAAGATAAGATATAAAAATATACTTAGGATAGAAGAAATACACTTGTTTTACAATACATGGTACATAATAAAATACAGGGAAGTCTGCTATATAAATTTTTTAATTCTGGATCTGAAAATTTCATTGCCTAAAGTAGTCAATTCTGGATGAAATTTTATTATCGAATTATATAGACGTGGACCATAATTTGTACTGTGTAATAAAGCAGCAGATGTGAAACATTTAGGTTCAACTAAATTAAGAATTTCATTTCGTCTTGTATTATGATCATGTGGCTGAGCTACAAATGTCATTCTATTTTTATGATAGAATTTCATTAAAGAGTATTTATAAATTTGGTCAATTCTAAAAACATTCAATTCGGAATGGATCAAATTTGTTCGATAATCCAGTCGCCTTTTCAAACAAATTTTGTTATTTGAATGATTTGATATTTTTCGTCAATGACTTACCATCTCATATATAAGGTATGAATCTTTATATTACATATTTATTTTAAGTATTAACGACATCATCAGATGCATGTTTGAAATAATCTCTTATATGTATACAATATGCCCTTACTGTCAAAAATTAAAACCTTAACCTAATGTGCATAAATAAGTATAAAAGTACAAGTCTTCATAGTTAAAAAATTAAAAAATTGGGAGATATTATAGAATGTATTGAGTATGAAGATTTGCTAACATATATTTGGCTGTTTCTTCGTGCAACTTGCTTACACACAAATTTCACTATTTTATCTTGTGCCTTTATTGTGGATATGATGAAATATCATTTTAACCTTATAATGTATTGATGTGTCCATACTAGAAAAATTCAAGTGTTGAGTTGTTCAAATGGTTTTCTAACAAAAGCTTCAACACTTGAGCAACTCAACACTTGTATTTTTCTAGTATATTCTCCTTGTTCTCCTTACATTCCCATTGTCCTCCGTGTATCTCTTTGTTTCCTTTGCTTCCCCTTGTTCTCCTTGTCATCTCGTTCTCCTTGTCTCGCCTGCTCTCCCTTGTGTTCCCATTATTCTCCTTGTATTCCCATTGTTTTTCTTGTCTTCTCCTTGCTATCCTTGTCTTCTCCTTGTATTTCTATTGACTTCGTCTTCTCTCGTTTCCCTTTGTTCTCTTTGCATTTCCCTTTTTCTTGTCTTCCTCGTTTTGTCGTTTCATTTTCATCCTTCTTGTATTTCCCTGTTCTCTTTTTTATTCCCTTTGTACTCTTTGCATTCCCCCTGCTCTCCTTATATTCCTCTTGTACTTCTTGAATTCCCCATGTTTTTCTTGTATTTCCTTTGTACTCCTTGTATTCCCCTTGTTCTTGTCTTCTCCTTATTTTCACCTTGTTCTCCACTTTCCGTGTCCATGTTTGTCTTCAACTTCCTTTACGTAAAGACAGGTAGCATAGTAAGCTTATCACCTGTTGAGAGATGAGCTCGTCCACACGTAGTTCTACGTAAAGATATAATAGCAAAGCTATTCATCTTTTCAATGTTCACGTCATACCCAATGCACATTAATAGATAAAATCCTTTACTACGAAAAAATAAGTTAATAAATAAACCAAATGAGGAGCTTGGTATCAAAGTTGTACAACTCCACTTTCGTTTTTTTTTTTTTTTTACAGGAGAGATGAAAAACTAGATTCTTGGAAACCAATGTCACCCTTACACGTACATTTTTTTTAAATATTTTCATGGGTTATAGAAATATTTTTTCAGTCTCAAAATGTGATTAAAATTAATGTTCAAGTCGAGATTTAAGTTTAAAAAGTGGATTTGTCCATCTCTGAAACTAAGTCATAGAGTTGTCTGTTTTTTGAAAACAAATGAAGCCATATTTAAAGTGGAGTTGTCCGTTTTTGAAATCAAACGAAGCCATATTTAAAGTGAAATTTTCTACTTTTTAATCAAAGTCTCTTGTAACTCGGTTTCAAAGCAAATTTACGTAAAACAGTACTTATTCATCCACAAACTGATTATATAAACAATCGGCCATGTTGGATTCGCGATACATAATGGGAAAAGGTGGTACGAATGTAGGCTTCTCATTGGCTACTGAAGGAATTGTCGTAATTTGAAACCAAGCCGCAGTGGAGTTGTGTACATTTTGATTCTAAAGTGCACAGTTAAGTGCTATTTTCGCTCTGTTCTGTCCCTTTTTTAAACTAAACAGTTCCAGAATCCCATTCAGCACACAAAATTCTATGAGAAACAATCAATATCTCGAAATCGCAAAAAAATGGAGTTCGGAATATGTATAAGAACTTTCTTGTGTTAAATTTTAACGTACCTTGTTAACATGTTCGACCTATTTTGGGTCATCTTCAGAACTGGTCGTTGTTGGTCTTGGCGCCTCTTGTTTCCTGTGAGGGAGCGTTCGTAGTGTAGAGTCAAAGAGTGTATGTGTTTTGAAATTGAGTTGTTTGTTGAGAATATCGTTGGGGTGTGTTTTCGTGTGTCTGTATATTTCATATTGTTCTAATGTGTTGAGTTTCTGGGTTTTTGGTTGGATGTGCAGTATTTCCATGTATGTGTTGATGTCTCTGTAGGTGTGGTTGGCATTTGTGGTGTTCTGCATATGTGGAGGTGTTTTGTAATTTTGTTATGGCTGTGATGTGTTCTTTGTAACGTGTTTGAAATGATCTGCCTGTCTGTCCTATGTAGAAGTTGTTGCAGGTGTTACATTTGAGTTTGTATACGCCTATGTGGTTGTATTTGTTTGTTCGTGTTGTTTGTGTGTTGAGATGTTTTTGTAGAGTGTTATTTGTTCTGTATGCGATGTTGTAATTTAATTTCTTAAATGAGGTTGCAATTTAACGATATTCTCAACACACAACTCAAATTCATAACAAAAACACTCTTTGACTCTACACTACGAACGCACCCTCACAGGAAACAAGAGGCGCCAAGACCAACAACGACCAGTTCTGAAGATGACCCAAAATAGGTCGAAACATGTTAACAAGGTACGTTAAAATTTAACACAAGAATGTTCTTATCATACATATTCCGAAGTGATACAGTGTTAAAAGTTGTGTAATCAAGATGTATAAAATGGAGTTGTCTAACTTTGATGCTAAGCTTCTCAAATATATATATATATATATATATATATATATATATATATATATATATATATATATATACATACATACAAATGGCTTTTAAGGAACCCGAAGGTTCATTGCCGCCCTCACATAAGCCCGCCATTGGTCCCTATTCTGTGCAAGATTAATCCAGTCTCTATCATCATATCCCACCTCCCTCAAATCCATTTTAATATTATCCTCCCATCTACGTCTCGGCCTCCCTAAAGGTCTTTTTCCCTCCGGCCTCCCAACTAACACTCTTATATGCATTTCTGGATTCGCCCATACGTGCTACATGCCCTGCCCATCTCAAACGTCTGGATTTAATGTTCCTAATTATGTCAGGTGAAGAATACAATGCGTGCAGTTCTGTGTTGTGTAACTTTCTCCATTCTCCTGTAGCTTCATCCCGCTTAGCCCCAAATATTTTCCTAAGCACCTTATTCTCAAACACCCTTAACCTATGTTCCTCTCTCAGAGTGAGAGTCCAAGTTTCACAACCATACAGAAGAACCGGTAATATAACTGTTTTATAAATTCTAACTTTCAGATTTTTGGACAGCAGACTGGATGATAAGAGCTTCTCAACCGAATAATAACACGCATTTCCCATATTTATTCTGCATTTAATTTCTTCCCGAGTATCATTTATATTTGTTACTGTTGCTCCAAGATATTTGAATTTTTCCACCTCTTCGAAGGATAAATCTCCAATTTTTATATTTCCATTTCGTACAATATTCTGGTCACGAGACATAATCATATACTTTGTCTTTTCGGGATTTACTTCCAAACCGATCTCTTTACTTGCTTCAAGTAAAATTTCCGTGTTTTCCCTAATCGTTTGTGTATTTTCTCCTACCATATTCATATGCTCCTCAAATACGACAAATAAATTAAGATTAAGTACATACGAACTTTTATGTATTCAAAATTGCCAAGAAATTTAGACAGTTTAACCTCAACAACTATTTTAATCATTAGACTGTTTCGTATTGATGTGAAGACATAAATGGTGTACACATCAGTTGGTGCTGGGTGTTTAAGCACTCTGCGTCGTTCGGTTACGTTAATCCAGAGCCGACTGTGTAGCAAACATGTGACAAGTAACATGTGAAATGGATGTCGTCGGGTAATTCAATTTTACGAAATCAGTGCAAGTCGTTACGGTGCTAGACCATTAAACTTTTTCATCAAAACTTAACTGTAGTTTAATGCAGCTTGTGCAGTTAAGTTTAATGGCACAGATAGGATCAGTAAAGAAGATGATACAACTCGTGTATGGTAATTGAATGAATCGTCGTACCCTTCGCGGATATTGCTAGCTGACTGGTTTATAAGCTGTCAGTGTGCACAGTGCGTGATAAGGGTGTGAGACGCGTGAAATATGATAACGCAAACACTTCGTCTTGTGTGTGCTAGAGCGTTTCAAGTATTATGTTATGCGGCTAGACCCACGCCTTTCTTTAACAATACAATTTTACTCATCGGCCTTAGTACACACAACGGTTCAGAAGCAGTAAAATTGGAGATGAAACTTACTTTTCTCTCTCCTTTATTCCTTGCCCTATCTCTCTCTGTCATAGGTTGCTATTCTGGAAGACTCAGGCATTTTAGTGACTACATGTTCCGTAGGAATATAGTGATATAGAGACGCCATGGAAGAGGTATTGTGCAGTGTTTTTCAGTTGCTAGTGCATCGATAATAGTATATTAAGCAACGAACCTATAATGATAGTAATTAAGACGCGAGTATGTTTGTTTATGAAACGAACGCAAGCGAGTTTCATATTCGCATCTGACCGAAGATCGGAAGTGACCTTGTGCATAGCTCGTAAATTGTGAGATGTGCGCAGACGCGAAAGTATTGATTTTTTTCGAGGAACAATAATGTCATTGACCTTGATATAATTTAGAGAATAACATGGAAATTGATTTAGAATTGAAAAACGAGATGACAAATTGAATTTATTTGAATATTATTTACAATTAACGCTCATTATTATAGTAACAGAACATAACCTTCTGCGACAGTATTGGATTTCCAGCCTCCATGACGTTTCTCTCGTTGTCTTTCGATTGCATATCCGAGAATAATGGAAAACCTGAACTTTAATGAATAGGTGTACTTTAATGATATGCATTAAAGGACTGCTACCAGGTGTATAATTACTACATTTCGGCACGGTCGAGCATAAAGATTGTTTTGAATTATTGCATTGGTAGTCTTATGAAAGGAGAAATAGGAGTGCTTCAATAAAATCTACCTCAACATTATCTTAATCCTACTACAAATTAAACTTCGCTGTCCACGATTGGGTCACTGGGCAGCTAACAATATACCTGTTAACTTAGAAGTGAGGGATAGGAAGGAAAAAAAGACGAAATGTAGGACAACTTGCAAGAAATGGGACAGTCGAGTAGGATGTAGGTGATAAAGGTTATGAAGCAAAAAAGCGAGATGATTCAATAGGAAGAGTACAATGGATAATAGAAGGAAGAGAAGAATGCAGATTTGAAGGAAGGAGAGGAGAGTGAAGATTAGGAGGAAGATTTTGAAAATGGAGATTGAAAGAAGGTGAGGAGAATGAGAGAAAAAATTGGATGAGATGCAGAAATAAGGTGAGGGAGAAAAATTGGATGGGATATGGAAGGAATACTAGGGAAGAAGAAATACAATGGGTTTCAGAAGTAGAATGGATTGAGATATAGAAGCAAACTGTGGGAAGAATAAATGAAATGGGTAGTGCAAAAGTGAGATGAATTGCAGACGTAAGATGAGGGAAGAAGAAACAGGACGAGGTAGGCCTACAGAAGTAAATTGAGGGAAGAAGATATAGGATGGAATACAGAAGTAACATGACGGAAGAATAAATAGAATGGTTAATGCAGAAAAATAGGGTGAGATGCAGAAGTAAATCTAGGGAAGAAGAAATAGGATGAGATGCAGAAGTAAAATGAGGGAAGAATAAATAGGATGAGATGCAGAAGTAAGTCTAGGGAAGAAGAAATAGGATGAGATTCAGAAGTGAAATGAGGGAAGAAGAAATAGTATGAGATGCAGAAGTAAAATGAGGGAAGAAGAAATTGGATGAGATGCAGAAGTAAAATGAGGGAAGAAGAAATGGGATGAGATGCAGAAGTAAAATGAGGGAAGAAGAAATAGGATGAGATGCAGAAGTAAAATGAGGGAAGAAGAAATAGGATGAGATGCAGAAGTAAGATGAGGGAAGAAGAAATAGGATGAGATGCAGAAGTAAAGTGAGGGAAGAAGAAGTAGGATGAGGTGCAGAAGTAAAATGAGGAAAGAAGAAATAGGATGAGATGCAGAAGTAAAATGAGGAAAGAAGAGATAGTATGAGATGCAGAAGTAAGTCTAGGGAAGAAGAAATAGGATGAGATGCAGAAGT
This sequence comes from Periplaneta americana, assembly GCF_040183065.1. NCBI lineage: Eukaryota > Metazoa > Arthropoda > Insecta > Blattodea > Blattidae > Periplaneta > Periplaneta americana. Next base: position 38,335,449 of record NC_091117.1, on the reverse strand, counting down.
AAAATGAGGGAAGAGAAGAAATTGGATGAGATGCAGAAGTAAGTCTAGGGAAGAAGAAATAGGATGGGATGCAGAAGCAAAATGAGGGAAGAAGAAATATGATGGTTAATACGAAAGTAAATTGAAGGAAGAATAAGTAGGATGAAATGCAGGAATAAGATGAGGGAAGAAGTAGGATAAGTTGCAGAAATAAGATAAGGGAAGAAGAAATAGAATGGAATACAGTACAGAAGTAAGATGAGGGAAGAAGAAATAGGGTGAAATACAGAAATAATGTGAGGGAAGAAGGAATGGCATGATTAACGGAGAAGTGAGTTGGCGGAAGTAGAAATAGAATGAGGTACAGAAGTAATATGAAGGAAGAAGAAATAGTATGAGTTGCAGAAGTGAAATGAGGGAAGAAAAAATAGATGGAATGTAGAATAAGAAAAGGGAAGAAGAAATAGAATGGGATACAGAGATAAGATAAGAAAAATAAATAAATGTGCGAAGAAACTAGAAGATGGGAAAGTAGTGTGATAGTGGAAGAAGTAAGGAGAGAAAGAAATACAGAAGAGAATGAATAAGAGTAGGGAGAAAGAAGTAAGATGCAGGAAAAAAGTAAAATAAATAAGGAGGTGGGGGAAATAGAGAAAAGTGATGTCAATGTGTAAGATGTAAGACAAGGAGGAAAAAAAATAGTATATGGTTTATAAAAAGTTGGAAGAATTGAAGGGAAAAAAAAGAGAGAATAGGAGATAGGAAACGAAGAAAGGCAAAGTGGCGTGAAGGGATAAAAGAACGGCATTAATTATGGTACGTAATGAGTACCGTTAACAATACCACTGAGGTGTGTTATCTCTGTGAGGCAGATTCCTCTGACTGAGTAATTCAATACGGCTTGTCAGGTCTTCGACACTCTTCGTTTTCATCAGGACATTGTTCTCTTATTCCATGAACATGACGGACGCACGCTGCAGATAGAGTCGTGTAAAGTGTGTATCAATGGAAGCATTGAGTACATAGCTCTTTTAAAGTGATGGATCTACAGTAGAGGCTGATGTTTTGTCAGGAATGTTTGAGTTTTTCCTATGTTCAGAACTAAAAGAGAATTTTTTTTTCTTCACAGAGACACTTTTAAATACGAGGTGAACTCTTAATTTTCTGCATTGCTTCTCTGTGGTAAGAAACATAAGCTATTGTGTATCCTTTTTTTGTGCGGAGAAGGAAGCAGAAGTGTAACACTGATCATATTGCACCTTATCACTCCTTTATTGTGAAATCGGAACAACCACTTTCTTTGTATGTATGAATGAATGAATGTTAGCCATGATGTCCCATGTTGGGCACAGGCCTCCTGTGATGGGGTTAGAACCCCCTCGACAGGGATGGCTCAAGTGTACTCGCCTGGTGAGCCAATCCAGGCGAGCTTGTCGTGTATACTACTTCTGTGACATGGTTAATAGCCCTGTTCAACTTTAACTAGTCTCCGCACTGTTCCTTGTTCTTTTTTTTTTTTCTTGCACTACACACATTATACTGACACTGGCACTTTGACAAACAATGATTACTATTTACACTATTTACCTGACACTTTCTCAACACTGACTTTACTATTTACAAAACTTATCTTACACTTTCACTAATACTGATTTTACTATTTACAATATATAACACTGATTACGTTATCTATTCACAATGACCTTCCTAGTTCTTTCCACAAAACTCTGTCCTTTGCTGTCCTCGACCATTGTTTCCCCGCCTCTTTGGTAAACATGTCAGACCATCTGAGCCGTGATCTTCCCTGTCCTCTCTTTCCGACGTAGGGGTCCCACATCGTGACTGCATGGGTCCATCTTGTCTGATGTTCTTTGTATACAGTGTAAACGATATGAACTGCCAAAATTATACAGACTATACATCTCGGTCTACTAAACTTGATGTGTAGTGAAATTTTATTTTTTCTCCTATTTTTGTTTTTAATTCCTAAAATACTATGTTTTTAGGATTGATAGTAGTCTAATATTTACTGTTTGAATAAATATGAACGCCATTGCCAATGAACTTTCGTCCAACACACGCTAACACCGCAGTCTAGTATATACAATCACGAAACTTGAGTTTTGAGGGTACTAGGAACAATAGACTGTGCAAGTACGAGTATATTTCACATTGTCTTAATGAGGCGATAATAGCGATCCTAGTGGCTAGCAACTATCTATGGATGCATATTTACTACGTATTGAGCTTCGTGACTGTATACAGTATATTAGACTGTGCTAACACCACCACAATAGAGAGACAACGAAGTACCCTGATTTGTATACAAGAATATCACCACAGTTGCGGACCGAAGTAAATAATGACGGTCTACTTTCATTTCCAAAAATATTAGACTCACAGATAAAATTTTTTTCTAGGGAAACCACAAAAGTTACAGAAAAATTTTATTATACTTTTTTGTTCAGTAATTTATGACCAGTATTTTTTTTTTGGCAGTTTATATCGTTTACCATCCTGTATACTGTAACTCAGTTGTGTGGTGCCATCTATCGATTCGGCCATGTAGACTTAAGGATCCGATGAAGATCGACTAGGGTAACATTAATCTCTGCATCTGACACAGTAAAACAATGCATCGTCTTAGGCTAGATTTGAAGCTGTGAACCTTTTATTCAGCAACAAGTATAGTAACCACTGTTCATAGAGATCTACTGCCGCCACCACCACCACCACCACCACCACCACCACCACCACCAATAATAATAATAATAATAATAATAATAATAATAATTAGGGTACGGATTTTTAGGTCGTTAAAATGTAATTTTAGGTGCCTAAAATAGGCTTAAAAGTGTAGGAAATAGTCTCTAAATAATTGAAAATAGGCTCTAACAAAAAATAATGTTTTGTTGGAAAACATGTTCCAGATCATCAGGAATGCACTTCTAGAATTTAATAATTTTAACTGCTTATACACCGTTACCACCACCACTACTACTACTAAAAGTACAGGAACAACAAATATCTAACTACTTATACATAAACTAAACAATTAAATGTGAAAAATAAGTTTTAGACATGAATTCAGTACACAAACCAGTCAAATATAATCAATTTTTACCAAGCCTTGTCCATAATTAGCTTATATAAATTGCTAATACTTTTTCTAAATTTTCAACTAAAAAGCATGTCGTCTGTCACTGAAACAAAAAATTGTATGCTGAAAATGAACGCTTCACATCCACTGAAGTAACAGGAGCGTATTTCAATTTTGACACTAGTTGGACAGGAATGTTGCATTGTAAATCCCTGCTAGGATATCTGAACCAGTACGCAGGTCCTTCAGTCGTACATTTCTCTGCAGAACTTGCTCCAGTTTATCCCGTACTTTATTTCCAACAGAACCAGGAATACATTCGGAATTTAAAATATAAATTTTCGAAATAAGAATGGGTGTTTTGACGTTTTAGAGCTAAAACATAATAATAATAATAATAATAATAATAATAATAATAATAATAATAATAATAATAATAATAATGATAATAATAATAATAATAATGATGATAATAATAATAATAATAATAATAATAATAATAATAATAATAATGATAATAATAATAATAATACTTATTGGCTTTTAAGGAACCCGGAGGTTCATTGCCGCCCTCACATAAGCCCGCCATCGGAACCTATCCTGAGCAAGATTAATCCAGTCTCTATCAACATATCTCACCTCCCTCAAATCCATTTTAATATTATCTTTCCATCTACGTCTCGGACTCCCCAAAGGTCTTTTTCCCTCCGGCCTCCCAACTAACACTCTATATGCATTTCTGGATTTTCCCATACGTGCTACATGCCCTGCTCATCTGAAACGTCTGGATTTAATGTTCCTAATTATGTCAGGTGAAGAATACAATGCGTGCAGTTCTGTGTTGTGTAACTTTCTCCATTCTCCTGTAACTTCATTCCTCTTAGCCCCAAATATTTTCCTAAGCACCTTATTCTCAAACACCCTTAACCTATGTTCATCTCTCAAAGTGAGAGTCCAAGTTTCACAACCATAAAGAACAACCGGTAATATAACTGTTTTATAAATTCTAATTTTTAGATTTTTTTGACAACAGACTGAATGATAAAAGCTTCTCAACCGAATAATAACAGGCATTTCCCATATTTATTCTGCGTTTAATTTCCTCCCGAGTATCATTTATATTTGTTACTGTTGCTTCCAGGTATTTGGATTTTTCCACCTCTTTAAAGGAGAAATTTCCAGTTTTTATATTTCCATTTCGTACAATATTCTGGTCACGAGACATAATCATATACTTTGTCTTTTCGGGATTTACTTCCAAACCTATTTCTTTACTTGCTTCAAGTAAATTTCCCGTATTTTCTCTAATCGTTTGTGAATTTTCTCCTAACATAATCACGTCATCCGCATGGATAAACAGCTGATATAACGCGTTCAATTTCAAACCCTCTCTGTTATCCTGGACTTTCCTAATGGCATTCTCTAGAGCAAGGTTAATAATAATAATAATAATAATAATAATAATAATAAAGTAATAATAATAATAATAATAATGTTTTACAAACGATTAAGCAACTGCTGTAGTGGACGTGTGATGTCTGTTAACTGATACATATCTGGAATCCAGGCCAAGTGCCTGCCGTATATAATGTGACATTGGGTGTGCTTATTAACACGTTCGGAAGTTGGGAGTTCATAGAAAAAAGTCGATATTTATGCAATGGAAACGTCATTGATTATTTAGGAATGTTAGTTCAGAGCGAGTGCTCAGAAAAGGAAGCCCCTGAGCTGGATGGGGAAATTACTTTCTCAAATCGGATTTCACCCCTCCAACCGCCCCTCGCCTCCTCGCTCACGTTATCGGTATGGTACAGACCGTGCCGCTCCTGGTAGACACGCACACTTTTGCTCATAACGTATTGCGGTTTTGCCCAATTAATCGAAAACCCCGGCACTGCGAAAAGAAATTTCTTCTCTCACGTAACTCATTTGTCTGACGCTCTGTCGCCGAATCAAAGGGCGAGCCACGAACCACGCGTGTGGAAGAATTCCAAGGTTGGCCCTGAAGACTTGGATCGTCAGTGGACCTACTGTCCGTTACTCAGGAGAAGACGAGCGGAAAGAATGTGACCTTCTTGACTATCGCTGTTGATTATTATAAACATCGCTCAGATAAGCATCCCAGTAGCCAGGTTATTTATTACTCGTACAGGAAACATGAGTAACAATGCGTATGAAATTTAAAGCTAAGTCGAACAGAAGGAGACCTAATGTTTCCGCTTACTGCAGTACAAATATTGCACGTGTTGTCGTACGTTATCTGTTCACATCCCTTCCTCCTCAGTCCCCTCTCGTCTTCTCCTGGGTCACCGACAGTAACTACATTTGTGGAGACCGACCACTGCTGAAGTTGTTCTTCAGTCAACTGTCCGAAGAAAGATCTGGCTCCCACAAGTGACATCAAGAAGGCATCACTCATGAGGCAACTAGGCCAGGAGATAATGGGATAGGGTAGCCAGTTGCATACATCGTCGACTAGCTACATATTACACTAATTAGACTTCAGATCTGTACAAACAATTGAAGGGGAGGCCCGAGTTCGATCCTCGGTCACGTCAGAGTAGAATTTGTGGTGGACAAAACAGACATACTTTCGTTTCCCTCTTTCATTCTACCAGCACTCCCTACTACCCCGTCATTTCATCTATCATCTCTAATAGTGAGACTAGACTGGGATGTTGTCTGGGGATAGTTTGGGTTTGCAATGATGATCTAAGTTCTAAGATATGATAAGAAAAAATTATGTTACAGTTTCAGTCAACAACTTATCAGATTGGTACAAGAACAAGTTTTGTTACAATGATCACATTATAATTCTTGGTAGTATCCACGAATATTTTCGATTTTACAAGAAAACATCATCAGGTGGAAACAATATATTAGACAAGTTGAACACAAGTGAAACACAAAATATAAAATATAAAATGCATATATGTACATAATGAATAAAACAGTAGCCTATAGGAAACATTATTATATGCCAAAACATTGAAAACAGCATATAAGAATTCAATAATGACATGTATTCAAGAAGTAAAGCATATGCATGTACGTTCTTTGCATTGTTAGTAATTACTAGAGTGTAAACATAAAATATGTGTATGCTAGGAGTTAAAATTTAATGATGTCATATTTTATAGTAGTTGGTAACTGAAGTTCTATGACATATTTTGTCACTCGAGTCGATGAGGCGATTAAGACATGTGAAATTAATGACATCATTAAATTTTAACTCCTAGCATACACATATTTTATGTTTACACTCTAGTAATTATTAACAATCCAAAATACATACATGTACATGCTTTACTTCTTGAATACATGCCATTATTGAATTTTTATATGGTGTTTTTAATGTTTTGACATATAATAATGTTTTCTATACTGTTTTATTCATTATGTATGCATTTTATGTTTTATATTTTGTGTTTCACTTGTGTTCAACTTGTCTAACATATTGCTTCCACCTGAAGTTGATTTCTTGTAACATCGAAAATATTCGTGGATACTACCAAGAATTATAATGTGATTATTGTAACAAAACTTGTTTTTGTACCAATCTGATAAGTTGTTGACTGAAATTCTAACATAACTTTTTCTTATCATATATTATTCAACTTATCTGAACTTTAACCTCAACATGACTTTTAAATTTAAGTTCTAAGGGTTTGCACGTCAGTAGTCTGTGGGACCTTACCTGCAGGGCCCAGGAAGGATGGCCCGCCTGTCAGCGTCGGATTCACTAATGCCAACCGGACCATCCGTTGGATTTAAGACAATTGTCGCATATAATAATAATAATAATAATAATAATAATAATAATAATAATAATAATAATAATAATAATAATAATAATTTATTTTAGCTGACAGAGTTAAGGCCGTAAGGCCTTCTCTTCCATAGGGCGTACACTGGGCCTAAACAGCCTAAGTGCTGTGATACATCACGGTTTCTGCGCTCGTGAAAAAATCAATCCAATCAATCGAATCAATATAAGATGTAACGCGTCTAACTTGTTTCCGCTAACAAGTAAAGTAGTAATGAAATAGTGAAATGAAATATTTTACGTTATATTTTTAATTGTTTTTGTAGGCCTATCTTAAATTTTGTATGGGCTGCCACTGTACAGCAAATCACTTTTTTTAATGTAGTTAGTCTTCTACAAACTTTCGAAAGTGGTTTCGACTTCATTTTGTGGAAGTTACTTTTGTAAGGAAGCGTCTTGAAAGCACCGTGCATTATTTCCGAATATAAGACGCACTTTTTTTTTTTTTTTTTACAATTATTGACTGTCAAAATTGGGATATGATTTACATTTGTATAAAAATATGGTAATTCTCGAAATTATGTAGGCTATAATATTCGCGATTGCCTAATTAACATTAACAACAATTGAAGACTTCTGTTTCATTCGTTCATAGTGTTATGCCCAAGGGTAGGTCTTTCACTGAAAATCCAGCATTCTCAAGTCTTTCCTATTTTCTAACTTCCTCTTTGTCTCCGCATATGATCCATATATCTTAATGTCGTCTATCATCTTATATATTCTTCCGCCCCGAACTCTTCTCCCTTTCACAATACTGAGAAATCATCATTAACGAGATTTTGGATAGAGTTTGCAATCAATTTCTAGAATTCCTGGTATGTTAATAGTATTTTTATTATAGAGCAATTATATGCTATACAATTTTAAAGTTACCTGTAATTGCATATTGCATATTTTACAGAATAAACTGTAATTGTTAATAATTGTAAATAACAATACAATCTAACCTTATAATTTGAAGTAATTCATATTTTTATAGACCATGTTTTTTTTTATGAAGAACGAATACATGTTTAAACAATTTACATTTACTTTTGTGAAGCGTTAAAGATCTTTTAAGTTTTTTGAATACACATGTTCACGTATTTTTCTATATTTTTCCATGAGTCATTACATCGTTCATTAATTCTGCAATTTTTTCAGACTACTTTAAATTGAACATTAACCAACAAATACCCAGAACTGAGCCTGCTGCAAACCATACTCAGAATAACATGAGAAAGAACTTATAAAAATGAGAATATACTAGCGTTTATTCTTACCAAATATGAGTACATATTCTTTACAAAATGGACAATTGAGTATATTCTACTTTGCCTCCATGTTATGAGTATCTAATAAAATGAGTAGGTACTCAAATGTTTTTATTCTTACTGACAAGAGTATTTAGTAAAAAAAAGTCTAGTATATACTATATATTCATTTTTATTCTTATCATCCAATGCGATTTACCAATATGTACGTAGCTTATATTTCTGTGGATATTTAATCATATTTTTGTAATAAAAATTATTTGCCCTTACTGGTATTTTAGACCTTATAGGTCTATATAGATTTCTAAGACTTTTCACGTGTATGTGTGAGTCTATACATATATATATATATATATATATATATAAAGTTTAAAATATCAGTATCTTTTGGCTAGGTTTATGTTACTTGCTATAAATCTGCAATTTGGAACCACCAGTTTCACTTCCTCCAACCATCACACTTGTTATCGGTGTGGTACAAGCACGCACACTTTTCCTCATAATAACGTATTGCGGTGTTCTCCAATTAATCGAAAACTGCTGCTCTGCGAAAGAAACTTTGCCTCCCACGCAACTCATCTGTCTGACGCCCTGTCACATAGTTCTAGGTACGTATATCAGAGGGCGAGCCACGAACCAGCGGGTCTGGAAGAAACATGAGGCTTGGGGTCACAGGTCGAGGGTTGGCAGTGGGCGTGGGAGACAACGAGCTGGGGTACTATTAAACAGGAAGCAACCCTGCTGCCGCGAATCCAATTCCAGCTGTGGATTAAGCGACCTACCATTTGCTCCACAATCCTTCGATATTCTTTTAGTAAAGTGCTTTATTCAACGAACCTGTGCACTATGTATAATAGTTAATTATCAGTCATGATAATTTTTATCATTCATCCATAATGTTCTGCCCAATGGCAGGTCTTTCGCTGCAAACCCAGCATTCTCCAGTCTTTCTTATTTTTCGCCTTCCTCTTAGTCTCCGCATAGATCCATATGCAGTAGAACTTGGTCATACCGACCTCGTTTTGTGCGACACTTCGCCTATAACGTCAAATATTCTGTGGTTCCAATTAATTCCCCATAAGACATGTACTTTTCTACCTTGCTTAATACGACAAACGTATATGCGTCTACCTCGCGTATAACGTCATTTTCAACTTCAGTTTAGAATACGCTTTTCTAAGAACCAAAGTTTTTTAAGAAATATTTTGTTGAAATCTGGTAACCTGGCATATTCTTTACTCTCTCCTCCTATCATAGATTTCTGGTATACAGGCAGGTTCCCCGTCCCATTGTCTCTGTCCAAATTCATGCGGTATTAACGGTATCTGTGTGCGGTCAGTTTCGACAGGACGTTTTCACTAAGTGCACACATTTTAGCGCAGTATGGCACTAAAAGAAAAGTTTTAACGTTGGAAGAAAAAATTAAAGTAATTCATCAAATTGAGAATGGAATTAAAAAAGCCTACGTCTATCGTGGGTTTGGCCTAATTAATTCCACAGTCCAAATTATTTGGAAGAGCAAGGATAAAATTGTTGCTGTATTTGAACAGAATGGATCGAAGGTAGGGGAGCAGTGAAATTGTAACTGAAATAATGAACATACTCGTAGAACGTAATTTGGAATGTGTGTATTGGGCAAGTAGGAGACAACAGAGTAAAATGACTGATTACCTCACTTCTAAGTAAAAAAGTTTGTTGAGTACTGAACAAACTATTTTATACATTTCATTAAGTTCATGGTAGGCTTAAAAGTGAATACATAAATCTGAAAATAAGCGTATTTAAATTTGTAATTTTTCATTTTCCACCTCATTAGACTGATAATATGAATCTCGGTTACTACGACACTCGTTTATGACAACATCATTTTTAAGGTCCCTTGGATGTCGTTATAGCTAAGTTCTACTGTATATCTTAATGTCGCCTATCATCTGATATCTTCTTCTTCCCCGAACTTTTCTGCCGTTCACCATTCCTTCCAGTGCATCCTTCGGTTGGCAGTTTCTTCTTAGCCAGTAACTTAGCAAATACAAACTTGCTTTACTTCAACACGAACGAATCTAGCCTACTCTTATTTTGATTTTCCTTCGCATTTTTCGGTGTTTTATTGTCTATGGGAATTTTTCAGGAAATGTTCTAATTTTTGTTGCATTTTTGTCCTTTTCTGATTATGAAAGTCGATTTTTTTGCGGTGTAGTCGTAGCCTATATTCGAGAACCTACTGCAGATTGTTTCATGCAGAAATTTTCCTTACGGTTGCATCATCTGCCTTGTTTTCTGATCACGTGTGTTACATGCTTCCCCCCATTCAGCGCAACAGAACAAATACTGCAGCCGCAGTGCCCTCAGTCAGAATATTGTATCTCATAAGTCATGACGTAAAAATGCCGAAACTAAAACATAGCAGACAAAGTTTTTTTTTTTTTTTTTCTGTGACAGTTGGCGACTAAATTTGGTGACAATGCATTTTCCACAAATGGAAGAATACTATTTTGTTTGTGTTTTATTATTAAAATCATGGTCTTTTTTTAAATTTTAATGTCATATTTTCAGGAATTTAAAGTCATTTTATAGGTGATTTTTCTGTGATTTCTAAATCAACTTTCGAGTGAATATAATAATAATAATAATAATAATAATAATAATAATAAAATTATAGCAGTATAAATTGAAGTATTAGACTCTAGTGTTAAATTTTAACAGCTCTAACAAGATCTTGTTTGCTCATGGATAAATAAGCTTATCTTTTTTTAACTTTTCTCGTGGCAACAAAGATTTAGGTTTAATATGCTTGTCAGCGTTATTCAATGTATTTTAAACTATATCATTGCAAAATGGCGAAAGGAAAATATAATCGGAATTCCAATTTCACACATTAAACAACTCACAATTCTACTGTTTCCAGATGACCAAATTGTAATATCCAATTCAGAAGATACCCTTTAAAAAAAGCAACATATACACTTACAAAAATAATACAAGAATACAATTTAACAATAACTGTACAGAAAAAAAAAGTTAATGGCATTTAAAGGTCAGTCAGCGATAAGAAGCAAAATTGTAATAAATAACCAAATAATCGAACAGGTAAATCAGTTTAAATATTTAGCTAATATTAATAATAAATTAAGCAATTTCATAAAGGTTACTGGAGCTATTAACAATGTGTTAAATCAAAACAAACTTTAACTACAACCCGGTTAACACTGTATAACGTACTGGATCTTCCGACTCGACTGTACGGTTGTGAAATCTGAACAATTAAGGTAAAAGGTAAAGGTGAAGATATCCCCGTAACATGCCATGAAGGCACTTGGAGGGCATGGAGGTAGAGCCCCATGCTTTTCATGACCTCGGCACTAGAATGAGGTGGTGTGGTCGGCACCACGCTCTGACCGCCTTTTACCCCCGGGAAAGACCCGGTACTCAATTTTATAGGAGGCTGAGTGAACCTCGGGGCCGTTCTGGAAGTTTGGCAACGAGAAAAAATCCTGTCACCACCTGGGATCGAACTCTGGACTTTCCAGTCCGTAGCCAGCTCCTCTACCAACTGAGATAAATCAAGAATAACTGCGGCGGAAATGAAATATTTAAGAAGAACAGCAGGTTATAAATGTAACGACTACAAAACAAATATATAAATTTTGGAAGAATTGAGAATGGCATCAGCCTCTGAAGAAATTATAAATTATAAGTCAAAGTGGATACAATATGTCAATAACAGATATCCTAGATTACTAAAAAAAGTTACACCCCGGCGGGTACAAGAAACCCTGGAAGACCACTAGAGATACTTCTCGATCTCTAATATCAGACCAGAACGGGCCTATTTGTGGCCCAACACCTTGGAGACTGCATGATGATGATGATGATATTTATGCTCTTCAGAGAATACCTATAGTCCAAGTGCCGTAGGTAATAAATCACTAGGGAGCGGATTTTTATGTGCTAAAAAATTTAAATATATTTATTTTTTATGTGTTAAGAAGTACGAAAATATTTGCTAAAGATAAAAATATATATATTTTTTAATATAACAAAAATACCTTACTTAGCTTGGAAAAAAAATGTTACTAGGTACTCACCAACCACACTTGAGTGCTAATAGTTGGCCGAGAATTGCAGTGAACAACAAAGGTCATCTCCAAATTCTCCATCACAAAATAATGCACGCCGATTATCTCTGAACAACGACTTATACTGTGAAAACGATCTTCCACATCACAGACGTCAGACGTGCATATTTAAAGAGAGGAATGTCACAAACACAAACACCGTCAATTTCACCTACAGGCACACCCTCCAATACTTGAGCAACTTTACACATTTTTTTTTTATATCCACTGTTTTTCCCAAACACATTCTGGAATTTGTCCCTTAGTACTTGTACTTGTGAACCTGGTAGCGAGTCTAGTTTAATTTTCAAGGCACGCACCTCCCTGTTTCAGAAAATGTTGGATGTTTCGAGTTTTTTTATGGTGTCACACAAAAAGCTTAGATTTGCTAATAGGAAAGCCAAATCGTTTTTTAAACAGCCATCTTTCAGTATATCTTAAAGGGAATCACAACAAGACGTATTGCCTTACTTGATGGACATGAGCTAGAGGCGAGAGATTTGTTTAAATTAAATAATGTTCATACCCCAGCTCTTATCTGTTGTGTTTAACAAACAAAGCGTGGAATGAAATCATCTTCAGCAACAATAAACATTCCTAATTATGTGTTGCAAGATCTCTCCTCCTTGACCATGTTAATTTATTCTCTAATAATAACACTGATATGCTACCTAGCAGTTCTCAGAACTTGAGGCGATACTATTACAAAAATGGATCACGGATACACCGCACAGCGCTTAGAAACACGAAGCAACCAAGAATTCTTAAAATGATAACTTATTTCTGAGTGATATAACTGATTTCGTTTTAAAATGTTTAAAAGTTCTTGTAAAAAAATATTTAAGTAAAAAAACTCCAAGATTTATGTGTTCATAGTAGATTTCCTGAAAATATGTATTTACATGATTTTTTTGTGAAAATATGTGTTTTTATGTGAAATAAAATTCGGGTTTTAAATTTGAAACTTCATGTTCGGAATTTTTAACTTTGTTAATTGTGTTTTATCACAGTCAAAAATAATATTTAATTACATAGGAATCTGCTCCTTATAAATCACTTTCCTGCAGTTTGTGCTGAGCATTGCAGTAACTTTGCACAAATCGAAGCAATGTATAGGTATGATCCATAATTTGCCTATTTAATTGGATACCTGAATGGCAGGTCTTGTGCGGGTTTGTGGGTTAAGTTGCGTGCGCTGAACACAGCTATCCATCATTATTCCCTGCAGTTTAATCACAGTGAAATAAGCCGAATTTTAATTACGTCCCTTGCTTGTGACTGATGTGATAGCGTTGTGCTGCCAAACTGCGGTCGCCTATTATGACGTCCGTAAATACAGCGTCAATAAATGAAGTGGAACGAAATTAATTAAACCTTTTATGTCTTCCCATGCCATTTCGCTTGTGTTGAGATAGTGGCATATACTGGATGGCTATAAAGCTGTTGCGAAGTAAACCATATGCAGTTTGTAGTCTCGCAATACCTCATCATTATTCAGGAATTGCTCCATTACGAGAGAACTGCAATAATTATTGTCGTATGTTTAGTTGTTCAACGACGCGGTAGTAGAGGCAGCTGGTTTTATTTCGCGTTAAAAATGTAGGTCGGATGAACAAATAAGGATTTAATAGTTTACAGTATGTCATCCATTATATAACATCATTAGCCCTCGGATTTTCAGGCTCGAATAGGATAGGCTGCAACAATTTTACCTAAAAATCTCTGGATGTATGCAACACGTGAAATTCTCGAGCGATGATGTTACCTAAAACTAGGCGCATTAAAGAACGTATGTTTCAGCCTACGCTAAACGAGCCTAAAAATCCGATGTCTCATCATACGAGTACATAGCCATATATTATACAACTGAGTATTACATTGTACACCATTTCGTATTACACTATAACACATCATACCACACATAACGTACACAATCATACGTCACTCAAGTACAGGGACATCATTTTATTTTTACTAACATTTCTAATATTAACCTGCCTATACTTTTGGCTTAAAGGTTGTGAACCGGAAACACCGTTTGCTAACCCCTTCCACGACTGGAGTTCGATGATACTGGCGTAAGATACAAACAAATCACTTTACTAGGTATAGGAGGGATGGAAAGTAGTTCGTCCATTTACGTAAAGTAGGAAATATCGCGATTTTGAGTTTGATAATTTTCATTAGGTTTTTGTTTAATCAAAATACAGTACTGTGAACTCTCGAACTGAGCTGTCCATTCGGACGTATTCATTATGCAGTGTATATTATATTGTCTACAGCACATTACCGTACAATATAGAGAATGAAGTTAAATTGAAAAATAATCATAATATGGATATTTAAACACATATTTGAAAATGATGGCCGTTCATTTCTATACAGGTTTCAGTTCTTTTGTGCATATTATCGCACTATAGGCTATTGCATCTAATTCCAGTTACCAGTTTCGTCTTTCGTACTAGTAACTCATGTTGAAATAATTCTGTACCTATTCTATAAAAGAGTACCTTACGTACTGTAAATTCAATCTTCACTTCTGCCCGATCCGAAAAGATAAAATTACTCAGACATGCTATTTACTGTCCGTCCAAGTGGTTTTGTCGCAGGGTCGTAGAAAGGGAGGAAATCACGTGACAGTTAATTATTTAACGAGGCCCTTTTATTTCAGTTATTTTAAACAGTTGTATGGGTATAATATTACGTAGACGTCCAATTCCTAACAGAAATTAATGTTTTCAGAAAAGAGCTAAGACAGCCCAGCCACAAAGGGACGGGCAGAAGTGAGTGGGGGAAACCGGGATGCGACATAGGCAAACGGACGACAGTACCTCTGCGAAAATATGATTCAATATTGAAAGCGAACATATTTCTGGAACGTACTATACTCACTAACTCAGTACTGTTTGTGTTTACTATGATCGTAAGGCGACTTTGACTGTATACGCTTGGTTCTGTGTGGAGAACGGTTGAAAGTTTACTAGTAGAGGGAGTGGGAGTGAAGTACATTCAAAAACTCAGTTACAATAAAAATTGAAGTAAAAATAAAATGATGTCCCTGTATAATCATAATAGGTCATATCATGTTTTTCATGTCACACATTATTCATCGCCATCATCTCGAAAGACGTCTCCAACCTCCGAAAGCTGGGTTCTTTGACATTTTTTTCTCGCTTTTGTGAGGATTTTTAATCACAACTAGATTTTCATAACTTGTGAGACTTACTACTCATGTACTCAGTAAAACAAAAGGCCACCACTTAAAGCAATACAGGGCAAACACAATATAAGCGACATACAAATATTCCTCATAGTAAGGAAGAAAACTTCAATCTAGCGAAGAATCTAGCATAATCAAGAAAATTTTTGTTCGGAAATGCTACTGGTTAAACCAAAGTGGAGAACATATTTCGTAGTATATTTGTTATATAATTATTCGCAATACATCATACGTAATTTATTATGCATTACATATAATTAATGTGTCATACATAGTTTATCATTTGTCATTTATATTTCATAACGCGCCTTGCATAATTTACAACGCATCATGAATCAGTTATGAGTTCTGTATGATTTAAATTTCAGATAAAGCAAAGGTAAATTATTTAGAAGAAGAGTGGATTTGACTTTTTTCATTGTTGGTAATGAATAAAAGAATTCATACTTTTCGAAGATTAGCTATGTCTTCGTTTTCCAATTTACTGAATAATGCATGAATCACAGTGCGCCCCTCGTGATTCACAATGCCTTATGAGTGCATTATTCACAATGCGTCAATCATAATTCACTATGCGTCATTTATCATTCACAATAGATCTACGTCATTCATGGTTTATATTGTGTCATACGGTTTAAAATACGTCACATATGAGTCACAATTGTTAGTATTTCACTCACACTACGCCATGTCTGATTCACATTACGCCAAGTATGGTTCACAATACATCATGCATGATTCACATAACGCCATGCTAGGTTCACATTACGGCAAGTATGGTTCACAATACGTGATATATGATTCAACATATTATGTCATTATGATGAACAATGTATCATGCATGATTCACATTACGTCATATAATTCACAATACGTCTCACATGTTTCATAATACACAATATGAATCACAAAACCTTATGCACGATTTCAGCATATCATGCATGATTCACAATACGTCATGCATGGTTCGAAATACCTTATGCATGATTTACAGCACGTCATGCATGATATTAAATACGTTATGCTTGCTTCACATTACGTCATGCATGGTTCGCAACACTCATACATGGTTCACAAGACCTCATACACGATTTCAACATATCATGCATGATTCACATTACGTCATATAATTCACAATACGTCTCACATGATTCATAATACACAATGTGATTCACAAAACGACATGCATGGCTCACAAAACCTCATGCACGATTTCAACATATCATGCATGATTCACAATACGTCATGCATGGTTCGAAATACCTTATGCATGATTTACAGCACGTCATGCATGATATTAAATACGTTATGCTTGCTTCACATTACGTCATGCATGGTTCACAACACTCATACATGGTTCACAAGACCTCATACACGATTTCAACATATCATGCATGATTCACATTACGTCATATAATTCACAATACGTCTCACATGATTCATAATACACAATATGATTCACAAAATGACATGCATGGCTCACAAAACCTCATGCACGATTTCAACATATCATGCATGATTCACAATACGTCATGCATGGTTCGAAATAACTTATGCATGATTTACAGCACGTCATGCATGATATTAAATACGTTATGCTTGCTTCACATTACTTCATGCATGGTTCGCAACACTCATACATGGTTCACAAGACCTCATACACGATTTACAACACGTTATGCATGATTGACAACACTTCATGCATGGTTCACAATACGTAATGCATAATTTACAACACGCTATGCATTATTTGCAGTATACGTCTTTATGATTGACAATAAGGCATGCATGACTCATAATTCTGAATGCATAAATAACTGTGTATGTTGGTTGTTTCATAACGAGGTGGTGCGTTACACAGAATGCGACCTGCTTAATTCATAATAAAATTCATCCAGCACAGTTCACAATTTATCCTGCATAAATCATCCTCCGACACGCACAAACCAGCTTTCGTCCTGCGTGTTTCACTTTCCGTCGTGGCACGCATATAATTTTACTCACTATGCGTCATGCTTTATTCACAATATCTTATTACTATTGTATAACGCATCATCTGTAATGTGTGATGTGATATAATTTTATAGGCATCATTGATTACAAAGTAATCGTCCATAATTCTGCCATCGTAGACCTACGTCTTAAGATACCGGTATGAACGTACAGGACAGAGAATGAATCTAGGATAAGAGTCTTTCCTGTAAAGCAGTTCGCAAGTATGGTTCCAAAGTCATGGAGAATGTAATTTTCCAAGGGAAGGAAAACCGTGGCACAGCCTCATAACGTGAATTATGTCCCTAATAAAGTTATAAACTTAAATAGCATTAATATATTTATTATGACGTCGCAGATATTTGTAACTTTGGGGGAAATACTGACCATACATTGCTTGGGTAGCGAAAAGATGGCAATGTACTGACATGATCTTGAAGTTTTCTGCTACACATAAATCACTGTTTGTGGATAAAAGGTATTTTCAATTGTCTCCATAAACTACACACATATCTGTCCCTTCCTGCTTCGTACATTTTTCTCTGCTAGTCATTTCACCTCTTGTAAATAATAATTGTAAATAATAAATGTAAATGTACGGAAAACAGTAATCGATATCGATATACATGTTTAAGCTCACATCTCTTTAATCTAACTTGGTAAGCCTCAAGTTCCCGGTCTGAAAATGTTCTGCAGAGCCTTCTCTGTTTCCTGTTTAATTTTTGCACGATTTTACTTAATTACCCTGTATAATGAAGCAATACGTTCAACAATCAAGGTCGTATCGGTAGAGAAAGTTCAGTATGTCTTTGTGGTACAGTAGAGGAGGCAAGACCTGTCCTGTGACCTTATTACGCACCGTGTCTATATCACCAATGTTTATGGAGGGGGAAGGGAAGTTTTTAGTCTGGGCTGAACTTCCATGTGTATACTATATTCGTGTAATATTAACGACCGTCACCCCTCACACGCCAAATTCTTTTTCTGATCGCTTAACCTTTCCCTTCTCGCGCAACTCACTTGTCAGGTCTCGCCTGCTGAACTATACTACGGTGATGGGAGATGTGAAAATTGAGAAATTATACTGTTTAATATCTCGGTACTTCATCTCTCTAATTAGCATAATAAACAAATATAAAGTAGAAATAATAGTGTAATTACACAAAATACTTAACCATCAAGAATTCCTAAAGTTTATAGTCTCTAAACTTAGTCATAATACATGAGAATGCTCTACAGAAAGGCGAACGAATGAACATCGCTGGAAACAAACTAATTTCAGATTATGCAGATCTCGGTTGTTTTTGTCGCATTGTTCATGCAATAGTGGAAAACACAATATGCAGTTTTGGTAGCTGTAATACATTTTGAGCTTCTCTGTATCTTAAGGATCCTCATTTTATCTCATACAGTACAAATTTCCGCAGAACGTCTCCTCTCTTTATCTCTATCCGAAGCCGAATTTACATCTCTTTGACTTACTATGCTGTAATATACATGCCTGGGTCGTCTTAGAATTGTCTGCTATAGGCTGTGAAAATTGTTCCGCACTGCCAGTTTGTTTCGACCAGAAGAGAAACCTTTTCTCGCCATCGGGTTCCATGAGAACTCTGTATTTTAATTCGCGGACGCGATGCGTATGCTAAATTGCACTATTCGCTGGTGTGGAAGTAGCCATTGCTGGAATACAATTTATTATACATGAGGACTGCGTGTGTGTGTCTGCATAAATGAGCTGTAAGGGTGTACACGTTCATATATATCATACAATCCCATATCCTGTTTCAATTCTAGGATCTAGAAGTGTGGCTATTGCTTATAACGAAATTATGGGCAAACATTCGTATACCCCGAGATTTTGTCTTAATTGACGTTAATTATTTCACTGCAGTTCATATCGTAACTGCTGTATTAGACATCTCTACCTTCAAAGCTTTCACAACGAAGTTCTTCATAAAAATAGGGATATCATAACAATTTATCCTACGGCACGAAGTAGGGTTCATCAAAACATACAGTATATCCTATTGAAAAACGAGGGACACCACAACAATGTGTTAGACGGCAGAAAGATAGGTCATCACAACTTAAGTTACATTCTACGGGCACAGTAGGGACATGGCAACAATTAATCCTACGGAATATACATAAACAGCAATAAACTACATGGAACGAAATAGGCACATCACAATTTTAATCTTACTGAGTACACACATCACAACAAAAAAATTCTACGGAACAGATTGGACAGATCACAACAATAAATTCTGCGAAACAAAATATAATACCATAAAAGTATCTACGGAACACAATAAACAGATAACAAGAATATCTACAGAACACAATAAGCACATCACAACAGTGACTACGGAACACATTAAGCACATCACAACAGTATCTACGGAACACAATAAGGATATCACAACAGTGTCTACGGAACACATTAAGCAAATCACAATAGTATCTACGGAGCACAATAAGCACATCACAACAGTGACTACGGAACACAATAAGCACATCACAACAGTGACTACGGAACACATTAAGGATATCACAACAGTGTCTACGGAACACATTAAGCAAATCACAATAGTATCTACGGAACACAATAAGCACATCACAACAGTGACTACGGAACACAATAAGCACATCACAACAGTGACTACGGAACACATTAAGGATATCACAACAGTGTCTACGGAACACATTAAGCAAATCACAATAGTATCTACGGAACACAATAAGCACATCACAACAGTATCTACGGAACACAATAATCACATCACAACAGTATCTACGGAACACAATAAGTATATCGCAACAGTATCTACGGAACACAATAAGCACATCACAACAGTATCTACGGAACACAATAAGTATATCACAACAGTATCTACGGAACACAATAAGCACATCACAACAGTATCTACGGAACACAATAAGTATATCACAACAGTATCTACGGAACACAATAAGCACATCACAACAGTATCTACGGAACACAATAAGTATATCGCAACAGTATCTACGGAACACAATAAGCACACCACAACAGTATCTTCGGAACACAATAAGCACAACACAACAGTATCTACGGAACACAATAAGCACACCACAACAGTATCTACGGGACACAATAAACACATCACAATAAAATCTAAGCACATCACAACAGTATCTACGGAAAACAATAAGCACATCATAACATTATCTACGGAATATAATAACCACGAAACAACTATATCTATGGAACACAATAAGCACACCACAACAGTATCTACGGAACACAATAAGCACATCATAACAGTATCTACGGAATATAATAAATTAAACACGTCACAACTGTATCTACGGAACACAATAAACACATCACATAACATTATCACATTATCTACGGAATACAATAACCACGAAACAACTATATCTATGGAACACAATAGCACATCATAACATTATCTACGGAATACAATAACCACGAAACAACTATATCTATGGAACACAATAAGCACACCACAACAGTATCTACGGAACACAATAAGCACATCATAACAGTATCTAATATAATAAATTAAACACGTCACAACTGTATCTACGGAACACAATAAGCACATCATAACAGTATCTACGGAATATAATAAATTAAACACGTCACAACTGTATCTACGGAACACAATAAACACATCACAATAAAATCTAAGCACATCACAGCAGTATCTACGGAACACAATAAGCACATCACAACAGTATCTACGGAACATAATAAATTAAAGACGTCATAACTGTATCTATGGAATACAATAAACACATCACAATAAAATCTAAGCACATCACAACAGTATCTACGGAATACAATAAGTACATCATAACATTATGTACGGAATACAATAACCACGAAACAACTATATCTATGGAACACAATAAGACATCACAATAATATCGAAAGACCAAATCATAATGCTCAAGAATTGGCCACTTCAATCTACATTAGACGTTCACTAGTAAGGGGGATCTTTGATCACGTGGTTGACATGGTGAAATCCAGTTACTCAACACAAAAAAGGTCCAACACTACCAAGGAATCAAGCCTTCTTGTACGAAAGGGGACCTGTAGCTACATGTTACTATTTGTGGCATAAGTGTGAAAACAACAAACTAAAAGGTCTTTTCAATGCTGATAGGAATAGTATTGAAATAAGTAGCTAATGCTGCTACTCAACTAAATCCTCTCTTTATGCGTATTGGGTTTCATGTCTGAAGCACGGTTATATGATACATCTTAACGAACAGTATCTGAAGTTTATAAAAAGCTATTTTTTCCGTTCATAGTTTAGGAAACTCTAGACCTTATTCCAGCGGAAGTTTCACGGCTTCGACAGTGACGAGCTGCTCTGCAAAACAAACAAATCTCAAGACGGGTCGGTGAACGAGGCTGCTGCGAGTTCTCCCACGCCACGCTGCATTGTCAAGAAGCTACGGGCAGCCCCGGGCCCGCCGGAACTAATTAAAGAGCGATGAAATGTAAACACGACATTGCAACTTTCAATCTTCAACCAGACAATTTAGATTTTTGTTACTTCTATGACAGTTTGCAGTAGTTGCACAAGGTTGACTAAATATTAAATAATATAATAATACAATTGGGTGGTTTAAATATTCATGCCGTAGAAAAGAATGTATAAAATTAAATGGAGCTCGAACAGTTGTAAGGATAAAACTTACATTAATAGTATCATATAAGGTAGGCCACCAAAGGAGAACAAAGAGGTAGAATTTAAGCTAAGAAGGATTCAATCCGTCATTGGAACTAGAATCCGGTGTGGCTTAGTGGATAAAGCGTAAGCACGTACAGCTGAAAACCTGGGTTCGAGTCCCGGTGCCGGAGAGAATTTTTCTCCGTTCTACTCATTCTTCACCGTATGGTAATGCAGAATTCCTGCATGAAAAATATCATTTATGTACTTTAGTACATCATTAAAAAAATAGATGGATTTATTTAGTAATATTATACATACAGGTTTTTATATTATCATAGTTTTCTCTAAAATCCAATGCACGGGTCTTCTGACCGTACGTGCTTTGTACCTAAAACAAGTCCTACTTTGTAGGTTCCCCCCCCCCCACCTATGATTATATCCAACTACTCTCTAAAAGAACACACATTAAAATGAAAATGGCACAAAACATATTATATAATAAATCCTAACCTAAAACAAACATAAAAGTTTGTAGTTGGGTAGGTACTATTATCCTTTCCTCAGTTCGTGTCACAAACTTCAACAGCTGAAGTTCTAACCTTTCTCACCTTCAAGAGGAACAAGCCAATCTTTTGTTCGTATTCTCTATTCCCCATGAGGTCAAGGCATGCAAGCGAACTCCTATTCTGACTTAGCATCGAGGGTGGTAGATATTTTCTCAGTATATGTTCCAATTCGACACACTGTAATAAAATATGTTTATAGGAGTCCTTTTCTCTGCAAATCGGACAAAGGCGCTCTCCTTCTTCGTTGACAATTTTATTACCCTTCCATGCCCCCAATCTTAGCCACGCTAAACCTGCTCTGCTGTCTTTGTTACAAAAATTTATGTAGTCACACCTCCCCCAGATAAGCATGAGATCTTATTGTAAATGTAGTGAGGAGTTTTCCGAACATTGGAGCTCAATCTCTTGCCTCTCGATATCAATTAAACGCATCTTCACATTACCCCATACATTCCTCCTGTTATTCTCACCTTTCTCCCACACCCATCTTATGCCTATATGATGCAGCCCCCTCTGCAGTTTATAAACCCACCCCTTTTCCCAATCCTCTCTTTCTTGAACTTTGTAGCAAATCGACCGCAGAAGCAACTGATCCCTAAATATAATTTTTAACCAGTATAGTAGTATCACCCGAGTTGAATTCGAGAAAACAAACAATTCAAGGTATCGAAATGGATCGATATAGCCTACGTAATAACCGTGGCGATAGGTATATCCAGGCCGTTGTAACCAAGGGTTGTAACCTTGCACTTGACAGTTGTAATTTGAGTTTGCAACCCTTCCAATGAAAAAGAAGAAGAACGTTGTGCAGTAGCCTTCTGAACCAATCGGAACATAGTTTTTTTATCACATGTTCCTGCTGTTACGCGAAGCGCTGTTGTGTTGCCAGGTTTCTGTATGCTGTGTTACAATAGAAGAGGCAAGTCTTGTCCTGTGACCTTATCATGTGCCGTGGCTATATCATCAATGGGTATAGAGGGAGAAGATAAGTTATAGTCTGACAATGAGATGAACTTCCGTGTCAGTATATTCGTATAATATTAACCATCATGAAACAAACTCTCTTTTTGATAGCTCATTCTTTCCCTTCTCGCACAACTCACATGCCAGGTCTTTTCTAATTTCCTTGTATCAAGAATAAGGAGAAAATGATATTTTGTTAAAAATTACTACTGTTCGGATCATTTCACATGAAAAATTAGTTAATGAAATTTTATAATTATAAATTAATTTAATCAGTACTAATTACTTTGGAATGCACGTTTTTCTGATACATTATATGAAACGGACAAAAAATAAAAATTCTATCATTCTCAAATATCATGCAAAAAGTTATAGCCATGGGTTTTTGAAATATTGGTACTTGTATATAACTTTGTTTGAATTTTTGTGTACATTTTTATCCAGGATTAAGATTTTTATTGTGAACAAACTATTTCACTAATTTCAATGTACTTTTACAATATTTATTCAATCTACTATGATAAATGTACATAAAAAGTTTCATTTAGATATCGTTAATATTTCCAGATAAGTGTGGATGTATGCACCAATCTGAAACTGGTAATAGATCACGAGGAGAGATTTGAAAAATCTAAATACGTTTTTTTCTCTAACATTCGCCGCTTTAGAGGTAATCGTTATGTTTATGTGAAGGATTTGGCAACATCACGGCTGCTGCAATAACTCTAAGGAAGCGTGGTCTGCACTCTTTACCATCCCCTCCCTCTCTTTTTATACTAAGTCGGTAACACGCGACCTGCGCTGTGATGCGAGATTTATTTGAACTATTTTCGCAATTCAATTTAAATTTATGGCTAAACGATTTAATTTGCAAAAGAAGATTTAAGACATTAAGTGTGCTATGCATAGACATTTCGCTAGCTCGCGCTACGAGTGTGCTAAACTAGCCCCGGCTATCGACTGATTACTTGTACAGGATTCATATCTTTTCATATCGATAACACTGGTTTATGAATACGAAAAACGTTAGTTCGCTGATTATCCACCGGAAGCCCGCGCTAAGAATGTCTATGAATATGGCCCAAACTATTCACATTATTTTTACCTATCTGCTTGTATAACAATCAGCCATTTCCCTTGGGGCCATTACCGCAATAGAGCGCTGCAAACATTGGGCAAAGATTATGTTTTTACTGCATAACGGTGCTTCATCGAAGGAAAACTGTTATACAAGTTTTGTTATACAGTATTTAACATGTAGAATCACCTCTTAAAATATACATATAACTTATATCATTCATTCATTCATTCATTCATTCATTCATTCATTCATTCATTCATTCATTCATTCATTCATTCATTCATTCATTCATTCATTCATTCATGCATTCATTCATTTAGTGTTCTGCCCAAGGGCAGGTCTTTCACTGCAAACCCAGCTTTCTCCAAGCTTTCTTATTTTCTGCCTTCCTCTTTGTTTCCTCATATGATCTATATATCTTAATGCCGTCTATCATCTGATATCTTCTTCTACCTCGAACTCTTCTCCCATTCACCATATATATATATATATATATATATATATATATATACTGTAGGGTAAAGGGTAGTAATATTGTGATACTAATAATACTATGATAGTTCTTTTTGAGAATTTTTTACAATTTTACTGAGCGAGAGGAAGATCGGTTTTTTGCGTCAACGTTTTAAGGCAGGGCTGGGCAGCAAGAGCGGATTCTACTCTCTCACGAGGAGCCATATGATTTCTCTTCATCCCCTTTCTTCCCCGCCGAACACCGCGCATCGTTGATTCCGTGACAGATGAATATTAAGCATCCCTGTGTAGAGACTGGTTCCGCTCTCGATGCCCAGCCCTGTTTTAAGGGAATGTTCGTGGACAAGTTTCTGCAGAAAACCGGTCCTTCTCTTGCTCAGTAAAATTGTAAAAAAATTCTCAAAAAGAACTATCATAGTATTATTAGTATCACAATATTACCAATTTTTACCCTATATATGTAGGCTATGTAGAATGTAGAAACCTCGCGTCTGGGTGACCTTAATAAAACATTTTTGTTTTAGTACCCTCTACTAGATTCGTTTGTAACGTTAGTTCTGAATCATTCTTTACAACTTGGTGGAAATGGCTTTAAGAAATTATACAATCTGAGTTATCTAAGGAATTATTTTTGTGTAACTTTACGTTATCTAGATTATTGATGAATTTCCTTTCTAATTTTGTTGCTGTTATTTTGTCCTTTTCTTATAGCGTTTGCTGTTTTTCTTGAGGGAATCTCAGCTGTACATGTTCAAGTACTGAATTCAACTCACAGTACCGCATAGTTAGTTCTGTCGTACGTTGAATCATTATCTGCACTATGAAATACGAGCATTTTCCTTACCCTAGAGTTCGGTCTTGACAGTGAACAAAGTAATCTTAAACTTAATTTGGATTATATCGTCTCGCAATTAAATTGGTTAACCTCTACTCTGTGAATTATGAAGTTTCCTTCTTGCGAGGTTCTCCAAGGTGTGTCGAGGAAATTCATATGCGTTGCGGTGTTGAGGGTTTATAAAATTTTGCGAAAACTTCCCCTTCCCCTGTGAGTTATGGCGACGAGGTGTATCCGTTGCGAGGTGTGGTTCATTAGTCCTCCGCGCCGGTTTGATAGATGCGACGTCAGGGTTATTGTTAAAGTAGGGCAGCCCCTGTGAAGGACCTCTCTTTCATTAGCATCCCAGCTTCTTGCCCGTCTCCTTTGAAGACGAAGACAAGGGGAGCTTTGTGGAGGAGAGCCGGCTGGCACTTTTGTAATGCCCGGCAGCCATGTTGCTTCCTGGGGGTGATGTAATCCCTTTGCAGGAGAAGTCACCATGAGTGGCGGATCTTAGGAAATTATCTTTTTTTTCCCTCACCATCTCTCTCACTCTCTCCGTTCTCCTCATCTCCCAGGTCAAGATGATATGGATAAAACTCCTTCATCTTACTAACCTCAACTGAAGGATGACTACCCAAAGATCTTTGTGGTTTCCATCTGTCGTAGTGTAATGCCTCGGCATTTAAAATGTTGAGTTAAACCTGAGGCCTGTCTCCTGAGTAGCGATTAATTTTTTTAATACAGTCTTTAATTAATCCATTCTTCTACTTCCTCGTCTCTTTCTCCAGCTATTTAATGCCGCTCTTTTCTTTCCTTTTAAACGATGATTGACGTTTATCTACGTGCATTCGCTAGACACAAAATGTAAATCATACTGGAGTATAAATTGTTAAATTCCGATAACTCAGTACCTGTAAAAGATAGACAAAACAAAATAATAATAATAATAATAATAATAATAATAATAATAATAATGATAATAATAGGATGTAGATTATCACCCATTCTGTTTATTATTTATACGAACCGAATAATTACTCATCCTCTTTCACAATAGCCCTGCCAAGACTCTGGAATTCGCTACCTGCTAGCATCAGGGACTGTCGAAATAAAATTGAATTCAAACGCAAACTTACTAGGCACTTGGTCAGTAATTGATTTCTTGTAAATAGTTTCCTTAATCTATCACGAAATATTTCAATATCCAGTAATTTCATCACTATACAATTTTGTTGTTATAGGTTTAATTTGTATTACAGTAAATATAAAGTATTCTTTGTTTTCTATGATAAATTATCTAGCTTCAATTAATCAGGTAATCTTTTCGTACTTTGATTTTTATTGTAATTGTAATTGTAAATTTAATACTAATTGTAATTTTATTTGTAATTGTAATTGTAAATTTAATACAAACTCTAATTTTATTCTTCATATTATAGTTGGAATCTCCTGGTAGAGGGGCAGAGAAGTCCTGACGGCCTTATCTCTACCAGGTTAAATATATACTAATACTAATACTAAAGAGTGGAAGCAAACTTGCCATGGATATATACAAATTAACAGACACCTTAAATTGGATTCAATTCTCTTTGCAGATGATTTGGTATTATTAGCACTTTCAGAAGACGACCTCCAAAGGTCAATATATAATTTTCAGTAACTAGCAACCACATACAATATGGAAATTTCAACAGATAAAACAAAAATTATGGCATTCTGTGGGAAATATCCAATACAAAGTAAAATTTGTCTCGATAATAAAATATTAGAAAGATGTAATAGCTTTCCATATTTAGGTTACAATCTTTCCATTTTTGAAGAATTGGACATATCACAGAAAATGAATAAATACACCAGAGCTATGGGCTTTATAAATAGTGTGATGAAACCATCCTTGGTTCAGAAACACACCCGCATACGGCTCTACAACACATTGGCACGACCGATGCTCAGCTATGGCAGCGAAGCATGGGCACTGAGGAAAGCAGATAAAAGCAGAATAACGGCTTTTAAAATGCGATTCATGCAAAGAACAGCGGGCTATACTAAATGGGATCTGAAAAGAAATTGTGAAATTTTAAAGGAACTAAAAACTCAATCAGTTTTAGATTACATTGTTCAATACCAGTCTAATTGGAAACATCATTTGGAAGGAATGAGTAATAGTAGACTCCCAAAGGCAATTTATAATTATGTACCACATGGCCAAAGATCTGTGGGTCGTCCTGCTAAGAGATGGCGTGAAAATTTTATGTGAGACCGTAACAAGTCTTGTGGCCTAATATTTGTCAGGCAGAAGAAGACGAAGATAATAATAATCCGTGGCGCTACTGCCCTTTAAGAGCCCAGACCGATCAGCCGGCTGCTGGCTTCATGTCCACATGCCGAAGCAGAGGTGGACGATCATCCAAATCAGAATGGAGGTATCGTGTGATTAGCACGATGATCCCCCCCCCCTTCCCCCAGCCGTTAAACTCACATTCGTAACCAGATTTCGCTACCTATCAATTTCAATTCTTTTCGTGAGATGTAGCAGCTGGAAGTTCCAGAGTGCTGCATTGGAGTTAAATCGCTCGCTTGAACTCGGTCGAGTGTCGCACCCTCGAGTGAGATACGATCAGTCGTGATACGCTCGTAATAAATAGAAGCACAGTACAAGGTCATCTGACCGACATGTCTTATCTTGTATGGAAGGCGACAGATAAGATACACATATGTTTTGCTCACACGGTAAAAATAAGGCTTTATTTTCTGTGTTTATGACAAACGTTTAATGGAACAGTCAATGGAAGGTACCATAACAGGAACATGAAGTTAAAAATAAAATAGTATGAAAAACTTCGATATACAATTATTATTGCTAAATAATAATTAATCAATATTTGATTTACCATATATATAATATGATAGGTCCATATATAGTGTTCCGCCTATATACTGCGACAATGTAAAAACGTGTCACAAAATATTATTGATATAGCAGTAGATTAATAACAATATTAGTACAGAGATAATGTCACAGAAAATATAATAAAACGAATAATCATGCTGCACAACTGTTACAGACGCAAAGATTGATACACTAATTATTATTATTATTATTATTATTATTATTATTATTATTATTATTATTATTATTACTAGAAAACTTGATACAGTTCTTGCATTATCGTGATTGTGTTCTCCGTTTATAATAATTACATTTACATCCAATAACATCTATCAGATGTGCAAAAACAAAATCACTCCAGTGTGGGGGGGGGAGGGGAAAAAAAGATTTACCTACAACATTTATATTACATTTTAAAGCAAGTTTTGTAGTTGTTGTACTATGGAGAGGTTAATTAAACACTACAAAGTTTTGAAATGATAAATATCTATGATGTTAATTACTACACAGTTCATCACTGTAACAAGAACGAATGTCTAACGCTTGGCTTATACCGTTCGAAGATTTATCGCTCGTGACAATTTTACCCATCATGCATGTGAGCTACCTATCGGATTATCCTATGAACTACTTGGCGCTCGAGCGAAAACGTCCGGTGCAGACCTCTGGCTGGAACACAAAATATTGTATCCAACTTGAAATGAGAACTTGAAACTCTGTTATTACGAATCCTATATGCTCATGAGATATAGATGAACCTTATGTGAAGGTTGCATTTATCACACTACAGAGTAATAATGTGTCTGCATTTAAAACCATACAATTAAAAGTATTATTATTTCAAACGTTGGACAAAACAGTGGCGAAACACAAATCTACGTTCATTGACACGCGAATACATACAGTTCCCCATCTTTCTCCTTCATGCAACAATTCAGAGACTGACATATTCAAGTTGTGTGATACGTCAATCTGCTGTAATTGAATTTTATTGTTTTGTGTGCTGTCATTAATTACATGCGGCCGAATGCAAACCACGTATTAATAAGACTAATGAGTGAGATGTTATATAGCTTGTACCAGCTACAAGTGAGAATTATTGAGGGGGTTGTATAGTATGCTAATGAAAGTGTGCAACCTTTGTTAATGAAGTTGATTGACCTGTTGTTGCAGTAACTATTTTTTTTTTTTCATTTCCGTAAAATCGGTTCGAATGAAGGCCGTGGATCAAGTGGTAGGAGCGTTCGCTTGTTCATCCGAAGTTGAGTTCGGGCATGGGTTCCATTCCAGGTTAGGATGATTACCGTAAACTGGGTTAAACTTGACCGCAAAGAAAAATAAATATAATCGTGATATCAAATACACTAAATATATATTTAAAGTTTATTATTTTTTTCTCCAATTCTTAAGTATTTTTTATAATTCTAGGTCACAATAAATTAGAGCTAATATCATGATGCAATTTGGCTTCAGGAAAGGAAAAGATACCAGAGATGCAATTGGACTGCTACGAATAATCGGCGAAAGATACCTAGAAAAGAATAAAGAAGTGCATGTACTATTTTTGGACATAGAAAAGGCGTTTGACAGAGTGGATTGAAATAAACTGATGGGGATCCTAAAAAAAATTGGTGTTGATTGGAAACAGAGGAGCTGTTCAGTAATCTTTATATGAAACGACGGCTCAAAGTCAGGCTGGAGAAGAAATGGCAAAAGGAAGTGAAATAGGAAGAGGAGTACGTCAAGTTGCCCCTTATCACCTACCCTGTTCAACCATCTAGCCTACTTGGAGGATTTAGTGAAGAATTGTTTTCAGAACATGGGAGGAGTGACAGTAGGAGGAAGAAGAATAAAGTGCATAAGATTTGCTGCTGATATCGCGTTGTTAGCAGAAGAGATGATACTAATATATATGTTTCTGGAAATAAATGACAGCTGTGAGCAGTATGATATGAAGATAAATGCAAACAAGACGACAACTATGGTTGTCGGAAGAAAAATAAAGAAGATACTTGAGAATTCTAAATGAGACAGTAGAGCAAGTGGACAGCATCAGATACTTGGGTGTACTATAAGCAGTAACATGAGTTGCTGCCAGTAAGTCAAAAAGGATAGCAATTGCAAAAGAAGCTTTTAACAGAAAAAGCATCTTGTACGATCCTCTGGAAAAAGAAGTAAGGAAGAGACTAGTGAAGTGCTTTGTGTAGAGTGTGGCATTGTATAAGGCAGAAACATGGCCATTACGATGAAGTGAAGAGAAGCGAATAGAAGCATTTGAAATGTGGGTATGTAGAAGAATGAAGCGTGTGAAATGGACAGACAGAATAAGAAACAAAGCTGTGTTGGAAAGAGAGGGGGAGGAAAGAATGATGGTAAAACTGATCAGTAAGAGGAAAAGGAATTGGCTGGGTCACTGGTTGAGAAGAAACTGCCTACTGAAGGATGCACTGGAAGGAATGGTGAACGGGAGATGAGTTGTGGGCAGAAGAATATATCAGATGATAGGCACATTAAGATGTATGGATCATATGCGGGTACATAGAGGAAGGCAGAAAATAGGAAAGATTTGAGAATTCTGGGTTTGCAGTGAAAGACCTGCCCTTGGGCAGAACACTGTGAATGAATATCATGATCTAAATATTTTTGTGGTCAGGTTTATCCCAGTTTATGGTACTTGGTTGGCTTTTTCTCGAGACTTTCCGTAACTGTAAAGCGTTAGTCAGGTAATCACATGGCGAATACTCGAATAGTAGTTACAGCGTCGTTAAATAACGTAGACCTACAAAAAATTAAGGCCGTAATTTGTTTAGCAATTTGTGATGGAATTAAATTTGGGGTTTCCATTAGAATTTATGGCAGATATATGAATATTCTGCAAAATTAAACGATAAATGTCATTAGTTGACCAACCCTAATGAAATTGTTATTATGCCGCTGGAACTCGGCTGTCATGAATGTGGTTGTTATTTCTATTCCGTGTAATGGGGGAAACAGTGACATTTCGAAAAGCGTTGTTAGAAATAATTCCCCTATTCAGAGCTTTCATTTTTTATGAACCATAGCATAGTTGTGATTGCAGCATTCTCAATGTAGTATTCATGAGATCATTATTACTGTCGTTATAACCACTGCTAACACCACCAACCCCTCCATCACAAAGACCACCACTGCTGAAGACCACCACTGCTGAAGACCACCACTGCTGAAGACCACCACTGCTGAAGACCACCACTGCTGACAAATAATAATAATAATAATAATAATAATAATAATAATAATAATAATAATAATAACTTAATATTCCGTTCGTACTTTTCTACCCCAGAGCAGGTCTTTCTCTGCAAACTCAGCTTTCTCCAATCTTTCCTCTTTTCTGCCTTCCTTTCTGTATCCCCATATGATCCATAAATCTTAATGTCTATCATCTGATTTCTTCTTCTGCCGCGAAATCTTCTTCCGTTTACCATTCCTTCCAGTGCATCCTTCAGCAGACAGTTTCTTTTCAGCCAGTGACCCAACCAATTCTCTTTTCTCTTCCTGATCAGTTTCAACATCATCTTTCTTCAACCACCCTTTGCAACACAGCTTCATTTCTTATTCTCTCTGTCCATTTCACACGTTCCATTCTTCTCCATATCAATATTTCAAATGCTTCTCTTCATTTCGTCGTAATGTTCATGTTTCTGTTACGTACAATGCCACACTGCACACATAGCACTTCACTACTCATCCTAATAATAATAATAATAATAATAATAATAATAATAATAACAATGGTAGTGATGATAATAATAATGATAGTTATGATAAAGATGATAAAAGTAAGAATAATAATAGTAGTAATAATGATAATAATAATAATAATAATAATAATAATAGTAATGATAGTATGATAATAATAAGAATAATAATGATAGTGATGATGTTTGTTATTTAGTCGACTGCCCGAAGACAGATCAGAACCTTACAAGTGATACTAAGAAGACATCACTTATGGGGCAACTAGGTCAGGAGATAATGTGGTAGGTGATCAATTCCTGTCACCCTCCATTGCATACATCGTCGACTAATTACATATTACACTAGTCAGACTTCAGATGCATAGCTACAAACAATTGTTCTTCCTTTGACATATCGTGAATTGAGATGTACTGCCTGATACTGATTAGACCACGGCGCTCAGGCGCGGGACAATAATAATAGCCCAATACCTAAGGACCATGGCTGGCCAGTTGACTGCTCGCCTCTTGTACACATGCCGCAGCAAAGGTATACGATCATCCAATCAAGACGTAAGTGTCGTGTGATCAGCACGAGGATACCCCCAACTGTTATAGCTGACTCGCAGAACTAGATTTCGCTACCTGCCATAGCTTCCTAATCATTCGGTGCATACAGACTCGAACCAGCGCGCATTCGATAACGCGAGTCCTATCCAGGATGTCTTAGGCTACGACGTTATGGCGCGGGACAATAATACTGGTACTACCACTGTTATTGCTTCTATATACTACTGATACTATTACTACTATTAGGGCCTACTGCTGCTACTACTGCTACTATTACTACTGCTGCTACTTACTTACTGGCTTTTAAGGAATCCGGAGATTCATTGCCGCCCTCACATAAGTCCGTCATCGGTCCCTATCCTGAGCAGGATTAATTCAGTCTCTATCATCATATCCCACCTCCCTCAAATCCATTTTAATGTTATCCTCCCATCTAGTACGTCTCGGTCTCCCCAAAGTACTTTTTCCCTCCGGCCTCCCAACTAACACTCTATATACATTTCTGGATTCGCGGATACGTGCTACATACCCTACCCATTTCAAACGTCTGGATTTAATGTTCCTAATTATGTCAGGTGCAGTTCTGTGTTGTGTAGCTTTCTCCATTCTCCTGTAACTTCATCCTTTTAGCCCCATATATTTTCCTAAGCACCTTATTCTCAAACATCCTTAACCTATGTTCCTCTCTCAAAGTGAGAGTCCAAGTGTCATAACCATACAGAACAACCGGTAATATAACTGTTTTGTAAATTCTAACTTTCAGATTTTTTGACAGCAGACTAGATGACAAAAGCTTCTCAACCGAATAATAACAAGCATTTCCCATATTTATTCTGCGTTCAGTTTCCTCCCGACTATCATTTATAATTGTTACTGTTACTCCCAGGTATTTGAATTTTTTCACCTCTTCAAAGGATGAATTTCCAATTTCTTTTTAAAGTATTATTTGTTTTAGTTGACTTTTTGCTAACGTTTAATGTTGCAGTGTTTTTATAATAATATGTCGTACATAAATTATACATTCCAAAATGTTATAATATATTTTGAAAGTTTCAGCTTTCACTTAGATTTATGAACTCTAGTTCTGAGCATTCGCGAGGGACGTATTGATCATAGCGTCAAACATACAACGGATATGATTTTGTGCTGTTTGAGGTTCTTGACTTGCTGCCAATTCAAAATGAATGACTGGTTGGATAGACAACAAAGGTCGGGACGGGAACTGTGATGTTGTGATTCGATTGCGAAACATGGTGATATAGTGACACATTCATATTCTGCCCATGTAGAATTATTCGAGTGCTGTTTCCACAAATCGCAAAACACACTACGGTACGATAAAACTGTCTGACATACAGATCTGTTTACATCAGTGAGTGTACATTTCTGCTCGTAAAGTATCGGAAATTGTTTGCGACATTAATGGGCACGTGGAATGAAACAGAAGTTTGTAATAAACTGCGTAATTAACTACTTTTGACAGCATTCGATTTCTAGAATGATTTATGCCTTCACTCAGCGGATGTGACAGCTCCAAGCATTGTAAAAGAAATTATCTTCATTATTCTGATTTCCTCTTAAACTAATTTTACTCCTTAGTATTATTATACTTCCTAATATGTATCTTGGTTTTTTGAGAGAGATGCAGAATTGAGATTAGAACCGGTTTATGTTCAACCGGTCACATAACATCAGAACCGGTTTATGTTCAACCTGTCACAGAACATTTATGTTCGACCGGCCACAGAACATCAGAACCGGTTTATGTCTGGCCGGTCACAGATCAGAACCGGTTTATGTTCGACCGGTCACAGGACATCAGAACCGGTTTATGTTCGACCGGTCACAAAATATTAGAACCGGTTTATGTTCGACCGCTCACAGAGCATCAGAACCGGTTTATGTCTGGCCGGTCAGAGATCAGAACCGGTTTATATTCGACCGTTCACAGAACATCAGAACCGGTTTATGTTCGACCGGTCACAAAATATCAGAACCGGTTTATGTTCGACCGTTCACAGAACATCAGAACCGGTTTATGTTCGACCGGTCACAAAATATCAGAACCGATTTATGTTCGACCGGTCACAGAACATCAGAACCGGTTTATGTTGGACCGGTCACAGAACATCAGAACCGGTTTACGTTCGACAGGTCAGAAAACATCAGAACCGGTTTATGTTCGACCGGTCACAAAATATTATAACCGATTTATGTTCGACCTGTCACAGAGCATCAGAACCGGTTTATGCCTGGCTGGTCACAGATCAGAACCGGTTTATGATCCAACGGTCACAGGACATCCGACGAGGTAGAGCATCCGACCGAATGTTGGAACTTAAGGCGGTTAACCCTAATGTTTTTCAGGCTAGACAGAACATCAGACACCGACTATTTCTGACTAGACAGACGGAGTTAACAATTGAAGGATATTTACTTTGTCTAATTAAAGAAAAAGTGTTTAATTGAAATAGGCCTATAGTTGATTGCATTCTTGAATACATTTTAGCTGAGTTTGTTTTTTTGAACTTTGCATTAATGAACAAATGAACACCGGTAATAGTAAAGGAAATAAAGGATAATGCGTGATGTAAAATGTAATAGAGTATGTAAAAAAATTAAAAAATATAATTATAATTAATTACAAAACAAAAGAGCAAATAAAAACATACGTTCCATTGTAATCTTTATACCTTAAACTTAAAATGTAGGCTATAACTAAAAAAGTAGCTGTTCATATATGCTTTTAATTACTCTGAGTAGATGCATTATTATTTCACTAAAATAAAACATTTTTATAACGATGGAATGTTATTTTTAACAAATAAAATAATAAGTACTTTCAGGCTCATGGTGGATGTAATTCTAAGCTGAATTGTTGCTCCTGACGATACCCGACTGTAATAACTGGATAGTTCAGTGTGGTCTTCCTTTTATATCGCAGAGCCGTCCACCAACAAAGAGAGCGAACGAAACAAATTTAACTTTGGTTAAACCGAACTCAGAGGCACTCCTTAAGACGGAAGAGCTTAGCATATTGCCTACGGAACCAGGCGTTCAGTAGCTATGTATTAGAGTTGGGTCGATTCGTGAACGAATCGTTCATTCGAACGACTAATAATAAAGAATCGTAAGAATCGATTCGTGGTATCAACGAATCGTCGTTCAAAAGAATCGTAACGAATCGTCGTTCAAAAGAATAGTAACGAATTGACATGGTATCGTAACCCACGATTCTATTTACTTGTTTGATGTAACCTGTCAGCGGACATTTCCGAACCGTGCCGAGTGCTCCCGAGCGAGAGTGAAATCAAAATACTTCATTTGTTAAGTGTGAAAAATAATGAACACGAATCTGAAATTTGCATAGTTAAATAGAGATGTAATGCAACAAATGTACTTCATAATAAGGTTCAGTTGATAAATTATAATTTAGAAACATTATCTTGGGTAATTTTGTAGACTAATGGAGGTCATGCTGAATGGTTCCAGCCAATGAGAAAGAGACAATCCAATGTCTCGCCTCTTATGCCATTTATGAGAGAGATGTAGAATGTTTTTGTTCTACGCGTGGTTTGCAAAGGAAAGTGTCCTCTAAGTCGTTCGTTGACGAATCGTTGGAATAGCAGAGTAGGAAGAATCGTGAACTCGTTGATGATTCAAAAGAATAGTTGGAATCGCAGACTGAGAAGAATCGTGAACGAATCGTTAGAATCGATTCGTAATGTATGATTGAATCGTTGGAATCGACTAATGAAAAAGAATCGTGTTGCCCAGCTCTACTATGTATAGCCTTCCATTTTTCCCAACCGGTTTTACACGACCCTATTTCTAATTACGAGCCCTACCATGTCTTAGTGATCTTTATCCTTGATGAGATCCATCGCGAACAGCACAATCAATCTTGTCAGTCGATATCCTTATTTGTGTTGATCCGATTCCTTTCGGCTTCTTATTACTCATTGTGCATTGTCTAATATTCTTACTTGATATTCTATCTAGTCTTGATTTTTCTGCTATTTTTCTTAGTGTACCCGTCTCTAAAGTTTCCAGAAGTTGTTTTGTTTTCGTTGTATCTACTCTTGTTCTAGCAGCATAAGTAGAAATGGGTCTGACTATACTTTTGTATAAATCCTAGTTTTGGCTTCATTCCTTAGATACGTACTCCTTTTTCTATATTACATCATTTAAATGTAGAGAAATTATGGTTGCTTTATCATCTTGTTTTTACTTCCTTTTTTACTTTCTCATTATTTTACAAATTCATTTCCAAGAAGTTTATTGCCTTACCTGTTCTATGCGTTTCCCATTAATTCCAGTTTGCTTCGCACAGGATGTTTATTTCAAGTTATACTTTAAGTTTCAAAATATATTTTGAAGTTACTTTTTCACAGTTGATGTGAATTTGCTACAGTAACTGTTGCAAGTTCTCTTCTAAGCCAACATATGATATAACATTTTTATTTCCAACTTTATAGCAATTCTTATGTTTTACATCTTTAATAATTTCATTCATAATAAGATTAACCCCTTCAGGTCTGATGTACATTATAGTGTACATTGTTTCTTTTTTTCTTTTTCGGAATGTCTTCGATACTTTTAAATATTTTGAAAAATTCATTGTGATAGAAATGGAGAATATTATTTTTGAAACATTTCTATATCTGAATTAAAAATATAATTTAAAATTTTGGGATCCCAGGGGTCAAAATTGTCCCCAAATTTTGATTTTCTATGAAGACTTGATTTGGGAATTTTGGATCCCCAGAATGATTATGTGACCAGTTTTTTTTTTCAATTTTTTAAAATATAAATTCAGGTCTGAAGGGGTTAAAGAGAATTGGTCTCAATGAATGTCCCAGTCTTGCTCCTTTTTTTACTGCGAAGTTTTGTGTTAATTTCTCAAGCACGGGTAATTTTTTTTCAATATAAATATGATCATGATTAATTAAATTAGAGCATTAGGTACATTATAAAATAGTCAAATATTTAGAATAAGTTCTATTTCTAGATTATCAAAAACCTTGTGTAAATCAGTAATGATTTGTCTGACAACAAATGGACAGTATTAAGCAGTAAGGGGCCAACCTACAGAAAATGATATTTTGAGATCACTGCTAGTTGCAGTAAAAATACCTTTTTCTACCTTTACCTGAAAGAATCCAATTTCAAATCACATTGCAAGGCCCTTTTTTATTTATTTTTTCTGTTTAGAATACATGATTTATGTGAAGGAAAAGACTTTGGACTGCATATTCTCACATTTATCCTTGAGAGGGTTAGTTCCTTTCTGCTTAATATCGTCCAAATACGGTATCAGAGCAGGAGCGTCCAGTTAGAAAACCTTGTTCATTAGGTAGGGCAGGAATGCAAAAGTGTGCTACAATTGTGGCACACGTCACAAGCCGGAACAC
The DNA here is from genome assembly GCF_040183065.1 of Periplaneta americana. Classification (NCBI taxonomy): domain Eukaryota; kingdom Metazoa; phylum Arthropoda; class Insecta; order Blattodea; family Blattidae; genus Periplaneta; species Periplaneta americana. The sequence goes on along the minus strand of NC_091117.1, from coordinate 38,296,773 downwards.
GTGACTCATCCCTTCCTTTCACCCCCACACGTAATTCGATATGGTAGGGAGAGAGGGAACATGTATTCGGTGTGCTTGTGGACGTCACATGTACGTAATTCAAGGCCGGGGGATTGTGGACGGGAAGCAAACTCTTTCTCCATGCTTCCACTCCTCTATTCCCCAGTTCTGCATCCCTGAATTAGTGGTTTAACCCATAGTCTGAAAGGTTTCATTAATAGCTCGTAGACCATCAAAATTTGGTTGTCGAAATTAGTTACTTTGCATCGTCCTTGAAAGGTGGTTAAGAGATAGTAGATCTATCTCATGATTGTTAAGGTGAAACATCTGATACGATGTAGAGCTACTTGTTCTGCGAGGAAGTACAACGTGGAATTAGTTAATTTTATATGGAAAATTATGATAAACCGTGAAATGGTGAAACTGTCTGATTTCTTATTCCAAATACTTTTGTCGCCAGCTTAAAAAAATGACGCATCATTGCCTGTAGTTATCTTTGAAAAATGGTAGCGATTTTCCCGGATGCATTGTTTTTCTTATTTTTTTTTCCAGAGAACGTACATTTTTTTATACACTTTGGACAGGTTTCACCAACAGATGTTAAATCTTAAAAAGCTGTTACACTGTTAAACAGTTTATGTTAACATCAGAATTTCCTGTGTTAACACAAGCTGTTAACACTTGAACTATGACTGGTGTAAATCACACTGCAGACGCAATAGCTGTCATGCCTTTTAAATGTACCGTACGTCGTCGGAAGGGATGTGTAAATGATTAATGATTTCAAAAAACTACCTCAATTCGGATTTTTACTTATCTATATTATTAAAATCGGATCTTTTATTTCTTTTCACACCATAAATTTTGCATTTCATTTTAGATAAGAAATAATAATTACCAAAGATATAATATTTCACTGGTTTTCTCTATGTAAAGCGGGTGAAACACTTTCAGAAAAGCTTTAGTAGTTCTGACACAGCCTCCCTGATTCATACTATTGTCAGTTTTCGCTAGTTAACAAAATTATAGTTGACATCAATCTGGAAATCTTTGGTGGAACCGAAATGCACGAGAAAATGTTAACACAATCGTTAAAATTTTAGCATGTGTTAACAAACAACGTTTTAGTGCACTTACTGTACTCCAACCAGGAGAAAGTCTCAGAGGAATGAGACGCAGCGGGGTAATGCTGTGAATGAATGTTGATGTCATAAGGTCACACACGTGGGTACACTCATCTCCATTGGCTAACTCTCACAGCACAAACGATAACACTGATACATACTTATACTACCCTAGTTACAAAATTAGATCACTGTTAATCTCCTGGACTTGCAATCCCTCCATACAGGAAATAACATATGCAATAGAGCGCATGTTTTTTTAAACTGACATAATGGTAATATTATCTATCTACTTCGCTCCAATAGATGACGCAATAGTAAGCACATTCCTTTCACGGTTAATCTTCTGGTTGGATAACAGTAACATTACTTTGTTGATGAAACCCACCCTTACCGAGCGGGCTAGCGGAGTGGTTGAGGGGTGGCCTCGCATTTGGGAGGTCGGGGTTCGATCCCAGGGGCTGGCAATCGTAACTGAGGTTTTCCATGGTTTCCTCAGTTATTTCCAGGCAAATGCCGGGATTGTACCTCTTGAAAGTCCGGCCATGGACGGCGATCCTTCCCTTAATCCTTTCATATGTGTAAGTGAATGCTGTGTAATGTCTTAAATGTTTGTGTTGTATCGGAGGCGGCCCTGACATTGAGCTGATCTCTCATCCGGGGAGGCCCTCCATGTCCTTGTGTGGTCAAAAAAGTATGTATGTGATCCATAGATTAATTCCTCTCCCTACAGGACGCGGCCCTGTAAGGCCCGGGTGGCGTGGGTCGTGTAAATGCACCTAGAAGGGAGAGGTTAAACTGAGAGAAAGAAAGAAAACCCACCCTTTATCTTTTTAATTTACTCAGGGATAAAAGGTAGGAGGTTTCTTACTGATGATTCTGTTCTTGAACACTCTTAATTAAATTCAGGTTGGCTGCAGTATGCCTGATATGTCAGATTCTTTAAATTTATGAAATGACAAGCAATAGGCCTATGATTACTTGAGACTTGAGTTGTTTGTATTTTTGTAACTTCATACTTCTCGTTCATTTGTATTAAAAAGTGAATTGGCGAGGGAAGACCTCATTGTCTTTTCCACGTGCCTGTAATAGCCACAACTAATTGCTTGAGTCTCTCTATTAAAATGGTTTGCCTTTTTGTGACAGGTATACCTTTTTGTTCACTCGCTCTCTGTAAAGGGAAGGAGGCAGTTTTTATTCTGCCCTGGGCTAGAATTAAGCAGCACACAGTCGTTGTGTGCAAAGCGTTGCTTAATTCTAGCTTTTGTATTCAATCTTTTGAAACATTTTAATGCATTTTATGGGGATTTCCTTTGCCAGGGTAACTCTATTTCGGTGAAGTCTTTGTTATTGCTCGTGAACATATATATGTTCAGAAAATTCGTCTGCATCTGAAGATCTGATGAGGTGGAAAGGAAACAAATTATGTTTTATTTTAATTCAAGAAGTAAATTTTCGACAGAAAGAAACTCTAGCCTTTCTCAGAAAGACTTTCATTCGGTCTAATTTCAATTACTAGAGTTGCCGCGAATCTTATACTAGAAACTTACATTCATGCAAAGTAAGAGCTGAAAAGATGTATAATTGAAATTTTAGTAAACAATTTCCGCTCCAATAATGACGTACGCTTGTGAGAACTCGCAGAAACGTAAATAAGCACAGATTAAATTCTTAAAACTTTTGGCTGAATACATATTTCTGGACAAAAGCAAAACGCTCTAAAATAATGTGAAATGCTATATATCGAGAATATAAACACAATACTTACTTACTTACTGGCTCTTAAGGAACCCGGAGGTTCATTGCCGCCCTCACATAAGCCCGCCATTGGTCCCTATCCTGAGCAAGATTAATCCAGTCTCTACCATCATATCCCACCTCCCTCAAATCCATTTTAATATTATCTTCTCATCTACGTCTCGATCTTCCCAAAGGTCTTTTTCTCTCCGGCCTCCCAACTAACACTCTATACGCATTTCTGGATTCGCCCATACGTCCTACATGCCCGGCCCATCTCAAACGTCTGGATTTAATGTTCCTAATTATGTCAGGTGAAGAATACAATGCGTGCAGTTCTGTTCTGTGTAACTTTCTCCATTCTCCTGTAACTTCATCCCTCTTAGCCCCAAATATTTTCCTAAGCACCTTACTCTTACACACCCTTAACCTATGGTCCTCTCTCAAAGTGAGAGTCCAAGTTTCACAACCATTCAGAACAACCGGTAATATAACTGTTTTATAAATTCTAACTTTCACATATTTTGACAGCAGACTGGATAATAAAAGCTTCTCAACCAAATAATAACAGGCGTTTCCCATATTTATTCTGCGTTTAATTTCCTCCCGATAATAATTTATATTTGTTACTGTTGCTCCCAGGTATATGAATTTTTCCACCTCTTCAAAAGATAAATTTCCAATTTTAATATTTCCATTTCGTACAATATTCTGGTCACGAGACATAATTATATACTTTGTCTTTTCGGGATTTACTTCCAAACCGATCTCTTTACTTGCTTCAAGTACATTCCCGTATTTTCCCTAATCGTTTGTGGATTTTCTCCTAAACACAAAATAGTACAACAAAAGAAAATACTCTGCTAGAAACTTATGCGAAAAATGGACGAAACTAAAATGTCAAAAAACTAATTTATACAGCGATGGCACATATACGACCAGTACAAAGACCAAAATGTAGAATGAAAGACGCCGTTTGTAGAAGTTGGAAAACGCCAAGAAGATTAATCCTGAATGATAATGATGCTAGTAGGAACGATGACGACAAAATTTCAAAGAGCACATTTGTGGATTTATCAATTTTTCCTCCGCCCCTACAGACCTTAAGATTTTATATATAAAACATCATGAAAAACTAAATCCACTTAATTTTTCTTCCAAATGTATTGGATCTTTGCTTTTTTTTTTCCCTCCGCCTTTGGTTCTAAAAAAAGATCGTACCGCATACCTATTATGATACAGGAAAACCGGAATAAGAAGTATCCTGTAATTTTAATCTCCTTTCTTCTCATAGAGGGTCCGGATTCCCTGAAGAGTCGTAAACCTTCGACTCGTGATCTAGAAGACTTTTGTAAGATAAGATTTCACTTTCTGTCGGATTTGAATGTTGTATGCATAATAGCCAGTCAATTATCTAGGACAGCGAAAAATAAATGTAATCATCACAGACCATTAACGTATGATATGCTGTCTATGATTTAGAATCTGTTTTGCTCTGAATTAATTTCAGGCTTTAGTAATATAATGATATTGGTGTGCATCGTCTCGAGTTACGCTGTGTAAGAGTAGGCCTATAACAATGACAATTAAATGAAATAATATACCATTCCAGGAACCGCGTTGAAATATAACGATATGTATATTTTGTGGTTGGTGTAAATATGAAACCATAAATAGAAGTCGAAACTTATTTGTATTAAATAAAATATACCTTTAATGTTAATACATATATGTGGTTATTCCTAAGTTAGAACTTGTTTCAATAACTGAATCTTTAATAAAAGGATTTATACAAAAAATAAAATAAATTCCATAACAAAAGAAGTATATTTTTCTGTAGAAAAGTCTTATAGAAGATAAAGTTCTATCAATCTCACAGGCCATGAAGGCCCAGAGGGTAGCAGAAGGTGAAGGCTTCCACCTTTACAGACAATCGGCTTTAGTAGCAGTAGGGATGTTAGTCCTTCACGCTTGCCGATTTTAGCCTTAAAGAAACACTCCTGGTACTCATTTATCATAGACGCTAAGTAGACTTCAGGTCAATAATGCGGTCGGAGAGATTAGATTAATAAAGAAAATCCATGACTTTATATTGAGTCGTACCCGGGACCTACCGGCTTCCAGTGCTTTAACCGTGACGCTACTGTATACTTCACAAAACCATTTGCAGGATTAAAAATATAACTCCTAGTTTATTATTTAACAACTAATATACGGGGTGGTTCTACATTACATTCAAGAAGTTTGTATAGGTATTTATGAATCACTCTGTATATTCCTAGTGAGTTTTTTAAAAAAGCTCATATATTGTTTTTCAAATAGTCCTTTAGATGATTGTAAAGGTCCATAAGAGAACTTTCTTTTTATCAGACTATTATTTTATAGAATAGAAAATATTTCAATAAATTTCGACTTCTACATGGCGATCCTTTGTCACTGAAATGGGTTTGATCGCTCATAATGATCCGAATGAATAATATATCTTTTCTTCCTCTCATTTGTTAAGCATCCTGAAAAGCTCACACACAATGTGTGTCGCCGTGGTTTCGTATATTGTAGGCTTAGTAATGCCCAGTAAATGTTGATTTCTTGTAGGCCTAAATACCATTTATTTATTTATTTATTTATTTATTTATTTATTTATTTATTTATTTATTCATTCATTCATTCATTCATTCATTCATTCATTCATTCATTCATTCATTCATTCATTCATTCATTCATTCTTTCCTATTTTCTGCCTTCCTCTTGTCTCCGCATACGATCCATATATTATCTTAATGTCGTCTACCATCTGATACCATCTTCTACCCCGAACTCTTCTCCCGTTAACCATTGCTTCCATTCCATCCTTCAGTGGGCAGTTTCTTCTCAGCCAATGACCCAACCAATTCCTTTTTATCTTCCTGATCAGTTTCAGCATCATTCTTTCATCACCCACTCTTTACAATACAGCTTCATTTCTTATTCTGTCCATTTCACATGCTCCACCCTTCTCCATATTCACATTTCAAATGCTTTTATTGGCGCCTCTTCACTTACTCGTAATATCTATAGTCCTTTCGTACAATGCTACACTCCACACAAAGCACTTCACTAGTCTCCTCCTTAGTTCTTTTTGCAGATGTCCGCAGAAGATATTCCTTTTCTATGAAAATATTCCACAATTTGGAATTTCTCGTTAGAGATCTTTCCTTCTCCACTCTGTCCTAGAGTAGTGATCGACAGAATTTTTGTCATCACACTTCTCTAGCTGAAGAGGCGAATTGAAGCCGAAACAGAGAAAACGCAAAACAACAAATAGAGTTTACACTCTTGAAATACAAGTTTGTGTTTTCACAGGTCTTTGCCAAAGGTTTGATCCCTTGATTGCATTTGGTATCATCATTTGCAATCTTTGGATACACAAAATGGGACGATATTCTTTTACCCAGTTTGCGAATCTCCGGTTTCGAACTCTAGAACAGAGTGGAAAAGGAAAAATCTCTAACGAGAAATTCCAAATTGTAGAATCTGATACATCTTCACAAACGCTATTGCTTTGTCTTTTGACTTACGTCTTTTCAGTTTGCTTTGGAAATTAAAAAAAAGGTTCCTTTTGCATTGCTATCCCCTTTTCCTGCAGCAGCTTAAATACCATTAAAAATCTGAAAACATCCTTGGAGGATACATGAAAATACATATTATATTCTATACAAGATGTTCGTAATCGTACCTTAGATGCAGAAATCAATTCGAAGCTCCGTATAGGCACTAAGGGAAAGGGGAGCTGTCTATTAGATGCGTTGGACTTATAGAATCACCACGTTGAACACCGTGAAGTATTCATTGTTTCCTTCTGTTTCCCAAGCCTTTATCGGGACTAAAAATATACTTAAATATTAATGCTTTGCTTAGGTAAGTCATACGTAATTATTTCTTCGCATTTGAACTGCGCTCGGGGAGTGGATTCGATTTCCGCTTGGGCTGACTATGAGTTTTCTTTTTTACAAATTTTCCCCAACTGTAAGGCGAATGTGATGTAAACACATGGCGAATACTTAGCCTTATCTCACCGAATGTCTCGTAATCCGCTATCGCCAATTCCTTCGATGCTAAATAGCCTAGTAATTGATGCAGCGTCGTTGAAATAACACACCACTCTACGGGCCGTTGGTGCTACCTCTGATGACGTTGCGAGTTATATATCTAAATATCACGCGTCACAAACGCAGAATATTTCACAAGCATCAGTTGACAAAAGCCTAGAGCGGCTCTTGATATCCGACTATAGTGCATGCGTATAATAATCAACTCCAGTTTTACAAAATGATATATAATATGAAGCGTATTTATAGTGCTTTGATGAGTGGGCCTATTATGTATAAATGTATTAATTTAATCCTTTATTGTGTATTATGACGCTTGTATTTTGTTTGCGCTATTATTGTATAGGCACTAGGATTACATATTTCTGTCTTTATTTAGATTGTTACAGACCAATTTAAAATGTAGCGTTATTGTTCAGAGACAATCGGATGATGATTATGGCGGTGATTATTATTAAAAATGACACCTATTCATGAACACCCATCAGAATTGGTTTCATCGCTTCGTCACAATGGATCGTTCCAGATGGCTATGACAGATTCTCCACTATATACATCCAGAGGTCAGTGAGTCGACCTTGGGAAGATGATAGGAGACCGTAACATACTAATAAAGGATTAATTACTTAAGTGGATGTATATTATTATTATTATTATTATTATTATTATTATTATTATTATTATTATCATCATTATTATTATGTCTTACATTTCATTCAGTCATTGAACCATCGTTCCGGAATCGAACATAGGTACCCTCTTGGGGAGGTTTCCATACCTACAAGGAATTTAGTTGCCCTTATTTGCCGACAGGGGCAGAGGGACAAGTCGTGAGCTAATCGCCTTAAATGCCACCATCTAGTATGTAACTAAGGTACTACTAGTACGCGAGAGAATAAAAATTTAATCCAGTCTTAGTCTTGAATGTCTTTAACGTGTCAGAAAACTCCGACATGGGACACACGGCTTACATTCCCTCACTGAGGACTTGCACTCCGAATTTTTTCCAGCCGGGCTCGAATGGTCAACCCTTGAACTTACAAGAGAGCGCTTTGTATTCTATTGTATTTATCAACATTCCATGGTATTCATACATTGCTTCACAGCTAGAATATGGAACAAGTTAAAAAACTTTATAGTAGTATTAAGTCTTAATTTATAGTCACAGTCTAGTTGAAATATATACAGAAGTAGTTTACTAGTACAACGCGAAGTTTTAATATCAATTTCATGAAGGGTTGTTGAATGTCATGAATTCACCTATAGAATAGAAGGCGTGAGAAATTAGGTACGGTACTTGTTTACTTTGGCCCTAAATAATCTTATGTTTTGAGTTTCATTTTTTATATCGATAGGGAGACTATTAAACATTTTTACTGCCATATAACGTAATATTATTTTGAGAAGATTAACTCCATATGTAGATGAAATTATTGGGGATCATCAATGTGGTTTCGAGCGTAATAGATCAACTATTGATCAGATATTTTATATTCGACAGATAATGGAGGAAAAATGGGAGTATAAGAGTACAGTGCATCAGTTATTCATATATTTCAGAAAGGCATATGACTCGGTTAAGAGAGAAGTTTTATATGATATTCTTATTGAATTTGGTATTCCCAAGAAACTAGTTCTATTAATTAAAATGTGTCTCAGTGAAACGTACAGCAGAGTCCGTATAGGTCAGTTTCTGTCAGATGCGTTTCCAATTCACTGTGGGCTAAAGCAAGGAGATGCACTATCACCTTTACTTTTTAACTTCGCTCTAGAATATGCCATTAGGAAAATCCATTATAACACAGAGGGTTTGGAATTGAACGGGTTACATCAGCTGCTTGTCTATGCGGATGACGTGAATATGTTAGGAGAAAATCCACAAACGATTAGGGAAAATACGGGAATTTTACTTGAAGCAAGTAAAGAAATAGGTTTGAAAGTAAATCCTGAAAAGACCAAGTATATGATTATGTCTCGTGACCAGAATATTTTACGAAATGGAAATATAAAAATTTGAAATTTATCCTTTGAAGAGGTGGAAAAATTCAAATACCTGGGAGCAACAGTAACAAATATAAATGATACTCGGGAGGAAATTAAACACAGAATAAATATGGAAATACCTGTTATTATTCGGTTGAGAAACTTTTATCATCCAGTCTGTTGTTAAAAAATCTGAAAGTTAGAATTTATAAAACAGTTATATTACCGGTTGTTCTGTGTGGTTGTGAAACTTGGACTCTCACTTTGAGAGAGGAACATAGGTTAAGGGTGTTTGAGAATAAGGTTCTTAGGAAAATATTTGGGTCTAAGAGGGATGAAGTTACAGGAGAATGAAGAAAGTTACACAACACAGAACTGCACGCATTGTATTCTTCACCTGACATAATTAGGAACATTAAATCCAGACGTTTGAGATGGGCTGGGCAAGTAGCACGTATGGGCGAATCCAGAAATGCATATAGAGTGTTAGTTGGGAGGCCGGCGGGACAAAGGCCTTTGGGGAGGCCGAGACGTAGATGAGAAGATAATATTAAAATGGATTTGAGGGAGGTGGGATATGATGATAGAGACTGGATTGATCTTGCTCAGGATAGGGAGCAATGACGGGCTTATGTGAGGGTGATAATGAACCTCCGGGTTCCTTAAAAGCCAGTAAGTAAGTAAATAAGTAATTAAGTAAGTTAGTATAACGCACTCGTTTTTGATAGCACAATAGACTTGCCGATGGAATATGAAAATCATTTTTATGCCTATTTATGCTATGAACTGTTGAATTAGTTACAAAGTTTACAAGATTACGTACGAAGAAGATTATTAATAAAAATATAATATACTGACACACATACATACAGTGAATGCAAAAAGTATTCGTACTCTTAGAAAATTCTGATTATTATATACTTTAAGGAGAATCGCGGGATCTGAGAATACAATAATGCACTAATAATGAATAGTATATTCTGACGCTCACAAATATAGGTATCTATAAAAATAACAAAAGTAGTACAATATTTGGAAAATTAAATAGAACTCTATAATGATACATAAGTTGGCACAACAAGTGATGGTACACCTGAAGTAATCATATTAAAAGAAGAGGTGGAGGGGTGGTCTTGCCAATACTCGTTCGTGTTCCTCTGTGTGTGCAGCAGTGACAGGGAGAAAGCTCCGTCATCAGTGGATGAAGAGCTGAAACGTCAAAATGGGGAGCAACCGTAAAGAAACAAGTGAGTAGACAAGAAAAGTTATTATTAAACTGCATAACCAGTGCAAGTCGTTACGTGAAATATCACAACTCGTTGGGAGATCTCGATCTACCATCCAATCAATTATTGTTAGACTCTGCGTATCAAAGACCGTGAAAAACAAGCCGAGAACTGGACGAACTAAACTCTAACCGAAAGCGATGAGCGCGTTACCATTAAGGAAATTAAAGAGATCCCAAGATTAGTGCAGTAAAGTTTGCCGTAGATCTGGAAAAACGAGGTGTGAAAGTTTCAGCCAGCACAACCATGGTTATCATGGTCGCGTAACTCGGAAAATGTGTTAGGTGAATAAGAAAAATCGCATAAAATTTAAGAATACCGAGGTAAAGTAATGGACTATTGGAAAAAAGTAATTTTTCGGATGAAAGCAAATTTAATGTTTTTGGTTCGGATTGAGACATATGGTGTGGCGACAAAAGAATACAAAAATGAATCCTGAACACCTTGTGCCCACAGTAAAACATAGAGGGCGTCAGTACTAGTTTGTGGGTGTATGAGTACCTCGGGCGTGGGTAGACTGCATTTTATCGATAGTGTAATAGACCACAAAAAGTATGTAAACATTTTAAAACAGAATCTCCGTGCTAGTGCTGAAAAACTGGATCTTGAAAACACTTTCGTTTTCCGGCAAGAAGATAATCTCAAACTCGATTATGGCTGCTCTACAATACTCCAAAACAACTACACACACCCCCTCAGTCACCTGATACTGACGTCATTGTGCATATTTGGTCTATTCTAGAAAAAACATAAAATAGCACCATTTCTCAAATAAAGACCGTCTTAAGCAAGGTCTTCAAAAAAAAAAAAAAAAAAAAAGAAAAAAAAGAAGAGACTTAATTAATTTATTTTATTTATTTATTATTTTGCTAATAATTGTAACATAAAATATAATATATGCAGAAAAACTTTAGCTCGCCCCTGAAAGAGTAGAACTCGTGCTCGGGGCGGATTCCTGAATTGAAATTAATAATTATACAGTACAATTTGTGTTATGTCTACTATTCAATTGTAGTACATAAATTTAAATTTACAATTTTTCAACTTTTATAAAATCCATACATAACTTTTTAAATTTAATACTAGAACTATTAGAATTGACAAGATTAGGATATTTAAATATAAATATGTTACATATTCTTGGGCCTAAAAATTGATTCCACAATTACAGCAAAATTAATAGAATCAATGCCACAAAGACTGGAGGCAATAATCGCGGCAAAGGGCAATCATACAAGATACAGAAATGCAGTATGGGTTTATAAAGAATTCCTGATGGCAGGTGTACGATAACTTCTTGTGTGTATGAAAATAGGAGTGATTTAATTTTATTAAATATATTACAGAGGTTATTAGATTGTCTTATTTTTTTGTTACACGCAATAAAATATACAGTTTTCAGTCACAATATTGTTATGTATAAAATATCAGACATCTCATTTGTCTTCAGAAACTATTTTTAGTCACGTTTTGTAGATGTACCAACACTGTTTGTACTCACTGTATATACTCCTATAGGGGGCGACAATTTTAAACTTAGGGAGGAGAATTGCCTCCCCTCTTCCCGCCCCAAATGACTCCTTTGGTTGAAATACAACCAAAGAGTTTTTTAGGCGTAGTTTTACAGATGGAGTAGTATGGGTATGTTACAAACACGTCTTAAATCACAGAAACAAATCAGACGTTAAGCAGATAGGGCTGATATACTGAGAAATAGTTCATACTCCTATATATTATTGGCGGCTAATAGTGTAGGGGTTTCTGCGTCAACTCGAAGTACTGCCAACCTAAACGATTGGGCTGTCACCATTTATCTTGGGGACATGTAGCCTACTGTGTCAAGAAAGAGAAAAAGAATTTTGAAAACCACTGCTACAGCCTTTGGGGGTAGCGTTGTGGCTCAGATGCGTTACTTTTTTGTAGTTTTTTTTTTAAGAAAACAAATTACAGTTTCACGTAATAATCTCCCTGTTAGCTAAGATTTGCGCTGTTTAACGTAGCGTCCCCGGCTGGGATTGCTCTGGAGAATTTTATTTCTTGTCCCCTCTTCTATCGCCTCTCCCTCTCTCTTTCTCTCTCTCATTCCCGTTGTAATTACTGAGATCTGCGCTGCGGCTTCGGTCTTTCTCTTTTCTGTCTCGTTTGTGCCGACTAGAAATTCCAAACATGCAGCTCCGAAGAAACGGAATGTAATTTATTTCTCTTTGTAAATTTTCTGGAATTTTCATATGTTTAGGTATGCACTCTTTGTGGGGCTCTTTCGCATCTACTTTAAGACGACAGAATAGTTTCACTTGCTTTAAGCACTTAAGGGACGAGAATCAGTTAACGCTCGTAACTGCAGGGTCATTGTACGATAATGCATCCATCTTACATGCGAACTCTGTACATAGGTAAATGAAGCAATATCTTCTGTTGCTATGGCTTCATTGTTATTCACAGTCACAATAGAAGAAAAAGAAATAGATTAATATATTCTTCGCTGTGGATCAGTAATAATAATAATAATAATAATAATAATAATAATAATAATAATAATAATAATAGAGATTATTAAAATATTAATGTAGCTCTTTTATATTGTACAGGGACATCATTTTATTTTTACTAACATTTTAAATATTAACCTGGCTATATCTTTGGATTAATGGTTCAGAGCCGGAAACACTGTTTGCTACACCCTTCCACGACTGCAGTTCGATGATACTTGCGTAAAATACAAACAAATCACTTTACTAGGTATAGGAGGGAAGAAAAGTAGTTCATCCATTTACGTAAAATAGGAGATACCGTAATTTTGAGTTTGATAATTTTCATTAGGTTTTTGTTTAGGCCCCTAATCAAAATACAGTACAGTATTAATAATAAGTGGTTTTACTCACGAACTGAGTTATCCATGCGAACGTATTCATTATGCAGTGTATATTATACTGCCTGCAGCATATTAGCGTACAATATAAGAATGAAATTAAATTGAAAAATAATCGTAATATGGATATTTAAACACATTTTTGAAAATGGTGGCCGTTCATTTAGATACAGGCTTCAGTTCTTTTGTGCATATTATCGCACTATAGACTATTGCATCTAATTCCAATTACCAATTTTGTCCTTCGTACTAGTAACTCATGTTGAAATAATTATATACCTATTATATAAAAGAGTATCTTGCATACTGTAAATTCAATCTTCACCTCTGTTCGACCCGCACAGATAACATTACTCAGACATGCTATCTACTGTCCGTCCAAGTGGTTATGTCGCAGAATCGTAGAATGGGGGGAAATCACGTGACAGTTAATTACTTTTATTTAAGTTATTTTAAACAGTTGGGGGTGAGGGAAATCGGGATGCGACGTAGGCAAACGGACGACAGTACCTGTGCGAAAATATGTTTCAATACTGAAAGCTCTTTCGTCACTGGAAAACGCGAACATATTTCTGGAACGTACTATACTCACTAACTCAGTATTGTTTGTGTTTACTACGACCTTAAGGCGACTTTGACTGTATACGCTTCGTTCTGTGAGGAGAACAGTTGGAGGTTTACTAGTAGAGGGGGTGGGAGTGAAGTACATTCAAAAACTCAGGTACAATAAAAATTGAAGTAAAAATAAAATGATGTCCCTGTATATGTGTACATTAATAAATTAATCTGTAATGTGTATTTAAACAATTTAAATTAAATTAAATATATTTAATTTGCGGATTATAGAGGGTGCTTGTTGTATTTAATCCATAAAACGAAATTTAATTTAATCGTAGTGCATATTAAGCAGTTTAATTTAGATATGTTTTTTTTAATAATAGGTCAATAAAAATAAACTATAAACTATAATACAAATACTATCTCATAAGTAAAGTCCAACATTTGGTCATAGAGTGAAGAAAACAGGTTAGCTGTGCTATGGCGTATAGATGATAGCACATGCACACTGCACGTTCGGTATTGTCAGCGCAGAAGGTCATAGAAAGAGAGTATCGATTGTAACATTGTTATGCGTCGATTATTAATCTGCTTGGAACTGTTTTTGCCGACGTGTAGGAGGAAATTTAAACACACATTATACAACCACATCATAAACATACAACCACGCCATTCCACCCGACTCTATTACAATTAGTAAAGGGTTGCATGTTTTGGTGGTCGAAGATCATGCCAATACACATATTCAGTACATGTATCACATTTTATGTATGCACCAGTAACTTCAAGTGAAATTGAAGGAAGTTTCCTGAAATACAAACATTGATTATCTTAAAGAAGGAGAACACTTGAAAACTTTAAAATGTATAGGATGGACACAAAGTCCCGTTACCCCCCAAGTTCGATGTGACATTTTCCTTAGTATTGCGGTGTAATCTGCTGGAAAGGGCGTCGCACGGTGTCCTTCAATTCATCAATCGTGTCCTACTGTTCCTGTGCAACAATGCTCCTGATAGAACTGCACAGCGCATTGTCACAGATTTCCACTACGCTGGATTGGTCATGGGTCACCCATCTTACCTGTTCCTATCCAATGGCCACCTCGCAGCCCTGACCTCACAACCTGTGAAAATGCGCTGTGGGGTTTCATCAAGAGCATTGTTACACAGGAACGGTACGACACATTGAATTAAAGGGCGCCGTCTGTCACGGTTAGGAAATAAAATACGATTGTGTGTATGCCAGTAATTAATGGAATCGGATCAAACATGACGCGACGTAAGTCTTCCAGAACATGGTAAAGCTTTAATGTTTATCTTCTCGAGTATTGAAACGCTGGAACCATCGTTGTGTTACACGCTCACTAACGACACCTTCATCCTCGACTTAACATATTTTTCGAGCCGCGGCAGCACTATTATAATATTGTTTCCAGTAGTGCTTTAGAAGGATTCTGTCTCAAACTTTATCATCTCCATTTTCTATATTTTGTATTAGCAATTGAAGGCTGTCACATCCTCACAATGCACAGTAACAACCACAGCGGTCTGTAAATTGCATTGCCCAGCTGAGAAAAATAATTAAAATCTTAAAAACAACAAACTAAAAAACCGGCATTAAGGCTGGTTCACAATAAACCGGGAACGGAAACGACAATGAGAACGAGAACGGAAATATTTCTAAATAAATGTAAGCATTCACAATTAACTACTGTGAATGGTCAAATTTAAATACATTTATTTTAACATCATTTCCGTTCCCGTTCTCGTTGTCGTTTCCGTTCCCGGTTTATTGTGAACTAACCTTTACTTAGAAGACCTGATATCCGTCATATCCGAATCGTTACGTAATGCACGTATGTGTAACGAGAAATTGTTACCTTCGTCACATCTTTACTTAACTTGTATCTGTTTGATTGTTTGTGATTTCTGTTTGCTGACGTGTATGTTTTATTTGTTGCAGGTAAGGTCGTGATTGCTGGTACTGACGAACGCTTCGCCCGCATGACAAGTGAGTACATGCCAAACTTCGTTTCAGTTTGTCTCTCTCCGCAGCCGTGTTGTTGCAGAATATGGAAACGCGCAATGCTGTTGAACTCCGATACCAAGTTGTTGTGATTGACGACATCATTTTTCAAGAGCTTTGCTCCCGCTATTTGATGCTGACGAGCGAACGCCTGGCGTGTTTTGATACAGGAGTAGGATTTATGCACGGGGCTTTTCTAAAGTCAGGGGTGTCCGTTATTCTTCTTAATTGTAGTTTTGCTTCGATTACGTTGACCAGTTTCGTATTCTGTTTCACTGTCGTATGTCAGTATTCTAAGAAAAAACAATATCAGAAGCAATATGGCCTTCACTAAGTGAATTTGATAATTATCTGTGTGTAATCGTATTTTGAAGTTTTTTTCTCTTAGTCTTTACGATTGGAATTTATTTTTTTTCCGCCGGTCGATTGATCGATTTGTTCCTTAAAAAGTTGATTCTTTAATAAAAAAAAAGCCTCCCTAAATAAGGGTTCGAATAGATCGGCCTACTAATCAATTCATAAAGAATAATCATGAAAACCAATTGTGTGACAGTTTGAAAGGAAAAAGAAAACATTAAGATAAATGATATGAAAACATAGGAAATCATTTACAATAAAAGTTTGTTGGGTACAAATGATTACTAATTATAGCTAAGGATGATTTTAACACATGAGATCCTATGGCATCAATCGTTGCATCAGAAATTTTAAATTGTTTAAGTTGATTTAAAGTTTGTCGTGGGATCGTGCCACGGGCACCGAACATGAGCCCAAAAACTGCCCAATGTGTGATGTGGTATTGTGCTCCAAGATGCTGACAACAAGGCTCATAATATATGACTTGTTTTTCACGACACACCTCTTGTGGCTGTTGCTCGTGTATCTCGAAACGGATTGTGGGATCAAGAATGACACCCTTATCCTTCTGCCGATCAATTATGATGATATATTTAGTCCCTAGATCCATTCTTAGTTCATCGATTCGTTCACAATTAGTCTGTTGGTTCATTGATCAATTCGTTTATTATTTTATGGAATGGATTGATATTATTTTATTCATTGATTTATTAATTTTCTTCGTTGAATGGTTCATTGGTTCGTTCTTCCATTTCTTCTATTATTCTCTCTTTTGCTAGATTATTTTTCTGTAGATTGCACTACTTTTATTTTGACTATTTTTTACATACTGTAGATTCGACCATTTCTTCCATTGGTCCCATTATATTTCCTTTGATACTTATTGTTTTTCGTTGGTTGAGTTATTTTTCCGTTAGCTGTTTTATTTTTCGTTCGTCCTATTACTTTCCCATATGTTTGATTATTTTTCCGTTTCTTCGATTATTTTTTCCTTGCTGCAATTATGTTTCCTTAGATTTTTTTTCGCAGGTTCGATTATTTTTCCGTAGGTTCAGTTATTTTTCCGTGGGTACGGTTATTTTTCCGTAGATTTAGTTGTCTATCCGTGAATTCAGTTACCTTTCCGTAGGTTCATTTACCTTTTCGTACGTTCTGTTACCTTTCCGCAGGTTCAGTAATTTTTGTGCAGGTTCCATTATTTTCCAAAAGTTCCATTATTGTTCCAGAGATTCTTTTACTTTTCGGTAGGTTCAGTTTTTCTTCCTGTAGGGGAGACTCTGCTAATTCCGCAATATTAAGAAGTAAATCTGTCATATTTTTATCAAAATGTTTATTGAAAAATATTATCAAAGTATGTAGACATGGACGAAACCTTTCACTACCAAATGAGATAGAGAGAGACCTATTAAAATGCAAATATATTCAGTTGTACATACATTACGGTTGAAAAAGAACAACTCGGGTAATTCCGCAACAGTGCGAATAAATCCGCAGTCGTAAATAATTATGAAATACATTATGAAAGTAACATAAAAGGAACAATTTATATGTAGCAGTGCTCACTTTCTTCACAGCTGTGTAGCAAAACACGAAAAACAGTCAACTTTCGATGTTTCACTGTATTGCCGACAGAGGTGTCGACCAATATCCTGGATTTTTTCTATAATACTGCAGAGGACATGGCTCCTGTTGACAGCCTCCCAAAACTTACGTTCACGCTATTTTAAAGCCGCAGTAAAATCATATATGCACTACTGCGGAATTACCCGTACTACGGAATTAGCCGAGTTTCCCCTAATTATATTTTGTCTTAATTCTATTAATTTTTATTCGGTTATATTATTTTTTCATTCTCTTATTCTTGCTTCGTTTATATCATTCATTGTTTCCTTTCCTTTATAAGTTTATTCGTTCATTTATTCGCTTAGTTTGTCGATTCGTTTAGTCCATAGGTGTTCAAACGCCTATAGAACCGGGAAATATTCCATGTCAAGCATGCTCTGCTAATGTCAATAACTTTCCATATAAAATAGGAAAAACAACCTTAAAGAATATGCGCTGCGGGTAGCTCACGCCAGGGGTTACCTCGTACAAGTTACAATTGGACATCTACTGTTTAGTCGTTCATTGATTCACTTAGTTGTTCATTGATTCGCTTATCCGTTCGTTTATTCTCTCATTTTTCGTTGATTTTCTCATTCGTTAGTTGATTGTATTATTCGTTCGATTCGCTTATCCGTTCGTTCATTCTCTCATTTTTCGTTGATTTTCTCATTCGTTAGTTGATTATATTATTCGTTAATTGATTCCCTTAGCCATTCGTTCATTCTCTCATTTGTACGTTGATTTTCTCATTCGTTAGTTGATTATATTATTCGCTAATTAATTCGCTTATTCGTTCGTTCATTCTCTCATTTGTTCGTTGATTTTCTCATTCGTTAGTTGATTATATTATTCGTTCATTGATTCGCTTATCCGTTCGTTCATTCTCTCATTTGTTCGTTGATTTTCTCATTCGTTAGTTGATTATATTATTCGTTCATTGATTCGCTTATCCGTTCGTTCATTTTCTCATTTGTTCGTTGATCTTTCTCATTCGTTAGTTGATTATATTATTCGTTCATTGATATGCTTATCCGTTCGTTCATTCTCTCATTTGTTCGTTGATTTTCTCATTCGTTAGTTGATTATATTATTCGTTCATTGATTCGCATAGCCGTTCGTTCATTCTCTCATTTGTTCGTTGATTTCCTCATTCGTTAGTTCATTATATTATTCGTTCATTGATATGCTTATCCTTTCGTTCATTCTCTCATTTGTTCGTTGATTTTCTCATTCGTTAGTTGATTATATTATTCGTTCATTGATTCGCTTAGCCGTTCGTTCATTCTCTCATTTGTTCGTTGATTTTCTCATTCGTTAGTTGAATAGGCCTATATTATTCGTTCATTGATATGCTTATCCGTTAGTTCATTCTCTCATTTGTTCGTTGATTTTCTCATTCGTTAGTTGATTATATTATTCGCTAATTGATTCGCTTATCCATTCGTTCATTCTCTCATTTGTTCGTTGATTTTCTCATTCGTTAGTTGAATATTATTCGTTCATTGATTCGCTTAACCGTTCGTTCATTCTCTCATTTGTTCGTTGATTTTCTCATTCGTTAGTTGATTAGGCCTATATTATTCGTTCATTGATATGCTTATCCGTTCGTTCATTCTCTCATTTGTTCGTTTATTTTCTCATTCGTTAGTTCATTATATTATTCGTTCATTGATATGCTTATCCGTTCGTTCATTCTCTCATTTGTTCGTTGACTTTCTCATTCGTTAGTTGATTATATTATTCGTTCATTGATTCGCTTATCCGTTCGTTCATTGATATGCTTATCCGTTCGTTCATTCTCTCATTTGTTCGTTGATTTTCTCATTCGTTAGTTGATTATATTATTCGTTCATTGATTCGCTTAGCCGTTCGTTCATTCTCTCATTTGTTCGTTGATTTTCTCATTCGTTAGTTGATTATATTATTCGTTCATTGATTCGCTTATCCGTTCTCTGATCGGCTCGATTCTCTTATTAATTTCTTGATTTCCGTATTGATTCATTTATTCTTTCTGTGGCTGTCTTATTTCTTGGTTGATTAATTGTTAATATTAATTATTCGTGTTTTAATATTTATATTCAGTGTTTGATTTTTTATTATTTATTTATTTGCTGATTTGATTCTTTCATGGATTGATTTAGTTTTCCTCTTATCTTTTATTCGTTTTTAATCGTTGATTATATGATTTATTTATTTTGTAGGCAATTATTAAATATTTTCTCTTTCGAATATTAATTAGTAATTCAGATTTTGTAGACGCATTGTAGACGTGCAAAGATGTCGCGACACATGCTACCCTCTCACTGCAAGAGTCAACAACAGCTTTATGTAATTGCGCTCCTCTGAACAAAGTTTATGAGCCCCAGTGGAATGGAAGTTGGCGCTGCGCTGGGTTTGTAACAATTCAGCATTTACGTATGTATATCATGTTGTTTCGTGCTGTGATTTGCAAATATGTGTGTATCATACAAGCTCTTTGGAATGTAAACAGACTCAAAGGGAATGACGAACAAGCGTGTGATATTGAAATCAGGCACTTACGCGACAAGTAGCTAATAACAATGTTAATAAGTGGCCCGGTTTGTAGAGTACTTGTTGCGTTGCTTCTGCAAAACATCGTTGTCCACACATTTACTTCCACGCTAGTTTTAAAATGTCAGAAAATCACTCGCAGAGATGACTACGTAACACAGTCTGCTGTGACGACACAGTCTGTGTATGGAGATTAAGTAATATGTGCCTGAAATTTGCATGTCTTTGATCCTGCATTAAATAATTGCATAAGTTGAAGCTGTAGGCAATTTCTGCATGTCTGACCTTGTTATAAGTTTTCGAAACTTAAATTTACAATGAAATTTAAACGTAAACGTAATAACATAACACTTAAACGCGTGGAATTACTGGGATGTAGGCATTCAAATAAATTAGACACAAATTTATACAGGAACATCATTTTATTTTTACTAACATTTTTAATATTAACTTGGCTATATCTTTGGATTAAAAGTCCAGAACCGGAAACACAGCTTGCTCCCCCTTCCAAGACTGGAGTTCGATGATACTGGCGTAAAATACAAATCACTTTACTAGGTATAGGAGAGAAGAAAAGTAGTTCATCCATTTACGTAAACTAGGAAATATCGCAATTTTGAGTTTGATAATTTTCATTAGGTTTTTGTTTAATCAAATTACAGTGCCGTATTAACACTTAGTGTTTTTACTCCCGAATTGAGCTATCCATTCGGACGTATTAATTATGCAGTTTATATTGTACTGTCTACAGCACATTAGCGTACAATATAGAGAATGATGTTAAATTGAAAAATAAACATAATATGGATATTTAAACACATTTTTGAAAATGGTGGCCGTTCATTTCGATACAGGCTTCAGTTCTTTTGTGCATATTATCGCACTATAGACTATTGTACCTAATTCCATTTATCAGTTTCGTCCTTCGTACTAGTAACTCATGTTGAAATAATTCTATACCTACTCTATAAAAGAGTACCTTACGTACTGTAAATTCAATCTTCACTTCTGCCCGATCCGAAAAGATAAAATTTCTCAGAAATGCTATCTACTGTCCGTTCAAGTGGTTTTGTCGCAGGGTCGTAGAAAGGGGGGGGAGAAATTACGTGACAGTTAATTACTTAACGAGGCCATTTTATTTAAGTTATTCTAAACAGTTATATAATATTACGTAGACGTTCAATTCCTAACAGAAATTAATGTTTTCAGAAAAGAGCTAAGACAGCCCAGCTACTAGACTTTACAGAGGGGAGAACAGAAGCAGGTGGGGGAAACCGGGATGCGACGTAGGCAAACGGACGACAAGTACCTGTGCGAAAATATGATTCAATATTGAAAGCTCTTTCGTCATTGGAAAACGCGAACATATTTCTGGAACGTACTATACTCACTAACTCAGTACTGCATACGCGGTCTTGGTTCTGTGTGGAGGACGGTTATAAGTTTACTAGTAGAGGGGGTGGGAGTGAAGTGCATTCAAAAACTCAGGTACAATAAAAATTAAAGTAAAAATGGAATGATGTGTCTGTACTTCGTTCCATAAACAGTTCCGGCAGAGGAGGGCAGCAGTATATTTGCTATTCAACCAATGGTAAATGTTTCATTCCACCCTTAACCTGAAGTTGGGCGGTCTGAAGTGTCCTATTCCCCTCCAACTTCAAGACAAGCGTGGAATGAGACCTCTGCCATTGGTTGAGTAGCAATTATACTTCTCTCCTTCTCTGCCGGCAGTGTTTACATCTCCTGTCAGACATTATGGAACGAAGTATAGGTAATTAGCCAATCGGAAAAGAGGAAAAGTGAAAGGATGACAGCTGATTCAAAATGGTTGCTTATATCTATCTCGTAACAGTGATACTTGACTGATTTGCCTAGCTTGAAACCAATATGGCGAAACAAATATTGTTGGACTGTTACTATGACCAATATGGTGATATGAGAATATGAAGCAAATGAAATGTTATAAAACACAAAACACGGACTACTAATACATCTACGGCTGACCACTAGGATCCAGAATACAAAACAGAGGTTAAATTAAAAATAAAATTCGATATGATTTGCGGAGAGAATATGGAACAATGATAAATTTAAAAATAAAGTCTAATTTGATTTTGAAGAAACTTGAGATGAAAGTACAATGAAGAGTAATTAAATGAAGTAAAAAAATATATATTACGTAGTGTTATACAAGTGATTGTGTAAAATGGATAATGAATCTCACAATACCATTAGACATATTTTGTTAATGACCCCATTGGAAAATTTAAGAGAAAGGAGAATGGTTTTGGTTAACTTAAATGAAGTTCCCCTAGCGCCAAAAAATAAAAGACGAGAAGTGTACATAAAAATAGCAGACTATAACAACTGTACAGGAGTGAGGCACAAGTCTAGATAAACTGAATTATCTTAATCTATTTTAAAATAATTTGTATAACTTTTCAAGTCCTCGCACTTTCTTTTCTTTTTAATGAGTTTTGGTGGGTACTTTTCTTGTCACGTCTTGCAATCCATTGTTACTCATAGACGTTTCCTTTTCTGTTTCTTTTTCAGTAATTTGCATATTGTAATATTTTTAACTAATTGCAGCTAAACATGCATAATACATTTTATCGTTATCTTTGCATATCTATGTCGAAAAATTTATATTATATATTTCGTTTAACTTTAAATGGAGGCTGTTGATTCTTGTTCCGTATTTTAGATTATCTTTGATAAAATATTTTTATATGGTGTAATATACTCAAAATCCTATGTTTTATCACATACCTTTGATAAAATATTTTATTATATTCTCTGTCAAAGAACTTTGATAATGTAATACCAACCTAACAAAATACAGTATTTTCTTATAAAATAAAAATTACAATTTCAATGTATTTTCTGATTCCGTGACATTTATGATAGACTCAACAATAAAAATAAACAGGGAACGGATTTATATGGACTAAAAATATATGAAATATGTAAATATATATGTAGTTATTTTTACCAAAATATGGAATTAAATATGGATTTTTACCAAAATATGGAATTAAATATGGACTTAAAGTTATAAAAAAATGACTATGTACGTTAAATATTGGTACATTTTAATCAAACTAAACAAAAAATATAATGGACGTACCTTATCTTCCAATGTAGTTTCAACAAAACACAATTTTTATTGTCTGTTACCATAACAATAGGTTACAAACATTTCTTTCAAGTGCTGAAAAGTGAATCTTCTTCTATTGTCTCTGAGGATAGATTTATACTGACTAAAAGAGCGTTCGACGTCACAAGAAGTAACTGGTACATAATTCAATTTCACAATGTCTGCTGGGGATAAGTCCAAGTTAATCTTCACTGTTGATTCACCACTCATCACAGCAACAACCTTTTGTAGTTCTTCATATCCAGGGTTTTTTGAAAGTACAGTGTCCACCTTAGCTCTTACTGCATCTGCAACTTTACCTCTACCACGATTCAGTTGTTCCACAGTACTATTTATAATTTCAAAACTTTCAGATAGTGAAAGGTGCCTATTTTGGAGACTTTTGAGCGTTTTTATGATGCATGAAAATGTATGCTGAATGTGAGCTAAGTCATTCTTCACACTTATGTCACAGGTAACTGTTTTCGCAGTATCAATTGAGACTGCATCTTCAGAGTCCAATGCAAGGAGAACATTGTTAATAGAGTCTATATGTTCGGCATAATATTCAACTGCTTCTAGCCATGTACCCCATCTAGTTAAAATTGGCTTTGGTGGCAATGGAATTTCAGGGTACATTTCTTTCAACACGTTAACTCTACTGGGAGCTTTGAGAAATACTTTTTTCACTGATGAAATCAACAAATCTACTTTAGGGAAATTGTCTCTGACCACTTCTGCCACTCGATGAAATGCATGCGCCACACAAGTAAAATGAGTCAATTTAGGATATACAACAGATAATGCTTGTCCAGCTTTGACCATATAAGGGGCAGCATCGCTAATAAAGAATAACACATTACTTACAACTTACTTACAAATGGCTTTTAAGGAACCCGAAGGTTCATTGCCGCCCTCACATAAGCCCGCCATCGGTCCCTATCCTGTGCAAGATTAAGCCAGTCTCTATCATCATACCCCACCTCCCTCAAATCCATTTTAATATTATCCTCCCATCTACGTCTCGGCCTTCCTAAAGGTCTTTTTCCCTCCGGTCTCCCAACTAACAAGAATAACACATTATCGTACATAATACCCTTTGGCCACAGGATACCCATAGCTTCGTTGAACAGTTTAACTATAGTTTTGTTATTGCACTTTTCTAGAACATCACAATGTAAAAGAATTCGTTCAGAATATTGTTCACTTAACAAACCGATAACTACATTACCAACAAGTCTACCTTCTTTGTCGGGAGTCTCATCAATGGAAACCCAAATTGAACTATCTTTAATTTCATCTCTTATCTTCTGTATTGTCTCATCGTAGATGGATGGAGCATACGTCTTCCTAAGTGTTGACTCATCCGGGATTGTATGTTGAGTATATTTTTCAAGGAATTCCCTGAAGACCTTATTCTTTAGTTTGTAGAGAGGAATATCAGCAGAGATGAGAGAACGGCACAGGTCGATGTTAAACTCAGATCTTACATTCGATGTTGTTGGTTGTGTTAAAAACAATTGTCTCTGCTTGGAATTTAGTTGTTTGTTGGCCTGATGTTTACTAGTTGTAATGTGTTGTTGCACCAGGAACTTTTGTGTAGATGATACTGCACACTGACACAAATTACAAAATAATATTTTATTGTCAGTTGATAAACCATCTTCTTTAAATTCTGAAATGTAACTTGTTAGTTTTGATTTTAAATTGACTGAATGACGTACTTTTGGCATATTTACCGTCTTTATAGTATGATTTACAAAACTGAACCTATGTGTACTCTGACTGGCATTTAACTGTTGAGCTGCACAACTGAAGTCTGTTAAAAATTTTAAATTAAATTAATACAGTTTTGTAACTTACTTTCCCATTGTTGATAGGACTGCTAATTTTCAAATAACTCTGATGTTAAAGGGATTACTGAACATGTGTTTAAATCTCTATTGTTGAAATGTATTTTTAAAAGTTAATGGAATTTTGTTTTGCTTTATTGTTAAACCTAATATAATATGGACTGTTTTATATGAAATATGGAAAATATATGGAAATTAACGAAAATATGTACTAAACTCTAAAATATGGAAAAATATGGAAAATAAAAGTAGGATTTTTCAACCCTACACATTGTGAAACATAAAGATAATGCAAAATATAAATTATATTAGCTTTATAAGTAAATATGTATTTACATATAAATCCTTTCCCTGAAAATAAATAACTGAAACTTGCAAAACGAAATAGGTTATGTGCGTACATTAATATAATTCATTAATTAACATTGATGTAAATTATATTTTTATTTATCTTCTCAATTCAGTTCACGTGAAATTGATTTCCATGCAAAAGCTTTTAACGCTGCATCTTTCAATGACTCGACTTTCTTGTCATACAGACAGGAATGTGTCTGATAATTCGCAACTCATCTACGCCATTGTGCAACTTTGAATACCAGCAGTGCGCTCTGATTGGCTGATTACTTACGTGTCAGCCTTATAGGCTTTGAGGTTAACAACTTTTGTCACGTTTATTACGCTGCCATCTAGTTATTACATAAGGAGTCGCGTCATAATTCCCATTTGAATTGCATTAGCGACTGTACTGCCATCTCGTGTTCGTTTACGGCGGACGAGTGGCGATCCTGGCAGTTGTTCTCTTCAAAGTGCTGTCGGTTTTAACACAGCGATGAGTTATCTGTTACATATAAGATCTAGTGTTCGACATAACCATAAACGCAGAAGCTTGGAGCTTGCAATCTTCTAATAATCTAATTGAACGCTTATGTTTACGTCTTCTTTTACATAGCGTTTAGCTTTTATGTTTACGTTATGTTTACTCATACGTTTAATTTTCATTGTGAGTAAGCCTTGGCTGTCTGTGTAGGGCTTTACGTATCTTTATCAGAGGTTTGCTGTGTTTGGACTCGAAGGAGTACAGCTAGTCGACCGCAGTATATGCAAGGTCCATAGGGAACAGCATTAACGTTGCGTGAATGTCACAGTCATGGGTTTGTACCCCGCCACGGATATGGATGCATGTCCATTGTCAATGTAATGTCTTGTACTGCTATAATCACTATGTCAGAGGTGTTCCGCCATGTGTTTAATATCTAGTTGAAAAGGAATATATCGCCTAAGGGATATACAGACGTGGACAAATTATTAGCAAAATTGGAGATTTTTATTATGTATTTTTACAAAATATGATTCTTCAATTTAGACTACGGTTGACATCTTTGCGTATCTCCAAATTATTAGAAAAATTGAAGATTTGTATTGTATATTTTTACAAAATTTGACTCTCCAATTTAGACTACAATTGATATTTTTGCATATTTACAAATTAACAAAAGTGAAGATTTTTCTTGTATATTTTTACAAAATTCGACTCTTCAATTTGGATTACAGGTGACATTTTGGATATTTCCAAATTATTAGCAAAACTGAAGATTTTTATTATATATTTTTACAAAATTTGACTCTTCACTTTAGACTGCGGTTGACATTTTGGATATTTCCAAATTATTAGCAAAATTGAAGATTTTATTACATATTTTTTTTTACAAAATTTGACTCTTCAATTTAGAATAGCCTACATTTGACATTTTTGCATATTTCTATCTACTGTAATGATAGAAATATGCAAAATTGTCAACTGTAGTCTAAATTGAGAAGTCAAATTTTGTAAATAGAATTATCATAAAAATCGTCAATTTTGTTAATAATTTGTCCACGTCTGTAGAAGTCAACAATATATATTAACAAAGGATAGAAGTCCTACAATTCTCGGTCCTTTTCATCCTGTGCTTTTCCGTTTGTATATGGTTTTATTTTTTCTTTCTCCTTTGCCATTATTTCATATTTCTCTTGTAGTTCCATATTCCATCTTCTGCTTTCATTTTCCCTTTCCTCCCAGTCTATTTTCTTAATTAGTTAGTCTATTGGTTTCCTTTTTTACTTCCACACTTATTCTGTCTTTCTCCGTCTTTTGCTTCTTTATTCTTTGCTCTTCTTTTCTTTCTTCAACTTCATTTCTTCTTTCGTGTCTAGTTTCTTAACACTATTTCTTGCTTTTTCTTTCTTCTTGTTTCCTTCTCTTAATTTTTCTACTGGTAGGCCTACTTTATTTTCCTCGCTCTTCACATTTCCTTTTCTTCGTTTTCTTATTACCTCTTATTTCTTACTGCTTCTCAATGTCTTTATTCTTTCCCCTATATCTTTTATCTTCCTTTCTTTTCTGTTCCTTTTTCTTCTTTTAGACTTGCAATCTTCTCCCTCTCTTCCTGGTTTCTCTTCTACCCTTATTCTGCCTTTTCTTGCTTCCTTATTGCTTATTTTTACCCTATTGCTTTCTGTTCCTCTCTTTTTTGTCTGTTTTTTTTTTCTCCTGTATCTCTTCTTTCTTGTGCCACTTCTTTCTTCTATCATCCAGTTATTTTTACTGTCGTCCTCTCATTTCTTCTGTTTTACCCCTTATTTCTTCTATCTTCCTCTTATTAATCTTCTGTCTTTCTGTTACTAATCTTTTGCCGTCCTGTTCTTTCTTCTCACTACGTGCTTTTCCTTTCGACTGCCTTTCTCTTGACTGTTCGTTTTTGAGTACCTGCTATTTTTTGACTGCCTGTTTTTCCTCTGTCTACCTGTTTTTTTTGTCTGTTCGCTTTTCTTCTACTTACCTGTATGCAAATTTTATTTTGTGACACTTTTTCTTCTGTAATCGTTTTTTCTTCCGTCTGTTCATTCTGTCGTCTGTCTGCCGTTTCTTCTGTCTGCTTGTTTCTTTCTGTTTGCCTATTCTTTCTTCCTATCTGCCTTTCTTTTTTCTGCCTGCCTGTTCTTTTTTTCTGCCTGCCTGTTCTTTTTTCTGTTTGCTTTATCTTCTTTTTGGTCGATGTGTTATTTTTTTGTCTGCCTTTTTTCTGTCTGCTTGTTTATTTTCCTGTCTGCCTGTTCTTTCTTGTGTGCCCTGTTCTTTCTTCTGTGTGCCTGTTCTTTCTTGTGTGTGCCTGTTCTTTCTTGTGTGTATCTGTTCTTTCTTGTGTGTGCCTGTTCTTTCTTGTGTGTGCCCTGTTCTATCTTCTGTGCCCTGTTCTTTCTTCTGTGTGGCTGTTCTTTCTTGTGTGCACCTGTTCTTTCTTGTGTGCGCCTGTTCTTTCTTGTGTGCGCCTGTTCTTCCTTGTGTGCGCCTGTTCTTTCTTGTGTGCACCTGTTCTTTCTTGTGTGTGCCTGTTCTTTCTTGTGTGTGCCTGTTCTTTCTTGTGTGTGCCTGTTCTTTCTTGTGTGTGCCTGTTCTTTCTTGTGTGTGCCTGTTCTTTCTTGTGTGTGCCTGTTCTTTCTTGTGTGTGCCTGTTCTTTCTTGTGTTGCCTGTTCCTTCTTCTGTGTGCCTGTTATTTCTTCTGTGTGCCTGTTCTTTCTTGTGTGTCTGTTCTTTATTCTGTGCGCCTGTTCTATCTTCTGCTGCCTGATCTTCCTTCTGTCTGTTTTTCTTCTGTCTGATGTTCCTTATACTTGCTTGTTCTTTCTTCTGTTTTCCCTCTTTTTCTCTACATATTTCTTATTCTTCTGTCTCCTCTTTCATTTTTGTCTGCCTCTTCTTTCTAGTTCTTACTGCCCTCTGCTTCTTAGGCCTACTTGACCCATTCTGCCTCAAATGGATAAATAAAATTCGTCCTTAATATCATTGTTTGCATGTCTATTGTATTATACGAAGGAAATATTTCTGGAAACCTGACGTATGACCGTTCCCGTTAATGCCATTCAGAGTGATATATCCGAATGTCAAAGACATTGATATAGCCTACCCCATTGTTGCAAAACGTGATGGAGATCTAGTATAAAACTATACAATGATATTTAATTTATAGACGTTGTTCGACATCGCCGGTAGCTGAAGGTGGCGAGCGCTAGTTTATGGGCGCTGTCTTTTTAAATTCCGGCTCCATAGAAGTAACGTGCATGGAGTTTGAATCATCATTAGGTTCGGTGGTGCGTGCCGGGATTTATGCGCTCTGCGTTCTGCTCATTGCTAAGGGACGTGAGATTTATATCGCGCTATTGTCTTCGCATCCCTGGGGCCGCGACTGTGATTAGCTGTCGTCAATTAGGCGAACATGAAGCATGGAGCTCATTATCAGCGTTCCGCCAGCGGTCCCAGACCACCTGGAAGCCGCGTGTCAGATCGCCCATAATACGAATAATTTCATTACATTACTATCCGCACTGTAATTGCTTCCGGCCTCAGAGTCGCTCCGAATCATATTTTAATTGTCGCCACGGCATTCAGCTGTGAATCAGATCATGCTAATGCGCTCTGGATATGAACCCGGTCCCTTAGGAGCGTTTCAAGCCCCATAGAGCAGCAAGCCGCGGCTGGTTACCAAGCGGGACTGGTTTATATTCCCAGAATATCGTGCGAGATCTGCGGTGGATCTAGCGGTTGTGGGAAACTCTTTCCTTGTAATCTGGAATTTTCTTTCACGGCTTGAGGTTTCATTCTGCTATGTGTTAAGTACTAGATAGCTACAGATGTCAATTTACTTTATGCAGCTGTAAACTTAAGACAGTTGAACTTCACTGCATTAGAGGTTGTAGCAGTAGGCCTACTGGTGCCACTTCTGATTTATGTGACGTTAATGTAAGAATTTATTTATTTATTTATTTATTTATTTACTGGTTTATTTATTCACGTATTTATTTGTGTATTTATTTACTTAATCATTCACGCATTTATTTATTTATTTATATTTATGTATTTATTTATTTCATCATTCACGTATTTATTCACTTATTTATGCATATAATTTATGCATTTAGTTATTCACTCGTATAGTGTTATTTATTTATTTACTTAATCATTCACGCATTTATTTCTTTATTTAATAATTTATGTATTTATTTATTTATTTACTTATTTATTTATGCATGTATTTATGCATTTGTTTATTTAGCTATTTTGTTATTTTTATTTACTTAATAATTCACACATTTATTTATTTATTTACTTATTTATGTATTTATTTACTTATTTGTTTATTTATTTATTCATGTATTTATTTAGTTATTTATTTTATTGTTTATTATTTATTTACTTATTTACCAGAGCTTCCTCAAATTAGAGGCTGCCATTAGACAAAGCATACAAAACAAAAAAAGAACAAATAGATGATGAAAGATAGGCTAACAGAGCAAAAAAAAAGGCTAACAAGTACACAAACAAACAAACAAACAATGGCAGTTCACAGAGTAAGGAAAGTTACAAACAAGTAAAGAAGCAAAGAAAGCTAATAAGAGCTGAGAGGTCCCGGGTTCGATTCCCGGTACCGAAACGAATTTTTCTCGAATTAAAATGATGATAATGCACATTGGCTACTTCATAGTAGTCGTGTAATATTCAGTGAGGTAGGCGAGACCTCATATATAATGAATATGTGATGTATTAACTGTTAGCAGTTGTCACAAACTGATGTTGAATATGGCCATAAAGTCATTTAAATATGCGCTTTTGCATGTATGACTTACATTGTCTAAAGTGCAGGTAGTAAGGCCGTAAAACATTACGAGAGGAGTTCGGCCGGCACCGTGGATCGTGTCCCGGCATAGCTCAGTTGGAAAGAGCACTCAGCGCGTAGAGCTGAGAGGTCCCGGGTTCGATTCCCAGAACGAATTTTTCTCGAATTAAAATGGTGATAGTATTGATTTAATAATAATAATAATAATAATAATAATATAATACTGATAACAATACTGATAGCATTACCAGTAGCAGTAGTAGTAGTAATAGTAATAATAATAATAATAATAATAATAATAATAATACAGAGAAACTGATTGACTATTATGTGCTAGTGTAGTAATGAAACGAGCTATTAAACTCGAAGAACTAAAATCAGCCATAAATCATCGTCATGAAGAGAAAGAAGCCAGGTATCTAGTGGCGAACGAAATAGCTCGTTCTCTTAAGCCTTCTAACGGAGGAGAGTTTTTAAAAGCGTAATCATCAAGGTGGCTGAAATAATTTGTCCAATGAAAGTTTTTAATTAATTTTGAAAAACTGCGCTTTCTCGACGAAATATCCAGAGGAGAATTCAGGAGATTTCTGATTGTGTTCATTGAAGAATATTAAAAAAAAAGGCAAAAAAAATAGATATATATTATTGGCTCTTGATGACAGTAGTGACATTACTGATACAGAAAAGCTTCGATTTTTATTAGCGGGTTGATGAAGAACTCAATGTTAGTGCACGAACCACCACTCCTCGTAGTTTTCATGCCTAGTACCTCTCCTCCGTCTCTTTACTTCATAGACCATACCTGCACAAACAGCGCTCAACGAGCGCGCGCGCTACTTCGGAGCGGAAGAGCCGTGTTTACCGCTCGCCGAAACGGAGAGGAAGATACGTCAGAACGACATAGACTTGAAATAGGTAGAGGAGAGGGGAAACGACCGCTCAGTTATCTATTGGAGTGCAGTGTGTAGGCCTATTCTCAGTAACTGTTTCACGTTGCTTACCTACTGCTACAGTACAGTATGGAGGAATCTGAAAGACGGAACATGACATTTAACGATTTACAGCTCGAACTTATTGATCTTCAATGTGACCTAAGGGCTAAAGATCGTTTGAATAATACTACTAGCCTGGTTGAGTTTTACAAGACTAAACATTAGCAACAATATCCACAATACACAGGGGCTGGCTGTGAAAATGATTGCTATGTTTGGCTCAACATTTATATTTGTGAGCAAGTGTTTTCTATTTTATTTATTTTATTGGGTTATTTTACGACGCTGTATCAACATCTAGGTTATTTAGCGTCTGAATGATATGAAGGTGATAATGCCGGTGAAATGATTCCGGGGTCCAGCACAGAAAATTACCCAGCATTTGCTCATATTTGGTTGAGGGAAAACCCCGGAAAAAACCTCAACCAGGTAACTTGCCCCGACCGGGATTCGAACCCGGGCCACCTGGTTTCGCAGCCAGACGCGCTGACCGTTACTCCACAGGTGTGGACAAGTGTTTTCTATAATCAGCTTTAATAAAGGCAGACATCGAACTTCTGTAAGTGATGTTTCATTACGATCAGTAGCCTACTGTTCTTTTCAGCTGCCAACAGCATAAAACCTCGTTTTGATGTACTGATAATAATAATATAACAAAATGATATTGTACATTTAAGTAGCTATAGAATTTCTATTATTTCTGTAAAATAAATATTTCTTAATTAATTAATAATAGTCCAAGATAGTTTTGCAAACACTGAACGGGAATTCATTTCATAAACACTCGTAATAGTACTTCCTTTCGTGTATATTTTGTACGAGATCACCCCTTCTTCCAGTCCACCCTTATACAGACCGCAGCTAATATCTGCATTCCGCTCATGAGCTGTGAGCCGGCTCGGAGAGCGCAAACCTTGTGCAGGCCTGTCATAGACAGTCTCTCGCGTGTAATCACTGCCGTTCGAGTTTTGGTCACCGCTGCTTAATAGTGTTAAGATTTTTTGACATGTTCCATATTCTAGTTTTGAAGCGATATACGAATACCATGGAATGTAAATAAATACAAATACAAATTAGTAGACTTCGTGGAATTGCCACGAGAATCGTAAAGTTTACTATGCACGCGGTATAGACTGTATGAGAAGGGGGCGTACAGCGGATGGAGTATGCCTCTGATGTAAACACTGAGCAGTATACTGCGGTTACAATAAAACCTGTATCCTGATTTCAAGAAATATAATGAATGATCATTGAAGTAGGAACTGTCTAAACATGTAAATACACAATTATTTTGTAGTGAGATATATCAACTCTTAAAATTTAATGTAATATACTCGCATCATCCTTGAATATGTGCATCGCAGTGAAGAGTTACGTACATTTTGAGCGACTGCAAAGTAACCTCCCCCGATGGTCACTTAAACAGTTTTTATATTGGGAAAATGTACGTTCAACATCACACGATCTAATAGGTGCATATTTGAAGAACGGAAAATCACTACTTTTTAGTGCACCAACTTGAGACGTCTTGTCGTGACCTGATAGTACATCATTTATAATACGAAGTTGTGAATAGGCAGAATTTTTAGCAATAATGTTTCTCAACTTATATTTCACTTTTTCTGAAATGAATGAATTGTTATTTTGGATAACGGTTTGTGATACTTTATACACTACCCATATATTAAGGGCTTCTGAGAGTTGTAATTTATACGATTCTAGCAGGGTGATGGTTTTGGACACGATTTTAAAATTAGAATCAATGAACAGAATATCTTTCAATAGCTGCTCAGAAGGCAATGATTTTACAGCTGCAACAGCGGAACTGTCTGTGCTAGCCAATGCATCAATTACCTCCATTATTTTGCCGCAATATTCTGCATAATAATTAACATCATCCAACCACGTTTCCCAACGGGCCAAGACTGGCTGCGGGGTAAGGGTATTCCAGGGGCAATTATTTGGAACAGCAACACTCTCATTGTAGTATGTTTGATTGAATTCTTGTCTGCACTGAACAAATGTTAAGCTTTGATTATTCCGACCACAGTAATGCAAAAACAAGTGCTTACATAGGTATACATTAGCTGTAGCTGCTTATCTATTTGGACCGGTCACATCTTTAAACATGAACTGCTTATACTACGAGACCGGGAGGTCGCTCACCTCTCCTATAGGCTACTACCCTACATCGGCAACCTGATTGCATGCTGCGTGTGGCAATTCAACGAAGTCTACAAATTAGACTTGGATTATAAGACTAAAAGAACTGCACCCCCCGTCATGGACAGTAACCTTGAAATCTATACCCCTCGTCTTCTATCCTACCTCCATTTTTATCCTATTTGTGAAGCAAGGCGACGCTGTATCTTAGGATCTTTATTTATTCACTTTGTCGCAAGTGAAATGTTTGCCAGTGTGATTTCTATCTTACGACATTTAAATGATCAAAAGAAAGACTTGATTGCTAGTGCCGGGTTATTGTCTGCCTTATCATGGCGGAGGCGCCGATCTAATACAACTTCACCCTCGTCCCTGTTATTTTCTGTACTGTGTTCTCGACTGCAATCTGTCCCTGTGGCCATTCATTTGACTGTCAGGCTCGCCTTGTGATTCCAAGCATACGATTCCTTGAATTGAGCACACATTTTTTTCCGCGCTGTCTCTTTCCGTCTCTTGGTCTTCTTTTATTTCGCAGAAGGAAACCAATTTTAGAAATGGCGCGATGTTCCTCCTCCTATCAGCTTCGCGTAACGATATCAATTGGCAAAGACTTCTCTGGCTGTCGTTCTCAGTTTCCTTCATGCAGTGTCTCTTAGAGCTTAATGCACTCCCCATCTTAACATTACGCGTCAATCATAAGTAGACGGCGGTAGTTCATACAGTGGTACATTTTTATTGAATGAGCAAATATGAAAAGTTTGTACAGTTGAACCTGGGTTATATGTAACCCAGTTATACGTAGTTCTGGTTTGTACGTAGTTATGCATAGAACCTAGAAAAATCACAGTGAATTGAATATAAATTAATTCTGATTTGTACATAATTCGCTTTTATAAGTAGTAGAGCTATTCCATCTCAAATCGACCGAAATATAGAGAAATTGACCTTTCAATTTTTAAATACAATGAAACTTTTTTTGTACGTAGAGAACTGTGATACAATGCTTTGTGCAAAGTTTTATGCATCAGAACTTCATAGTGTTTAAATTAAAAATATTTAAATTTATCGTATTTTCATAAAATTTTCAACTTTAAACTGTTGTAGCTCCGAAACCCTTTCACCAAATGATCAAAATCGTGGTTTATTTTGATGCTGAGAAATTAAAGTTTATATTGACATAAACAGATTTTCTTACTTTTTATGGAAATGGAGAAATTTAGATTTTTCCTCATTAAGACGGTTTTGCCACTGAAAAAAAATATTTTAAAAATATATAGTTAGATTCCGCATTGAAAGTACAAATAAACACACAATTTTTACTGATGTTATGTTGATAAGAAAGTATTGAAAATATCAAATAAAGAAAATAAATAGTACGCGCATGAACTAACCAGCTGACTGTGAGACGAGACGAGCAAAGCCAAGAAACAAACACGTGATGTTTCATCTAGTAGCGCATAGCTGGGCTAGCTTTATCACAAGTTTTCATAAACAGGGGAGTAAAATGACGCCCAACGCTCGCTTATCTTCAGCTCTCGGCCAGTGCGTGCGGTACTGCGCCGTTCAAGTCTAGGCGTGTGAAAATAATTTATTTAATACCCTCGAAACTTATTGCCGAGCCACTAAGCAAACAATGCCGAATCCCTCTCAATAATGCAACGTTTTTTCTCAATATTTTTTTTAAATTTTTACAAATTGGCAAAAAGCTTAAAAGTAAGTAAAATCAGATTATCTGTCTCTCTGTATACAATAAAAATAAGGATTACTTCTTAACACAACCTATCAAATGTCGGCTTCAAAATGAGCTCCCGTTCAATGTTCTGCGGTAAATGGTTCCAGAGTTCTGAGCGCTGAAAGAGGCTTGTTTTTATGAAATACGCTAAATTTGTCGCTCAACAATACGAAAACCGTTTGACTTTCGATAGTATTTTTTTTTGAAAATGCACTACTGTCCTCAGCACCTTGTATAAATAGGGAAAAAATTAGAGCATAAAAAATGCGAGGTTTTTTACTGATCGATTTCATATGGAATAGCCCGTACAGTAGAACCTGGGTTATACGTAACCCAGTTATACGTAGTTCTGGTTTGTACGTGGTTATGCACAGAACCTAGAAAAATCGCATTTAATTACATGTTAAATTAATTCTGATTTGTACATAATTCGCTCGTATAACCAGTAATTTTTAATTGCGTTTCAATTGTATTTTTGTTCTCTTTGATGTTTATTTATTTTAGAATTTGGCCTATGGCATCCCTTAAGCGCTAAGGCCTCCTGCACGTAGGCAGGGTAGCTCTGATTCACTCTTTAGGTGAGCTAGCCTAGAGAATGTTCGACCTTGTTCTCTTGTCCATCTTCTCTCGTGTTGGGTATGAAGCACT
Source organism: Periplaneta americana (assembly GCF_040183065.1). Lineage (NCBI taxonomy): Eukaryota > Metazoa > Arthropoda > Insecta > Blattodea > Blattidae > Periplaneta > Periplaneta americana. The sequence continues at coordinate 38,260,433 of NC_091117.1, read as the reverse complement.
TTCCCTGGTTTACGATCACTATTCGCTAATTCTGTCGCGCACTTTGCATCATTTCACTATTCACATATTCATTCGCGTTGCTGCTGGCACTTCAGAATACATTTCACTTTCCACCGATTGATGTTTCCGTCGACAGTTTTTTCCATGTTGATCTGCTTCTTGCGCGCCTCGTCCACTGCTTCCCCGCTCTCTGTGTGAATGTATCCACTCATCTGGTTCTCTGTCTTCCTGCACTCCGCTTCCCTATCCTGGGGTCCCACATGGTCATTCTGTATGTCCACTGGGTGTTACGCATCCTAGTTACATTTAAATTTAAATATATAGAATACAGAATATAATTGCAATAGAAATAGAAATAAAATAATACAATCATTATAAAAATGAAGATACAGTAATATTAACAAAATCTGAGGACCGAATGAGCAGCGCTCGTGTTCGGTCGCAGTTCAGATATATTATTAATAGGCATATAAGAGAATATACAAAGTAAAATAAAATAGAACTAAAATTAAAATTACAGCTGCAATGAAACTATGTAATATAATATTAACATACAGAAGAATAATATGGTACGTGAATAAAGTAGGACAATTTATGAAAAATATATATTCCAAAATTATAGAATACAAATATAATATAAGCTGATTAATTTATGCACATAGGTTATAAATGTATTTAATCAAATTGAAGACATTAACACGTTTCTAATTTTCTTGTTACATGTTAGAAGTTCTGGGTGTAATTTAGCTAAAGAATTATACAACCAAGGGCCAAAATTAATGCTGTGCTTTAGACCAGCAGATGTGAAACGTTTAGGTTATAACAATGTTGAACTATTCTTTCGCCTTGTGCCATGATTATGTGCCTGTAATATAAACCTATAACGATTTTTATGATAAAAATTTTAATAGAGTATATTTATAAATTTGTTCAAAACTAATTACATTAAATTCAGTATAAATTAATTTAGTTAGATAATCAAACAAATTTTAATTATTCGTTTTTGTAGTAAATTTAACGGACAAAGATTAATTTTTGTACTTGTAATTTGTATACTAAAGTGTCATTTTAACTTCACAAGATTTGTCTTATGACTTTGAATACAGTTTACAATAATTGTAATTATTAGAGCTGACGTAACTTACGTCTTTCTTTTCTTTTTTTTTTTTGTAGTCAAGTTTACCCCAGCGGTCAAATTTACCCCAGTTTACGATACAGGATATACTGAAAACGTTTATCTTGCGTGATAATCTTTGTAGGAAAACGGTGTTTTCTCTGTATATCTCGTCTGGTGAAAAAGTAAAACATTAGCTGTGGTAACTTTAAATACTAGACACGAAGTAGAGTGCGGAAAGCCCCGTCCACGTAAAAAGACATTGAGTCAGGTCTTACAGAATTAGGTGCCGCGTCGAGGTGTTAAAGACAATCGATAACGTCTGTTCTCCTGAGACCTACATACGTGTTAAGAGTTTCCTTCCTTGTTGCTTCAGTAGCGTTGATGTAGAATTGCCAGAATTCCAAGCAAGGCAAACAATTCTGTAGTACGCAGCTTTAAAGGACGCAAAAGTTAGTCGATTTCAAAGAACTACATTTCTTAATTTTTCTTTTAATTGTCCTAATTGTGTTTTAATTTTGATATTTACATAATTAAAGAAAAAAGATCTCTCTCTCTCTCTCTAAATATATGAAATTATTCATGATATATAATATTAACAAATATATTTTTTTACCTTTTATTTCTGTCGACTATATTCATGTTTTTATTGAATGCCACTGGCTTCTATCTGATTATCAATTTATATTAAATGTGTTTTTTCTCTCTTTTTCTCTTTCTTCTTTTTTTTTTTTGGTGTTGTGTGTTATTTATTGGTTTGAAGTAAGTTAATTACTGTAGTTAGTAAACTGTCCTTGTAAATTTTATGTTATATTATGGTTAAGACCACGCCGTACAGGAGCCTGGCTCTTATGGTAGTGGCTAGAAACATTTTTGTTTTATAAATTGAATTTGTACTCACTAGCTAACTAGTTAAATAATAAATAATGGAAAAATAAATTTCCAGTGTCTTGAAACTCTTTACACATTAGAACAATATTACTATTGGATCTTCTTTCTTCTTCTTCTTCTTCTTCTTCTTCTTCTTCTTATTATTATTATTATTATTATTATTATTATTTTACACCCACTTGCAGAATTTAACTTATGTATTCATCTGGGAAACAAAACTCCATTTTCACAAAATATGACTTAACCCACTTTACCTAAACGCCATTGAAATTATTGCATCGAATAGCTGAATAAACTTCTATCCTTGATTAGTCAAATGGTTCTGCTAGTAAATATAGACCGCTGAAATTATTTTCCTTTCGCATGAAACGTGTACCTAGGTATTATGGATTTATTAAAAAATATGGTTTATTTAACGACGCTCGTAACTGCAGACGTAATATCACCGTCGCCGGTGTGCCGGAATTATGTCTTGCAGGAATTCTTTTACATGCCAGTAAATCTACTGACATGAGCCTGTCGCATTTAAACATACTTAAATGGCATCGACCTGGGCCGGGATCGAACCCGCAACCTCGAACACAGTAGGCCGCCTTATGAATTTATAGGTTACATCCTTATTCCAAGGAGGTCTTCAATTTTTAGGTTAGGTGAGGGTGGGTGTAAATATTAAATAAATACTACTATAGGCAGGATGAGTAGACAACCAATGAGAGAGAAAGGAGGAGGAAATGAAAGCTAAAGTTACTCCAGTTCGCATCCTTGCAAGGGCATCTTTGAGACTGGTCCTATGTGATTTCCTAATTTAAAGGTCACTTGTCTCACTCCCGATTTGTTAAATTTGTTGTATAAAACTTTTTTAACCCTCCTGTTTTACTTGAACCTATTGGAATTTTACTCGTCATTAACTAAGGTTAAATGTCATAATAATTTCAATTAACGCAGGAAAGTTAGAAAAGATGTTTATGCTCGACTATGCCGAAATGTAGTAATTATACACCTGGTAGCAGCCCGTTAATGGACTTCATTAAAGTACACCTGTTCATTAAAGTTCAGGTGTTCCACCAATCAGAAAATACAATTGTAGCAATATGAAAGCGTAAGTATCGATTATTCTCGGATATGCAATGGAAAGACAATTCTGTTACTATAATAATTAGCGTTAATTGTCAGTAATATTAAAATAAATTCAATTTGTCATCTCGTTTTTCAATGTCTAATTCAATTTCAAGGTTATATCAAGATTAATGTTTATTTTACTCTCTAGATTATATCAAGGTCAATGTCGACATATGTTTCTCGGAAAAAATCAATACTTTCGCGTCTGCGCACATCTCACAATTTACGAGGTATTGCACAAGATCAGTTCCACTCCTCAGTCAGATAAGAATAACATGAATACTTATGGATAATTTCAAGTTAGAAATATGGTCGAGCATAAAAAGTCGTATGAAACTTGACTATAATGGTAATTAAGACGCTCGTATGAAAATGATGAAACTCGCTTGCACTCGTTTCATAAACATACTCGCGTCTTAATTACTACCATTATAGGCTCGTTGCATAACACATTTAACAAATCAAAGGGCCTACTAAAGGGACTTGATTAAATTTTACAGGGGAAAAGCCGAAATACCTGAAATCCTATCCAATAATAAAATTAAATAATGAAGCGGGACGGCCCGGGTGGAGAGCCACGAGACACGCAATTCATGTTACATTTCTCTGGATATTACTGCAGCAAACCAGAGTTTCGCTCTTTAAAGTGATTAACAAGGATCATTTCTACATTTCATTAATCTTACCCGAGATAGTATGCAAAAAAGTTTTCATAGATATTATCATAAACGTCGCCGTCGTCATCTTGCATGAACCGGATTCTGTCGCGCTCCATCTCAACTGTCTTGAAGGGTGTGAGTCAATATTCTCTCCTCTCTGCTGCCAAGCACTTGCAAGGCTAAAATCTGCCTTACAATCCAAGCTCAATCATGTCTGTGCACTGTTCGTCTACTCCAACTGCTGATCTTCATCTATTTAATGTTCTCTGTATTCCCTATTTCTTCCTTAGTCAACCGATGCATGTCTTCTCACCTCGTTTTCCTTTACATACCATTTAAATTGAAGATTTTTGTCTACACTTATTTCAACATGTGCAATATCTATGTCTGGAGCTTTTAATTTCTCCAGCGACCTCTATATCTCCATGGAGCTTATGAGGTTCATTATTATTTCAGGCTTTCTATTTTCGTTTTCAACATTTGATTCCTATATTCTCCGCGGTTTATTTTTATTTACTCGTATTTTCCTTTTCCATGTACCGTTTTTCAGTACATGTTTCGAATCTGTAGGCCTACTTCACAACTTGTCGGGATGTAATTCTGCAGCTGTTTTTCTCATATTAAAATGAGTGTAAATCGCCTAAATTCGCGACTGAAGCGAAACTCCTTAATCTGGGTGCTATTCATAGACATTTCGCTAGTCCGCGCTACGAGCGTGCTAAACTAGCCTGGTTACTTATATAGGATTCATATCATATATCATATCATATCATATATCATATCATATCACATCATATATCATATCATATCATATCATATCATATCATATCATATCATATCATATCATATCATATCATATCATATATCATATATCATATATCTTATATCTTATATCTTATATCTTATATCATATATCATATCATATCATATCATATCATATCATATCATATATCATATATCATATATCATATATCATATATCATATATCATATATCATATATCATATCATATCATATCATATCATATCATATCATATCATATCATATCATATCATATCATATCATATCATATCATATCATATCATATATCATATCATATCATATCATATCATTAGTTTCATTTTGGAGAATGTCGATAAGCTCACTGTATTATAATATCAATTTTTGTGTGGAAAACAAAAATTGATATTATAATATATCATATCATATCATATCTCATATATATCATATATCATATCATATATCTCATATCATATATCATATCACATCATATGAAGGATCCAGGGGAAAAAACCTGTTAAGTCCAAAATTATCAATTTTTGTTTTGGATGCCATGTAATACCACAGGCAGTAGAGATTTCTATGGTTTATTTGTACAGAGTAAAAACTTGATTAAGCCACAAATATTTGAAGAATGATACCTCAGAGACAATAGAATGTAATGGACCTTGTAACTTTTAACTTGCTCTCCTGTAGGCCTAAAAACAGTAAAATGTGACTTAGCAGGTTTTTCCCCTGGACCCTTCATATCATATCATATCATATATCGTATCGTATCATATATCATATCATATCATATCATATCATATCATATCATATCATATCATATCATATCATATCATATCATATCTTATAAAAAAATCAAGTCGAGTCAAGTCAAGTCGTGTAGTGTCTCGCGTCTCGTGTGTCGTGTTATATCACTTCAAAATATACACATTTCGTCACGGTATACAAAGCCCAGTTCTATGTTTTTTTTTTCTTTATAGGCTATATTTGTTTTATTTCTGCAGCCATCATATTATAATTAACTTTTACAATGTTGAAACCCAAACATTTAACTTATCCAATAGGTCTACGGGTATGTCAGAATTTAAATTTTTACGCAATATCATTCATTAACAAGTAAGCGAATTCTCTGACCAAGTGGTTAGAATAGCAGTAGGGTACTCCTTAATACAAGATAGAACAAATGCAAGAGATACAGTACGTGTTAGAAATCGAACTGTGTTCCACTAATTATATGCTAGAACGGTAAACTGTAAGTTAGAACAGCCACACTTTAATAAGTAAAAGGATTCAGTAGCAAATTTCAGCGCAGAAGTATTCTTATTTGTGCCCAATTTGGTGTAGAGTGGCAAAGCAACTAAAATCCAACACTCCCGTAATATCCTTTGGAAATAGCTTTATGTTAGCGAGGGAGATAAGCGGTCAGAGGGAAATTATGCAAGTTAAGTTTGCGGCGGCAGTGGCGCTGGAGTGAAATTCGTTGTCTTAATTTTTGCCTGGGTGTTACCCTCGTACGCTAATTACCTCGGGTTGCGGAACTGTTCGTACGCTGGATTATTTTCATTGTTATTTGGGTAATAACTGAGTTCAGAACCTAATTAACGGACAGCATACAACTCATGCAGCGCGATGACTTGTGCATAAGAAGTCTTGGTAATTGGTATTGGTAAATTCTCTCCCCGATTATTATGGTCAGTTTCAGGATGGACATAATCATCGCCAAAATCCTAGTTTGTCACGAGTCTGTGTTAAAAGGTTGGTCATTTGGACTTCAATGGATCTATCTTCAAGTCTCTTTCAGGTCTCTTCTGTTACATCCTCTCCCATTGATTAATAAATATTCCGGATACCGTCGGTTAAGTTGATCGGGAACAGCCAAAACTGGTCAAATTGTTTTCCGGTCTAGTCAAGATCGACCGCCGTGAGCCAATGCTAGCTGATAACCTTTTTTATACGCAGTTGAGTTGTTGTGCAGGTACAAATACAGAGTGTTTCAGTAAAAGCGTGTAAACAGGATATCGTGGGTGCACTACAGTCATTCCAGGCAAACTGGGAATTCCAATGAAAAAGTATTTTTCAGAAATATTTGTTTGTTATTAATGTAAGACATAGATTCATTCCTTCATTCATTCATAGTGATCTTGCCGAGCGCAGAATTTCACTGCAAACCCAGCATTCTCCAGTCCTTCCTATTTTCTGCCTGTCTCTTTGTCTTCTCATATGATCCATATGTCTTAATGTCGACTATCATCTGATATCTTATTCTGCCACGAACTCTTCTCCCGTTCACCATTCCTCCCAGTCAGTTTCTTCTCAACCAGTGACCCAGTCAATTCCTTTTCCTCTTTCTGATAAGTTTCAGCATAATTCTTTCTTCATCCACTCTTTCCAACACAGCTTCGTTTCTTATTCTGTCTGTCCACTTCACACGCTCCATCCTTCTTCATATCCACATTTCAAATGCTTGTATTCGCTTCTCATATATCATATCATATCATATCATATCATATCATATCATATCATATCATATCATATCATATCATATCATATCATATCATATCATATCATATATCATATCATATCATATCATATCATATCATATCATATAAAAAAATTCGCTTCTCTTCACTTCGTCGTAATATCCATGTTTCTACCCCATACAATACCACACTTCACACAAAGCAGTTCACTAGTCTCTTCCTTTACTTCTTTCTCCAGAGGTCCGCAGAATATGCTCCTTTTTATTATAAGCTTCTTATACCATTGTTATTATCCTTTTGACTTCTTGGCAGCAGTTCATGTTACTGCTTATAGTACATCCCAAGTATTTGAAGCTGTCCACTTGCTTTACTACTTCATTTAGAATTCGCAAGTCTATCTAAAAGTCTAAATTTAAATATTTTAATGTTACATTTTCAAAACAAAAATATTTTACAAGTTTTATGGGCATTCAATCTAAGAAGTCTTGGCTAGGTAATAGGTACTTTTTGTTTCCGTAAAGTTTGCGCACTTACTCATAGAGAGATCAGCTGTTACTGTAAGTTTTTCAAGATGCTACTGTTGAAGAAATATTTTCAGAGCCTGAACTGCTAATTCCAGAGCTCGAGGATCAACAAACATTTTACTCTGCTGTACATTCTTTCTGCCATTTATTTTATGTAGTTTGGGTTAATAACAGTTAGCAACCACAGTTCAAATGAATACTTTGACATAGAAATATCACAGTTGTTTCGAAATTGGAAAAATGAAAGACATTACATCATCTGTAACATCCGTCACCAAATGTGTGTAACATTCGTGACATGAAAGAAATAGCTATAAAATATTCTCTTTCCTCTATCCCATTGGACACCAAGTTTCGCTCCCTGGTAGTTATGCCTGTACTGTTTTATGCAGTAGTCTATATTGGAGTATTTTTTTTAGAAAGCAGTTGAAATCTGTAGAAGAGTTAAGTGTAGATTATCTTGATGACAGAACGTGTATACTCACTGGGAATAAGCCACTAATGGCGTCATTTTTAATTAATAATCTGATATGTGTTAGTTTAAGGCAAGTTGACGTCTATATACTCTCCTTACCGTAATCAAGTCACCTCAATAATTTAACCATGCAGTTCTAAAACTCTGGAGGACGGTTCTATGTGCTGCTTAAAGCGATACATTAGACGAAATATACGCGTACTACGACATTGCAAATTTATGAAAGTCTCCGAGCAAAGGAGTTGTGGCATTTAAATCCACACACATCAAAACTATATGCTTCTGTAAATACAACTTCATGTTTTTAGAAAGTCTTCCAAAGCTGAAAGGTTCAGAATTTTGAACACATTTCTGTAAAATTATTATTAGTTTTTACTCTCCGCGTTGTACGATATTATCACATCTTCTTTCTTCCATTTAGTTTATCTTAATCCTCCAGTTGTTTCTGTCTTCCCAATCTACCTTTGTTTATCCTTTTTTCTCTCATCAGTCCATTGACCAATATTTCCAAGTAAGTTTGGGGTTACCTCGTTTTAGTCTTCCATAACTTCTTTTGATAACATATCTTCTTCCATTCTTTTTGACATATTCCATACTATTTCAATTTTGATTTTAATATCATCCAAAAGGGACCTAGTTACGTTCATGTTTTGTTTAATTGTTATTCTTAATTCATCCTTCCTAAAAATCCTAGCTGATCGTCGCCAAAAATCCATTTCTTCTGAGTTTTGTATTAATGTGTTTCGCTTGGAAACCGACGCTTTCTTCCCATCATAATCTGAACACACGTTCTCGCCATGAAACAATAGTAACGATACCAGCCCATCGCACTCCCGTATACTCATCCTCTTCCACAATAACCCTGCCAAGATTTTGGAATTCGCTGTCTGTTATAAGTGTCGAAATAAAATTTAATTCAAAGGCAAACTTACTAGGCACTAGGTCAGTAATTGAGACTCGTTCAGACATGGCTTCTAGTAAATAGCCGATCGGCTGTACTGTCCACTCACTGATATTTTAACTAGGAGGTGGGGAGCGCTCTTCCCAGCAGGTAGAGTTATAGCTAGTGGAAGGGGGTAGTGTTTACTTAGTCTGAAGCAAGTCTAGAACCTATCCTATACGGCTATTTTATCCGATCCCTAGTAAAATGTTATTATAAAACTGTGTAAAATGTAGGCCTACAGCCTAAACATTTTGTTAATTAAAGAAAAACTTGAAGAGAAATTTATAATTATATTAGTGAAGTGACAAAAATTCGTAACAGGGGAGGGGAATTTTCATTAAAATGTATAATTACCAAGTAACCAAGTAACCCATATTACCAAAAAAGTGCTTTTCATACTGCATTCCTTAAACAACATTCGAAAATTCCTTCCGCTATCACTCAAGAAAATACTAGTGGAAACACTAGTAATGCCCCACTTCGATTATTGTGATTCTCTGCTGACCGACCTCAATGTCAACCAGTCGCAAAAATTACAACGTGTTCATCATTCTTGTGTTCGCTTCGTCTGCGATGTCCGTCGCGCTGACCACATTACCCCATCCTTCCAAACTCTAAACTGGCTACTGCTTAACGAACGCAGAAATTTTCATTCTCTTGTTCTCCTTTTCCAAGTCCTTCACACTTCTACACCTACCTACCTTGCCTCCCGTTTCAGTTACCTGTCATCATATCATAATCTCTTCACACGCACGCAAAATAGTCGCATACTAGCCATACCAACAAATAAGACATCATCGTATTCATCATCATACACAATCTCGCTCTCGTGCTTGTGGAATACCCTACCCAGTGACATCAGAGACTGTCGGAATTTAATAGCGTTCAAAAGCAAGCTTATTAAGCATTTTCTTACTGCGTAGAGTAGGTTTAATTTTTACTTAATCAATAAAAGAAATGCTTCCCTCTTCTTAACTTTTACAATAAACTGTCTAGCTTTTATTAATCAGTTAATCTTTTAGTAGTTTGATTTTTATTGTATCTGTAAATTTAATATTAATTGTAATTATAATTGTAATTGTATCCTTAATATTGTAGTTGTAATCCCCTGATAGAGGGGAAGAGGAGGCCTGATGGCCTTATTTCTACCAGGTTAAATAAATAAATAAATAAAATAAATTATATCAGTGTAATTATGAATATTAGCAACATCAGTAAGTTAAAAAAATACTGAATTAAAATATTCTGGGGAAATTTTCATCACTAATCTTCAGTCATCCCTGGAGTTCAAAGCCGAGTTGAGAAGTTTGCGATCCCCATTCTTGTTGTATGTCCATTTCGGTGGACTTCAATCGTCAGAATCCTTTGATAAACGTTTGAAAAATTTCTTCGGCGATGGGCATTGAACGACTGTTCAGTGAATTGTGTACTTGAATGAAGAGCAAAGAGGAATGTTTTCTGTCGGATGTTTCCGATTCAGTTACTCCATTATATTCAGGGAATGGAGCTCAAATTGCCTTTCTCCTTTCCCTTTTGAAGGAATGCTTAATCGACCTTAATGATCTTTAAGTTGTACTTGTAAGTTTGTTTTGAAGACGTAAGTGGCTTAAAACGAAAAGGGAATTTTGAGACTAATGATTTGTGAAACGTTTGTCTCAATCCGTTTGCAGAAATAATAACAATAAAGTTCTCTGTCATTCCTTCATACTCTTTGTTCCTCGTGATTCTTTTCTCTCCAATCTGCGTTACAACCCAAGACTTACTTCTGCCTTTCCTCTCCGGAAGCTCAATTTTAATCCTATTATTTTTAATCTTCTGTTTGTTGTTGTTTTTGCTACAGGGTGTCATGCGTGACCTTTTATTTTTTATTTTCTGAAAAGCGTGTCTATAAAGTTTTGAAATTTTCTCTCTCATTTTTCTTACATTGTGTTTTCTCTGAACCCAGTCACAGGTAGCTTAACTTTGCCACCCTTATCACATCACCGTTACCATTTCTATCGTTATCATCTTTATTGCCATCGCTATCATCTTTGCCATAATAATTACTGTTGTTATCATCACTACTAATATCGTTACCATTGTCATCATTAGCTACCACCATTGCCATATCCACACCTGTGAAGTAACGGTTAGCGCGTCTGGCCGCGAAACCAGGTGACCCGGGTTCGATTCCAGATCGGGACAAGTTACCTGGTTGAGGTTTTTTCCGGGGTTTTTCCTCAACCGAATATGAGCAAATGCTGAGTAACTTTCGGTGCTGGACCCCGGACTCATTTCACCCGCATTATCACCTTCATCTCATTCAGACGCGAATGTTGATACAGCGTCGTAAAATAACCTACTAAAAACCATTGCCATTATTATTCATTGTTATTGTTATTACCATGATAACTATTACAATCGTTACCGATGTCATTATCACTTCCATGTTCACCAATACTATCGTTGCCCTTGTCATCGTTACCATGGCCCCATTACCACTTGTCATAGTTACTGTGGTCACCATTACCATCGTTATCATTATCATTACCATTTGCTATTATAGTTAACATGGTCACCATTACCATAGTTACCATTAGGCCTATCATTACCATTTGTCGTAGTTACCATGGTCACCATTACCATCGTTACCATTATCATTACCATTTATTATTATAATTATCATGGTCACCATTACCATAGTACCATTACCATTTGTCATAGTTACCATGGTCACCATTACCATAATTACCATTTATCATTATAGTTATCATTGTTACCATTATCATTACCATTTGTAATTATAGTTACACTGGTCACTATTACCATCATTACCATTATTATTACTATTTTTCATTATAGTTGCCATGGTCACAATTACCATAATTACCATTATCATTACCATTTGTCATTATAGTTACCATGGTCACCATTACCATCGTTACCATTATCATTACTATTTGTCATAGTTACCATGATCACCATTACCATCGTTACCATTATCATTACCATTTGTCATTATAGTTATGATAGTCACCATTACCATCATTACCATTAGCATTACTATTTGTCATAGTTACCATGATAACCATTACCATTATCATTACCATTTATTATTATAATTATCATGGTCACCATTACCATAGTTACCATTACCATTTGTCATAGTTACCATGGTCACCATTACCATTATCATTACCATTTGTCATTATGGTTACCATGGTCACCATTACCACCGTTACCATTATCATTACTATTTGTCATAGTTACCATGATCACCATTACCATCGTTACCATTATCATTACCATTTGTCATTATAGTTATCATAGTCACCATTACCATCATTACCATTAGCATTACCATTTGTCATTACAGTTGACATGACCACTATTAACATCATGACCATTATTACATTGTCATAGTAACCGTGGTTACTATTACCATTGTTACCATCATCAATACTATTGTCATTATTGCTAGGAAGGTTACCTTTACCATCGCTATCGTTGCCACCATCCAACCATGGCGATTAGCATTTCCACAGTTATCATTACTATATTTAAGATTGGCACCACCACCACCACCATGATATACACATTCAATAACACCGTCACCATCATGACTTGTAAGAAATGTATTTGGCTCACTGTATCGTCACTAGTATAAGGATTACAGAACACCATTTTAGATATCAACAAATGATGAGATATGATATTTTGTGATTACCATGGCGTGAGGCAAGCGGATGCTAAAGAAACGCAAAATAAAAGACACCTATCCATTAATTTTAAAAGGGAAACTAGTCTCAAAATCCTGGTGGGCATCGATACCATGTACATTGGATTCGTAGCAAGAATCTTTCCCTTGATTCACAGGGTAGTATTAGAAGGAAAGTTAAATAATTTCATTAAGAAAGGATAATGAAGTCTGCATAGTGTATTGAGCTCTCAAGAGATGTAAGTAATAGCAGTACTGTCTGTTACTCGATTAGTATCAGACATGGGGTTTAATTAGCTGCACAGTGCTCAGTATTCTCTCCTATTTTTACAAGATTTTGCCTGCTAACGCGCCTCGGCAACTCAAGTCTGATTTCGCTGTGTGTATGGAAGGAACTGTTAGTTTTCTAATACTTCATAAACTCTGTGATGTTTTGGCGTTTTTGGAAAAGCGAAGAGAAAACTGACCAAGTTCTGTCGATAACCAATACCACATTGTTCTACTTCGTAATATCACACTACTATCGAGACATGTGTTTCATATTTCTAGTAGTTTGAGCCACCAGGATTAAACTTTAGCACTTCTAATGGAATGTCAATTGTTAGTGTAATTTTGTTCGTTCGATAATGAGATTGGAGCACTAAATCTTACTCTTTTTCTTGTTTTAAAAAGATTAGGTCTCTTGATCTGCCCCAGCTCTTTATTTCCATAAGGAAAGATACTGTGAGATAAGACAGAATCAAATTGCCAACGGAATATTACGACTTGGATGTAAAACGTAACTATTAAGAACGTTGATTCTTTGTTCTCCTTATATTGGGTCATTTTATTCCCCTTGTTCTCCTGTATTCCATTTGTTATCCTTTTATTCTAATTGTATTCCCTTTGTTCTTGTATTCTACTTGAATTCCCTTTGTTCTCCTTGTATTCTCCTTATCCTCCTCGTATTCACTGTGTTCTGTTTGTATTGCCATTGTTTTCCTTGTATTACTCTTGTATTCATCTTATTCCTTTCGTATTACCTACCCTTATTCTCTTCGTATTACCCTTACTCTCTTCGTATTACCCTATTTAACGTTATATTCCGCATGTTTTTCTTGTATTTCCTTGCTCTTCTTTTATACCCCTTGCTCTTCTCATACTGTATTTCCTTTGCTCTTCTTGTATATTCCTTTAATTTCTCGTTCTCCTTGAGTTCCTCGAATTCCCCTTGCTCTCTTTGTGTACACCCCTTATTCTCTTCGTATTCCCATAGTTCTCCTTGTATTCCTCTTGCTCTTATTCTATTCCCCATGCTCTTCTTGTATTTCACTTGCTCTTGCATTTTCCTTGCTCTCCTTGTATTTCCATTGGATTCTCATTCCACTTGAACTCCTCGAATTACCCTTGTTTCGCGTGCTTATTTACTTACTCGTACAAATGACTTTTAAGGAACCCGGAGGTTCACTGCCGCCCTCACATAAACCCGCCATCGTCCCTGTCCTATGCAAGATTAATCCAGTCTCTACATCATATACCACCTCCTTCAATTCTATTTTTATATTATCCTCCCATCTATGTCTCGACGTCCCCAAAGGTCTTCTTCCCTCAGGCCTCCCAACTATATGCATTTCTGGATTCGCCCGTACGTGCTACATGCCCTGCCCATCTCAAACTTCTGGATTTAATATTCCTCATTTATGTCTGATGAAGTATACAATGCGTGCAGTTCTACGTTATGTAACTTCCTCCATTCTACTGTAACTTCTTCCCTCTTAGCCCAAAATATTTTCCTAAGCACCTTATTCTCAAATACCCTTAGCCTCTGTTCCTCTCTCAAAGTGAGAGTCCAAGTTTCACAGCCATATATAGAGCAACCGGTAATATAACTGTAATGATGATGATGATGATGATGATAATAATAATAATAATAATAATAGTAACACGAATAATGACAGAGATTTAACCATCATCGATATATTTTCTTTTTTTTTCTTGTTATTGATATTACGATTTTAACAATGTTAATGGCAGAAGCCTATTTAAGAATCGGTGCAATTTATGAAGCTATTCGTTGGGAAGTAATAATCCACCCTTTTCCTTTAAGCGATTTTAGAGACATCTGAAGTTATTAGACAAGAAACTCGTATGAGAAAAGTGGTCCATAAAACACAACACAACTTTCTCTCCCCAACAATTTTGTGAGGTAATAAATTATATAAAGAAACTGCGCGCCAAGACATTGATTACAGCAATGAATAATGTTCGAGGCGCAGTCTTTTGTTGAGCCCGGCCGACATAAACAAGGCCGGCTTTTCAATCTGGCAGGGTCATGTTGACTCTTCCCTCATTGGGACTAGGCTCCCAGGAGCCCGGTGCTACGACATTAATTGGCTTGATCCATCTCCGCGGTCCGCAAAGATAAAAAAAACCAGAAGCACAAAGAACAACAAAGAAAAATGTCAGCTACTTTGTCTCTTTCACGCGCTCTTCCGCTACGATTTTTGTCAACCCAGTTTTCTTCAAGTCAGAAGCCATCGTCATTATCCTCGGGATGTGGTGCCTCCGGTCAGTTTACTACGCAAGCGCTTGTACTGTTCAAGATTTATTTTTTTAGATATTTCTCCATTTAACGAGCCTTTCAAGCCGCAGAGTCAGCTAGGTGGCGATATTAGACCAATGATGGAGTAAAAATGACAAACTTAAACGAAGTACTCTAAGAAAAATTTTAACTGCTGTCCAATGACAATACCACAAGGATTACCTGTGCAAGAACAGCTTGATCAAACGGCTATAATTAATCCTGGAAGATGGAAGATACAATTGAAGGGTTTTTGAAAAAAAGAACCAACGGCGAAGAAATGTCGGAAGGAAGTGAAATAGGGAGACGACGACTTCAAGGACGACCTTTATCACCTAGTCTGTTCCACATCTACTTGGAGGTTTTAGTGAACTGTTTTCAGAACATGGGAGGAGTGATGGTAGAAAGAAGAATAAAGTGCATCAGATTTGCTGATAATATGGCGGTATTAGAAGAGGAGATGATACTAAGGGATATGCTACTGGAGCTAAATACAGCTAAGAGCAGTATGGGATGAAGATAAATGCAAACAAGACGAAGGCCATGGGAATAGGTAGAAAAATAAAGACGGTAAACTTGTGAATTCTAAATGATTTAGTAGAGCAAGTAAATAGCTTCAAAAACTTGGGGTGTTCTATAAGCAGTAACATGAGCTGCTGCCAGGAAGACAAAAGGAGGATAGCAAAGGCCAAGGAAGATTTTAATATAAAAAGGAGCACCTTTCTGTGAACCTCATTCATTCATTCATTCATTCATTCATTCATTCATTTATATTCCATAGATCTTACATGAGCAATGAAGCTTTAAGATGTGGAACAAGTCAAAATTTTACAATATTACAATTACAATTTTTACAGTTTTACAATTTAGTAATTTTTTACAATTTTTGGCGAGATGTAGTGAGATGAAGTGAGGTCCGAGGATTCGCCAAAAGATTACCTGGCATTTGCCTTTTGGTTGGGGAAAACCTCGGAAAACCCCAACCATGTAATCAAATCAAAGGGGTTGATGCCGAGGAGTCGCCATAGACCATCCGGCTTCAGTCCCACGGCTGGGGAAAACCTCGGAAGAAACCATTCAATGAGATCTAGAAAGAGAACTAAGGAAGCGACTAGTGAAGTATGGAGTGTGACATTGTATGGGACAGAAACATAGACATTACGACGAAGTGAAGAGAAGCGAATAGAAGCATTTGAAATGTGGATACGGAGAAGAATGCAACGAGTGAAGTGGACAGACAGAATAAGAAATGAAGCTGTGTTGGAAAGAGTGGGTAAAGAAAGAATGATGCTGAAACTGATCACGAAGAGAAAAAGGAATTTATTGGGACATTGGCTGAGAAGAAACTACATACTGAAAGATGCACTGGAAGGAATGGTGAACGGGAGAAGAATTCGGGACAGAAAAAGATATCAGATGATAGACGACATTAAGATATATGGATCATATGAGGAGAGTAAAAGGAAGGCAGAAAATGGGAAAGATTGGATGAAGCTGGGTTTGCAATGAAAGATCTGTCCTTGGACAGAATATTGAATGCAAATTTTGGATATGAAGCATATGGTGAGCGTATTGTAGCGATCATCTACTGAATTACTTATTAGGGGAAAAAACACCAAAGGCCTATGATATAGAAATGAAAATTTTCAGTGGTTTTCATAAAACAACCATAGTCCAAAGACTTTTATTGTGAAAACAGTCATTATCCAGCCAGGACGATAGTAGCATTTACAAATACCTCATTCGTATCACCTTGTAGTCACTGGTTGAAAAGAAATTGTCTTCTGAATGATGCACCGGAAGGAATGGTGAACGGGGCAGAAGAAGATATCCGATGATAGACGACATTAAGATGTATGGATCGTATGCGGAACTAAGAGGAATGCAAAAAATAGGAAAGACTTGAGAATGCTAGGTTTGCAGTGGACAGCTATGAACGAATGAATCACCTTGAAACATTTATTCATACAATTTTAAACTATAGTAGATTGCCAGTATACTGCTTCTTACGTACGCATCAAAATATGCCTCAGAGAAAAATGCTTTGGCGCTTGAATTGTTGTATTAGTTACGGAATCATTTTTAGGTGCAGAAGTAACCCTATGAAAGAAACGTAAGCAACGAAAGGAGAGGAAGCAGGATATAATTAAAAAAAAATTAGATTAAAAGGGAGGCACACTTCAGCCAGAACAGATCATTATTTTTAAACAACCGTTGTCCTCAGTTACCTACACTTACACATGTATTTCTATGAGGAAATTTAAGTTATAAATATACTTCAGTTTTCCCAAATTTCAGCAAAACACATTAAGAAGTGGCATATTGAATTTTACACTTGAAGTATCAATAACTAGGCCAAATAGAAATGATCGGGACGAAATTGAAATACAAACTGCTGAGCCATTTATACCCGAACCCACGCTTTCAGAAGTCGAAATTGCGATAGAAAATCTGAAAAAGTACAAGTCTCCAGGTATCGATCAAATTCCATCAGAATTAATACAAGAGGGTGGAAGTGCATTATATAGCGAAATTTATAAACTTGTACTTGCTATTTGGGAAAAGGAAATTGTACCAGAACAATGGAAGGAGTCCATAATTGTACCTATTTTTAAAAAGGGGGACAAAACCAACTGTGGTAACTTTGGAGGAATATTACTTTTGTTGACGTCGCACAAAATTTTCTCCAATATTCTTTTGAGAAGATTAACTCCGTACGTAGATGAAATTATTGGGGATCATCAGTGAGGTTTTCGGCGTAATACATCGACTATTCATCAGATTTTTTGTATTCGACAGATAATGGAGAAAAAATGGGAGTATAAGGATATATAATAATAATAATAATAATAATAATAATAATGATTTATTTTAGCTGGCAGAGTTAAGGCCGTAAGGCCTTCTCTTCCACACAACCAGCAAAAAGTGTATATACATATGCATGAACTTACAAAGAATTCAACAATTTGATTTAGATGAGAGTTACATGTATACAAGAGTTATTTACGAATTAAACAACAAAATACTATGAACTATTAATTAAACACTGAAATAAACTGGGTAGCAGAATTAAACTAAAATACATAGAATGTTAATATATTTCAAATAATATTAGATAATAGAAAGAGATTATTATGAGACAATTTTGAAAATGCAGCACAATCAGGATGATGTCTAAAGAAAAAAATCAACAGTGTAGTCAGTAATATTTTAAATCAGTATGATTGGAGTGAAATGCTAATAAGGTTATCTTTTAAGCTGTCGTTAAAGGTGTTTGTTGTCTTGCAGCCCCTAATACTTTGTGACAAGGAATTCCATTGACGCGAGGTGGATATTGTAAAAGATGAGGAATAACAAGATGTTCTATGAAGAGGTATATTTAGCGTGCCACAGATAAGTGATCTGGTATTTACGTCGTGGTTAGAGTATAGATAAGAGAAACGAGACGAAAGGTAATTTGGTGTTGAGGTGTGCAGAATTCGAAAGAGTAAAGACAAAGAGTGTAAAGTTCTGCGTTCTTTAAGTCGGAGCCACGAGAGACTTGCGAAAGACGGTGATATGTGATCATATCGTCGGATGTTGCACACGTATCTGATGCACATATTCTGAGCTCGCTGTAACTTGACTGACAGTTCAGAACTTAGATCACTTAACAAAACGTCACAATAATCGAAGTGCGGCATTACTAGGGTTTGTACTAGGGTAAGTTTTAGTTGCTGGGGCAAGAAGTTTCTCAAGCGACTCAAAGAGTGAAAGGAGGAACAGATTTTCTTTATCGTTTCTTTAACTTGAAAATTCCAACTTAGATTATTATCAAAAAAGAAGCCAAGATTTTTTACGACAGATGAATAAGGGATTAGCGTGTTGTTAAGGGTAACAACTGAAAGATTACTGTTATTAAGGGAGTTAACTACACGCTTATGTCCAATAATTATGGCTTGAGTCTTACTTGGGTTAAGTGCGAGTCCGAAATTGGCCGCCCAAGTGGAGACAGTGGCTAGGTCACAATTTAACTTGTCAATCGATTCATTGATCGTATTGGGTCTGGAATGTATGTAAAGTTGTAGGTCGTCGGCATAGAGGTGATATCGGCAATACTGTAAGTTCTTTGATACGTCATTAATGTAGATAGAGAAAAGTAGTGGTCCTAATACGGAGCCCTGCGGCACTCCCGCCTTTGTGTATCGCCATTGGGAGAATTGATTATCAAGTGAAACACACTGTTGGCGGTCCCGTAGGTAGGAGTCCATACACTACATCAGTTATTCATAGATTTCAAAAAGGCATATGACTCGGTTAAGAGGGAAGTATTATATGATATTCTTATTGAATTTGGTATTCCGAAGAAACTAGTTCGATTAATTAAAATGTGTCTCAGTGAAACATACAGCAGAGTCCGTATAGGTCAGTTTCTATCTGATGTTTTTCCAATTCACTGCGGGCTAAAGTAGGGAGATGCACTATCACCTTTACTTTTTAACTTCGCTCTAGAATATGCCATTAGGAAAGTTCAGGAATTGGGTTTGGAATTGAACGGGTTACATCAACTTCTTGTCTATGCAGATGACGTGAATATGTTAGGAGAAAATACACAAACGATTAGGGAAAACACGGAAATTTTACTTGAAGCAAGTAAAGCGATAGGGTTGGAAGTAAATCCCGAAAAGACGAAGTATATGATTATGTCTCGTGACCAGAATATTGTACGAAATGGAAATATAAAAATTGGAGATTTATCCTTCGAAGAGGTGGAAAAATTCAAATATCTTGGAGCAACAGTAACAAATATAAATGACACTCGGGAGGAAATGAAACGCAGAATAAATATGGGAAATGCGTGTTATTATTCGGTTGAGAAGCTCTTATCATCCAGTCTGCTGTCCAAAAATCTGAAAGTTAGAATTTATAAAACAGTTATATTACCGGTTGTTCTGTATGATTGTGAAACTTGGACTCTCACTCTGAGAGAGGAACATAGGTTAAGGATGTTTGAGAATAAGGTGCTAAGGAAAATATTTGGGGCTAAGAGGGATGAAGTTAGAGGAGAATGGAGAAAGTTACACAACACAGAACTGCACGCATTGTATTCTTCACCTAACATAATTAGGAACTTAAAATCCAGACGTTTGAGATGGGCTGGGCATGTAGCACGTATGGACGAATCCAGAAATGCATATAGAGTATTAGTTGGGAGACCGGAGGGAAAAAGACCTTTAGGGAGGCCGAGACGTAGATGGGAGGATAATATTAAAATGGATTTGAGGGAGGTGGGGTGTGATGATAGAGACTGGATTAATCTTGCACAGGATAGGGACTGATGGCGGGCTTATGTGAGGGCGGCAATGAACCTTCGGGTTTCTTAAAAGGCATTTGTAAGTAAGTGTTAATAACACTCATGCCAGATAGCTTTTTTGTTTCTCTTGAAAATTGATGTTTTTGGACTGTGTATTTTTTTTAACCCTTCAGTTTATTAATAATATGAAGATAAGCGTTATACGAGGTGTGTAATATTTATTGCCCCTGACATGAAAATAATACATTATTGTTTCCGAGATTATGATATAAAAATTGTGTTAAGATATATTTTCACGAGCCTGTGGGTTCCCTTAAGACATCATGTAGGCAGACGGAAACGCAGTGTCGCGTATATCTATCCTATAGTCTACATAAAAGGGCCAACTCGGAAGTATTTACTCTTGTGTTACGTTCCACTTTTGTTACTACTGCAAGCCGGGAGATGATGAAGGGTCTCTCGGTGAGCACAGACGATGCTGAGATATTTTAGTGGGCGCTACAAATTTCCCCGCACTCGGCGGCGGATTACCCTCGACAGTCTTTTCTTTTTTTGCAGCGGACGTGTTGATTTTTGTACGGCACTTTTTTTATTTTCCATACACGCGACTAAATGTAACCTCGAGACATGAATCTTGTGGCTCTTTCGTCCCTATTTTGTATTCCTGCTGGATCCGTTTTTTTCCGTTTCGGTGAGAGAGGCGCAAAGTAGTTTCGGAGTGCTTAGGACTTGGTCAGTTGTGTGTGAAGATATTGAGCTGAGGAAGAAAGTACAGTAGAATTATGGCCGTCCTGCTCAGGGGAGTCCAGCCTATCGCAGGTGGCTAGACATTCACGATATCCTTGCTTTGTTTCGTTAATATTTTATGACTGGGACGGTATATAATGCGTCTTTCTTGCTGTAATTCACCGAATATATCACATATAAAACTACGATTAAAATCAATTGTTGTTGTTGAGAAAGATTTCTGAACGTGTGAGTAATGGACCTATTTTGACAAACTGGGGTGAAATTACACATGGAGCAGTATGGTTTTGTCTCTTATAATAATAATAATAATAATAATAATAATAATAATAATGATTGTAATAATAATAATATTACATATCATATTCATTATAGGAGGTCTCGCCATCCTCATTGAATATTATCACGACTACTATGAAGTAGTCAATTTTTCTCGAATTAAAGGTAATAATAATAATAATAATAATAATAATAATAATAATAATACATATCTTATTCATTATAGGAGGTCTCGCCATCCTCATTGAATATTATCACGACTACTATGAAGTAGTCAATTTTTCTCGAATTAAAGGTAATAATAATAATAATAATAATAATAATAATAATAATAATACATATCATATTCATTATAGGAGGTCTCGCCATCCTCATTGAATATTTTCAAGACTACTATGAAGTAGTCAATTTTTCTCGAATTAAAGGTAATAATAATAATAATAATAATAATAATAATAATAATAATAATCTAAAAACAAGCACAAAGATGAGAGTATACAAAACTATTGCAAGACCAATAATGACATATGCAGCAGAAACCAGAGCGGATACAGTAAAATAACGGAAATGAATAACGGAACTGAGAAGAATAACAAGAAAGACAAGAAGGAACAGTGTGAGAAATAATGAGATAAGAGAAGAACGTAATGTACAAAGAATAGAAGAATGGGTTATAAGAAGGAGAGAGGAATGGAAATCACATGTATCAAGAATGAGAGAGTCGACCTGGTTGGCGAGTTGGTACAGCGCTGGCCTTCTATGCCCAAGGTTGTGGGTTCGATCCCGGGCCAGGTCGATGGCATTTAAGTGTGCTCAAATGCGACAGGCTCATGTCAGTAGATTTACTGGCATGTAAAAGAACTCCTGCGGGACAAAATTCCGGCACATCCGGCGACGCTGATATAACCTCTGCAGTTGCGAGCGTCGTTAAATAAAACACAACATTTAACATCATTTAAGAATGAGAGATGATAAATTGGTAAGGAGAGTACAGGACGAGGGAAGACGAAGCATTGGGAGACCAAGAAAAAGATGGCGAGATTTTTTGTGTGGCTATTAACAAGCTTAAAGTTTATACCAATGAAGAAAATAATGATGTTTATATTTATTTATTTATTTATTTATTTATTGTGATGTTAATGTGCTAGTCAATGGTTTTCAACCGGGGGGTACGCGAAGACTTTTTAGGGGGTACGTAAAATTTAAAATAAGCATATATGTTTCATGAATGAACAGATCTAATGATTGGATTACAAATTCGTTTTCTACTACAGCCGTCAATTTCTCTGAACTTCCCTTAAAATTGAAAGATAATCTGCTTGAAATGTCGGTTGATAGTTCACTGAAAATAGAAGAGACACTGCCATTTCACATCTTCTGCCATTCCCCTCAACTTATTTGTGTGAGTAGGGTTTCTCTGCATTGGCATCAATAAAAACGAAACACAAAAATCAGTTGAATTCAGAATAACCACTGATACTCGCATTCACAAAGGTTAATAGAAATGCAATATCATACTGCTGATTATTGTCGCAGCTGAGAAGGTTAATAAAAATGTAATATACTGCTGATTATTGTCGCAGCTAAGAAGGTTAATAGAAATGCAATATCATACTGCTGATTATTGTCGCAGCTGAGAAGGTTAATAGAAATGCAATATCATACTGCTGATTATAGTCGCAGCTGAGAAGGTTAATAGAAATGCAATATCATACTGCTGATTATTGCCGCAGTCGCAGCTGAGAAGGTTAATAGAAATGCAATATCATACTGCTGATTATTGTCGCAGCTGAGAATTAATAGAATTAATTAAAAGAGGCACCTACGAAACGTATTATCATAGACTTGCAAAAACAGCTCTCACTGGAACATTTCTAACGCCAGATGTCTTCATTTGTTTGAGGGATTATATCTGAATATGTTTCGCAAGAGGCATTTCAACTCGAAAACTGTGTGTCAAATAACCTTAAGATCAAGCTGTGATGTAGGTTTATGGAAATAAGTCTAGTTGCAATGAAAGTTATAAAAATAACAACTAATCACAAAATCGGCTTCAATAGGCATTAGTAATAGTACAATAGCTAATTTAATAAAATAAGTAGAAACAGGAATATGATTTGCTTAATGATAAATGTTACAGTTTCATCACATAGAAATATTACAGAGAAGGAAGCTGAGTAGATCTCGAAATGTACGTCTCTGGTAACTGAAAATCAAATCACATGGAAACGAAATAAAATAACACCATCTCGTTCAAGGGAGGAATATAGCATACTAACTTCACGATGTTTCTGTCTGTAAATATATTTTATTATACTTTGTGTGGTGATTTTAATATTGAGCACACCATATATTTACTGTAGGAATGGATGTTGATACACGAGCATATTTTTGCAAATAAGAACTTTAACACTAAAACTGTATGTTCAGAAGTATTATACTCAGCGCATTTCGAATTAGCGGATCAAGGTCACGTACAAACCATGCACGAGTCTCTGAACTGTGAACTGAAGCAATAGTAATCCCGGCTGTCCCAGCTGACTTTGAGGAGAATGGTCCAGGAGTGGGGGTAAGCACGCTGGCAAATGCAGCTTGACCTTGGTCCGCCAGTTCGAAATGCGCTGACTATACTGGGTATTCAGTTCAAAATGTGTCATGGCTCGCTGTATGTCGTCATGTGGCTAGTCGATGAATCTAGAAAATGCAATCTTCCTACCCTTCCACAGAGGCGTATTACCTAAATGCGAGAGAAGTTGCCTAGCAAGTACGGCGTTCATTCTGAAGATTACTTACCGATACGTACGGTAACGCCAGTAGTGGCAAGAATGTGAACTGTTTGGAAACACGTACTGAAGTGAGTTTTTTTTCTTACTGTCGGGATATGGGGAGAGGGTTAAGACGATTACTTACGTATTTGTTGACATTAACTTCGACGGTCAACATGGCACGGAGCATTTGATTTGTGTTGTGGAATGTTGCCGTACGCAATCGATGATAACAAATACCCTGCGTACGACTTGCCCGCGCAAAACACAGTTCGAAAGAGGTTATGGTAGCACACAGACTTTACAGACCGCCATCTGTTGCCACGACATTCAAGTTATACCGTACACGTTCTCAAGTTCAGATTGAACGCCTTGAATAATAGGCAACTTCTCTGACATAAAAGCTGAAACTCGCTTCAAATCGCTGACTCACAACAGTGACTTCATGACACACTTTGAAATGAACACCCAGTAGAAGGTGCGCTCTATGACGGCACGAATAATAGTATAGCGTAGATGATATGAAATGAATTAGTAATAAAATTAGAGAATAACATCTCAGCTCTCCAAGCAGATATAAGTTAACTCTTCTTATTTTCACAACGCAGTCTCTAAAATTTACCCCATCTATAAGATTAAATGACATGTGGTTTTATTGACATCGTAATTACAGTAGTTTTGCTAAGTCTCGTAACTTTGAGGTTGAAGGAAGCAATTAATTACGCATGCAGTATTGCACTCCTCTATTGCGCACGTCTGGAATTCTGCTTTAATTAACCGGCTTATTCGAGTATTAATATGAACTTGTTGGGAGGGTTACTATTCAGTACGACTGCATTGAAATTGAAGATACGAAAGTGCGTACGGCAATAGAATTCCTTGTTCATGAAATGTTTTGGTATAAAATAATTGACATCGGAAATGCATGGAAATGGTTTAGTTTGCACTTCGCATTTATAGCTTTTAATTAACAAGGAGTAAGCCTGGAATTGTATTGATTTTTAAGTATTTTATTTATGGAATCTAATTAAAAATAATATTATTCATACAGCTGTAAACTAGAAAATAGGAATAACAAAGGATCAATAAATTCTCAGGATTATGTAGCGAGTACAGTCCATTGACTCTTGATGACGTCACTTCCACTTCTGTATTTTGTATACAGAGTGGAAGTTGTGTAGATTGAAAGGGATAGAGGTGCATTACAAAATCTCGGAAATTGGACAACTCACTCTGCTCGTTTTTTTTCAAATTTTTTCTCGATTTTGTAAAAAGCACGTCCCAACCTTGTATTGTAATATACTATTATATTTATGTAAATTTTAAATTATGGTTTATTTAACAACACTCGCAACTGCAGAGGTTATATCAGCGTCGCCGGTGTGCCAGAATTTTGTCCCGCAGGAGTTCTTTCACATGGCAGTAAATCTACTGACATGAGCCTTTTTTTTACCTTGGGGATTTAGTGAAGTGAATTTTAATGGCAGGCAGAGTAACTCTCTCATGCCCCCATGTTTTAAATTGCTTCCAGTGCACTTCATTAGAACCAGGTACCCAGCTTCGAAGCCGTTAGCCCTGTGAACTTACAATATATTTATTTTCCCCTATTATCATAATACAGGATTGTTATTTAAGAAATTAGCAAGTTTTTTGTGATAGTAGAAGAGAAAGAGTGGGGGAAGGGAAGTGACATGAGCCTGTCGCATTTAAACACACTTAAAGGCCATCGACCCCGGTTAGGATCGAACCCGCAACCTCGAGTATAGAAGGCCAGCGCTATACCAACTACGCTACCGAGGGCGACTGTATTTATGTATATTCAGATAATATTCGTAAGCTGAAACTAAAATTTAGTATTGTTATTAATTTATTATAGATGTTTAATAGGCCTACTACATGATTTAATAAGTAGAATATATTTGTGGAACTAAATAATGCAAAACATTTTAAACGGTTCCTCCAAAATGAAGTACAGTAGAACTTGGTTATAACGACATCCAAGGGACCTTAAAAATTATGTTATAAACGAGTGTCATAGTAACCGAGATTCGTATTATCAGTCTAGTGAGGTGGAAAATGAAAAATATCAAATTTAATTAGACTTATTTTAGATTTGTGTATTGACTTAATAAGCCTGTCGTGAACATAATAAAATACACGTACAATTATAAATACAGTATTCTGTATTAAAATGGTTTGCTCATTACTCACCAAACATCTTTACTTAGGAGTGAAGTAATCAGTCATTTTACTCTGTTGTCTCCTACTTGCCCAATATACTCTTTCTAAATTACGTTTTATGTTCATTATTTCAGTTGCAAATTCACTGCCACCTCCCCTAGCTTCATAGAACATGTTCACAATTCTAATGGCTTCTAAAGCGTCACTCACTTCTTTTAGTGGCCATACTGCGTTAAAATGCGTGCACTTAGTGAAAATTTTCTGTCGAAACTGTCCATACGCAGATAACGTTAATACCGCATGAATTCGGGCAGGTTACAATGGGGCGGGGAATCTGCCTCCATTCCAGAGATCTATGACAGAAGGGGACAATAAGGATTTGCCAGATTTCAACAAAATATTTCTTAAAATACTTTGGCTCTTAGAAAATCATATTCCAAACTGACGTTGAAAATGACGTTATATGCGTGGTAAAAGCATATACGTTTGTCGTATTAAACAAGATAAAAAGGCATTTGTCTTATGGGAAATTAGTTGGGACCACAGAATATTTGACGTTATAGGCAAGAGCTGCACACATTGCATCCTTCACCTGACATAATTAGGAACATTAAATCCAGACGTTTGAGATGGGCAGGGCATGTAGCACGTATGGGCGAATCCAGAAATGCATATAGAGTGTTAGTTGGGAGTCCAGAGGGGAAAATACCTTTGGGGACGCCGAGACGTAGATGGGAGGATAATATTAAAATGGATTTGAGGGAGGTGGGATATGATGGTAGAGACTGGATTAATCTTGCTCAGGATAGGGACCAATGGCGAGCTTATGTGAGGGCGGCAATGAACCTCCGGGTTCCTTAAAAGCCAGTAAGTAAGTAAGTAAGTAAGTATAGGCGAGGTGTCGCACAAAACGAGTTCACTATAACCAAGTTCTGCTGTATGAACTTTCAGGGGTGCGTGGCACTCAGAAAGTTTGGAACCATTGTTTTAGCACTATTGGACTAAGAAACATTTACATTGGTAGTAATTCTACCGGACATAGTTTATAATGAGATTTTTATGTTTCATTTACACTGCGCAATTTATTTTATTAATTGAAATGGTCCGAAATGAGGGGGAAGTTAAATTGAAATGGAGTGTGTTGGTGGAAGGTAATTTGTAATATGAGAGAAATACAGGGACATCATTTTATTTTTACTTGCACTTTTATTGTACCTGCATTTCTGAATGTACTTCACTCCCACCCCTTCACTAATGTCCTTGCTCCCGTAAGACACACAAACTTACGGCCGCTATTGCATTCGAAGTCTTCAAGCAGTGAAGTAAATACTGCAGTGTATAGTGTGTTTCATAAATATGATTGCGTTTTCTATAGAAGAAAGAACCTATATTAATAATATCGTACTAAAAATTATATTCAAGAAACGATAAATTAAATTTCAGAGAATATGCTTCAAAATGTTTTTAATAATATGCGTAAAGAATTGAAGCCTGCATTGTAATGAACGGCAACTATTTTCAGCAACTTCTTTAAAAATTCAGATTAGCTTATTTTGCATTGAGATGGCTAGAAGCAAAGGAATGCTAGTGACATTTGTAATAACATGAGTTAAGTGCATCCAGTGTAAGCAAAAGTATCTAAAAATTTTAGTGGCAAAGGGATATTTTAATCGCATCACACATTAAAATTTAAATAAAAATTTCACCGATTTTACGAAAGCTTAAATATTTAAACCCCATTTTCTCAAAAGTAACTTAAGTGCACTTACAGCCCTTTACTTATGACCCCCTCAATTTAAATGCACTCTCTATATTGTATGTGAACACCAATAATTAATATGCTAAATAAAGTAGACATTACATAACGAACATAGCCGCCTGAAAAGTTGAGTTTTTGAAAAAAGAATGTTACTACTCTACTGTATTTTGATAAATTCTGTAAAAGTGATGATCAAACTGAAAATCGTAATATCGTATTTCCCTACAACATAAATGGATACACTACTTTTCTCTCCTCCTATACCTAGTAAAATGATTTGTTTACATATTGCACTAGTAACATCAAACTCCTGTAATGGAAGGGGGCAACAGTGTTTCCGAGTATAGCCAGGTTAATGTTAAAAATGTTGGTAAAAATAAAGTGATGTCCCTGTATAAGTACTCAGAGAAAAAATCCTGGTTCCGCAATTTTATATTCACCACAATTATTATAATTGCTGCAAATACCGAAAATCGAACCTCCGATCGCGTTATGATAAGCAATTGTTCTAGCACTGAAATAAGAGAGGTTTAGTTTGTGATGTTCTCTGTCTACAGCTGTAAGAGATGAAATGTAGTTCGCTGTTGAAGTGCACATGTTGCAACCTCTGTGTTTCCACGACAAACAGTTTCTGGACATCTGCACAAAAGACTGCGTAATTAAATATGCATATATGTGAGCTCCATTCCCCGAGTAGGGCCATTACACGTCTTTGAACCATGTACTACAAGTTACATCCACATACAGCACTTATGCATTGAGTGACGTTTACAGATGCCTAATGGAGTTTGGCGTAATTATAGTATTATTAGCAAATTCCCAATGTGCTCAAAAGCAAATACGCTCCCTTGTTCCTATAATTGATACTATTAAATTTAATGATAGCAGACCTATTCAGTCTGCTACGGATTTGAAGCACTAATCCACCCACAAAGCCATATAGAGTAGATCTGCTTTGAAACTGATATATTTTTTACGAAGACGTTGATGCCGATATTCTCTGTGTCGGAATTGCATAGCGTTGTCTGTGATGAAAAGAAACCCTTAAGGGTTAGGAGGTGTTAAAATTTTACTGACTTCCGGAGTTCTGTGTTGGAAATACTGAGGTGATTGGTTGGAATAATCCTCAACAAGAGTAAGGCATTAAACTTGTTTTATTTCTACTCATAAAAGAATGGAAGCTAGGCTTACGGCTTCCACACACAATGGTATCGACTTCGCTGGTAGATATAACTATACAAGCTTATTTCAGTACCGAGTCGAGATTGAACTGTATTGAGTGAGCTCCGTAGAACCTTATGTTTGTCTTCAACCATCAGTGTTACTGTTATTGTCTCAAATCTTCAGAATTTCTGAGGGAAACTTCTTTGTGTTTCTAGATTACTTTCTTCGAGCTCTTTCTTTCTTTCTCTTTCCGAACCCCATTTCCAACTACTCACACATTTATTCTCCGAGGATAATGTTAATAATTCGTGTATGTTGATTGCTTTGGTCTCATAGTTTTCGTTAAATTGGGAACACGTAATTGCTTCTATCGACACCGAACTCTTGAAGAGGGTCTGTGAGGACATGCTGATGGCTCTCAATTGCATGTTTGTACTTTCTGCTTGCATCGCTCCCCGAACATCGATAGCACCAAATTGGGTAGCTATACACTAAGCTCTGTTCTGTTTACAAATCAGTTTTCGCGAGTATAAGTGTTTTTAAAGTGCCATTTTATTTCAGTGCCTTTGTAATCGATACGTTTTCTCTTTTGCAATTGGTAGAGCATCTCCTCTATTCTTGTTTGATTGGATCTGAGCATAAAACTTCTTTCCTTTACATGCTTTTAAGTGGAAACTACTCGTGTTAGATTATATTAATTACCGGTGATACATTATTATTATTATTATTATTATTATTATTATTATTGTACAAGGTTTTTGGGTATTTGCACTGTGTACTCAATGTAAAGGCATCCAAAAGTTACATGCCGGTTGATATCAGAGATGGTAGGAAAATTGGAAAGGGAAACAAACCGCCCTGTCAGATCCTTTACCAAGAGGTTTTCTCCAGGACTGGACTTATTGTTATGATTGATTTAGCATCATCATCATCATCATCATCATCATCATTGTGACGTAATGTCTTTGGGATGGTTTGAAGAGATTGGCGTGAAAATGATTTCAAAACAATGTTACAACTATATATCGAACGTATATTCATTTAAAATGTTAAAAATAGGCAGAAGACACTAAAACACCCAAAGTAATTACTTAAAATATGCATTAAAATGCGAATTAAGATAAAATATAGGCCTACATTTTGTTTTTGGATATAAAGTAGGGATTTACCTTGCTTCATAACTTCCTTTCATTGTTGAAGAATGTACCAAGATTCTTGACACAATCATCTACTTTATTTGGTTTTGATTGAAAATATAGTTAAGTTTATACTATGTAACAATAATAATTTTCCTAGTGAAATTTATAACGATATGGAAATTATAAATGTAAAAGTGGTCAATTATTGATAGTCGAAACTATTCATTCACCAATATGACGCCAATAAGTTGTTTGAAATTGGAATGGATAATCGAACAGATGCATTATAGGGGCCAATCTCCTTATTGGTTGAATGGTATGAATGTTACTATCAATATGTATTGTTGTTATATTCGACATAAAATATGTTGCTAACTTATAAATTAACAGTCAGTTTTATATTGTTGACTTGTAGCCTACTTCAAAATGGAAATAACGGCAGTAATAGTAAAATTTATTTTCCCTGGACAAAAAATATAGGCTAATACTAACTGACTAAAATCACATCAGTAGTAACAAACTGAGTAAATTCATTTTATTTAATTTTTTAATTTGGTGGCATTTAATGCTTATGGAATATCGAATACTAAAAATGCTAATCGAACCATTACTTCCTCAGACCTTTTTTTTGCGTATAATGTGTGATGGGTGGTCCCTATAATGTAGGCCTATCTGTTCCTGAATAATATGTCATTACAGAGAAGTGGCTTCATTTGGAAATTAATATCACAGTTAAGGGGAGAAGATATTGCGTAACATTTTGTGAGTATTTGTGCCCTTATCGGATGTTGAAACACAATTATTTCTAAAGTTTCTGCGGTCTGGGTTTTTAAATCACACGCCCCCTTTGATTGTTGTTTCCAGTAACTTTACTTTTCTGATACATTGCCAGATGAAAATAGATATAATTTCTGAATTGTTAAGGATACATGCATGAAATTTAGAACACATTTTCTAGACAATTAGGAAACTTTTCTCTGTAACAGAATTTTGCTAATTGATTTCATTTTAAAATTATGACTGTTTGCAAAAAAGGAAATCAAAAAAGTGTTATTAATTTTAATTGTTTCTTTTGCACATGTAAGGACTAATATCGAAATTCTGTTGCACACAGTTTGTAGAGCATACTTTTACAAGTAAAATGTAAAAAATGGTTTGAATTTATCTTTAAAAATGACTTAGATACATGGGTTTTAGTAAAATCCTCCATTGGGTACTTTTTTTTTTTTTTTCAAATTCGGGCCCCCCGAATAATTTTTTTCCAAAATATTTACATTTGGTTGACTTGCTATATCCTTGAGCTCCCTATATACAAAAAAAAATTATATTTTACACCAAATAGGAAAAAAGTTTTAAGAAATACCGTCCTCTGATAATTAACTATTTCTGTCCTTATATTGTGTAGCAACATGTCTCGCTGTGAATACATAAGCATTGGTATATAGCTGTCCAAACAATTACTGTTAAATTAAATTATGATTTCAGCAGATAATGAAAATGTATTTATGTTATAGTAATAAGGGAAAAGTGTAGTACATGTAATTAACATTGTTAAACCTGTATTTCGCTTTTCGCAATTGGCATTACTGAATAATAATATCGAATTTCTTTATTGCAGTAATCGATATTCATCTATGAGTATTTCAACTTCACAATGTCTGAGTAGGTTAAGTATTCGTTAATATACAATTATTAACATTTTATGATCTAATTTCAGGGATATATTATTTACATTTTTATTTTATTCACGAAAAAGTCCTAATAAATGTCACTCGAGGTGCGAGATTTCCCAGATAAATCTCAGACCTCTCGTGACATTACTACAGATAATATAGTTTTACTGTCTTACTAATAAAATCTCTATATACAGACGTTTAACTCTCTTATACTTATACAATGAGTAGCTCGTTTATAAGTCGTGTGTAAATTCCTTACTAATAACCACTACATAAGTCGTGTATAACAGTATAACTGTTACACAGCTACGTCATAGTTTCGTCATTACTTCATTACGAAAGGTAATAGAATATCTGAGATTCTCTATTGCATCCGGTAGAGCGCTCTAGTATGCCGTGTTAAGAATCGATAGTACAACTGGCTCTGATCGATTACCACACTATATTTTGGCCAAAGAGAACTTAATATTATAATAATATTCTACTTACTCTGTGCTCTTTGGTGTATTCTTCTGTGGTTACAAGGCATCCATCATCATAAAATGACAATCGATACGAACAGCTGTTAGAGGGGCGGCCATTTTTTCTCTATATACAACGCTTAAACAAGGGTTTTTGTGTATATAACTACTGTAAAGCAATTCCCATTGTATAGTTACAGATTGTTTATATATCCATCGCTTATGCATGGTTTATTAGTAACGTTTTCTATCTCGACGCTACTTAAGTCTCGTATAAAAACTATACACGGTTTATTAGTAAGACCGTTAATATACAAAGGGAACGATTTCGTTGCTTAGGAACGTCTGAATGCCGATGTTGCATTGTCTGTCTTATCATTACACGACGTACTAGAATGAGTTAGTGGAGATAATCTCGTTCGATGCGGCCGTAGTATCCATCACGTGTTAATCTTGCTGTGAATCACAGTGACAAGCATATCTGGAAATATTTACCCATCAAAAAGTGGCTGTGATGCGCTGCTGTTTTTACCCGCTCGGCGTGCCATACATGACACTGCTGAATGAGACGTTTCGAGCATTCATATCATTTCGGTCGAAATGCTGCGGCTGACGATATGTCAATACGTATTGCACTCCGCGTCAAAAAGGGATCGGATTTGAAGCCAATTACTGTTGTCATGGAATACCAGCCTCAACTGCTCTTGGGTAAATAATATCGGTATTTTAACAACAATGTGTAGCCTACTCGTGTCTTCCGCTGTAGGACTTCGAGTCCCGATTCGATTTTCACCAGAGGAATTGAGATTTTTCTTCCGATCGAATTGATATACAAAACTCAGTATCGGGATATTTATTTATTTATTTATTTATTTATTTATTTATTTATTTAATCTTTGTTCACGTCATGGTGGATTAGATGTATTCCAGTTCTTAATCCGCCATCACTCTCTACATAATTATTACAAAATACATAGTGAACCTATAGGCCTAAGTATCATCATCCATTCATAATAATAATAATAATAATAATAATAATAATAATAATAATAATATCAGCATAAAATACGCACCCTGTTTTTCAGATAGATTTCCAAAGAAATTAAGTGCGTCTTACACGCCAACAAACACGGTATTTTATTCTCCTTTTAATTTGTTTGTCCATTCTGTAATATTTATTTCATTAAATTTTTGTTATTACGTTTATGAACTTCATTATTTAGGCCCAAGAATATATAACAAATTTATATTTAAATTCCCAATCTTGTCAATTTTAATAGTTCTAGTATTAAATTAAAAAACTTATGTATGGATTTTATATACACTTAATGAAAAATTGTAAATTTAAATTTATATATTCTTATTATGTTGTAGACATAAGACAAATTGTATTATATACTTCCATCAGTGTGGTTTTAGGCGTAATAGATCCGACTATTGATCAGATTTTTTGTATTTGACAGATATTGGAGAAAAAAATGGGAGTATAAGGGTACAGTACATCAGTTAATCATAGATTTCAAAAAGACATATGACACGGTTAAGAGAGAAGTTTTAGATACGACTCTTATTATATTTGGTATTCCCAAGAAACTAATTCGATTAATTAAAATATGTCTCAATGAAACTTACAACAGAGTCCGTATGGGCCAGTTTCTGGGTGATGCTTTTTCAATTCACTGCGGGCTAAAGCAAGGAGATGCACTATCACCTTTACTTTTTAACTTCGCTCTAGAATATGCCATTAGGAAAGTTCAGGATAACACAGAGGGTCTGGAATTGAACGGGTTACATCAGCTTCTTGTCTATGCGGATGACGTGAATATTATAGGAGAAAATTCACAAACGATTAGGGAAAACATGGAAACTTTACTTGAGGCAAGTAAAGCGGTAGCTTTGGAAGTAAACCCCGAAAAGACAAAGTATATGATTATGTCTCGTGACCAGAATATTGTACGAAATGGAAATATAAAAATTGGAGATTTATCCTTCGAAGAGGTGGAAAAATTCAAATATCTTGGAGCAACAGTAACAGATATATATGACACCCGGGAGGAAATTAAACGCAGAATAAATATAGGAAATGCGTGCTGTTATTCGGTTGAGAAGCTTTTGTCATCTAGTCTGCTGTCAAAAAATCTGAAAGTTACAAGTTATAAAACAATAAATATTACTGCTTGTTGTGTATGGTTGTGAAACTTGGACTCTCTCTTTGAGTGAGGAACAGAGATTAAGGGTGTTTGAGAACAAGGTTCTAAGAAAAATATTTGGGGCGAAGAGGGATGAAGTTACAGGAGAATGGAGAAAGTTACACAACGCAGAACTGCACGCATTGTACTCTTCACCTGACATTATTAGAAACATTAAATCCAGACGTTTGAAATGGGCATGGCATGTAGCACGTATGGGCGAATCCAGAAATGCATATAGAGTGTTAGTTGGGAGGCCGGAGGGAAATAGACCTTTGGGAGGGCCGAGACGTGGATGGGGAGGATAATATAAAAATGGATTTGAGGGAGGTGGGATATGATGATAGAGACTGGATTAATCTTGCATAGGATAGGGACCAATGGCAGGCTAACGTGAGGGCGGCAATGAACCTTCGGGTTCCTTAAAAGCCACTTGTAGGTTGTAG
This sequence comes from Periplaneta americana, assembly GCF_040183065.1. Taxonomy (NCBI): domain Eukaryota; kingdom Metazoa; phylum Arthropoda; class Insecta; order Blattodea; family Blattidae; genus Periplaneta; species Periplaneta americana. Next base: position 38,225,087 of record NC_091117.1, on the reverse strand, counting down.
GCCTAAGTATATATTCTTATATTGTAGACATAAGACAAATTGTATTAATATTATATACTTCGTAATTTAAATTCTGGAATCCGCCCCTGATCACGAATTGTACACCCTTTCAGGGATGAGCTAAAATTGTATCTGTTCGTATTATATTTTATGTTAAAGTTATTATCAAAATAAGTACATAAATAAATACGCATTGAAATAACATTGAAATTCGCAGTTGTAGATACAAATTTATTTGGGTTGTTAATTACACAATAATATAGTGTGTTCTGCCTTAAATTTTAAGTTTAAATTGCAGTTAAGAATCTTAAATGTTCATGTAGCTATATCAAATATAAAGTTGATGTTAGGCCTAGCCTGTTTATACGGCGATCTGCGTTTCAGTGCTCTGAAGAATAACTTTTTTTATGCTTGACATACTGAAGTATATTTCTTTGTCCCTTGCGGATTTCACACGTCTGCAGATATCCCTTGATCGCAGTCACTGAGCGGCTCCTCCAAGGAGGAGGAATACGTGAATGATATATGGAAATGTCGCGACAGATCAGAGTTGCCCCACGACCTGAAGTTGCCCTGAATCTATTATCCATCTCTTCCACTTGATTCACTTTTTATTGTGATGTTTATTGCTGCTCCCTGATCCAATCTACAACGCTCGACAGGAATTTGATTGATTGTATTGTTTGAAACTCGATTTTTTTTGTTACGAGGTTAATTGCCTGGCTGATGGGTTTCGAATTGGTATTAATTAGGTAGAAAGGCAGAGCGGTATCAGGTCTGATTGGCATTTTGATTCCGGCCTTGATAACTCTCTTACACTTTTTAGTTTCGCATTTCATTCATTTCATTGTCTACATGAGGACGTCTGCATTGTATTCAATTAGGAGACAGTTTATCAAATTTAAGCTGGCGTCGATGAACGCAGTGGATAAGATGTGCTGCTTTAATGCTGTTTTGTAGCTATGGTCATGGTTATTGACATGGTTTCTCGATATAAGCCCGTGTAGAGCATTTTTTCTCTACATTACTAGATAGATTTTACTGAGCGAGGGTCCACACCTGTGGAGTAACGATCAGCGCGTCTGGCCGCGAAACCAGGTGGCCCCGGTTCGATTCCCGGTCGGGACAAGTTACCTGGTTGAGGTTTTTTCCAAGGTTTTTCCTCAACCGAATATGAACAAATGCTGAGTAACTTTCGGTGCTGGACCCCGCACTAATTTCACCCGCATTATCACCTTCATCTCATTCAGACGCTAAATAACTTAAGATGTTGATACAGCGTCGTAAAATAACCTACTAAAACGAGTTCGATTCCCGGTCGGGGCAAGTTACCTGGTTGAGGTTTTTTCTGGGGTTTTCCCTCAACCCAATATGAGCAAATGCTAGGTAACTTTCGGTGCTGGACCCCGGAGTCATTTCACCAGCATTATCACCTTCATCTCATTCAGACGCTAAATAACTTAAGATGTTGATACAGCGTCGTAAAATAACCTACTAAAACGAGTTCGATTCCCGGTCGGGGCAAGTTACCTGGTTGAGGTTTTTTCTGGGGTTTTCCCTCATCAATATGAGCAAATGCTAGGTAACTTTCGGTGCTGGACCCCGGAGTCATTTCACCAGCATTATCACCTTCATCTCATTCAGACGCTAAATAACTTAAGATGTTGATACAGCGTCGTAAAATAACCTACTAAAACGAGTTCGATTCCCGGTCGGGGCAAGTTACCTGGTTGAGGTTTTTTCTGGGGTTTTCCCTCAACCCAATATGAGCAAATGCTAGGTAACTTTCGGTGCTGGACCCCGGAGTCATTTCACCGGCATTATCACCTTCATTTCATTCAGACGCTAAATAACCAAAGATGTTGATAAAGCGTCGTAAAATAACCTACTAAAATAAAAAAAAAATAAAAATTACTGAGCGAGGTGGCTCATGCGTTCCGCACGGGACTCCCATTCGGGAGGTCCGCGGTTCGAATCCCCCGACCATCCAAACTGACTGGTTTTTCCGTGGTTTTCCACAGATGAAATTTTCATTGCTACGGTCATTTTCCCTTTCTCTTTCCTGTAGAATTCAGATTTCTTATCATATCATTCATCTTCATCATCTCATTTCTCAGGCATATTCAGGTCATGACGCATGTCTTCATCCGCTTACGGGAGGGGCTTCCTCTCCGAAACCGTTTCTGGGTTCCAAGCCTTCCACATATCTCTGCCAAGATTCATTCTTTAAGAGCACTTCCAAGGTCGCTTCGACATCTTGGAAGGGCCGTTGGAATGAATCCTGTGTTGCTTGGTTACCTTGACAGTATGAACTTAGGGCAGGGGGAGTAGGGGATCCATCGGGTGAGGGGTCTCATGCGGCTGATGGGCTTGTACACCTCATCCTCATTCATCCCACAATTGGGGGTGCACAATAGACCTCAGTCTGGCCGACGTGCTGAAGGGTCATCCCTAACCCGCCCGTAGTCATCGTTCCCTAATTCCTACATAGGTTTTTCTTCGCACTACGAGTCGAGATAGTCACGAAATAGAATCATTTTTATTCCGCTAGAGTAAAGATGTTGTCTTTCGCCGTAGCTGCATGGTTTAAGGCATAATGGCTTGAACTAGGTTTACGAGTTGAGTGCCGTTTCGAGTCCTCATCAGGAAAGAAATTTTGGCCAGTGTATGAGACTGGTGCCAATCGTGATGCATTATATGAACACTGTTAAATCGAAAGCAAGATCCTCTCTTTCAGATGATAATTTTTCGGCACAGCTGCGTATAGCTGTTACAGACATTACTCCACATTTTGAACGTACAGTTGTCAAAGGTTGAAATCAAGACTATTAATTTTCCTACTTCTGTTTTGTATTATTAATGTTTGCGCAAGGAAATATTGAAATATCAATTCAATAAACCACAGTAAACTTCTGATTGAATGTAATAAATGACAGTTCGCTAGTGTGCAACAGGGGCTGTTATTCAGGTGAAGTAGGTGAAGTGCCACTTCACCTATTTACTTGTAAAACATAATTTTATCCCATATTAATAATTAATTATAGTTATTACCGATACCATATTTCTAAAATAAAAAAAAAATTTTTCTTTTCAGTCGTAATGTATAATAAATAGTACCTGTAACCGTCCGCTGAATGGAATAATATCAGCTGTTACGAGCTCCGAGCAGTGTCTATTGGAACTTACAATACTGTAGAGGTGAAATTATTTGGGCTCCCATTCTCATACACCACTTGGTTTCCATGGTAACGTGACGTCACGCACTAAAGAAAGATTGTATGAGTGAAGTGCGTTTCTGAGTCTTTCAGTTACGGAGAACTGTCAGACTTGTTTTAGGTGGAGTAACCAGTTTGCAGATCTAACGGTACTAATAATAGAGGAGGGTTGAAGTTGATCTCCAAGGGGGGGGGTCTATTGTTTAAGGGCTGTGAAATTTTACAGTATGTGCAGTACTACCTGACTCGAGAATAGTATCCTCATACCTCGTTTCCAAGCAGCCACCCCTGCAGTGGTAAATTAGCTGGCTCTATGTTATTTTATCAGGAATACACCCACATTCATTCTCAAGGTTTAAAAGTTGTTTTCCGCCGCGTGTATTATTTTTTCTCATGAGCTCATGACGTTGCCAGTTTTGTTCCAACTCTTATATTTGAAAGTTTAACGCGCGCGTAAATGTACACATGTAGTTTAATATTGTGTACGTATATATTAACTTATTATTTAATGCATTTAGAGTATATTAGTGATAAGTGTATAGTGAATTAATCCTACATTATAGTGTATATTATATGTTTAATCAACAGTAATCTCACTAGACTTTTTGATTTATCTAGAGAAAATCAAAACTCGAGTGGGATTTAATTGACTATTACACGATTAGAAGAACGTATATAAAGATTAGAAGTAACGAAGTACTCCAATACAATAAAATATTAATTGACTTACGAAAATACAACTGTCTTCAAATGTATTATTGTACCATCTCAACATTACAAATATTACGCTAGATGAATGCTAGATGGCAGTAGTGTCTTTATACAGACACTGTAATGATTACTATTCAATAAATCTTAATATTAAACAATCTCTGATACGTGACTATCCATAATATCATATAGCAGAAGTTCTTTTTATCCTCTCAGAGCAGAAGCTATAACATAACCTAATATACCCAAGTGTTAGAAAAGTTTCAATTAACGACGACGACATAAAAAATAAACATGAATAATTTTAAAAGGAATAATTATTGAATGTACAATTTTCAAATTTGAATGTGGTTGGTGGTTCAATTGATGTTATATTGGACGTGTTCGTAATAGAAGTGGAACTCGTTGATTTAGGCCTACATGGTGTATTCAGCTTATTTAGGATTTCAGAATGAATAATTTTAAAAGGAATAATTATTAAATGTACAATTTTCAAATTTGAATGTGGTTGGTGGTTCAATTGATATTATATTGGACGTGTGCGTAATAGAAGTGGAACTTGTTGATTTAGGTCTACATGGTGTATTCAACTTATTCAGGATTTCAGAATGAATAATTTTAAAAGGAATAATTATTAAATGTACAATTTTCAAATTTGAATGTGGTTGGTGGTTCAATTGATATTATACTGGACGTGTGCGTAATAGAAGTGGAACTTGTTGATTTAGGCCTACATGGTGTATTCAACTTATTCAGGATTTCAGAATGAATAATTTTAAAAGGAATAATTATTAAATGTACAATTTTCAAATTTGAATGTGGTTGGTGGTTCAATTGATATTATACTGGACGTGTGCGTAATAGAAGTGGAACTTGTTGATTTAGGCCTACATGGTGTATTCAACTTATTCAGGATTTCAGAATGAATAATTTTAAAAGGAATAATTATTAAATGTACAATTTTCAAATTTGAATGTGGTTGGTGGTTCAATTGATGTTATATTGGACGTGTGCGTAATAGAAGTGGAACTCGTTGATTTAGGCCTACATGGTGTATTCAACCTATTCAGGATTTTCGAATGGTGCTCGTCATTTATTTGTAAATCGGATTTCAGAAGATGTATAGGTATGATCACTGATTTTTATTAATTCTTGTTCTTGAATGCCAATGCGAGTCATATTTGAAACTGCTGTGCATCGACTGGAGTGGTTTGTAATTTTATATATATTTTTGACGTCCAGACCAGCGCAGTTTCAAATGTTGGCAAACAAAGAAACAAATGCTAGGGACGCGATAAAATTAAACAAATGCTAGGGACGCGATAAAATTAAACAAATGCTAGGGACGCGATAAAATTGTGCGATAATCAGCCATGATTGGTTGAAATACGTCCTTTCGTACCGTTTTATTGGTCAAAAGTAGTATGACGTAGTAAGAGTGTAATAGTCACTATAATGCTATTATACAAATACTTAGGCACCAGTACATAGAACATATTGATAAATGAGTGCGAAATATGTATCCCGAAAATGGCACGGTTTGTAATTTATTAGAAATGCAGTTTTGTAGACTTAAATATGAGAATAAAAAAATGTTTTAAATTTTGGACGACCTACAGTTCCATTTGTTATTTGTTTTAAAAAGTGCTAAGAAAATTGAGAAGTTGTATAAAATAACTTTAAAACATTCTTCCGATGAAAGAAGCTTTTCTGTTTGAAAAGATTGAAAATTTCACTCTGAATGCTACATCACAGGAGAGACTTTCATCATTAGCCCTATAGGTTTGCATAGAGATATAGCCTACTGTCCACCCTCAGTTAAGCTCAGACATCATCGACATGTTTGCTGGTTTAAAATATAGGAGAGTGACTCGGTATGCAAGAAATTGGGAATCCTGAAATAAATTAATTTTCCTGTTTGCATGTGTTCTAGAACTATTAAAATGTACGTAGTTTACGAATAGTAGCCTACTCATATATTGGTAAACTGTTCATGCATTTGTGTATATGACCAGCACTTCACCTATATTTTTTACGGCGAGCCGCTACTGATGTGCAATGTTTTAACGCCTATATTGATTTTCTTCGGATGAATTGTACCTGTTTTTCTGTACCTTATATGTTTGTTACTTTAATTTTGCTCACCAGTGTAGTAGAGCAGGAAATAAACGTTCTACTCTCTCGGACGTTCACTATAATACTAATCCGTCACTGCAAACGAGAAACAGTCAAGACTTCACCCCTTCTTCAATTTTACAGTTAATGAACTGAATGTTATCCGGGTTGCGTTCACTATGAATTCGGCGCAATTTTTTCTGCCTATCCCTGATTTACGTTATCTCCCTGAAATAAAACTCTTCAAAGAAGAAGGCTTTTAAATCTCGTTTTTTCTCAGCTGCGTCTGTCTTTGAATAACTCACCTTCCTTTAGACTGTTGTTATCGAAACAGGCTTCGACAACTGCGTACATATATGATGGTAATTTTCATAGAAATAACAGCTGTTTCCATAGCAACATGAGTCCCTCAGGCCTCATTCACAGTATCAAGTTAAGCGTAAACATAATAATCTGACGTAATCTATAGACAACATAAGCGAGGTATCTTGGAATATTCATAATAATGAACGTTTATGAAAAAAGTCCTGTTGCTTCTTGAGCAATATCGTCAATTAACGGAATTAATTGTTAGGGGATTTAGTTATAATATGTTTGTTTAATGTTGAAAACTTTGAAATGTTTAAATAACAGTTCAGTTGAGTAATCTTTCTGCTTTTTAATCAAATTTTTAATACTTTTTTCTGTAGTAAACTTAACGGACAAAGGTTGGATAAGAACGATTGTTTCTTTTAGGGCCGATTGTATAAACCATTTAATCTTAGATCAGAGGTTAAATTGATCCTCGTTCTAGCTGAACTTGGAATTTTGTGTTGTATCAAGTCTAATCTGAGATTAATTTGTCTTAAACTGAAGTCAACTTTGACTGAAGAAATTTCTCCGATTAAGTTAGATGATCCAAGTTCAGTTATTTCTTTTCTGTTTGAAGTATACGAGTGGCAGATTGTGCAAAAAGAATAACCATTATTATTAATGTATATGGTAGATATATATATATATATATATATATATATATATTTCAATTTCTTGCTTAATATACAAACATTCTTATATTTTATAAGGCTTTATCGTGTTCAGCAGTATCAAATAACATAATATATAATTATATTATGTTTATAACAATCATTCATTATTCATGGATATGATAGATACATTCATAAATTTTCAATTAACTGTATTACTAAACGAACATTTTCGTTTGATAAAGCTTTATTATGTTTAGCAGTATCAAACACCACAATATAATTTGGAGAACGGTCACTCTTCTTCTTATTATCCGCCATTATTTACAACGCACAAAACAAACCAGTGTCTCCAACAGAGTGTGCGGAAAGTCGCCAAAAATAGCTGGAAAGTCGCTAGATTTCTTATTATCGACAAAGAAAGATTAAATTTTGTCACTATGAGGCGCTAAAAGGATCGCTAAATCCCTATTTAAGCAATATAAAAGATAAAAAAATTGTCGTCGAAAAAGAGTTAAATTCGCTAAATTGGCTACACTGAAGAAACCTGTACATGGCCCGCGCATCACATACTTCACCTGTTTATGCGATGTTGCCAAGTCCTTTTCACGTGAACTTAGATTGCATTTGAACCTAAGCAATTTGATCGCAGAAAAGTTTTGTACAATAGAAGAAGTGTCTGAACTCGGTTCACTTTCCGATCTTCGATCAAAATTGATCTTTAGTCAGGGAGTTTTATACAATTGGGCCTTAGAATGCTAAACAGCGAAGCGTGACCAATCTGAACCCAAGTTGTTAGGAATATTGTTTTACTCGCTCAGCGAGTGCATTGAAACTGATGACGGGATGTTCTTGGTGTGTTAATTATGTATGGCAGGCCGTAATTGGTATGCTGATAAAAACATTGTGGAAATTCTGATTAATGGATGCACTGAAACACTGGGATTCGATTTCGTGCATGACAGCGGTATGCCGATAATGTGCAATATTTTAATTTTAAACTGGTTGATTCATGAACGCAGTGCATTTCTCCCTCCTTTGAATGCATTTTAATGCCGGTAATTACATTGAAATATGGTTTTCGAATAGAGCGTTAATTAGGTAGATCCTATCAGTGGGCAATATATTAGTTTAATCTGTTGCAGCGCCACAAATGTAGTCATAGAACTGTTTTACTGTGTTTTCTAATGACATCTTACCCTCTTATAACGGCTAGAATATTCGAGTTGCACTGGAAATCTGAAACAATGCGAGAGTGCCAAGCAGTTTCCAGCTGATATATAATTTATAATGTGTTACTCATTTTACAGAAAGACAGTTGTTGTTTCTTATTATTGCAGAATATAAAGAAAAGGTTTCGTCACGTATGTTACATAATTTGTGAAGTCACTTCACACCTTATTAACAAAAAGTGTAAAACGCAGGCCTCTGCCTTAAGCAAAAAAGAAATTCATTCTCATAATGTCCATATGAAAGCTATGCAAATCTCATGGCATCCAATGAGTTCACAAATACATAATCGGTAAATACTTTATGCTCGACCATGCCGAAATGTAGTAATTATACACCTGGTAGCAGTCCTTCAATGCATGTCATTAAAGTACACCTACTCATTAAAGTACAGGTGTTCAGCCAATGACAACTCAGCTTACAGGTGTTCAGCCAATGACAAGTCAGCTTTGTACCGTTATAAAACCGCAAGTATCGATTATTCTCGGATATGCAATCGGAAGAGAATTAGCGAAAAGTCACGGAGGCTGGAAATCCAATACTGTCGCAGAAGGTTATGTTCTGTTACTGTAATAATTAGCGTTAATTGCAAATAATATTCAAATAAATTCAACTTTTCATCTCGTTTTTCAATGTCGAATTCAATAATCAAAGTTATATCAAGTTTAACGGGATTACATCAAGGTCAATGACATTATTGTTCCTCGGGAAACAATCAATACTTTCGTGTCTGCGCACATCTGACAATTCACGACCTAGAACAAGGTCACTTCCGATCTTGTCAGATACCTACAAATAAAATGTATTAATCTGAATACTGGTAATTTCAAGTTAGAAATATGGTCGAGCATAAAAAGTCGTATGAAACTCGCCTATAATGGTAATTAAGAAGCTCGTATGAAAATTATGAAACTCGCTTGCGCTCGTTTCATAAACATCCATACTCGCTTCTTAATTACTATCATTACAGGCTCGTTGCATAATGTACTGTTATAGCTGTCTTTCATGTCACGGATGTTACACACATTTTTTCACGAATGTTACCAGTGGCGTAGCCAGACTAATTATTCTGGGTGGGCCAGATATTCAGGGTTTACAAAGTACCTGACCCATCTCCTGACAATGCCGCTGCCGTCAACTCTCTTGAAACTCATTATCGGAAGTATTATTTAATAACATGCAAAATTATGATAAACAATCATGCAAGGCATACTTATACAAACACTTCATAAGGTGAACTGGAGCTGTTGAGATTTCCTAGCAACGAATCTGTCGATCGTTGATGATGGGTACTTCAACAAATCCCATTTTTTCTCCCTCTCAATGGATAGAATTGCTACACTGCAAAGCCTTGTGCTTGACATGATTGTCGAATTGTTTTTCGTTTCAGAGCTTTGAAAAGTTTTATTTCATTGCCTTAGTGAAGGACGAACATTTACTAATGTCCATTTTTAGAGACTGGGGTGCTTCCGATAATGAATTTGCAAGAGCAAGAATATCGTCTAAACATACCAAAATAAAATAAAGTGTCAAATTTTTCTAGCTGATGTAACAATTCAGTAGCCTCCACGGCTTCCTTCCTTTTATCGCTGCCGAACAACTTTTTAGGCTCAACCCAACACAGTTAAATTGGCTCTTGAAAAAATGAACGTATTCTTTACTTCTTACCTTAATGCTATCGACTGTAACTATAGCTCCGGATCCATGGTTTAGTTTTAATGTTGATTATTTTATATAAAAAACGCAAAAATTCGCATATTTTTTGAGTGGGCCTGGGCCCACCTGGCCTACCCGCTGGCTACGTCAGTGAATGTTACAGATGAGTTAATGCCCTTCGCTTTTCCAGTTTCAAAACGACTGTGATATTTCTAAGTCAAAATATTCACTTGAACTGTAAGATTGGTAATTGTTATTAACCCAATTTACTTAAAATAAATGGCAGAATATAGTACAGAGCTCTGGAATTAACAGTGCAGGCTCTCAAAATATTTCTTCAACAATAGCTTCTTGAGAAAGATACATTAATAGCTGATCTCTCTATGATTAAGTGCTCCAAACTTTAGGGAAACAAAGAGTACCCACTATCTAGCCAAGACCACTTAAATTTAATGCCCATAAAACTTGTAAAATATTTTCCTTTTGAAAATAATTCATTAGAATATAGAGCCTTATCTATGTCTTACATTAATAATAATCAAATATTTCTGGAAGAGACATTTTCATAGGATTTCTCAGTTTGCCTGGAATGGCTGTACTCGTATGCAGCGAAGAGTGCTCATGCACAAAAAAGTACAAGTTTGTTCACCACTGCATTATATGGTACAAAAAAAGATATCGCACAATCGTGCAATAATTTCGTCATGGATGTTCACATAGGCCAGGCATGTCAATTGATGCCCACAGGAGCAAGCGCGCGCTTTACAGCCCAGGAGAGCCTGAGCGCTTTACAGCAGAAAGGGAAGAGACAGACGGAAGAGATGGTATATGCCGCTTGGTCGAGCTATATTCAGGGATGGACAGCACTGATTCAATAGATAAAGGAAAGAGAACTTATAAAAACTGTATTCTTGTTAATTTTTAGATTTGTCTGAGAAGTGCAAATGCATTATAAGAATCTAAGTTTTAATTTTAATGCTCATTTTTCACAAGTTTGATTTTTTTATTCAAAAGAAATATTTTCTCAACTTTTCGTATAGAAAAGCGAAATTTTCAGGTTTAGACCTATTTATTTAGTAGCCTTGCAGAATGTTTTCGTAAATCTAATATACCGTATATACGTATTACTGAAGATAGTGTGTTGAAAATTTTGAAAATATTCGCATGGAAATTGTTTGTAAGGACATGAATTAACAAAGCAACTACTGTTACATCATAAGCAAAAGATACGTGCCCATGTGTTGTAAAAATGTCAGCTCTATAGCTTCAACAGATTTCGAGAAAATAATTTAATATTCTGATGATAGGAAGTTGCTCACAAATATTACCTTAAAAGCATAATGCGATAAGAGTTTTGTTATGTAATATTAGTTACACTTAAAACAGATACAGTACCTAGGTAACTTTGCTTTGTACTGTAATATTGTTTTGATTAGTTTATTGATTACTTTCGTAAGGCTAAAGATACCATCAATATAAATTCCAACTTCTCATGTCATACTCAATCTCTTTCTTTGGAATATCACTTTCTTTATGAATGATGTGTTTCATCCACTTAATACAGTATAATATTATACTACTATGGGATTTAGGTGAATATTCCTTCTTAACTCTCTATTATGTTATTAAGATTTAAAACACAAGTGCAATATTAAGAAATCAGTGTTAGTACTTTTGTTTTACAGACAATATAGATAATATTAAACAGAAAGAAGCCATATAAAAATAACGACATAAAATTTCACGTTCCGTTTGAAGTTTGTGCACCACTGTTTTCTTAATCCAACAGGTTGCTTATTCATATACATAACCCTTCCTCTTTCCATACTTAACGCTTGCTGCCCTCGCACGACTTCAAGGTCAGAAAAATGCGCTTGCTTTGACATCACTGACATAGGCCATAGTCTTGATTGTTACTGACCCTATCGCGTATGATAGATCAGTTTATACAGCAACTCGATACGCCTTGGTAGGTCTCCGGTTCAATTTCTGGTCGTAGCGAAATTTTTTCTTGTCAAAATCTCCAGGACGGCCCCGACTTTCACTCAATTGAGTACGGGGTCTTTACCAAGGCTAAAAGGCGATCGGAGCGTGGTGCCAACTAAATCACATCATTTCAGTCCCGAGATCATTAAAGCATGGAGCTCTACCTTCATCCCTCCATACGTCTTAATTGCTATAAAATAAATATCTGCAACTTTACCACGTATTATAGGGAAAAGACAGGGACTACTTTGGAAAAAGACGCATTGTGTATTATATGCAGTTCTTCCTCTATTAGGATATTGATTGGAACACGTTCGCAGAATAAGTAAGGTTAGTAGACAGAGATGCTTCGGCACGACAACACAATTACACAGTCGTTATTTCGTCGCCTGAAGAAATACTTCAGATTCAGACTAGTTGCCATGGGGACCGAAATGAACTTTCTCTATTCATTAGACAGTTCAGGAATTAGATTGGCTTATGCCCAGTGTGACATGGCAAATCAGGGAAATTAATAGAGGCGTGACGACACGCATTAACATACATGGGGCTTGGGTTGATTACTTGTTTGGTTTTCTTTGACCACGCAATAAAGGCGGCTGAGAACACAAAGATAGGACTCCATTTTTTTTTTTAAGAATTCGGTACAAGAATGAGGTATTTTAATCGGTACCACAATTCAACTCTTCTTTACCCTCCGGAAAGACCCAGTACTTAATTTAACAGGAGGTTGAGTGGACCCCGAAGTCATTCTGGAAGTTATGACGACGAGAAAACCCTGCCACCACCCGGACTGAACACGGAATCCAGCAACGCTTAAGAATTTTCTCTACCAACTGGGCTCTCCGGTCCCCTCTTCAATAGCTGGTTCTTTAAAATCTACGTTAAATCTTCAGTTATCAATAGGGCACGGATGTTTAGGTGCTAAAAATAGGGGAAAAATATTAATTTTTTTATGTGCTAAAAATCGGAAAAATATGTAACAAAAAAGGAGAAAAGAATTTAATTGTGTTTCAAATATTTTATGTGAATATAAACAATATACAGTACTCTCCAGTAGAAATTATGCTGTCTCGCCAACTGCTGGAGAATTACAGTGCACAATGAGATTTATCCATTAAGTTGTCCATCACAAATGACTGACGATTATCGCGGAACACTGCCTTGTATTAAAAAAGAAAAGAAAAGAGCGCTCTGGTCATTTAGAAACAACATGCACTCCCTAGAGACATGTTTATGATTGGAAATGAAAAGCAACTGATGTTTATGAAATTATATTCCTTTCTGAAGCAGTGTTATGATAACTTACAAGGCACTCCTAAATGACACATCAATGTTTATGTGTGTTAAGTGCAATTTTTTTTTAATGGTGACAGCTCTTATCGCTTATGGTGCAGTTTCAAAGGTTCACAGATAGGCAATTCCGAGAAACAGTTGCCACGTCTAAGCAACTGCACTGAACATTCGGGTGATAGTTAATCTGAAATAGAGCTTTTGTCGAAAATTATTTGACGGTAACTTAATTTTACGTGTTTTATGTAAATATTTGAAAATATGTATCTACATTTAAAAAAACTAAAAATATGTGTTTTTATGTAAAGTAAAATTTAAAATATATGCTCAGGTAACCTTGTCCGAAACTTAAAACACAATTACAAGTTTATATTACAGTGCAAATAAAATATTAATTTACCCAAGAATCCTAGCCCTAGTTATCAATAACAGAACCCTTAAGCCAGTATAAATATTTTTTTATATATTCTTCCAAAAATAATGTGTTAAATATAGAATAGGATGTAATATTCAAGTTTATTATTTTAAATACTTAAATTCGTAATGACTTATTTTTATATGTACATAGACGAGAGGGAATAAAATATGTAATTACGTAAAAATTAGGGCTCTTATAATAACTTTAGGACGTAGTATTAATGCTATAGCCTGTGAGAGCCTTGACCTCTCAGATATAAATTTTTCGATTGGCATAAGACACACACATGGATGGACTCCCATGACATGGTGTGAGCACGACACTGGGCCTCTACTAAATCAAATAACATCGTGTTAAAACGCACGAACATTCACACCCTACAAAGGAATCGAATTCACGAACGTTGACTTCTATTCAACGACAAATTGCGCATTTTATTCGCTGTGTACAATGCAGCCGGCTAGGAAAAATATTAAAACTAATGAAGTTGCGATGAGCGTACAGTATTAGCAAAAATAAGAGGAGTATCAGTTGTGTATAAACAAAGCAGTAGTGGCAATAGTGTAATTAGCAATGTGAAAACCTATAATCAGATAGGGATAAAAGCACATGTACCCTAATCACCATAAACTTCATGCCTTTCGATCTCCACTTAGGATATTTTCCGAATTTATCTCTTACTTTGTTAGCTCTAAGACATAGAATGTAGCTCTCTATTTCTACTTCGTATTTCACGCTCTATAACCGAATCCAGTGTCGTTTACAATCTGGAGTCTTGTTTTTGTGCATTAAATGTGTACCATGCGATGTGTATCTAATGAGCATAAAATGCGTTTTATAAAGCTCGTAAGAACAGAAAGTAGTTATAAAAACGTCTTGGGAAATATATGATGTAATAAAAAATTCTTAAAGTAGGTAGCAGCAGCGAAAAAATGATAAAGTAAAAAAAAAAAAGAGAACGTATTGAAATTGTTCCCATCAATAATACGCCAAAAAGCACTCTGAATTAATAACTTGTCAATTTAGAGAAACTGGATTGTTGGAATAAGAAATTAATAGCCAGAATTCTGCGTTTCTTTCTGAAATACAAGAAATTAAGATATCAAGAAATGCCCATGTACACAGCACCATGATTCCTCGGCACGCCGGTGATATGCGGCAATTTCTCTGACAGTACTGTGCAAGAAAAGCCTAATCGATGTTCTGCAGGCGTTCCAGTGGCAACTGTGTAACTAGCAATGTGTCAGAGTTTCGGGATAAAAGTACATGTTCCCTAATATTAATTACCATAAACTTTATTCCTTTCAATATTCCTTAGGGCTTTTTTCAAGTTTACCTCTTACCGTGTTAGCGCTAAGACGTAGAATTTAACCTTACATTTCTACTTAGTACTTCACGCGCTCTAAACCGAGTTCAATGTCATTTACAATCTGGAGACTTGTTTTTGTGCATTAAATGTGTACTATGCGATGTATGTTTAATGAGCATAAAATTCGTTTTATAGATCTCGTAAGAACAGAAAGTAGTTATAAAAACGTCTTGGAAAAAATAAGATACAATAAAAAATTCTTAAAGAGCTAGCGGCAGCGAGAAATAAAAGAGAACGTATTCAAGTTGTTCCCAGCAATATTACTCCAAAAGCAGTCTGAAATAATAACTTGTCAATTTAGAGAAGCTGGAATGTTGGAATAAGAAATTTAATAGCCAGAACACTGCGTTCCTTTCTAAAATACAAGAAACTTAGGATAGGCCTATCAAGAAATGCCTATGGGCTATTCCATATGAAATCGATCAGTAAAAAACCTCGCATTTTTTTATACTCTAATTTTTTCCCTACTTATACAAGGTGCTGAGGGGAGTGCATTTTCAAAAATATTGTGAATTTTATTAGTAACAACAATGTAATTTATTCGTCACAACAATAATTCTTTTCTACAATTCACCTTAAACGCTCTCGTCAACAATTGGATCTTCACTCAACACAGTATTCGTTATAGCACTCCACCGACGACAATGACAGTTTACTTGGACTATTACGCACAACAATGAACTGTTAATCTTAACTAATATTTACAAAGCACTATTTACAAATCAGAACTATCAGTTCTCAGTTCACAGTTCTTCTATCTCAGTCACTCGAGTTCACGGTATCTCGAACCACAGACCTTCAGAGACAGTTCACTGTACTCGAACTCGGGTCCCTCCAACTGCGGTCCACTGCACTCGAACTCAGGTCCCTCCAACTGCGGTCCACTGCACTCGAACTCAGGCCTTCGGATGCTGACGCAGATGCGGACGCACACTCGAGTCGAACTCCGGCTGGCTTGCTTGCTCTGGCTTTCTCACTGACTGAATAACTGAAAACTCTGAAAACTGCTGTCGTTCCTTCGCGACCGTAATTTATAACCACAGTGACGTAACCTCGAAGGTTCCACCCGTCTCTAGAGATGGCATTCCAGAGAAATCCAGAGCCCTCTCCTCTCTACCAGCACCAGATGCGCGCGCAAACTCGTCGCGTGACGTAATACACCCTCTCTCTTCTCTCCACCGCGCGACGTCACTCAATGTTCCGTGCAGCCTGTGCGATCTGCTTTCATGCGGGACGCTGGTCGTGAGTTCGAATCTCACGTCGCTGTCACAATATACTATCGAAAGTCAAACGGTTTTCGTATTATTGAGCGACAAATTTAGCGTATTCTATAAAAACAAGCCTCTTTCAGCGCTCAGAGCTCTGGAACCATTTACTGCAAAATATTGAACGAGAGCTTATTTTGAAGCTGATATTTGGTAGGTTATGTTAAGAAGTAATCCTTATTTTTTATTGCACACAGAGAGACAGATAATCTGATTTTACTTGTTTTTAGGCTTTTTGGCAATTTGTAAAGAAATATTGAGAAAAAACTTTGCATTATTAAGAGGGATTCGGCATTGTTTGCTTAGTGGCTCGGTAATAAGTTTCGAGGGTATTAAATAAATTATTTTCACACGCCTAGACTTGAACGGCGCAGTACCGCATCAAGACCGCACGCACTGACTGAGAGCTGAAGATAAGCGAGCATTGGGCGTCATTTTACTCCTGTGTTTATGAAAACTTGTGATAACGCTAGAACAGCCATGACTGCTAGACGACACATCACGTGTTTGTCTCCTGGCCTTGCTTGTCTCGACTACCTACAGTCAGCTGGTTAGTTCACGCGCGTACTATTTATTTTCTTTATTTGATATTTTCACTACTTTATTATCAGCGTACCACCAGTACAAAATATGTGTTTATTTGTACTTTCAATGTGGAATCTAACCATATATTTTAAAAATATTTTTTTTCGTGGCCAAAGGCGTCTTAATGAAGAAAAAGTCTAAATTTCTCCATTTCCATAAAAAGTAAGAAAAACTGTTTACATGTCAATATAAACTTTAACTTCTCAGCATCAAAATAAACCATGATTTTGATCATTGGGTGAAAGGGTTTCGGAACCATAACAGTTTAAAGTTGCTAATTTTATGAAAATACGATAAATTTAATTATTAATTTAAACACTAATAAGTTCTGATGCCTCAAACTTTGCACAAAGAATTATATCACAGTTGTCTACGGACAGAAAAGTTCCATTGTATTCAAAAATTGCAAGGTCAATTTTCTCTATATTTCGCTCGATTTGAGATGGACTGTACTGTACGCAGCACCACTATTCCACAGCACGCCGGTGATATGCGGCAATTTCTCCGACAGTACTGTGCAGCGAAAAGCCTAATCGACTTTCTGCAGGCGTTCAAAGATTTCTGTTCAGATATCTCGCAATTCAACTCGCAATTTTGGATGGTGCTATTTACCAATGATTGTTGTTGAGTCAACCGTCCCAAGACAGGTTTGAAGCTCACAAGTGACACCAATAAGACATCACTCATGAAACAACTAAGCCAGGAGATAATGGGATAGATTAAATAGTCTTTAACAAAAAGGGGCTTCCTGCATTAAGAGACGGATAATACCAGAATACAATTAAAGACAAAGGACCAAACAGATTATTCTTGTGATTTATTGAAACACTATTAGACACTTGTAATTTGCAAAGATAAAAAACTTAGTTGCATCACAACAATAAACTTTGTTTAATGATATTAACAAAAATCTATTTTATTCTCAACAGCTCGTGTTTTACATAGTAGCCGGTTGTTTAATGCAAGTCATCAGCTTGGAAAAATATGCTAAGGTTTATCAACTGTCTCAAGTTTAATCAAATGAATATCGCACTGCGGATATATACCATTGTTGAAAATCTTATTATTTTTAAATTGTGTAACACTTTATTATATATCATTAAGATATTTGCAATTTTGCAAATAGATGAACATAACATTTATAAAGAATTTATCAGAAACATGTATGGAGGTTGCAATCCAGTGATTTGACTCAAAAACAGTAATAATTCTCATTAAAGTTTACATTAGAGCAAACCTGTATGACGTTTCTATGACGTTTCCTTTTTAATTTGCGTTGTGGTCTTTGCGGTGACATTTGAGCTGAAATCTGAAA
This sequence comes from Periplaneta americana, assembly GCF_040183065.1. NCBI lineage: Eukaryota > Metazoa > Arthropoda > Insecta > Blattodea > Blattidae > Periplaneta > Periplaneta americana. The sequence continues at coordinate 38,206,967 of NC_091117.1, read as the reverse complement.
TGACTGATAAAGGATTTGTGAAGTTGTCAATAACGCCACGGATTATTATTATTATTATTATTATTATTATTATTATTATTATTATTATTATTATTATTATTATTATTATTATTATAAATTTAAGCTTTTGAACAAGTCATCTCAGATAATTTGACTAAGATTGAAGTTTCGCGTGGAGTTAAAAATGTAATACTAAAATGCTATCTACTCTCTTTCTCCTTAAACATCAGGAAAAATAACTTTTTTGCTGGCTAAGCACGAAACAAACAATTCCAACTTTGACGACAGACATAATCACTTGTCGTAAGAAAACAAACAAATTATTCATGGTAGGGCAACGGCAGTAACAAATCTTCGCTTGTAGACAGGTATGATATTCCGGAAGATTGAAAACAAAATAAATGTTTCATATTCAACTTTTAGGTTTGTGATGTCTAACTATTTAACATTAACAGATGAAGAAATGAAAAATTCAGCATGTTCACAATACACGACTGGTGGTGAAGGAAATGGAGTGAAGGTAGAGAGAAAGGCGAGGAATAAAACGAAACAAGGAGAAGAAGAGAAGAACAAAGGAGAAGAAGCTGAAGAATGTTGAGGGGAAGAAACGAAAGAAGAAATATTCATTCATTATTTCACTATTTTCTGACCAAGAGCGGGTTTTTCACTGCAAACTCAGCATTCTCCAATCTTTCGTGTTTTTAGCTTTCCTCTTAATATCCGCATATGATCCATGTATCTTAATGCTGTCTGTCCATCTGATATCTTCTTCTGTCCCATACTTTTCCCCCGTGCATCATTCCTTCCAGTGTATTCTTCAGTAGGTAGTTTCCTCTTAGTTAATGACCCAGCTAATTGCTTTTCTTTTCTTCCTGATCAGTTTCAGCATTATTCCTTCTTCACCCGCTCTTTCTAGCACAGCTTCATTTCTTACTCTGTCTGCCCATTTACCTGCTACTTTCTTCTCCATATACACATTTTAAGTGCTTCCAGTCGTTTCTCTTCACTTCGTTGTAATGTCCATGTTTCTACCCCATACAGCGCCACACTCCATACAAAGCACTTCACTAGTCTCTTCCATAGATGTTTGCTGTTTTTTTTTTGGTAAATTTGGTAGCGCCCCATTGATTTTCACACAACAGTCTCTCTTTCGCATCTTAAATATCTCAGTAGTCCCAGCGTGGAGTTGAGATGGATGAATTTCACTAATCAGGATTTTCGAAGTTCATCGAAATTCACCACAAGGGTTAAATATCAGTGCTATCAGGGTTTTTGACATGATCAGTGACCGGGAAATCCCAATTGAAGAGGTGGATTCCAAAGTGTCCTAAGTCCTTTTCTTTTAGATTTTAGCTTGTTTCATTCACGTTTTAATTTACCCTTTTCAAGCCCTTATATGACTGTATAAGTGATATGGTCATCATATGGTAACGCAGAATTCCTGCACGGTAATATCATATGTACTTCGGTGCATCATAATAATATGATACGCATAAGTATCACCTTTGGGGAGGCCGAGACGTAGATGGGAGGATAATATTGAAATGGATTTGAGGGAGATGGGATATGATGATAGAGAGTGGATTAATCTTACACAGGATAGGGAACGATGGTGGGCTTATGTGAGGGCGGCAATGAACCTTCAGGTTCCTTGAAAGCCATTTTTAAGTAAATAAGTAATCACCTAGGGTGCTATTCATAGACATTTCGCAGCACGCGCTACGAGCGTACTAAGCTAACCCCGGCTATCCATTGGTTACTTGTACAGAATTCAAATCATATCCTATCGCTAACACTGGTTATGAATACGAAAAACGCTGATCATCCGCCGGAAACCCGGGCTCATTCCGTCGGATCCTGGCCACTTAGTAACTCGTAATGAGTGCACATAGTGCGTTGGACATAGTGTCACTGTCACATATTCTGACACACAGTAGGCCTACATGAAGGTAGGCAACCAAAGGGAAAACTGAGAGATAAAACTTAACTGAGGGGATTCGATCCGGCATCGGAACTAGAATCCGGTGTGGCTTAGTGGATAAAGAGTCAGCACATAGAGCTGAAAAACCGGGTTCGGGTCCTGGTGTCGGAGAGAATTTTTCTCTGTTGTATCCATCCTTCATAAACTGTGTAAGTTTATTAACATACTCTCCTAAATCTTTTCTTAGATCCGTTTGAAAAAAAAATCGTATGCAGATGCTAGGGGCGTCACATTTATTTGATCAGTTTTGTCATTTTTGTCATAACTTGTCCTTTGGACCCTGGTCAGTTTGGAACCCACCTCATTAATTAGTCTTTGCCCCCAGAAGAAATTTATGACCAAAAATAACGAATAATCTCACGAATAGAACTCCAGACCTTCTCAATACGAAGACATAGCACTGCTCCTCCCCATTTCTCTCGATTGCCGCCTATTTGATGCAGCAGACTGTTCAGCTGCGCTAAGTAAAGAAAACAGGAAGTGACGAGTCATCTGCGAGGAAATCGATGGCGAACATAAATGTTTTCCTCGCATCGCGCCACCTTTACACTTTGTCCTCTCAGTAGAACAACCGGAGCGATTTTCGAAGAGGCCGCCTCTTGACGCCCATCTGATTTCCAATTCACATCGAGTGGCGGGCTGCAACAGGAACGCCGGGAGGGGCGGGCAGAATGGGAAAAGAATGGAAATTGCTGTAGATTCCAACCCCCTCCCCTTCAACTTAAAGGTCGGTCGCTTTATCATTCTGCTCTACCCCAGGGCTGACCGCTCAATGCCGAGAACATCCCATGGCTCGAATCGTAGTTATCGGCGTCTCCAAAGACCCGCCAGTCGCAGAGAAAAAGGTGAATCGGAGGGTCGTAACGGGCCGGAAGGATGGAAGTCCCCACCCTCATTCCGTTACAAAAATCAGACTATTTCGCTCTAACTTTTGTTTCTACACGTCGTTTCTCTGGTGACAAAAATCACCAGCCACCCAGGAAATGAAACAACGGCTTCAGAACCGAGGCATTGCTACAGAGATCTTTATATTCTCGACGAAGAGTTAAGTGAATTCGATGTGAAGATGGCTATATTACAATACAGGACCCTGGAGGCTATGGTATCATTATTATTCCCCATCTCCATGTGAACCAACTGGAGCTGACTTAAAACATACCATATCCTTCTGAAGAAATGGTGAACGGAGAAGAGTTCGAGGCAGAATAAGATATCAGATGATAGTCGACATTAAGATATGTGGATCGTATGCGGAGACTAAGAGGAAGGCAGAAATTAGGAAAGATCGAAGAATTCTGGATTTGCAGTGAAAGACCTGCCTATGACGCAGGCTATTGGGTTATTTTACGACGCTGTATCAATATCTCAGGTTATTTAGCGTCTGAGTGAAATGAAGGTGATAATGCCGGTGAAATGAATCCGGGGTCCAGTACTGGAAGTACCCAGCATTTCCTATTGGGTTGAGGGAAAACTACGGAAAAATCTCAACCAGGTAACTTTCCCCGAACGGGATTCGAACCCGGGCCAGCTGATTTTGCAGCCACACGCGCTTACCGTTACTCCACAGGTGCATGCATGCATGTATGTACCCGTAATGTGTATATTTATGTATAATATCATAATAGCCCTAGTTTATCATAATAGCCCCAAAAAGTATCATAATAGCCCCAAAAATATCATAATAGCCCCAAAAAGTATCATAATAGCCCTAGTGTATCATAATAACCCTAGTGTTTCATAATAGCCCCAAAAAGTGTATCATAATAACCCTAGTATATCATAATATCCCCAAAAAGTGTATCATAATAGCCGTTCCCATTCAGACACTAATTACTGCTACACTGATCGACATTCACAGCTTTTCTTTAGAGAAAAATGAAGCTAACACTATTCTGAGTAAAAGAAAAATTAAAAAAAAAATCTAGATTTATTCATTCAAGAGAAATAGGCGTAATAAAAATAAGCGAGTATCACATTGAAATTTTCTCAAGAATCAAAACTACCTTTACTTTTAGTACATTTATGAGGCCGATAAAGATTTTAACATTGTTCAATATTGTTCCTTAAAGAACATAAAATGTACTTCCAGTATCGCAGTTTGAAACATGTTCAAACTGAGCCTTTGATACACGTTAAAGTCTGTATCAAATTAGCCCCACTTTTTTTAATGCATCACCTTAGCCCAACTTGACCCTATATAAATAGTAAAAAGTGTCGGTTATAGGGGATATCAATGTCGGACTATTTCAATAATTATGATAGATATTAGGCTAAATTTCACAAAGCTCATAAATATCAAAATAAAAAATTTGATATCTGATCAGTGAAAGCTGACAGTCGATTAGAAATAAATTGATATGATTTTCCGTGCTTTCTGTTTTAGCGAAATATCCTAATAAAGCAATGGGAATTAACTGTAATATCTGCTCGCCCTTGTAACCTGTTCATGATAATGATGAATGTAACATCAAGCTTCAGTAATCGGTAATAATTCAGCACCAGTTCAACACGAAATACGAAGTACGCAATTAATGTATATATTTCTATGGATATTGCACTGTTAACATGCGTAATCAGTTTACTGATCGAACCATGAGTGATTGCGTTGGCTTCTTTTTGCAATGACGAATTCAGTTACAACCAGGCAGGAAAACCGCGAAAGCCGAAGTTCACAAAATTTCATTTCAAGCATTTTTGAAACTATGGTTTTCGTATATATTACAGTCAGTATTTTTATTTAACTAGTGAGTATAGTCAGTACAATTAAAAAGTATACAACAAAAAATATTTCTAGGCACTACCATAAGAGCCAAGCTACAGTAATATAAATAATTTCATAGGTAAAACTTAAAAATGTACAAAATATTTTTACCAATTGAGCTGAAAATGTGTATGAATATTATTTATATGCCTAATAATATGTCCAAAAATGAAGAATACAGGACGAGCGTTTTAACATTTTAAAATTTCACTTCAGTGTACCCTTCACAAAGTTATATGCGATCAAAATAAGTGTCATAAATAAGGAACGGATTTCTAGGTGCTAAAGAAAAGAGATTTAGGACTTTATTAACATTAACAAGCTGTAACTGACATTAAAATTGAAAAATACATATGTTATTACAATTATTACAAGAAGAAAACCACAAAAATACATATTAAATATAATAGAAGCAAAGATACATTACAAACTATATATAAACCATTTATAAAATCCAATTTAAGACTTTTAGAAGTTTATATAAAATTAACAATTAATTTTAGTTTTAGTAAATAATCCATTTGAAGTGGAATTTATCTTCATATACCTGATAATGAATGCTTATAGTGATTGCTGATTTGCCAACTACATTTTGCACAACGGAAGGAATTGCATTGATTCGAAAACTTAATTTGTAAGCTCTCGCCTAATGAGGCTCAAATGAAACTAAAAGTAATTTGTAAGCTCTCGCCTAACCTGAAAAATTACCATTTTTTATGCTAGGATGTACTTTTCCAGGAAATTAGGGAAAATCTTTTTCCCTCTTTTTCTAAGAATTTTATTGAATGAACTTGTCAGACCGGTATTTGTCTGTAAGATAGTTTATTTAATTCTAAATGATATTTTTTTTGTAGTGTTTTCGGTATTTTTGTATTTTTACTTTAAGCTTTTCAGGGACAAACATAATGTTTAGACATTTATAGGAGTTTATGGTTCATTAGGCATTTTAGGTCCTATAGAATTTTAATAGGGAGATCCTGTGTGCATGAAACGTAGAGATACCTGACTAACATACGCACATAGGAAGGTAGCAAACAAAATAGGTACGAAACTGGAAATCCGTTCTCTATAACCGTTATTATAAATGCACAATTTTAATAAATTACCAAATCTTAAATGATTTATTACTTGCAGATTTGGAAGAATTTCCGTAAATATTAATGTTTCCTTCTATTAAAATATGAACCGAAATTAGCGTGATATATGAATTCCGCCACTGATGCAACTATGAATACATGACTGTATTGTAACTCTAGCTCGACCAACTACAAAAAGACCTTCGACTTTTACTTTTCCAATACTCACGTGGCCATAGAGGGGGGAGACGTCATCACTATACGGGCATCTCGCTAGGCCGGGTTACACTAGTCGGACTCCAACTGTGGTAGACTATGACACTGTCCCTTCCTTCAAAACTTTTTCATCAAGTTGGCCGAAAATCCCGTAGCTTTTTTTTTATTTTAGTAGGTTATTTTACGACGCTTTATCAACATCTTTGGTTATTTAGCGTCTGAATGAGATGAAGGTGATAATACCGGTGAAATGAGTCCGGGGTCCAGCACCGAAAGTTACCCAGCATTTGCTCATATTGAGTTGAGGGAAAACTCCGGAAAAAGCCTCAACCAGGTAACTTGCCCCGACCGGGAATCGAACCCGGGCCACCTGGTTTCGCGGCCAGACGCGCTGACCGTTACGCCACAGGTGTCCCGTAGCTTCCTTGTTGATATGACAACATTCATTATACTTCAACTTAAATTAATTTTTTTCTCTCTTTTAAGGGGTTAGGCACATCTTACAGCAGTAAAATTTTGGAAATATTCAACATTACTGTATCTTGTACAATAATGAAAATTGATATGTGTAAAACACTGTCCTTCTGCTATATGAAACAATATATTTACGATTTAAAAAAAATATTTACATTTTTTTTTCAAAATTCATTTCACTGTTCAGTGATGAAGCATTTCCCACATAACTCAAAAACTATCCAAAATTCTGTGATGAATTTTTTTGTATTTATGTATGTTATATCTACAATATGATGCAAGATCACTTCTCTACCTTTGATAGACTGTCTGATAAAAAATGAATTCATTTTAAAATGGTCAATTATCAGCACTTTCTTCTGAAACAAAATAAAAAAATATTATTTATTAAGGAATGTACTGTCGGTGACTCAAGAGAAGACGAGAGCGGACTGAGGAGGAAGGGATGTGAACAGATAACGTATGACAACACGTCCAGTATTTGTAGTGCAGTAAGCGGAAACATTAGGTCTGTTCAACTTAGCTTTAATTTCCATACGCATTGTTACTCATGTTTCCTGCACGAGTAATAACCTGGCTACTGGGATGCTTAACTCAGCGATGTTTATAATAATCAGCAGCGATAGTCAAGAAGGTCACATTCTTTCCGCTCGTCTTCTCCTGAGTAACGGACAGTAGATGAAAGAGCATGATATTGTAAATATGAGTTTCAGTAATAAAATAAAAGAGAGAAAACATGAAAAAGTTAACAAGTGTATGAATTATGAGGGGAAACGCTTCATCACTGCACAGTGAACTGCCACCATTTTGAATTTGTAAAAAAATATAAATAATTTTTTAAATCGTAAAAATATTTTTTTAATATAGCAGAAAGACAGTGTTTTACACATACCAATTTTCATTATTGTACAAGATACATAATGGAGGAAAAAAAATTGAATATTTCCAAAAATTTTACTCCTGTAAGCTGTACCTAACCCCTTAAATACTTCGCAACGTTATAAATAATTTTACGCGCGTCACTTTTCAAAAGCCTGCCGCGCACATTTGGCTTCCCTTCCATTATTATACATTACAATCTGTTTTAACTATACACAATACGTCGAAATAGAATATTAATAATTGATTGAAAAGTGAAAGATTGGACGCGGACACGAGTGCTGTTTCGAATAGTTTAGAACGTAGTCGCTGCGAGACGTCGATCAAGACGCGCATCTACAACACAACAGATCCCCCACTTTGACAACCTGCGCACGAACGAACACTGGTTTATGGCGCAGGTTTTAATGTCAGTGATCGGCTATAGTTTTACTTGTAAAGCAGAGAGACGGGGGAAACTTACTTCCCCTCTCTGCTTATTAGTGCCGGAGGCTGAGTCGTATTCTCATATTTAGTATATCTGCATTCTTTGGATTAGTCTTATAAAATTATTGCCTTATTACAATTTCATACAGTTTTATACTGCACACATTCCAATTTATGCTTGGTGTTATTACTATTGTAAAATTTACAACTTCGAAAATTAAGTGCACTTTCATATTGACTCCGACTGTAAAATGTCTGCAAGTACGATGAGTTTGTAACATAAACATGGCGTGCAATATAAAATCACAGCCATAAAATGCAAAGGATATAAGAGGACGGTTGTTACGTGTAGGTTAGAAGGAATCTTTGTTGCAGCCAATTTGGTTGTTAAGGCTTCCCTAATCGGCGTTGAAGAGTTAACGACAGAGCTGTGATAGCCTATAAACTCAGCTTTGATGCTTTTCAACAACGTTGCATCTTGGTCTCTGGAGCCTATTTCTGGGCCGTTAACTAGGCAGTAAACGATGAAACAATGAAAATTAAAGCCGTGCTCTTATAGCGAACCGCATAAATGCCTTTCAGAATTAAGGGAAACTTTTTATTTTCTTCAAATGAAATTCGAGTTTGTGTTCCGTGTTTTTGTGGTCTTGAAGCTATGGGTCCCAAGGACTTCTCACTTTAAAACGCAGAAATATTAAATGCATTAATTTTTATAGAAATGGGCTCAAATGTTTCTGTAATTAAGTGCATTTAAACTACATTACCTACTGTAAGATATTGAGAAGATGATAATGATGGTAATGAAAGAATGCTGGGGCAAATCGCAATATAGGGAACGTAGAAGCTCCGCCCACGACCCCTTCCACTTTTCCCCTACTAGCTCAACAGAAACTCTACGTAGGTAGTAGGCAAGTGTTGTGTCGAATGCACATTTCATGTGGGTGGGGATAACTTCCCCTACTGGCATTCACTATATTGCGATTTATCCGAATGCTGGAATTAGTTTTGACAGTTTTGTTCAGTAAACGTCTTAAATAACTTCGTCTTAATCGAAATATTGCCTTGGGTTGGTGCATAAGTTCGTAGCGTTTTTGTTTCGCGTGTTGGTACTCCGGTTGCTATGGGTTTATTTATCAATTGTCATACCAGTTAGAGTCCTCAAGTATTAAACTACTGATGATCTGCTCTTACGATTTCGCAAAAAAAAAAAAAAAAAAAAAAAAAAAAAAAAAAAAAAAAAAAAAAATACATTCCGAGTTTATAGCTTCCAGATAAGTAAAGCATAAAAAATGTAACATTGAAAAATTCCTTTTGTAGAACGAAAAGTTACAATTGTTCGGATAACATTTCTGCACATTTAAAGGACAGAACTGAAATTATTTCAATCATTTTATTTATTATCAGAACGCACTGCTCTCTTAAATTGACTGAGCATATTGGAAATTCAATCAATGACTTTCTCAAATCATGCTATGAAATGTCTCATACAAAACTATTTTTAGGGCCTACCTCGAAAAGGAAGGGAAAACGAGCAAGTTCGTATTAAACTTTTTTGTTTCAAATATCAGAAAGAATAACCTCTGTGAATTAAAGACATGACTTACTGTTCATTCTGTATTATATATTATCATAAAATATATAAAAAAAGCTGTTTTCTGTATATTTTATGGAACACTTCATTGAATAAATTTAAAGAGTAACTGTTTCTTAATTAAACATTTCTAAATAAGGCAATCAATTATTGGTATTGGAGCACAGAAACGTTTATTATGACTAAGACTCTGAAGTTGATGAAATATCATCTCTTTTCTGAGGTATCACAGGCAATGCAGGTTGCAATACAAACGCGTTCACTGCAACACGAACAAATATAGCCTACTTTTATTTTGCATTATTTTGCATTTTCCGATCTTTTATTGTCTATTGGTCATTTTTTTAAAGGAAATGTTCTACTTTTAGTTGTATTTTTGCCTTTTCTCCTTATGAACGTATTTTTTTTTACGCTGTAGTCGTGGTCTGTATTCGAGGATCTACTGCAGATTGCTTACGCAGTTCGATTGTGTCTTACAGGAATTTTCTTTATGGTTGCATCAGCCTTCATTCCTGATCACGTGTGTTACTTGCTTCCCCTCATTCAATACAACAGAATAAATACTGCAGCCGCAGTGCCCGCAGTCAGTATATTGTATAAGCAGACAAAGTTTTTTTGCGACAGTTAGTGACTGACTTTGGTGACAATGTATTTTCAATAGATGAAAGTATACAATTTTAAAAATAAATTTTACCGTTATAATCATGGTCATTTTTTCTAAATTTTAATGCCATATTTTCAGAAATTTAAGGTAATTTTTATGTGATTTTTAGCTCATCAAATTCCGAGCCATAATTATGACCCTTACGTTTTCTCATAATAAATTTGGTTAGTGGTACAGCAAATTTCCTAAGTTAAAATAGTGGTACGTCATTAAAGGTTGAGAACCGCTGGCTTAAAATGTATGGCGTCGTTACACTGCGAAACTTGGATTTTTTTTCCAGCATTGTTAGCTTCTTATTCATAGAGTAGAACAATGCGATAGTATCGCAAGGCAGTTTTTGCGTATATGGACTTTTATGCGACGCGCTGTTATGTACCTCCATTTGCCGGAATGCAAAGCCCGGCATAAATATTGGCTCTAACACAAGGCGCAGCGCTTATCATTCTTGTTTAGCAACCACACGGCTCATTTTCTGCACTCGCAATGTATCAACAAGGGTCAGGGCATCATGTACACGTCAAGTTGCCGCATACGTCCTGGTACTACAGTGTGTCTGCAAACAACGCTGACACACTTATCTTAGTACAGTTTTTATTTTCATACGGACTAATATAAAACCTCTACAAGTATAATCTTTATTTTGCACAATATGCCTATTGGTACAAACAATTTCTGTCAAATGACATATTGTACGGAGAATTAAAAAACTATATATTAAAATCTAAAATATTATCTGTTGAGATACATTACCTGGTTGAGGTTTCGTATGGAGTTTCCCCCCAATCCATTAAGGTGACACTATGGCAGGGATGGGCATCGGGAGCGGAACCAGACTCTAAACGGGGACGCTTAATATTCATCCGTCACTGAGTCAACGCTGTGCGGTGTTCGGCGGGGAAGAAAGGGGATGAAAAGAAATCATATGTCTCCCCGTGAGAGAGTAGAATCCGCTCTTGCTGCCCAACCCTGCACTACGGTGAAATAATAAGAAATTTAGGAATTCCATATTTTCGTTTTTTGTTTTTGTGTTCGTAATTAGTAACCTTCTAGTTTCATAATGTGGTTTAATTTCATATTTGAGAGCCTTTCAATCTGTGCCACGTGGCTTTTATTTATTTTAATAGAGGAAAAAGAAATTCCAAAAAATTACAAAATGCTTCCTGTGGCTATACAGACAAACTCCGTTCTAATCCAAAATCTCCACCGTTCTAAGATACAAGCACATGCTATAATTGAATGTCGTCAAACATACGTTGGCTGAGTGAGTTGAGAGGAATGTTTTTCTTATTGCTATTTTCTCGACTATAAAATTTTAAGCAGTTTCTTGAATAAAAAAATCTTCTTGCACAACAGTTATTGTCACATTGGCCCGAATCTTCTCACAGAGTTCTATTAAATTTGATAAATAATATTTAGTTAACATTTGTATGAAATATTAAGTTCCTTCGAAGCATATTCATATTGCACTTATATTAAAACATGCTGTATTGGAAATTCATTAAATTTAAACATTTGTTGTGGCTCTATTTCGGTTAGGTTAGGTTAAGGGCGTGTTAGAACGATCCTTTACACGTCGGTCATACTGAGGCCTATTTTCATCCCGAAGTGTGTTGGATGAATGAGGATGAGGGTATACCAGCCCACCGGCCGCATGTGACCTGCCCATCCGCTCACCCAATGGGAGCTTCCTACCCTCCCCGCCCTAAGTTCACACCGCCAATGCGACCAAGCAGCACAGGATCCATTCCAACGGCCCTTCCAAGGTGTCGAAGCGCCCTTGGAAGTGCTCTTAAAGAATGAACCTTGGCAGAGATATTGCGGAAGGCTGGGAACTCAGAACGGTTATAGAGAGGACGCCCCCTCCCGTAAGCGGATGAAGACATGCGTCTTGACCTGAATATGGCTATTGAATGAGATGAGAAAGATGAATGATAGGATATGAAACTCTAAATTATTTTTTTCTACACGGGAAAACGGACCGTGGCAATGAAAATTTCAATCCGGCATTTGCCTAAGTAACTGTGGAAAATCACGGAAAGACCACGGACCTCCCGAATGCGAGTCCCATGCGATACGCATGACCCAACTCGCTCGGTTTGGCTCTATTTAGACTTGTCTCAAAAAGCTATTTTTTTTATTGCAATGACTATTTTCAATGTTTTTACAAAATATGAACTAAAATTTTTTTAAACTTTATCGCAAGGAGTCTTTTTAATGACGTCAATATATAACAATTTTAAGCCTATTAGCCCTAATGGCCCAAATTTTGTACAGATGATAGGCATTTTTATGTAGTTCAAAATTCATAAATTTTGGATGAAAATTGTAGTAGTTTTAAAATTCACATGTATCTTCTTAAGAGCAAATGCTGGTAACTTTCGGCACTGGATCGCTGGCATTATCACTTTAATTTTACTCAGATGCTAGACAACCATCGCATTTGATAAAGCATCGTAAAACAAATCAATTAAAATTGTATGCATATATGTATGACCATTTGCATATGTAAATTTGATTTTGTTGTAAAATTATTAAATTTTTTGGAGCGCTTTTCCCTCCCAAAAGCTAACTATCCATTATTCATTACCTGAAAACTAAGACTCTTATTAAAGAATAGCCCTAATTGCGGAAGAAGTAAAGCTTCTATAATAGCTTGGTATAAAAATGTATATTTGTTTTGAAGCTCATATTGATAGTTCTATACCGAAAACCACGACCGTGTCGCTCAGGTAGAAGGTCGTGGAAAGTTTTGCTCCAGTTTTCAGCTTTTTCATTCAAAACATAGGTGAGGGTTTCATTTTAATTTCTGAAACAGAGCTGTCTTTTCCAGGAAAAATCTCTCTTAAGGATTTATTATACTCCCCGTCAGATTTCTCAACTACCGGGTGTAACTTTGTTGACATCCTGTAGGCGCACCTTTCTCTGAAGTAAACCGGGTGAGAAATTGCCTCGGAGGGAGAGATGGGAACGGGGAAGCGTGGAACATAAAGTAGCTGATAATGAGGCCAACAGGCGACAAGATAACATTGATGAATAGGGGAATAGCAGAGAATAAAAGAACCGTTACTCAAGTGTTATCATTTAGAGCACCTTCGTACCCTGTTTGCGGTGCGCCCTGGCGGAGACAAATTTACTTACAAGAGGCCGTTGCTGTAGTAACAAGAAAACTTGGAAAGGAAAGGAAGAGTTAAAAAAAAAAAATAGTAACATAAATACAGCCAAAGTTTTGATTAGTTAAGGAAATACTTCTCGCCGGTAATGGAACGCTTTACTGTCCTCCTCTTCAGAAATCTATTTTCAGCGGTTAATGCATTGCAAGACTTACTATCAGCCCCTCCCCAACTCGAGAGGAGTTTAGAACTTTCATTTCAAGGTGAATAATTGGTGTTATGTATTCATAACCTCGCCTGCCAGACCTTCTCGCTGTTAAGGATTTCTGTGTCCTTTTAGAAGCTTTCTACTGTCTTCTTCCTTTTATATAATGAGTATTCTTGCGTTTGTTCAGCTCCCTCATTAAGCGCCATCTCTTTGCAATCCAGTTTGAAACTTCTTTATGTTGAATTGTTCGAAATCATTGCAAGAACAAATTACTCTAATACAAAAGATATATTTGTTGTTTGCTAACCGGTATGGGCAAGGGTATCTTTTCTTTATAAACTGTACTTCCTTTATACGGAATAAACCTACGTCATTTTATGTCTGAGAGCATAAATATTAAAGATTTTGTGAATAAGAATAGAGCACAGCGTAGGTTGAATACTGTAGCTTAAAAAAATTGAAGGGCAGAGAACTTCAAAGAAAGCTTCAGTCAATAACTCAGGAGATACCCAGTGTAAACGAAGGCTTAAGTTCAAATGTCAAGGCGTTAGCAACTTGGTATTGGACAACTGTGGGTCGTAAAAGGGCGATTTACTAAGCTTCTCGAGAAAACCAGTAGCCTATTCTTAAACTTGTATTGCTCCATTGGTAATTATGTCGTATATCTTAAGGACCGAACATTTGACCAGTTGCTGCCTCAATCCTGTGATGATTTTATTACACACTAGATACACGTAATTATTGGGACTCCCTGCCATGTAGTCAGAGTATAAATCCTGGCTAGGGATTTGTTTATATACTGATACCATATCTCTGCAATGCAGTATTATATTCTCTTGACCTAGATATATCAGTAACTAAAGTATAGGCTTATTGATGTAAAAGATGACTCGCGAAGCAGAACCAGCGCTTTAGGAAAAAGTTATATAGGAAATTTTGAGAAACAAGTGTAATATTAACATACGAGGCGCATCCAGAAAGTAAGTTCCTTTTTTTTTTTTTTTTAAAGAATACATACTTTCAGGAAAACATTTATTGGCAACAGGTACAGCAATGTTTCAGCTATTTTTCAACATAGCCACCATCAGAATTGAGACACTTGTCGTATTGTAGGGTCAACTTTTGTATCCCTCTGTCGTAGAACTCTGCCGCCTGTGAATGAAACCAGCGTGTGACAGACGTATTCAGCTCTTCGTCCTTGCCAAAACGCTCACCGGAGGACAGGAATTTCTTGAGGTGCAAGAGCGAGAGAGAGTGAGAGAGGGGGGAGAGGGAGAGGGAAAGGGAAAGGGAGAGGGAGAGGGAGAGAGATGTTCGGTCTATAGACCTGACAGAGCTGCCGATGAATTTCAATTGGCGCAATGCTTTGTGCTTTAAAGAACTTTATCACCGACCGAACCTCGCAGGCGGCGGGAGAAGGAATAAGAACTTCCATTTCGGACCATTGCTGCCACGCTACTGGCACCAGGCGAGACCTGTCCGGCTGGCATATGATTGATACGTCATAGATCTGTTACGCATGCGCAATTGACACGGCTAATTACGTTTACTTTCAAGGGGAAAAAATCGGGAAACTTACTTTCTGTATGCGCCTCATACATTCCATAAGCCACCGGCGTGGCTCAGTCGGTTAAGGTGCTTGCCTGCCGGCCTGAAGTTGCGTTCGGGCGCGAATTCGATCCCCGCTTTGGCCGATTACCTGGTTGGGTTTTTTCCGAGGTTTTCCCCAACCATAATGTCAATACAAGGTAATCTATGGCGAATCCTCGGCCTCATCTCGCCAAATATGATCTCGCTATCACCAATCTCATTGACGCTAAATAACCTAGTAGTTGATACAGCGTCGTTAAATAACCAACCAAAATAAAAAAAAATACATTCGATAATTAGTATTTAAGGAACTGCAGCTGTTAGAATCTGAATAATAAAAGCGGTTGTGAGCAGAAATAAAGAGAATCAAATAAAAAATACTCAGAGAGATTATTAAAAACTACCGTAGCAAACAGAAAATGTGCATATCTCAGTTTGAAAGCAGATTTTAAAATATTCCTCCTCCCGCTTAAACGCAATGGGTCGCATGGATGTGAATCGCGCGCTAGCATTTCGCAATTCGACATAGCCGATGAACGCAGTATCTCACCAGACCTGACCTATCTCCCCCTTTCCCCGTATCACTTTGAACCGAATCCTAAGCGTCACTGTTTGAATTAAGACGCAAACCAGTTACAAGCTTGGTTCAAAGTATGACATACATATTTTTACCATGTTCAATTGACTCTTTTGCTCAAAATTACCTATAGAACTCATTCCTGAAGTACGGGTCGTACTTTATGAATCACTCTGTATTTCAGTATTAATAAGATACATTTGGGGCACAACAGTAAGTGTTGATGGCATTGTGAAACATTGAACATTTTTTGAAAATGCTGAGGATACCAGATTTTGTTAGAGAATGTTTACATCAAAACCAAATATTTATTCGTATTGAGCTTATTGACTTGTTTAGACTTTAGCTGGGTACGACGTGCAGATAAAGGTTCGTTTACTTCAGAAAATAACCTTTGACTAGGGACCGAAGTTGTTGGAGCGAAAACATACCTTAGATCTGAAGGTACTAGTATGGGGAAACGCCTACTCTCTGTTTTCCCACTCCATTACTATTCCTTGGTAACGTCTCATTTAATAGCGCTCTAATTGTGCAGAAGAATGAAATGATTACTGGCAACGCTAATATAAGAATGTTTTTTACCTTTTCGTTGAATGAAACTCTCTTGATATTTTAAGGGGATAATCATGCGTGGACAAGCAAAACGTCAATTTTCATATCGATATGATATCGATTTACTTACCGATAAGCGCTCTAGTTGTGCTGATGAATAAAATGATTACTGGCAACGCTAACATAAGAATGCTTTTTACCTTTCCGTTGAATGAAACTCTCTTCGTATTATAATCGAATATTCATGCTTGGACAAGCAAAACGTTAAATTTCATATCGATATTATGTCGATTTACTATCGATAAGCCCTCTGGTTGTGCTGACGAATAAAATGATTACTGGCAACGCTAACATAAGAGTGATTTTTTTTTTTTACCCTTTCGTTGAATGAAACTCTCTTGATATTTAAAGGGGATAATCATGCGTGGACAAGCAAAACGTCAATTTTCATACCGATATTTTATCGATTTACTTACCGATAAGCGCTCTAGTTGTCCTGATGAATAAAATGATTACTGGTAACGCTAAGATAAGAATGATTTTTACCTTTCCTTTGAATGAAACTCTCTTGATATTATAAGCGGATAATCAAATTTCATATCGATATTATGTCGATTTACTATCGATAAGCGCTCTGGTTGTGCTGACGAATAAAATGATTACTGGCAACGCTAACATAATAGTGATTTTTTTTTTTTACCCTTTCGTTGAATGAAACTCTCTTGATATTTAAAGGGGATAATCATGCGTGGACAAGCAAAACGTCAATTTTCATACCGATATTATATCGATTTACTTACCGATAAGCGCCCTAGTTGTCCTGATGAATAAAATGATTACTGGCAACGCTAAGATAAGAATGATTTTTACCTTTCCTTTGAATGAAACTCTCTTGATATTATAAGCGGATAATCAAATTTCATATCGATATTATGTCGATTTACATATCGATAAGCATACTTCTACGCGAGACTACCGCTTCAAAAAACAGTCTCTATGAAAATCTCCACTTTCATACTGGAAGTCAAACTCAGGTCCGAAGGATTTATAGCTAGAAACACGAGTACATAATTGGAACTCTGTTCCGAGTGATGTAACGAGTTGTTGGACAATAACTTCATTTATGTCAAAATTACGTAAATTCTTGCTTAACAGATTAACTACTGATTAATAATTGTTACTTATAATGAAACTAACATCTGCCCATTCTTATTATCACCATTAATTTCTGTAAATAGAATACTAAACTGCACGCATTGTATTCTTTACATGACATAATTAGGAACATTAAATCCAGACGTTTGAGATGGACAGGGCATGTAGCACGTATGGGCGAATCCAGAAATGCATATATTATGTTAGTTGGGAGGCCGGAGAGAAAATAACCTTTGGGGAGGCCGAGACGTAGATGGGAAGATAATATTAAAATGGATTTGAGGGAGGTGGGATATGATGATAGAGACTGGATTAATCTTGCACAGGATAGGGACTGATGGCGGGCTTATGCGAGGGCGGCAATGAACCTTCGGGTTCCTTAAAAGCCATTTGTAAGTAAGTAAGTAAGATTACTAAACCTGTAATAGAAAAGTCTCATGACATTAATATTATCATTACAGCAATATATTTTAGATTTATATTTTGCTCCCTATAACATAGTCTAGTAAACTGCTGTTAAATTAATTTTCATAATTTAACCGAGTAGCTATTTAAACTTAATTATAATTCTTTACCTATTGCATATAGACTGGACTGAATTGAATTACATTAACTCATAAATTAAGTTATTACTTTTTCCTATAGGCTCTATCTGAAATTAAATAAACATGTACTAGTCGTTAAAAATTAACTGAAGAATATTTCTGGAGAATCTTTATTGTATTGTAAATATTCATAATTTAAGTATGTGTGTCACTATTGTATTTATTAAGCCTGGTTGAGTGGAAGAGAAGGCCTTATGGCCTTAATTCTGCCAACGAAAATAAAACATTCTATTCTATTCTACATCCTAATGTAACGTAGTCTATTAATGTAATTGGGAGAATACAAAGAAACTGTTAAAATATTATGTAGCTTAGTACGACAATTTAATTTAATTTATTTTGGCCCGAATTTATAATAACATTAATGTTCTTTGTACATGTATTTAATTGCTTTCTGCTATACAAAATACGACCGCCAGCTGAGAATGCTTATGTAACTACGAGGAATGTTTATATTTTTTGCCATACAATTAGTATTTTACACATTTGTTTAAAGTGTGTAGTGCGCGTCATATAATTTTACTGAGATTTAACGTTTATAATGTGTGTTTAATTTATCTGAGTATCATGAAAGCAGACAATTAAATGAAAATAATTGTGCAAACATTTTTAGTAAGTTTTATTAGGTTAGTTGCACCACAGATTATATGATAGTGAGAGCTTTTCTTTGTATTTATCATTTAAAGCGTTACACTACTTTAATTTTAACACCAAAGGAAGTATAGAGAAAATATAGTATCGTTACAAAAATTGATATTGCAGTTTTCGTGAACATGATAATTTTACGAACTTCTACTTAAAGGAAAAATGTTCATATTGAGGAAGTACAATTAATTTTCACCAACTCTTGCGTTTAGATAATTTTGTAAATTTTATTCTTATACATGAATTTTTGAAACTAGCTACTACGTCGGGACATTGTAAAGTATGGCCCAAACCCTGCGCTTGTTATCTGAAACGGTTAATCTCTTAACACGATTGCAAACAGTAAGATGTAGTTTGTTGCGAAATAACTCTGTCAGCAAGTGCTTGTATCTGCATTGGTTTGCAGCTTTAAACCCTTGTGGGAAAATTCTAGGGGATTTCCGTTCCTACGGCATTTTATCTCAGATGATTCTCCTAACCTTAAATAGTCTTCTTCCTCTGTAGTCTCTTGGACACCAGTATTGCCAGTTTAAAAAATGTTTAAACTCAGCCTACGGCGATGTATTCTAAAGAACTAAAACTGTCCATCTGAACAAAATAAAAATATATATTATTTTAATGTACCGAAGTACATATGATATTTCCATGCAGATATTCTGCGTCATCATACGATGAAAGAGTAATGGAACGGAGAAAAACTCTCTCCGGCGCCGGGATTTGAACCTGGGTTTTCAGCTCTACTTGCTGAGCCACACCGGATACAGCCCCGGCGTCGGACAGAATCGTCTCAGATTAAGCTCCAACTCTTGGGTTCCCTCTAGAGTTGGAGCTTAATCTGAGACGATTCTGTCCGACGCCGGGGTTGTATCCGGTGTGGCTTAGTGGATAAAGTATCAGCACGTAGAGCTGAAAATCCTGGTTCAAATCCCGGCGCCGGAGAGAGTTTTTCTCCGTTCCATTACTCTTTCATCGTAAAATAAAAATAGTTTAAACAAATCGAAACTAACCTAAGGAAATTAACAACTCATAATTAAAACAAACATTAAAACTAACCTAACGAAATCAAATCTAATCGGATGAAATCAATATTGATCTTACGGAATCAAAGCTAACCTGGAAAAATTAAAGTATCCTAAAATCAAAACTAACTTGGACAACTTAATCAACATAAATAATCTTTCGCGTATGTCATTGGGGAAGTGAGACGTAGGCTTACGTATTATTTATGTCAGTAGACTTATTTTTCATCGCGGTATTTTGACCATAAGTTGTAGTGACTTTACTTAATCCGCAAAGTACTCTAAGGGTGCTATTCATAGACATTTCGCAGCACGCGCTACGAGCGTACTAAGCTAGCCCCGGCTATCCACTGGTTACTTGTACAGAATTCAAATCATATCCTATCGCTAACACTGGTTTATGAATACGAAAAACGCTGATCATCCACCGAAAGCCCGCCCTAAAAATGTCTATGAATACGGCCCTAAAGCGGTATACGTGCAATATCTTCACAGAGATGAGGTATTATAATTTATGAAAATGAAATCCGTGGCGAAACAGCCCATGGAAGTTCAAGGCCGACCTGACTGCTGGCCTCATATCCACATGCTTAAGATAGGTGATCGATCATCCAATCAGTATGGAGGTAACGTGTGCCAGCACAGTTCCTTCAGCTGTATGAAACCGGATTTCGCTACTCAGTGTAGCTCTGCAAATTCATCACGATGCTAGACACTGCGACGCATTTTTTGTTTTGTTTATTGTAGTTATTGTATCTTTTGGTTTTATTTCAGTGTTAAAATGTCACTTACATTGTCACAAATATTCAACAACTAGCCATGGTCCGAAGGTACGAGAAAATTCCGGAAAGCCGTAATTACAGAAACTCTGCAGTGCTCGGGAAAAGTGACACACGTCAGTTTCCACAAACATTTTTTGATAATTTATTGACAACTTACGGAACATCTGCTCCCTTGAAAAAAATACATAAGTATTTCTCCCATTCATACAGAAAAAGAAAATCAAATCGACATAAACCAGTGTAAGTTGTCAATAAATTATCAAAAAAGGTTTGTGAAAACTGACTTATGTCACTTTTCCCAAGCACTGCAGAACTATTCTGAAGAAAATGTAAGGTAAGCGCTTGATGCCGTTTAAAATGACATTTTAAAAAAAGAGCGGCCGTCGTATATAAAATTCCACGGGAAACATTTTTAAACAAGTATCTTGGGAGACACAAGAGCACAATAGGCCACCAAAGGGTCCTTTCAAACGATGAATAAAAACTGATAGCAGACTTTTTAGGTCAAGTGGCGAAATGGGAATTTCCATTAAGCAAGTGCGATATTGGTGCTGTAGTGGAAAATTTCTTGGGTAAACAAGGCCTTTTTGGAAAGATAATTATCCAAGACCCGATTTTGTGGATACACTGTGGGGGGGAAAAAACGATCTTTCTACGAGAGTTGCGACCAATATAAAGAAATTCTAATCTTCCGTAGACAAAGATACGCGATTTACTCTCCTGAAAAGAAACATATCTAATATTACAAACCGTTACAAAATTGCTTTTTATTTCATTAACTGTGGACAAGATAATCTTTTAGAAGTGACGGTTCATCTTAAAAACGCTTTAGAAAAATTGCCTTATTTCGAGTTTTTTTTTTTTTGCGTCTAATGCTGGGATATTTTGACACTAGAACGTTTACGATGCTTTTTACTCGGAATTTTTCTTGGGTATCAAAGTAGCCCCAAACCCGGGGTAACGTTGACATATCTATTTTTTATGAACGAGTAATGAGGTTTTAATGTTTCCGTCTTGACTTATTTATAATGTCAACCCTAAAAATATTTTTGTTAACACATTTTAATTATTTTGTGAACGTTTTCGCCCTGTGTGGGCATCTTCAGACAATATAAATACAGTATGATATTAAATATGCATATTTCTTATACTTATTGATTGATCTTGTTGCTGTACTTCTACTTAGATTTTTTAAAAGTGTTTTTAATTGCCTTTTGAAAATTTTAAGTTTGTATTTGTATAATTGGTCACATGTATTAGGTAATTTTGATATACGTTGTGTACAGATATCTATATTGTCTGAAGATGCCCATACAGGGCGAAAACGTTCACAAAATAATTAAAATTTGTTAACAAAAATATTTTTTGGGTTGACATTATAAATAAGTCAAGACGGAAACATTAAAACCACATTACCCGTTCATCATAATACGACTTATTGGATAATCTACAAAGATGAATTCAAAATTCAAATTTATATCAATTTTTATTTTCTCCTAAAAACTATTCACTTTAGAACAATTGTGAACGCACCAATTGATTCAGTAACCCAAGTTTGTTACATTAGTATTTAGTTGATATCTTTATGTTAATAATTTGTGGTGTAATATTAAAAAATGTATCAAAAAGGTGTCCAAATAGCCCCGTTTGACGGTATATCACTTACAAATTTCATCCCGATTCTCATTTCTCAAAATTTTAACTTCTAAATAACCTATACGTATCCTTAGTGATAAGTATTTGGCGGTATGTAAGAACTCTACAAAGATAGAAATCATATAAAGTCACTTAAAATGAGCTGCTTTTGAGGATTTAAGCGTTTTCCTGTTTGTTTGTGGAAAGTGAAGAGTCCCCATCGGTTATCGAACCTTATTGGCCAGATAAACCCCAGTCCACGGTCCACATTGACCTCGCGATAGTTTACGCTCGCTCGGAGTGTAACTTTGTTGTTTCTGTTTCCAAGTTCGCAAGCGCGCGCCCACCCTTTATCTCACTCTGCTCGAAGAGCATCATCCTTCCGGCCAACAGTTGAAGGAACTTCCGGCCTGGCTTCTCTCTGCGCGCCCAGTATCGAGTTTCGTCAGCAATCGCACGATTCCACTTGTCGGGGTTAAACTGGATGGAAAATGAGTTGAGGGCTTCCCCGTCGCGCAAGACGGTCGTACCAAATACAGCGCTCTTTTATTGTCAGGAAGCCTAGTTCACATGACAAGAGTAATGAGATGAACTCGATCCATGTCCTAGCCACGAGTGAAGTTTGTCTGCTGACAACCAAAAGCAATGTGATTCTCTATACATTCCGCGATAATAATTGTGTTCTTTGTAAGTTCTTTGGTTGTAGCTTACAATCACTTTTCATCATTACAATACTAAGGAGGATGGAACGTGTGAAGTGGACAGACAGAATAAGAAACGAAGCTGTATTGGAAAGAGTAGATGAAGAAAGAATTACGCTGAAACTTATCAGAAAAAAAGAAAAGAAATTAGCTGGATCACTGGTTGAGAAGAAACTGCCTACTGAAGGATGCACTGGAAGGAATGCTTTCAAAACATATGTTTCCTTTAAAGCTTTTTGACTTTAATTATTTAAATTATCTCAAAATGTTATTGTTATTGGGTGGATAATATAACATAAAAATTATAATACTGTTAGGATTTGTCCAGTATGGTGAACGGGAGAAGAATTCGGGGCAGAAGAAGATATATCAGATGATTGACGACATTAAGTTTTATGAATCATATGCGGAGACAAAGTGGAAGGCAGAAAATAAGAAAGCCTTAAAAAGCTGGGTTTGCAGTGAAAGACCTGCCCTTGGGCAGAACGCTATGAATGAATGAATACTTCATAGTGATAAATTCATATTATTGAAACATTTCTCTTTGTTATGTACGCACAGATTTGCGATCGTAAATTTAAAGTTGCCTATTTCTTTTAACAAAATAGTAATTCCTAAATGGTAAAAAAAAAATCCATGTTGAATCTTTCGTACACTACACTTGAATATAAATAATTGATTAAATGGCGATCTTACTCGTGTTAGTTATGTAAGCATGTGCGGCTTACAGCTGTTTCGGTGCTACTTGACACCATCCTCAGAGCCTTCTGTGCCTTGGCGTCATCTCAACTTCGCTGCCTATTGTGTGGGTGCGTTCGTGTGATGAAGAGTTGAGTCAACACACAGATTAATTTCAGAACACACACACTATTTGACTCAACTCTTCATCATATGAACGCACCCACATAACTGGCAGCGAAGTTGAGATGACGCCGAGACACAGAAGGCTCTGAGGATGGTGTCAAGTAGCACCGAAACAGCTCTAAGCCACACATGCTTACATAATTAACACGAGTAAGATCGCCATTTAATCAATTATGGTAAAAAAATGTACGTTTTGAGACTGAAGACCCGACAAATTTAAGAAAATAAGTAGGCCTACGTGGTGCTATTACAAAAAAAAATTTTTGCACACTTTTTGTAATTGAAAAAAGTAGTTTTTGAAAATATGTTCAAATTATTCTTTCTTCACCCCTTATAACTTTTGTGTGTAGTTTCTTCACAAAATTAAAAATAGGAAAGAATCGAACATCGTTCCTTACTTTTTACTCACCTGGTGATTATCCAAATAATTTTAATTACTAATTAGTTTTCAGAATATTTCTAGATATTCTTTTTGCTTTTCATTTTCATGACGAAAGAAAATTTAAGTTTCATGTAATTCGTATTTTTGTACACATTATAATATAGGAACCTAGAGGCAGTAAATACATGAGATAAATTTACATCTTTTTTATTACTTGCAGAATATCACTTCCCTTTAATTATTTCTGCAGTCTTATTTAACGAAAGACGTAAGCAAACGACATGTGGAATGAGAACCGTTCAATAAAATAAAAGTGATTCGCCTGACATTCTGCTAGTATTTTAGCCACAAACTGCACTTTCCCTTGTTTTGCGTACACATGAAGTAGAAAATTCATATTCTGTTCACGCTGAAAAATTATTTGCAACGTTGCAGTATATCTTAAAGTAAAAATATTTTTAATTACTGTTTGGAAGTTAGTCAATAGAAGTTGAATCAGTTTCGATGCAGACAAAATGTAACTAAAAGCAATGCTTCTCTTTTTATAACCTGTAAAGGAAATGTGTATTTCCGTCAATTTGTATGACGAGTTTTTTTTTAATTTACATCGCTTCCTATGAGAACAGTCACGGTGAATCTCGTCCGTAATTATTCCTGGTACTGGATTGATTAATTTGCCTTAGGCTTCGTTATTTACAGTTCCTCATATCACTCTTGCTGTTATGTACCTCCTGATAATTACTGAACGTGCATGTCCGTGATTACACTATATATACAGATTTCTACTGAAAATTATTGAAACAGCTCTTTCAGTATAGCAGTAGGCTACGAGTTAGAAGAGCACAAACTAATGTCCAGTAATACAAGGAATTCTTATTTTATCTCTTCTTCTTGTTGCTATAATAATAATAATAATAATAATAATAATAATAATAATAATAATAATAATAATAATAATAACGAACCGCAGATTAACGACCTGAATATTCCACCTGTGAAACTGAATAAAACAATCACCCCGTTTAACTCTACCGTAAAAAATCTCGGAGTACATTTCGAATCTAATCTCAATTGGGATACGCATATTAAATACACATGTAAGAAGGCATTCTCTATTCTCCATTCACTAAAAAGATTGTATCATTATCCATCTAGATTAAAACAGACGCTGGTACAGACACTCATTCTACCTCACTTCGATTATTGCGACGTTTTGTTCGGTGATCTCAGGATTGATTCCGCTCAGAAACTACAGCGTGTTCATAACGCGTGCGTGTAATTTTCGATACTATGATCATATCTCACCTTCTTTCGAGAAGTTATCATGGCTTAGGTTATATGAGAGGAGAAATCTGCACTCGCTTTCTCTCTTGTATTCGAATTATGCACACTTCATCCCCCTATTATTGATTCGCTCGTTTTCATACTGTCTCTCGCTATCATAATATTAATACTCGATCACAACGCGATAACACACTAGAAATTCCACTTCACACATCATATCTGTATTCCTCATCGTTCACTGTTGCTACCTCTCGTCACTGGAACTCTCTGCCGTCTGAAGTCAAGGGCTGTCGAACATTGAAATCTTTCAAATCCAAGTTAGAAAATTATCTTACGACGAGTTGCCAAACTAACTTACTATTATAACAAGTGTTGTATTGCATGTTTCCACGTATTCACATTTTTTTATGTTCTAGTGATATTTAAGCTCAGTTGGTAGAGCAGCTGGCTACGGACTGGAAGGTCCGGGGTTCGATCCCAGGTGGTGACAGGATTTTTTCTCGTTGCCAAACTTTCAGAACGGCCCCAAGGTTCACTCAGCCTTCTATAAAATTGAGTACCGGGTCTTTCCCGGGGGTAAAAGGCGGTCAGAGCGTGGTGCCGACCACACCACCTCATTCTAGTGCCGAGGTCATGGAAAGCATGGGGCTCTACCTCCATGCCCCCCAAGTGCCTTCATGGCATGTTACGGGGATACCTTTACCTTTTACCTAGTGATATTTAACTTATTTTATATTTTTGTTTTCATATTTTTCGATAATGGTATATCTCTAATGTGATAAGTTGAGCTATATATAGGCCTAATCATAATTTTCCTTACTGTGTGTACTTAAAAATATTGTATTCATTGTATGCTTTGTACTGCACTATTTTATTACTACTATTAGTATTAATTTTATTATTATTATTATTATTATTATTATTATTATTATCAATAATTTTCTTATTTTTTTATACTTTGTATGTCTCATTTATTTTGACCTGCTGTTCACATTTTATTATGCTTTTTCCTTTCTTTCTGTATGTTATATATTATGTCTGATTTCTTCTTACTTGTTGTTTACATTTTATTATTATTATCTTATTCAGTTTTGTGTGTAAAATTGTAGTGTACTTTGTAAATTTGTAGTGTTTTTTTGTAACGCAGTTTTACTCCTGGTTGAGTGTTAGATAAGGGCGTATGGCCTTAACTCTGCCAGGTTAAATAAAACATTATTATTATTATTATTATTATTATTATTATTATTATTATTATTATTATTATTATTATTATACCTAAGTCTTATTTCTAGTCGAGCTAAAATTTCTATTTTATGACACACACACACATGACTGAAATGTGTTATGGCTATATAATAGGCCTATTCTTCTCACTGCTTACTATCCTCATTCTATTTCGATTTCTTTACTGTTTAGGATATTACATTCAAAACAACAGTAAGGAATTATTACGTTTTTATGTAATAAACCTACGTTTGTGTGTACGCCTCTATTATCTGCGACTGTAATAAATGTATGCACATATTTATAACGTATGTAGAGCATGTAATTGCATACTGTAGCGTTTTATACCAGCACATTCGCTCACCCGTAATCTCCCTTTACAATATTAAGGTGCATATAAAATTTCGGACCGGGCTCTTCTTTTAATTGTCCACATCAGACAGAGACGAGTCAATCTCGTAATGTAAGGCTCTTTTAAATAACAGCTTGACTGTACGCTCAGTGATTGTGCTTTGTTCGGCCGGCAGCTCTCTTGTGTGGGACACTTTCATTTTGATGTCTTTTTTTTTTATCCAGCTCGCCTCCTGCCGGCTACTCCTAACGTTTTCATGTTGTTAATTACGGATCCTTGATTAATGGTCTCCCTCATGGCCAATTCATACTCGGACGTTACGTCTTCTGTCCTTGCATCAGTGTCCTCTTCAAGCAGAAATGGTCTAAAGCAGTGGTTCTCAAACTTATTAGCACTGCAGACCCCCTTTCCATAGGTCAGTATTTGCGTGGATCCCTTCAAAAGTCGTCAGTAAAATAATGCACATGTTAGATTTTAGCAATAGAAATGCTATGGTCAAAATTCTTACAGTGATCATTGATTCAATATGACTATTACACTTTTACTACTTCATACTAATTTTGACCAATAAAATGGTACGAGTATGCTCTAGAGTATGCCATTAGGAAAGTCCAGGATAACAGAGAGGGTTTGGAATTGAACGGGTTACATCAGCTGCTTGTCTATGTGGATGACGTGAATATGTTAGGAGAAAATCCACAAACGATTAGGGAAAACACGGAAATCTTACTTGAAGCAAGTAAAGAGATAGGTTTGGAGGTAAATCCCGAAAAGACAAAGTATATGATTATGTCTCGTGACGAGAATATTGTACGAAATGGAAATATAAAAATTGGAAATTTATCTTTCGAAAGCTGGAGAAGTTCAAATATCTTGGAGCAACAGTAACAAATATAAATGATACTCGGGAGGAAATTAAACACAGAATACATATGGGAAATGCCTGTTGTTATTCGGTTGAGAAGCTTTTATCATCCAGTCTGCTGTCAAAAAATCGGAAAGTTAGAATTTATAAAACAGTTATATTACCGGTTGTTCTATATGGTTGTGAAACTTGGACTCTCACTTTGAGAGAGGAACATAGGTTAAGAGTGTTTGAGAATAAGGTGCTTAGGAAAATATTTGGGGCTAAGAGGGATGAAGTTACAGGAGAATGGAGAAAGTTACACAACACAGAACTGCACGCATTGTATTCTTCACCTGACATAATTAGGAACGTTAAATCCAGACGTTTGAGATGGGCAGGGCATGTAGCACGTATGGGCGAATCCAGAAATGCATATAGTGTGTCAGTTGGGAGGCCGGAGGGAAAAAGATCTCTAGGGAGGCCGAGACGTAAATGGGAAGATAATATTAAAATGGATTTAAGGGACGTGGGATATGATGATAGAGAATGGATTAATCTTGCTCAGGATAGGGACCAATGGCGGGCTAATGTGAGGGCGGCAATGAACCTCCGGGTTCCTTAAAAGCCAATAAGTAAGTAAGTAAGTAAAATGGTACGAAAGGACTTCTTTCAATCAATAATAGCTGCTTATCGCACAATTTTATCGCTTCCCTAGCATTTGTTTAATTTTATCATTTCCCTAGCATTTGTTTGTTTTTATCACTAGCCTAGCATTTGTTTCTTTGTTTGCCAACATTTCAAACTATCAATTCTTTACAATACTATAAAACATGCTATGCGATCGAAATTTGTTTCCCGCATAGATAGTCGACTGAAAATGGCGGCTCCGTTCAAACATTTTGGTGAAGGCAACATTAGTGAAATAGAATTTTAGTAAGTCAATTAATATCTATTTTATTGTGTTATGGTACTTTACTTGGCATAGATGCATTATAGGGGCCAATCTCCTTATTGGTTGAATGGTATTAATGCTACTATCGATATGTATTGTTGTTATAATCGACATAAAATATGTTGCCAACTTCTAAATTAACAGTCAGTTTTATATTGTTGACTTGTAGGCTACTTCAAAATGGAAATAACGGCAGTAATATTAAAATATATTTTCCCTGGACCAAAAATATAATACAAAGTGACTAAAATCACATCAGTAGTAACAGACTGTTCCAATTTATTTATTTATTTATTTTTTTCATTTGGTAGCATTTAATGCTTATCGAATGTCGATTGCTAAAAACGCTAATCGAACCATTACTTCTGCTGACCTTTTTTGTGTATAAAGTGTGATTGGTAGCCCCTATAATGCATCTGTTCCCTTTACTTCTTTAATCTGTGTATACTTTCTCCTGTTTTTATCACTTTCCTACCATTTGTTTCTTTGTTTGCCAACATTTCAAACTGCAAATTCTTTACGGTACTATAAAATATGCTTTGCGATTGCCATTTGTTTAAAGCATAGACAGTCAACTGAAAATGGCGGCTCCGTTCAAACGTTTTGGTGAAGCTAACATTAGTGAAATAGAATTTCAGCAACTCAATATTTTATTGTATTAGAGAACTTCATTTTCCTAATCTTTATATACTTTCTTCTAACCGTGTAATAGTCGATTAAATCAAGAACAAGGAAAATATGAAAGAATAAGAGTAATACAGTGAAATCATGGGCTGTAATAAATTATTTTACGTAAACACCTAATATTCGCTAATTGCGTGCGTCGATCATAATCAGTGGAGTTTTGTTCTACAAGTAATCGATATGATCATTTGGATTTTTGCAGACTCAGATACAGACTTGCTCTGCATTACCGTGAACAATTCAGGATGAACCGTAAGTAATGTTATTAATTTCAGGAGGTTATTTTTATATAGTTAAAATGAAAACGTTTAATATAATTTTGCTCGTTGTTGTTTCCTTTTCGAGATAAAAATTGTTTTATATGAAATATTTCATAGCGAGTTTTGGGAGAGTCATTGATTTAATTCCCAATATGCTTAGTTAATTTAAGAGAGCAGTGTATTATGACAGCAAATTATTGAAAGAATTTTAGTTTTATCCTTTAAATGTGCAGAAATTTGACCCCGAACAAATGTAACTTTTCGTTCTGACAAAGAATTTTAAAATGTTACATTTGTTCGGATATAATTTCTGAATATTCGAAATACAAAACTAAAATTATTCAATTATTTATTATCATAATACACTGCTGTCTTAAATTGGCTATGTATATTGGGAATTCAGTCAGTGGCTTTCCCAAAACACGCTAAGGAATGTTTCATATAAAACAATTTTTATCTCGAAGAGGAAGCAAAAAGAGAAAAATTGTATTAACTGTCTTGTTTGTAATGTCACAAAGAATAACCCCCTGAAATTAATGATATTACTTAAAGTTCACTCTGTATATTTCACTTGTACTGACATTAAACTGCGTGAACATAGTGCAATTCTTCTGTTATTACCTGAATATTATAACAACTACTTTAGTATCAACTATGGACTTCAATTCAGCGTTTTATTATTTTAAACGTTGGTAGTACTAAAACATTGAAATAAGTGTGCCGTACAACATTTTTATGAATTTATGAGGTTCTGTGTTCATTTTCGCGGTGTTTCAGAGTCGTAAGCTCCAAAACCGGTTGTGGAGCTAGAGAGTGCAGTCGGAGCGTGAACTTGCTTATGTCTGTGGAAACACCGGAGCACGCAACGAGTCATAGTGGAGCGCTCCGCTCCGTTTAGTCTCTGACAACGCTGTTGTAGAGTATAATTTTTTATTAGCAACCGTGATAGAGATTTACTATCTCCTTATTTTGTAAACTTCTTACAATATCTATGGTCGTCCAGTTTGAATTAGCCGATCATTACGAACCATATAGGAAATGTATTCAGAAATAAGACCCTCTCGATGGAATACCAGAGACATGATGTCTCAAAACGGAATTGCAAAACTCCAACTTCACGTTATTCAATGTTATATAGACTCGTATCTTATGTCACTTTTACTCTACATTACATTTCCTGCACAATTTTTTTTCTTTTTAGCGCAGTACTAAAAGGTTAATTTTTCAACATGGAAGCACCTTTCTACTTAACATAATTAACTATTTTAATCACAGTGCATCTGTCTTTTCTCTAACCCACATGATGCTCTCTCTTTTTTTTTTCTCTTAACAGTCTTAATTTCCTTCAAGCAATCGAGTGTGTCCCGAAATTTGCAGACACGGATTATGTCGTGTGAATCCGGTATGAAAATGAAGGCGAAAGTATTTGTGACAAAATTTCATCCGAAGAATTTTTAAATGCACATTGTAATTGAGAAGCAATAAAGTGACAAGAAATGAATAAACAATAATATATTACGAAGTTATCAAAGAACATTATACAACATTTCAACACTCCGTAATCTTAACATTACAGAAAATATAAGTGAAAGAAACAAATTAAAACAAAACTATTACAAAAGAAAGATGTGGTTTGAAGCATGAACATCTAGTTTTAAAACAGTGTACTGACACCTTGAACTACAATCACAGAAGTGACATTTACAAAATACAGTGTTGCCACATTTTGTAATTATAAAATTGTTCGGAAGAAATTCTGTCACTAACATTTTCATCTATTATTCTCACAATGTAGTCCAATCCATGTGCACGAATTTAAGAACATTCTGTAGGTCTCAAAACACTCTGTATCGCTTGTTTATGTTAACTGAATATTCCGTTTCTTATCGTGCTCCAGTTTTTAAGGTGGTTGCCAACCTTGCTGTTAGGATCGCGATTCGAAACCCGTCGAGGACAATGGACGAATTTGTTTCTTCTAGTAATCTAATAGTTAGTAACGTTGCAGAGCGTTGTTTATGTACTGTCAACTCAGAGGAAACTGGTAAATGGGCATGTGAAATAACGACAAAAGAATATGTAGTTTTAAAAATTTTGAAATTTAATTTAGATGTTATGTATGGGGTATTCCATTTACTTACTTTTGCCAAGAGCCAAGATGTGTTGTTGATCGTAGTGTAGCGATCATTATTAATTTCAATTCAGGAATCCGCCCCTGAGCACGAGTTCTACTCTTTCAGGGGCGAGCTAAATTTTTTCTGTATATATTATATTTTATGTTACAATTATTAGCAAAATAATAAATAAATAAATTGACTAGTTCATCGTAGCTTTACATCAAGATCTGTGTGCCACGTTGGAGAGAGCCTGGATTCGATTCTGTGCTCACTTAGGGCAACCAGCAGAGCCCGAAATCTGCGACAGTACTTAAATAAATAATCTTGTAATAAACTATGGCAAATTACTATAAAGCATGATATTGAACAAAGCTATTTTCGAACCACTGGCGTAACCCAAGTCGATTTGTAATTCGGTATTGATTTTAATCTTGTTTGGATTAAGTATTTGCTTTCAGACATTATCCGCTAACACAAATTCCACGACTCTAGATAGCCGTTTACTTGATACAGCATTATTAAACAGTCAATTAAAAGTAACAGGTTTTCTTAAAGTATTTCGATTTCGCCTACCAATACTGCAGAGTGATTTTTTCTACCACAATCTCATTCGAACCTTGCTTCGTTTAAGTTAGAAGCTGAGATATGATTGACCTGTTTCTAGTCTTTTCACTGAACTATGCAAGCCTTCTCTATTCTACGTAAGTGCTTGTTACATTGACTATATTCATACACGCACAAAGGTATTGGAAGAACCCCATCGAACTATGTTGGGCGCAGGACTATGTTACCTCTACAGCAGTTACTAATGCGGGCGTGTTATTTGACACCGCCGCCAGGACGGCATTACATTAGCTGCGTATCGCATGGCCTTTGTGTACACACACTGCTGCAAGTTCGGCGACTGTTTAACAATGAAGGACTTTTTTTTTGTCATGCATGGGAGAACGTGAGTAGATTCGTGGGCAATTTTTACTGCGGTATCTTGCTACCTTAAGGTGCGTACACACTTAGCGAACGAACAACGAACGAATAACGAAGCGAAACTTCGTTGTTCGTTCGCTGTTTGGAGCAACGTACAAATAATCAGCAAATGGTCAGAAAACATTCACGTTCGCTGATTATCCGCAATAAAGGCAGACGAAAATATAATTATAGCAAGTGCAGCCGTTGTTATTATAGGCAGTTTAATAAAAAGAACGTTAAAAACCAAAAGGCGATGGTGGCAGACGACACTCTACGAAAGTTGCAATCAATATAGAGGCACTGACTTGCTCCATGATTTACGTCGAATGGAATCGGGACAGTTTCATAACTTCTGTCGCATTTCAGAAACAGACTTCGAAATATTACTGTGCAAAATAGGGCCCAAAATTTTCAAGAAAGACAGTGAATGATGTCAGTAGGGACTCAATTTAATTTTGACTTCTGCTCCTTACAATAAACAACAAACATGTATTCACTGAAAATAAATAAACAAAAATAATTTTCAAATTTTGCACGTGTTTGACTCGCCTATCTTGCAGCTGAATATATTTCCAATAGCTTCCCAAACATCATGTTTTCTTACTTTATTGTGGTAAGTAGGATGCTTGGGATTCCATAAAGTTTCCTGCTCCCTATATGCATTAATAAGATTTATAACAGCGTCTTCTGTCCATTCCAGTTTCGACATCCTGTTGGTGAAATTGAACCAAGCGCTGCGTTCTGCTACGCACTACAAATTAGTGGCAAATCCCGTCCACAACGAATACCTACTTCCTTTGATGTACCGATAAGCGACGGATCACTTTCGAAGGCAAACCAAACGATCGGTTTGCCTTTGCTGCAACGTACACATACACCGATTTCAATCAGCGAATGCATTCGTTTGTCGTTCGTTCGCTAAGTGTGTACGCACCTTTAGACACGTATCGTCATAACCTTTCAAGAACAGGAATGAAAATATCTTTAAATATATATTTTTTCTTTTATTTAGTCCCTTACTCGTTTGTATAAACGCATTTATGAGATAAGGACTATCAAGACTTTTCTGTCACTTTTCAACATAGCCTCCGTTTCTTTGCACACACTTTCCCCACCATTCTGTAAGTTCGAAAATTTCCTTGCGGTAGAAGTCCGTTCCAGTTTCCTGAAGACATTGACGTAGCGTTGGCCTCGCAGCTGTTCCTTTAGAGAACAGAAAATATGGTAGTCGGAGGGTGCCCAGTCGGGACTGTAGGGAGGTTGCGGAAGTTTTTCCCACCCAACTGTCCTGATTTTCTCCATGGTGACACGAGCAATGTGAGGCCGCTCGTTATCGTGTTGCATGATTATCTTCTTTTCAGGTCATTTGTCGCGCAACGCACGACGGAGCTTCAAAATGTCTGGATGTAGCGGACAGCATTTATGGTCTGTCCAGTTTCGGGAAATTCAACCAGAATGCATCCCAGAACTCATCAACTCTTTCCTTGTTGCGTTTCGTGATGGCAGTTCTAAGGCGACCGTTACGAGGCTCATTTTGAATGCTCTTGTTTCCGTCTTTGAAATGTTTCACACATCTCCTAACACTGCTGGTGACCATGCACACATCTCCGTATGCATGCTGAAGCCTGAGGTGAATTTCAACAGAAGATTTTCTGTCTTTAAGAAGAAATTCAATGACAGCACGCTGTCGAAACGAATCATCGTTGTCGACCATTTTGAAAACATTGCCTGTGATCACGTGTTAGAAGCTAATGACGTCATAATATGTCAATACATAGTGTAAAGTCTGTAGATTATGATCATATAGTTGTTTTTGTTACATTTTTA
The DNA here is from genome assembly GCF_040183065.1 of Periplaneta americana. Taxonomy (NCBI): domain Eukaryota; kingdom Metazoa; phylum Arthropoda; class Insecta; order Blattodea; family Blattidae; genus Periplaneta; species Periplaneta americana. The sequence continues at coordinate 38,172,564 of NC_091117.1, read as the reverse complement.
AAATTGAATTATAGTAATGGGTTGCTCATGACTTTCAATACGACCTTCTGTACGTATAAAGAATCAAGTATGGTATGAATGCCGAACTTACTTTCCCTCTCTTTCCCTCTCTGCACACACACACACACACACACACACACACACACACTCTCTCTCTCTCTCTCTCTCACGCTTCCTCAACACTTGTACATGCTACAAAAATTATAGAATAATACATATTTGAGATAGATATTTTGGAAATGCTAAGATATATTATTTTTAAATTAAAGCGTTTCAGTTTTGTTTGGATTCATGTATATTTATGTCTTTAAATATACTCTTTTAGGGTTTTGCGTGTATTTGTAATAAAACATCTTCATAATGTTTCACAGTACTGAGGTGACATAATGGTAAGTGGTTGTTGTAGTATGTATTTTGTTTACAACATCCGTGTAACGTACGTTGAAAACTGTAATGTAGCAAAAAAACCAAGTTAGCTGTAAGAGATAAAAAAGCGCTGAAATACATGTACGAAATTAGTGGTAAAATTATATAACGATAAAGAAAAAAACTGACAAAAAATTGTTGAAAAATTACGATGTACATTTCCTGCAACCAGGTTACGAAGATAAGTGTTTATGATTTACATTACATAGAAAAAATGGAGGATATATGACTATAATCTGGATTTCTTTTTTCTGTCGAAGCTAGTGTATGTTTCAACAAGTTTTGTGAGATAAATTTAGATTTTACTTCCATCATCCATTGGTTTTCCTAATGTTACGGTAATTCTTACTAATCGTGTAGTATCAGTAAGGGCTTATTTGATAAGCAGACGTGTTAGATAGTTTATAAGAAAGAAAAATCAAGTCGCAATAAATAAAAGGTGAATTATTATTCTCTAATGGTTATTTTATTCCTTAATGAAATTTGTTATGAGTTTGTTGTCATTTTTAGATCATTCACATACTCTGATCATTGCTCTCTGGCAGAGGCGTAGCCACGAATTTAAGATGGAGGGCCAAGTTTTGGAAACATCACTTGTAAAATTTGCCCTAGCTTACATGCAACACTTAAAAGAAAATAATAATAATAATAATAATAATAATAATAATAATAATAATAATAATAATAATAATAATAATAGTTTTGCTTAATACTGTGAATTGTATGAATCATATGCAGAGACCAAGAGGAAGGCGAAACATAGAAGAGAGATTAGAGAATGCTTGGTTTTCCGTGAAAGACCTGCCCATGGGCGGAAAACTATGAATGAACTATGAAATTTAAAATCAGTTTAGACTTTCTCAAAGTTGTCATAAAGCAAAATTCATTTTCCGTCATTGCAGAATGAATCAACAGACGCTGATCCGACCCTAAGTAAATTACTTAAACTAGTGTTGTTGAGAACGATAGCTTCATAATTTCTTTGAAAAGTATCCGTCAAATTAAAACATCTTAGCAGCAAAAAATTATAGGATTTGTTATTCTGAATATTAATCATTCTCGTTAGAAAGTTAAACAATTTCTTATATTTTTGCATATTCAAGAATTCCTGCATATAATAGACCATTGTTCATGTAGTATAGCATATCTCCAACATTTTGTTGCATAAACCACCAAATTTGCATATTTTGGTAAGTAAAATAAGATTCTCGATTGTTTGCTCGGCAGGACAGAATGTTTTTTTGGTTAACTATACTCGATGGCTGGAGATCCCTTGTATACAGAAGGATAGCTTTGGAACAACTAGTGCAACAACTCTCTGCTTTTGTTCCACTTGCCCTTGATTCGGGAAATGAGGACTTTGAACTATCGCACAAAAATAATTCCTAAATATCCCTACGTATCTGACTCTAACACCCTCTGCCAACATTTTCTATGTTTTCAATTTATTCTCAGTTGACGTGCCAGCAGTTCGAGTGTCAAGTGCCTGATTTTGTTGTGATTTTTGTGTAGCTTGTATGAGTGCGTTCGCTTATGATTCCTCCTGCAAAATTATTAGAAGTAGTAGAATTCATAACAGAACATATTTCCAACGTACGTTGAGGCTGTCTGGTTATAGCACTGTTCTGACAGTAAAAAAAGTATTTTGCCAAGAAAGTGTGACTTGCTTGAATCTGGATCTTACATACTCAAACTTTTTATACTAAATTTTTGTCCAGCAACCTCATGTGATGTTGACCGATCATTTTCAGCAACCAAAAGTATCGTTGTAGATATCAAAATATGACGATAGAAAACACTGAAAATTTGTTAGTTGTGTTTTGGAACCAGAACAGTAAGGTAAACAGAGAAATAGAATGTACATTTTGAACATTTATTTAATTATTTATTTATTTATTTATTTATTTATTTATTTATTTAACCTGGTAGAGATAAGGCCATCAGGCCTTCTCTTCCCACCGTACCAGGGGATTACAACTACAATATTAAGAATGCAATTACAATTATAATTACAATTAATATTAAATTTACAGATACAATAAAAGTCAAATTACTAAAAGATTAACTGATTAATAAAAGCTAGACAATTTATTTTAAAAGTTAAGAAGAGAGAAGCATTTCTCGTATTGATTAAGTACAAATTAAACCTACTCTACGCAGTAAGAAAATGCTTAATAAGCTTGCTTTTGAACGCTACTATATTCCGACAGTCTCTGATGTCACTGGGTAGGGTATTTCACAAGCGCGAGAGCGAGATTGTGTATGATGATGAATACGATGATGTCTTATGTGTTGGTATGGCTAATATGCGACTATTTTGCGTGCGTATGAACATGTGAAGATGTAAAATAAAAAAAAATGTATGCTTATCTGATAAATCATTCAAATTTTGTCTTCTCAGAAAGCTAGTAAACTCTACAGAAATATGATTTTTTTTTGTTTTTTGTTTTTGCATATTTCTTGTTTCACTACGTTTATTTCAGACTTTGTGCATAGCCTATAAATCCAGACCCTATTAATAACGGACAGACATCCTAGTCTCAGAAAATTTCCACGACCGGACTTCATTGCACCGGTAAAACTATGTTTCTTATCTGTTGCGTATATCGCGGACAGATTGTTTCGTTCTATGTCTTTAAAATTAAATTTTATAAGAGAAATATTATTTATTAATAGTGCATTTGGTTGAGTATACCATTTATGAAGATCTCATATTATATTTTGCTTTAAAAATATAAATTTATGTGCATTTACTATTCTTTTATACTCTTTAGTAAATATTACGTAGAAATATTTTTTGTATGTGTGTATATATCAGGCTTAATTACATCTCTCGCTGCGCTTGTTAAGGTTTTATTTTTTTGTTGTACACGCTACCGGATTTAACGAACTTCTTCCAATTACATGCGTAGGTATAGGCCTATTACACAAACGTAAATGATAATAAAGAAATTGTAGATAGAACGTATGTTATATTTCTGATCTGTCAAAACTGGCTTTCCTCAACTAAGTTACTTAGCTGATGACTAGAGCCCTGTGTTTGGTTGCTTCGAATACGTCTCCAGAAAATTACACAATCATATCACTTCTACCAGTCTTCTCCAAAATCTTTGCAAAAGTAATGTATAAAAGATTATATCATCTAGAAAGATACAACATTTTAGTCCCAGAACAGTTTGGATTTAGAAAAAATAAAGGCACGGAAAATGCTACATTTAATTTAACTGACAAAATTCTGGAGGAAGTTAATAAAACATTACAAGTTGGAGGGATTTTCTGTGATTTATCCAAAGCATTTAACTGTATAAATAAAAAAATACTGCCAGACAAATTAGTTTATTATGGAATTAAAGATGTTGCACGCCAATGGTTTCACTAATATCTCATAGATATACAGGGTGTTTCCGAGGTGGTGCTACAAACTTTCAAGGATGATGGCGAAGGGCACATGTATCAATTTGAGATAAGGAAGCATGGTCCGGAAATGACCGAGTCGAAAGTTATAAGCAAAAATAGTTGCGTGGAAATGGAATTGTAATTTGGCACCACGTACCCTCCTTCCCTTAACCTTTGGAACAGTCGTGGAAAGATGGTATGGGCCGGATGTCTCCTACGTGGGTACTTGCCCGATACAATCTATGAGCTTGTCTACTGTTCCCATTGGCTCATCCGTATTCCAAATCAGGTCTGCTTATTCTGCTCTCGTGTACTCCATTTCACTAGGACTGATCGACTGGACACTGCAACTTGTACACATACACTGCTGTCTACAGACGTGCATATCAGGACCGACCATGTCCGTTACACATTACGCTATCTGCATTGCTTTAGTGTAGTTATCTGTCCCCATCCCTCAGACAGGGCACTGAATGGAATACTGTAAGTAGACAACGTGAACAACGTCAGATGAATACAGTATGTGTAATATGTACAGATAAATACACATAAATAAGGTGTACAGAGGAATAAAATTATTTCATTTCCGCACAATTATTTTTGCTTGTAACTTTCGACTCTGTCATTTCCGGACCAGGGTTCCTTATCTTAAATTGATACATGTGCCCTTCGCCATCATTCCTGAAAGTTTGTAACACCACTTCGGAAACATCATGTATACTGATTGTATATAAAGTAGCCTAGTTCTGTATAATGAAAACAAAGACATACAAAGTATAATGATAAAGTGGTTCTTTATATTTCGTATAAGAAACTATAGTTACTTGTGCTCCATGTAATGAAATAGTGATGACCAGGGAAAGGATTTATATGTAAATACATATTTACTTATAAAGCTAATATAATTTATATTTTGCATTATCTTTATGTTTCACAATGTGTAGGGTTGAAAAATCCTACTTTTATTTTCCATATTTTTCCATATTTTAGAGTTTAGTACATATTTTCGTTAATTTCCATATATTTTCCATATTTCATATAAAACAGTCCATATTATATTAGGTTTAACAATAAAACAAAACAAAATTCCATTAACTTTTAAAAATACATTTCAACAATAGAGATTTAAACACATGTTCAGTAATCCCTTTAACATCAGAGTTATTTGAAAATTAGCAGTCCTATCAACAATGGGAAAGTAAGTTACAAAACTGTATTAATTTAATTTAAAATTTTTAACAGACTTCAGTTGTGCAGCTCAACAGTTAAATGCCAGTCAGAGTACACATAGGTTCAGTTTTGTAAATCATACTATAAAGACGGTAAATATGCCAAAAGTACGTCATTCAGTCAATTTAAAATCAAAACTAACAAGTTACATTTCAGAATTTAAAGAAGATGGTTTATCAACTGACAATAAAATATTATTTTGTAATTTGTGTCAGTGTGCAGTATCATCTACACAAAAGTTCCTGGTGCAACAACACATTACAACTAGTAAACATCAGGCCAACAAACAACTAAATTCCAAGCAGAGACAATTGTTTTTAACACAACCAACAACATCGAATGTAAGATCTGAGTTTAACATCGACCTGTGCCGTTCTCTCATCTCTGCTGATATTCCTCTCTACAAACTAAAGAATAAGGTCTTCAGGGAATTCCTTGAAAAATATACTCAACATACAATCCCGGATGAGTCAACACTTAGGAAGACGTATGCTCCATCCATCTACGATGAGACAATACAGAAGATAAGAGATGAAATTAAAGATAGTTCAATTTGGGTTTCCATTGATGAGACTCCCGACAAAGAAGGTAGACTTGTTGGTAATGTAGTTATCGGTTTGTTAAGTGAACAATATTCTGAACGAATTCTTTTACATTGTGATGTTCTAGAAAAGTGCAATAACAAAACTATAGTTAAACTGTTCAACGAAGCTATGGGTATCCTGTGGCCAAAGGGTATTATGTACGATAATGTGTTATTCTTTATTAGCGATGCTGCCCCTTATATGGTCAAAGCTGGACAAGCATTATCTGTTGTATATCCTAAATTGACTCATTTTACTTGTGTGGCGCATGCATTTCATCGTGTGGCAGAAGTGGTCAGAGACAATTTCCCTAAAGTAGATTTGTTGATTTCATCAGTGAAAAAAGTATTTCTCAAAGCTCCCAGTAGAGTTAACGTGTTGAAAGAAATGTACCCTGAAATTCCATTGCCACCAAAGCCAATTTTAACTAGATGGGGTACATGGCTAGAAGCAGTTGAATATTATGCCGAACATATAGACTCTATTAACAATGTTCTCCTTGCATTGGACTCTGAAGATGCAGTCTCAATTGATACTGCGAAAACAGTTACCTGTGACATAAGTGTGAAGAATGACTTAGCTCACATTCAGCATACATTTTCATGCATCATAAAAACGCTCAAAAGTCTCCAAAATAGGCACCTTTCACTATCTGAAAGTTTTGAAATTATAAATAGTACTGTGGAACAACTGAATCGTGGTAGAGGTAAAGTTGCAGATGCAGTAAGAGCTAAGGTGGACACTGTACTTTCAAAAAACCCTGGATATGAAGAACTACAAAAGGTTGTTGCTGTGATGAGTGGTGAATCAACAGTGAAGATTAACTTGGACTTATCCCCAGCAGACATTGTGAAATTGAATTATGTACCAGTTACTTCTTGTGACGTCGAACGCTCTTTTAGTCAGTATAAATCTATCCTCAGAGACAATAGAAGAAGATTCACTTTTCAGCACTTGAAAGAAATGTTTGTAACCTATTGTTATGGTAACAGACAATAAAAATTGTGTTTTGTTGAAACTACATTGGAAGATAAGGTACGTCCATTATATTTTTTGTTTAGTTTGATTAAAATGTACCAATATTTAACGTACATAGTCATTTTTTTTATAATTTTAAGTCCATATTTAATTCCATATTTTGGTAAAAATCCATATTTAATTCCATATTTTGGTAAAAATAACTACATATATATTTACATATTTCATATATTTTTAGTCCATATAAATCCGTTCCCTGGTGATGACGTTTACTTTATATCAGGAGAAATTAATAATGCGCCTTGCATTCGGTAATGATAAATTAATTTTATGCTCGACCATGCCGAAATGTAGTATTTATACACCTGGTAGTAGCTCTTTAAAGCACCTCATTAAAGTACAACTATTTATTATAGTTCAGTTGTTCAGCCAATGAGAAATCACCATTGTAGCATTATAAAAGCGCAAGTATCGACTGTTGTCGTATATGCAATCGAAAGACAACTAGCGAAACGTCACGGAGGGTGGAAATCCAATACTAACTCAGAAGGTTATGTTCTGTTACTATAATAATTAGCGTTAATTGTAAATAATATTCAAATAAATTCAATTTGTCATTTCGTTTTCCAATTCTAAATCAATTTCCAGGTTATATCAAGATTAATGTTCATGTTATTCTCTAGATTATATCAACGTCAATGACATTCGTTCCTCGGAAAAAATCAATACTTTCGCGTCTGCGCACATCTCACCATTTAGAAGGTCAGTTCCGCTCCTCACTTAAATAACCATAACATGAATACTTAGAATAGACTTCGTGGAATTGCCACGAGAATCGCAAGCTTTACTGCGCACGCGGTATAGACTGTATGAGAAGGGGGCGTGCAAAGGATAGAGTTTGCCTCTAATGTAAGCACTGAGCAGTATACTGCGGTTACAATGAAACCTGTATCCTGCAGTCAAGAAATATAATGAATGATCATTGAAGTAGGAAATGTTTAAACATGTAAATACACAATTTTTATAGTGAGATATATTAACTCAAATTTAATGTAAGATACTCGCATCATCCTTGAATATATGCATTGCATTGAAGAGTTACGTACATTTTGAGCGACTGCAAAGTAACCTCCTCCGATGGTCTAACAGTTTTTATTTTGGGAAAATGTACGTTCAACATCACACGATGTAATACGTACATATTTGAAGAACGGAAAGTCACTTCTTTTTAGTAAACCAACTTCAGATGTCTTGTCACGACCTGATGGTACATCATTTATAGTACGAAGTTGTGAATAGGCAGAATTTTTAGCAATAATGTTTCTCAACTTACATTTCATTTTTTCTGAAATTAGTGAATTGTTATTTTGGATAACGGTTTGTGATACTTTATCCACCATATTAAGGGCTTCTGAGAGTTGTAGTTTAGACGATTCTAACAGGGTGATGCTTTTAGACACGATTTTAAAATTAGAATCAATGAACAGAATATCTTCCAATAGCTGTTCAGAAGGCAATGATTTTACAGGTGCAACATCGGAACTGTCTGTGCTATCCAATGCATCAATTACCTCCATTATTTTGCCGTAATGTTCTGCATAATAATTAACAGCATCCAACCACGTTTCCCACCGCGTCAAGACTGGCTGCGGGGGTGGGGTAAGGTATTCCAGGGGCAATTATTTGCAACAGCAACACTCTCATTGTAGTATGTTTGATTGAATTCTTGTATGCACTTATTCAGAAAAGAATCATTAAAATATGCCTTAATAAACCAATTGATTATTCATCTGAGCTTTTGTTTACTGATTTTAATGTTTTGAAAATTAAACAGATTTATTATATTGCCTTATTAATCTTCATACATAAAAACCGTAATAAATTCAAATTGTATCATCATAAATATGGACTAAAAGATCCGATTTTATACGACTAGAGGAACCAAAGTGTTTCACAAGCACAGCTCTGAGCCATGGTACCTACTTTGGTCCAAGGTTATACAATAAAATAATTCATAAATATCCAGATTTGGAAAATTTTAGTATCAGGAATTTCAAAAATAGCGTTAGGAATTTAATTTTTAAAGAATATATATTGATTTAATATGTATATGTATTTGTATTTGTATGACTTAAATTGTTAAAATTGAAATTGTATTTTTAAATTTAATTTAATCCTGTAATTTTTTTTTTCTTGACCCAGTTTGTGTCAAAAAATTATCTTTGTGTTTAGATATCTCCCTGAGCACGAGTTTTTTACTCCTTCGGGGAAGAACTAAGATTGTATTTCTGGCAATGTTATTTTATTAACAATAAACAATAAACATAAGCACACCATCGGTCCCTTAAAAAAAATAAGCTTTAACTATTTCAACCACAGTAATGCAAAAACAAGTGCTTACTTAGGTATACATTAGCTGTAGCTGCTCGTCTATTTGGACCGGTCACAACTCTTAACATGAACTGCTTATACTACGAGACCGGGCGGTCGCTCACCTCTTCTATAGGCCTACTACCGTACACCGGTAATCTGATTGCATGCTGCGTGTGGCAATTCAACGAAGTCTACTTACGAATAATTTCAAGTTAGGAATATGGTCGAGCATAAAGAGTCGTATGAAACTTGCCTATAATGGTAATTAAGACGCTCGTATGAAAATTATGAATCGCATCTTAATTACTACCATTGTAGGCTTGTTGCATAATGTACCATTCTGTTCTCCCTATAATGCGTTACTTGTTCTCTGTACATCATAATATTTTAATAAAGTAATTTTTACAATGAGAATACAAAGACAATTTGGAGGCCCTAATAGTGGTATTGAACATCATGCTTGTCTTTATCATATCTATGAAAATAGTCGCTATTTAATGCAGCTGGTCACCATAATTTACATCAGGATCCTCTATTACAAAGCCATCTCTGGACTCAGAGCGGAGACCAATGCATTTGAATATAAAACTTGGGAATGCCATCAAGCTCGCATCCTCGGCCGACCCGCAGGTGCTCTGTTGCTCGCCGTGTTTTGCGATAATAGGATTGAGTACGATAAAACGCTCTTCTTTGAGAATGATAGAGTGGCGTAATGAGCACTCGGCGATATGAATCGCGCGATTCAACTCTAAATGACGTAGGCAACGTTTTTTGATTATTAATGCACGTTTTAAAAGCTCTGACAACTAAGTGCCAGCGATTACGAATGGTGCGTAGCGGTATTAAAACGCAATTAGTTTATGCATTTAACGTCGAAAACTGTATTTCAATTCTATTTGCCAGATATATTCGCTGCTCACAACCTGTGATGAAAGATAAGTGGTCTCCGTAAAGCCTTCACTGTTTTCTCCATTGTAGATGATCCTTTACTCCTCCATGTCAAGTACAAATATTTGTGCAGAGAAATACGCATTCTCTTTGTACAGTGTGTGCAAAGATGTTTCGGCATTTTTGGGACATTATAGAGGACATCTAAATAATCTAATCCCTGATGAAACCCATGATCGAAAGTACCAGGTGTCCTCAGGTTACATGCCAAAACGGATTGACAGTATACATATTCATAGGTCTACAGTGTGTCGCTGCTGTAAGTTTGTTGTCATCAGTTTGTTGTTAATTTACAGATCTGCCAAATTTAATGCACAATACGCGAGTCGCATAAATACCAGAATAATATATTCCACGTTGACTATAAGAATAAAGGTATAAAGTATAAGCGATGTAACAATTATAATGATTGTTAAAGTTAATATTAAATAGATAAGAAAATAGATGATTCATATATTTTCTCCAATATTTATAGTCGCATTTTTTTTTAATTTTGTTATTTAATAACGCTGTGTCAATTACTAGGTTATTTAGCGTCGATGGAATTGGTGATATCGAGATGATATTTGACGAAATGAGGCCAAAAATTCGTTATATATTACCTTACATTTGCATTACGGTTGGGGAAAACCTCGGAAAAAATCTAACCAGTAATCAACCCAAGCGGGAATCGAACCCACGCCCGAACGCAACTCCGGATACGCAGACAAGCGCCTCAGCACCGGCTCGACGCTAAATAACCAAGTAGTTGATACAGCATTGTTAAATAACCAAGTAAAATAAAGTATATTTAGTCATTTGTCTAGTAGAGTTACATTTCAGGCCTTTTCTTACCACTCAACCAGTACTAACTACTACAGACAATATAACATAATGTTTGAAAGTAGAGATTTTACAACACGGTAATGGCATATATTATTATTAAAAAATGATATCCCCTACTAAATTTCCATCTTCCGCATTTCATCTCTCATAAGTTGACAGGTCTGATGTTACATGCGCTCTCATTTTGTCAAGGATGACGGTAGGGCTGAACGCTTGTACCATAGTTCATAATACACACACACATACATACATACGGTCGGCCTCGGTAGAGTAGTCGGTATAGCGCTGGTCTTATATGTTCGAGGTTGCAGGTTCGATCCCGGCCGAAGTCGATGGCATTTAAGTGTACCAGGTCGCCGGTGTAGCGGAATTTTGTCCCGCACGAGTTCTTTCACATGCCAGTAAATCTACTAACATGAGCCTGTTGCATTTAAGCACACTTAAATGAAACAGGCTCATGTTAGTAGATTTACTGGCATGTGAAAGAACTCTTGCGGGGTAAAATTCCGGTACACCGGCGACCTGGTATAACCTTTGCAGTTGCGAGCGTCGTTAAATAAACAATAATTTAAATTTTATATATATATATATATATATATATATATATATATATATACATACATTGTTGCTATTGTTGATTATAGCTGAGGAGAATAAAGCTACAAAAACTTATTGAAAATTTCATGCAATAGTTGTTTGTGTATTAAATTATTTTAAAATGGTGTATACCCTTCAAGACAGAACATAAATCATCCTTACTGATTAAATTTAGGAAATTACACAAACCGTGTTTTCATCCTACAATTAAATTATAACAAAAATACAGGTTGCTAGGCGACGATAGAAAACAAAAGATGCGAAAACGAATGAGGTGTATAAACAATTGAATCCTCCCTTATATTTAAGTATAAAAATATACGGGTGCCATTTGAAATTTCAAAGTGGAGGTAGCTGGGGGTAGGAGTGAAATCTAAAATGCAATTAAGCCTGGTTTCAGACTTCCCCTCAATATCTAAATTGACGTGTTTTTTTTTTGTTTAAATTGAATTCAATTTAAGTAATTAGTTATTAAATTTATACTCAGAAGTTTTGAAATGAAATCCCTGTGTGTCGCCCTCGGTAGCGTAGTTGATATAGCGCTTGCCTTCTATGCTCGAGGTTGCAGGTTCGATCTATGCTAGAGGTTGCGGGTTCGATCCGGGCCGAGGTCGATGGTATTTAAGCGTGTTTAAATGCGACAGGCTCATGTCAGTAGATTTACTGGCATGTAAAAGAACTCCTCCGAGACAAAATTCCGGGACACCGGCGACGGTGATATAACCTCTGCAGTTTCGAACGTGTTAAATAAACCATAATTTCATTTGTTATACATACATGCATACAATGCATACCTACATACATACACACATACACACATACATACACACATACATACATACATACATACATACATACATACATACATACATACATACATACATACACACATTAAACTGTGTTTCAGCTGTATTTTTTCACATTGCATTTTATAGTTCCTTCTTTCCTACTTCCATCTACCATCAAAGGCTTCTGCAGTCTTAAGAGAATTTGAAAGTAAAACGTTAAAAAAAAGAATAGTTTACGTTTCATTTTGCATAGGTCACGGCATTTTTCATGCCCTAGGCCTGCGACACAAGACCTCTATTTTATCTGTCTTCTGATGGAAAGCGTGCTAGGAATTTTTAGCGCCTGTTATATTAAACAGTTGCCAGTTATGAATTTTCTTGTTTTCGTCTTACTCATAGAAGCAGGAAAATATCGAGAATAGCCTATGCGGCCTAGAGAAGATCCTTTTAATACGAATTTGTACACGGGATTCAGTCTTTATAACACTATGGATCTTGGGTATTTCTGCAAGCTGAACACGTCTAGGTAGCTATGTTTAACGACAAGCAGTGTTGAAACAATTACGTTTTGTTTGCCTTCATTTATTATTCCTATGTTAAATATTTACGCGCACTGTGTCGTCATCTCAGACTGTTTTCAGCAGATTTTGTCGGCGCCTCACTTCCCCCGTTACTGTCACAATTATTCCACTCTCACGATTATTCTCGTTATAGAAATAAGCTGGGAATTTCTGCACCGTATTGTCTTCGCCCGGAGATCAAGTTTAATGTCTTCCACGTCGAATGTTTCATATAAACTAATAATATTATAATCAATGTGTTTTTTTATTATTTATGAGCGGTTGGATTTAACAAAGCGCGTCGTGGAGGGCTATGGGAAGTTTGATGTAATTGAACTGGGATGTTTGCATGCATTTTATTTTTAATATGCGTAATTAACTCGCATGAGAATGTAGCAAGCATAGGGATGTTTCGTAAGGGATTTCTGTGTTGTAAAATATAATGAAGTAGTAATTTCTATTAAAATTATTTTAATGATATGCAAACTGAAGTCCCGAGGTAACTTTGATGTAATGGCAGTAATTATGAGAAATTTCGTACTGATTTTTTTTTTTTTTTTTTTTTTTTAGCATTGCGCTGCGCAGTTCACTCGTATTTTTGTCTTTAAATCGCTTGCAGAGTTTGAAGAGATGAGAGATTCGAAATGGTTTACGATTTCCTTGCTACTTTTTCATCATCAAGATCGTCATTAAACCACTGAATTTTATGCACTAAAGAAACCTGAAAATATTCATGCAACTATGCAGTAAAAACTGTTGAAATAATGCTTTAAAAATTCAAATATATGCAGCAAAATACATTTTTACAGCTTTAATAATACGATACAAATGAAAATCTTTTGAAGTAATAAGTGTTAAGAAACCATATTGTACACAAGACGATTTTCTGATCAATAGATAAACATTTATCTTCAGAGACCCATTTCTTCAATAAATATTTTCTGTTACTTTTTTTTCTTTCGGCATGTCGGCGGTTATACTTGTAAGCAGATCGATCAAGTAACTTACTGGTTGTTCGCATGATTGTAATACACTAAAACTTGTTCAAATGAAAATTTACAAATCTAGTCTTTCAGGTAAAGCTCCCTGTAAAGCAGATTTGAATAATTTCAAGGGAAAAATTGTTCCGGGGCCGGGTATCGATCCCGGGACCTCTGGTTGAACGTACCAGCGCTCTGCCAACTGAGCTATCTGGGAACTCTACCCGACACCGTCTCAAATTTTCCCTTTATATCCACACAACTCGCGTGGGCTGACGAAACGCCAGAGACCCACATCGTATAATATAATATATACGTCACTGTGTACGCTAACAGAAAACCACAATTCCAAGTCACACAGAGATTGTGTGCACTCGATGTGGTCTCTGCCGTTTCGTCAGCCCACGCGAGTTGTGTGGATGTAAAGGGAAAAGTTGAGACGGTGTCGGGTGGAGTTCCCGGGTAGCTCAGTTGGGAGAGCGCTGGTACGTTCAACCAGAGGTCCCGGGATCGATACCCGGCCCCGGAACAATTTTTCCTTTGAAATTATTGAAAATTTACATTCAGCCGGACTTCAATACATTCAGTTTTGTTTCTATGATATCAGAGCACACTAGCAGTATTGTCATCGTAGCAGTTTCATTACCTCAACGATACATGACTCTATTGTCGAAGATGTTTAAATGCATTCATTACCTCAACGATACATGACTTTATTGTCGAAGGTGTTTAAATGCATTCATTTTTGGTTCTACGGAATCAGAGTAAAAGTGGTATAAGTCTGAATGATATCTAGGCGACGCATATTTTCGCCCTGGCTTCAGAAAAATTACACTAAAGGTAAGCGTTCACTACATCGTATCGCACTCATCGGACGAATCGCACGAATCGGAAAAAGACGTTCTTTGCTGCAATTGTTATGTAACCGCGTTCACTACATCGTATCGCATGCATCGGCTATCGGTAAATCCGTCCACGTTTCTCAGATGAGCAACTTTTCTGATGCGTGCGATCATGGCCTGCTGTAATAAATCAATTTTAATTGCTCAACTGTTACTATTATGTCGTGCCATGTTCAGTGTCGCGCCAAAATGGCAGACGGAAAACTTATTTCGCTTGTAGAAAATTGCGAAGAATTATATAATTTGAGGCATTCTCAGTACAATAATCAAATCGTTTCTTACATATCTTAAGCTTACTCTATCTTATGTAACCAATATCTCTTTCGTTTCTTCCTCTTCAATTAAGAAGCACGAAACAATTACAAATTCGTATTCGGTAACACTCATGATTAATAGACCTAACCTCAAAACTCCTCTGTTTTCAGCAATGTCATTATCGTATGCCATATGTTTTAAACAGCTGATAGGATAATCCGATGAGGCGATGAGGTGGAGCCGTTACAGTGAACGCACTGCACTTAAAATATCCGTTTGCGTGCGATTCGTCCGAGGAGTGCGATACGATGTAGTGAACACTTACCTCTTTACACGGCTTGTACACATAGCAGCAGCAAGCTACATGTTAAAGTAGAAAACGACCCAACTTATACACTAGGGACAAGTATCTATTGTCGTCGTAGCAATTTCTTGTTCTCAATAGTGTTTAAATAATTATTGTATTTATTTCAGACATAATTTTTATATTTCTTGGAAATTATTCTTACTTTATCAGAGAGAAATTTTGAAATTAGATAATAAATCGGACAATACAAGGAAAGATATATATTTTAAATAAAATGTTATGTTTTATTTAACGACGCTTGCAACTGTCGAGGTTATATCAGTGTCGCCAGTGTGCCGGAATTTTGTCCCGATAAGGAGGAGTTCTTTTACATGCCAGTAAATCTAATCCATGTTGAATATTTCTTACACTACTTTTAACACTTGAATATAAATAATTGATTAAATGGCGATCTTACCCAAACATGATAGACAACATCATAAGGAAGACAAAACAAAAACTCAACAAACACAAAACACAACACAAACACAAGAACATACGAAAACAAAAACACACACAAGATCGCATCCCCATTCAGAAAACAGAAATACAACATAGCATACAGAACAAAAAACACACTACAAAGACATCTCAACACACAAATAACACAAACAAATAAATACAACCACACAGGCGTGTACAAACTCACATGCAATAGTTGCGACAGTTCCTACATTGGACAGACAGGCAGATCATTCCAAACTCGATACAAAGAACACATTAAAGCAATAACCAGAGGACACAATATATCTACATATGCTGAACACACAACTAATGCCAACCACACATACAATAACATAAATACAGACATGGAAATCCTACACATACAACCCAAAAACCAAAAACTCAACACACAAGAACAATATGAAATATACAGACACACTAAAACACACCCTAATCAAATTCTCAACACACAGATCAATTTCAGAACACACACACACTATTTGACACAACTCTTCATCACACGAACGCACCCACACAACAGGCAGCGAAGTTGAGATGACGCCGGGACACAGAAGGCTCTGAGGATGGTGTGAAATAGGACCGAAACAGCTGTAAGCCGCACATGCTTACATAATTAACACGAGTAAGATCGCCATTTAATCAATTATTTACCAGTAAATCTACTTACATGAGCCTGTCGCACTTAAATACTATCGACCTGGCCCGGGATCGAACCCGCAACCCCGGGCGTAGAAAGCCAGTGCTGTATTTAAAAATGTAAAATAAGAATACATATGCATGTAAAAGAGAGAACTTCCGAAATATGCATTTATGCAAAATAAAGTTGACTTTATTCGAAAGTAAAAACTATGATCCGCAAAGATCCACTTTTACTTTTTCAATACCTATGCCAATAAAAACATGTAATTGCATGAATTTGCGTGGTGTAATCATCATTAACGATTCCGAATTAGGTGTATAGGTCCTGTTACGTTATTGCTCCTGAAGGTGTTCTTAGATCATTCCACATATATTATCTCTGTCGCTCTAAATCTCTTCTTGACTACGGGCTGGTATGAGAAATCTCGTTTGGGTACCTTTCTGCACTCATTCTATTTACGTAATCTTTACATTTTTTGTGTAATATAAGTTATTTTATCCACTTTGATTATATTATGTACTGTGACGAAGTGTTTCTAAATGTCGTGCTACAGAAAATTCTATTTCGATATATTCATGCAAGTGAACGTCTTTACGGCCTGCTGAAAGCGCAGATGAAGTTAATTATCGAAGTTGCTCTCTTCTCAAGTTTTAGTATTTTCTCCAGCTCATCTCCATCTTTTATTTCGATGACAGCACAACAGAAACGTAATTGAAACTCATTGAATTTCAGTAAATGAGTTCTATTCCTAAATCCGTACGGTTTTTTCTATATTAAAATTTGCAAGCTCTCATCTTGGTGATACATAATAGTCCTGTAGCATATTTTCTAGTGTGTTAACATTGAAATTAATTAGGTCATAAAATCCTTTTCTTGAGAAGATTCCAGTCTCTGTAAAATTATTAGTGTAAATTAATGTATTTTTCCTTCACGAAATGGGAGTAACATCTAATTTTATTTTCTTCTTACATGAAAGTACTCATACATTCATTTCCTGCTTGATAGTGAGAAAACATTTGTCGGCAACATTGATAAGAAACGAGACTTAACAACATTCCTTAACACTCCGATCTTCTCTGTCTTAATGGTTTGTGCTCAGACTATGGCGAAATTAAATTCCTGAGATGCATTCAGTTCCAAGTTTTATTAGAACACACGGATGAAGGTATTCTTTGTCAAAGTCGCTGTTTTAAAAGTAAGAAGAACTTATTATGCAAGTTTTTGCTATATAGATTTCTTACTGATTGCAAAGAAAGTCGAACGTTGTCTAGTATATGTCAAAAGTATCTGAAACTACACTTTTTATCGTCTCATTATCGGAATTATAAAAGCAATGAACAGCATTATGGTGCTGTGAAAAAGATTACGAGATTTACACAGATATACCAGTTTTCAGCATCCCAAATTAAATATGTTTTACGCATTTTTTTTCGAATAATTCATTTCCTTTATTGTCCTTATTATGTTAGAGTTAACAGTTTGCTTACTTGAAATATAGAGTATGCATCAAAACTAAAAGTACTGAGAATGGTTAAATACTGCACTTTTATGTTACTAGAAATCTATTAACTGCAATAACGTAATAATTGAATTTTAGTTAAATAATAATTTTGACTAATATGGTACATAAGCAATTTTTTTTCCTGGAGGAGGATCCGTAGGCAAGCACCGGAGTCTTAGACTTATTGTGCAAGCTCCTTGTAATGGGATTATTTTTGAAGTCCCTAAGACCGCTCTTCAAGCAACTGATTCAGTGCTTGGTGCCATCGTGCCGATTCAACCACAGCATCAGTTCTGACAGGAGTCCACACATCCGTCTCCCTGCGATGTTCCTCTGCAGCCTCCTCAGATGTTGTCTGTTCGAAATTAATGGGCTTATATTGTGCCGCATCCATTAAACAGAAGTCCACACCGTCAATTCCGCAGACATTTACCCAACTGCTTAAAGTGATTGAAGAAAAACTCGGGAAAACCCCAACCGGGTAACTTGTCACAACCAGGATTTGAACCCGGGCCCGCTTGTTTCATGGTCTGACAAGCTAACCCTTACTCCTCAGCATATCTTTGGAAAACAAATTTTCAACATTTTCTGAGGTTTTTCTTGCATTTAATTTGCAATAAAATCATCCATTTTATTGAAAAAAACTACAAAGGGAAAAATCATTCTTTATCGGTTTGTAATGATATGAGTAGGCCTAAATATCAAAATCAAATGGAGTAAAACACTGCTAACATTTAGGGGAAATTTATTTTTTCTGAGAAAAGTATTCATTTGGTACTAATATTTTAACGCACTCACTCACTCACTCACTCACTCACTCACTCACAGTGTTCTGCCAAATGACAGAAAAGTATTCATTTGGTATTAATATTTTCACTCACTCACTCACTCACTCACTCACTCACTCACTCACTCACTCACTCACTCACTCACTCACTCACTCACTCACTCACTCACTCACTCACTCACTCACAGTGTTCTGCCAAATGGCAGAAAAGTATTCATTTGGTATTAATATTTTCACTCACTCACTCGCTCGCTCACTCACTCACTCACTCACTCACTCACTCACAGTGTTCTGCCAAATGGCAGGCCTTTCTCTGCAAATCCAACATATTACAATCATTCCTATTTACTGGCCTCCTCTTAGTCTCCGCATATGATCCATATATCTTAATATCGTCTATCATCTGATATCATCTTCTGCCCCGAATTTTTCTCTCATTACCACTCCTTCCAATGCATTCTTCAGTAGACAGTTTCTTCTCAGCCAGTGACTCCAACCATTCCTTTTTCTCTTTCTGATGAGTTTTAGCATCATTATTTCTTCACCCACTCTTTCCAATACAACTTCATTTCTTATTCTTTCTGTCCATTTCACACGCTCATTTCTTTTCCATGTCCACATTTGAAATGCTTCTAAGTCGCTTCTCTTCACTTTGCCGTGATGTCCACTTTTCTGCCGCCATATAATGCCACACTTCACACATAGCACTTCACTAATCTCTTCCTTAGTTCATATTAATTTTTTTTTTACTTTATCGAAGGTTTAAGCGCTTAAAATCTACTTCCACTCTGCATGTATTACATGGGATGAGCAGTGACAAAACCGGACGGCTAACTGTAGACTCCATTTTTCGTTGGACTTCCCTGTAGTTTGTATTTACCGTAATTTATCAATTCAATTCAATTTATTTGGCCATTAGACATACAGTTTTAAGCTTTGTCAGAATACATTGAAAAACATAAATACATTTAAAAAACACTAATAAAAGAAACAGTAAAATTTAAATAATAGCCAACAATGAAAACATGAAATAATTTGAAACTTTTAAATTAAAGAAAATTAACTAAATTGCAATTAAACTTATTTATTAAAATACAATCTTATACAAATTTGTGTTGAAAAACTCAGCAACAGAATAAAAAGGATTATTTAATAACCAATTTTAAAATTTAGTTTTGAAGCTATTGATTGGTAATTTATAATATTGACTTCTTTGTGTAAAAAATTATTATAAAGTGTGTAATGTAAAGGTTCAATTGATTACTTGTATGTGCTTTGTCTGTGATCTATAATATAATAAGTATCATATCATATAATATTGACTTGGGAGCTTATTATATAATTTCATCCCCATAATAAAAAAGTTTGTATTGCTCTTGTGTAATCTACAATACGGAATATTAATTTGTTCACTATTTCTAATTCCATGATCATGTATATTGGCCACTAATGAGTAATTGTCGATATTTTGTCGAGTGTAAAGTACTAGATCATATATATATATATATATATATATATATATATATATATATATATATAAATTTATGATTGTTAAATCATCGGACTCGGTAGGCCTACTATAAACTTCTATAGTTCTACATCATAATATGCTTATAAGCAATTTAAGACGATTAAATACTCCTACATTTATGACACTGTACAAAACCCTCGAGGTTGTATGTTTGTACATCTGTGACATGATACACAAACCGAAAAATTTCTCATCAGACAGTTGATATTAACAGGAGACCCTATGCTACCTACACGGTATGGAATTCATATCTGACATGCATTCAGTAATCAGACCGGCGTAGTAAATCGAACTCGGGCTTCTGAATTGCAAGTCGGAACCCAACTCAGGAAGCCAATTTGCGTATCGCTTTACATACTTGATGACTTGAGCGCGGAGCAGGTAACTGCGCCCCCGGAGCAAGGGAGCTGTAGAACGCATATATATCGCGTTTGCATTCACTCACTTAGCACAATTTGCGGAGGTCTTTCCGGACCCTCTGTTTCGAGATTAGTACAGCAACAATTGCATACGTTAGATGCGATATGAGCATATAACTTCGCTCAGCTGTCACTCCTGTTGCCATGGTGCTCCATTTCAGATGGAATTGATGTGTTACGATTATGAATCCGGATGCCATAATATCTGTGTTGCGAATTAACAGCAAGATCTGCCTTGTCTTTATGTAGGACACAGAAAGCCGGATGGCTGAATCGCCGGCTTTGCATATTAGAGAACTGGATTCAAATCCCATATGGTTCAAAAGGAAATATACAGGGTGATTCATAAATACATGTACAAATTTTGTGGGTGTAATGTAGAAGAAAAAAAAAAGAAAACTAAAATGTCTATGCGGATGACGTGAATATGTTAGGAGAAAATCCACAAACGATTAGGGAAAACGCGGAAATTCTAGTTGAAGCAAGTAAAGCGATAGGGTTGGAAGTAAATCCCGAAAAGACAAAGTATATGATTATGTCTCGTGACGAGAATATTGTACGAAGTGGAAATACAAAAATTGGAAATTTATCTTTTGAAGAGGTGGAAAAATTCAAATACCTTGGAGCAACAGTAACAAATATAAATGATACTCGGGAGGAAATTAAACACAGAATAATTAAATTATGGGAAATGCCAGTTATTATTCCGTTGAGAAGCTTTTATCATCCAGTTTGCTGTCAAAAAATCTGAAAGTTGGAATTTATAAAACAGTTATATTACCGGTTGTTCTATATGGTTGTGAAACTTGGACTCTCACTTTGAGAGAGGAACATAGGTTAAGGGTGTCTGAGAATAATGTGCTTAGGAAAATATTTGGGGCTAAGAGGGATGAAGTTACAGGAGAATGGAGAAAGTTACACAAGACAGAACTGCACGCATTGTATTCTTCACCTGACATAATTAGGAACATTAAATCCAGACTTTTGAGATGGGCAGGGCATGTAACACGTATGGGCGAATCCAGAAATGCATATAGAGTGTTAGTTGGGAGGCCGGAGGAAAAAAGATCTTTAGGGAGGCCGAGACATAAATGGGAAGATAATATTAAAATGGATTTGAGGGAGGTGGGATATGATGATAGAGACTGGATTTAATCTTGCTCAGGATAGGGACCAATGGCGGGCTTATGTGAGGGCGGCAGTGAACTTCCGGGTTCCTTAAAAGCCAGTAAGTAAGTAAAATATTCTATAGACCTACAACTTTCCCCGCAAATCCATACTTTTAGAGTTATGAAGCATAATGTCCTATCTAACTAGACATAAGTCTTCGAAAGTGTCATGATCGCCTAAACAGCGTCTAAGGTAGATGTTGTTATTCATTCACTTCACTACAATTGATTCTTACCTGATAGGACAGGAAATAATCACACACAATTAAATCAGGGGACCTGGGGGTCCAAATCAATGTCACCATTCTTGGAGATGACGCAGTTGTGGAAAATTTGGTGCACTGTTTACATAGAATTCTCGCCGCTGAATGCGACGTAGCTCCGACTTGTTATAACCAATATGGCCTCTGTGTAGGGAATTTGGCAAGTTCCCGTACGAAAAATGTGTTTACGGTGTTGGCATACCTTACATGTTACCGTGATTGTTGTTCCGATATTAAAATAACGCCGAATGACTTTTTTTACGCCGTCTAATTAAGAGTCTTCAAAATGAGATCATCGTCTTCAGCTGAAGATGAAGATACGAAAATTGAGATACTTAAACATATTATTCATTTGTATTCGGTGAAGGGATCATAATGCCGAAGACAGATGTTAAAAAACATAGGGTATATTCTTTAATACAAGAATATGGTGGCCACATTTTTAGTAGTGATACTGGTGAAATAATTAAATGTCGGTTATGTATATGTGCATTGAAAAAGATAACAATCGATAGAACATCAATGTAATACACAGGAACACATGAAAAATGTTGCTCTATGTTAGAAGAAAATAAGGGTTCAAGTTCAAGTTCCGCCTCAAATATGGAATATGACTTTTGCCAGGATTTGTGTCGAATGATGATAAGTTGCAATATTACATTCAAAACAATGGACAATCCTCACTTTAAAGGGCTTCTAGAAAAGTACACAAAATATCAGGCACCTTCTGAATCACCGATTCGAAAACATTTCTTACCTGCACGCACCTCTAGTATGCCTACTGTGCTTACGTAAACAACCACCCTCTGACGAGACAAACTATTGCGTTATAAGAAACTTTAACAGCTAATTTTACGGTCAGACTTGTTAACCGTTAAGACCCATTCACAATGAAAATTATACATAACCGTAACATAAACACAGAAGTTTGCGGCCAGGTTATCAAATGGGATCATTCACAATGACTCACATAAACATTGACATAAACATTGCCGTTAAACGTTAACATGAAAGTTTGCAAACTCCAAACTTTCATGCTTATACTTACGTGATTTGCAAACAGTACACAATCGTGGAGCGCTGATGTATACGACAGAATATGAGGAAATGGCGTAGTTGTTATATTTCCATGGTTACCAAGTATCTAGCGGTTATGTTTATGTTCGCATCGTGAATGTTCTTAATTTTACCGTAACGTTTACATTTTTAAGTTAACGCTTACGTTATGTTTAATTTTCATTGTGAATGAGCCTTTACTCCACAGCAACATTTTAATTAAACATTCTTCACATCAGGTATTCATGGTTACATTGTTACAGATACTACTATTTAAATTACCGAAATTACTTCGTTAGCATATAGAGTTGTATCAAAATTATTGTGGAATAATTACGTTTGTGGAATAATTACGTTTGTCACTTTTATACGTTATTTTGTGTAAAGGGTGATTCATAACTGTAAATATATGGGTGTAATGTAGCAGTAAATCCAAGGCTAAAACACCTTTTAATACTTTTTTCTAAATGCGCTTTATTTCAGAGTTACATAGCAAAGAAATCGTAACAAACTCAACACAAACTGAAAGTAATTTATCTCAAGAAGTTTACAGGCATTGCAATGTACATAATACGTATTCGAAGTGATTCCCCTGATCGTGTGGACAGAGACATACTCGCCACTCGTCACTTCAGTGACATTTAACATCACCCGTGCAACTCCGGAACTTTCACAGCTACGTTCACTTCGTCGCTGCACTTAGCTCTGTCCGGAATGCCAGTGACGTACAGTAATGGCTTCAGATAGTTCCACAAGTATAAATACACAGAATTTATGTCCGGTGATCTGGCTGGCCAACCAACTGGTCCTCCACGACCAATCCATTACACTGCGATATAACTCTGAAATAAATGACTTTCAGAACGAGTTTCATAGGGCGTTTCACTATTGTTTTACTCTTACTTTATATCCACAACTATTTACACTTACTTATGAATTACTTTTTATAATTACAAAATAAATGTAGGCTATCTCCTTTAAAGCTGAGTTTCTTTCTACTTTTTAAGGCTATTTCTTACGCCTCATTAATATTGCTCTTGTGTGAGCGATAACCACCTTCTCATTTTCGTTTAGTGCCTGTTAGCATTCGAAGACTTAATGAGTGGGAGTTTCTGAACTCTATTTCCTTTTTCTGTGGCAGAATGTCAGGTGGGTTGAATCTTTTCGTTCTCTCCGGCTCTCTGATGCCCCGTGCAGCACATGCGCATGTTAAGAGGTCTTCATAATGAGACGTACAAGCTATTTATAGTCTGAGGCGAGCAAAATATAACACGCGAGACCTTCTCTACCACAAGCACTGAAGCTTCTCTTAATCACTTTTAGACATTTCTGAAACTTTTGATGTGAAGTATTCCCAAAACTTTGACAGACCAAATACTTTCAGATGTTTTACACAGGGTAAAAGACGGAAAATTTCTTATGGTAGTTGAAGATTTAGTAGGTTAAACATTTTTTTATCTTGATATTGATCGTTGTCGGAATCGAACGCATTACATTCATGTGTTGGAACATTTTTAAGGGTTAGTTCATCGGCAATTGTCACTTCTGTGGCTGCAGTGCTAGCGCGCTGCCCTTCCAGCCAGACGGCCCGGGTTCCATTCCCGGTGAGGACTGTGTAGAATTTGTATTGGACAAAACAGACGTTATAAAGAGTTTTTTCTCGAGGTTTTTCTGTTTCATTCTTTCATTCCACCAACACACTCCACTTCTCCCTCATTTCATCTATTATCTATAACAAAAAAATTGGGGGCCCTACTTGCATAGTCCAGGAAAGATGGCCCACCTGTCAGCGTCGGAATCACGAATGCCACCAGAGCCATCCCTGTGACTTAGACAGTCATGGATATAAGGCGTGAATTGGATCTAAACGGCCAAGTGCAGCGATCCATCTCGTATCCAACTCTCGTGAAATCAATCAATCAATCAATCAATCAGCGGTGGTTTGAGGAAATTATTGCTTGTATTTTTTTTTACTGTGTTGCTGCAAGAAACACTTTCTGAGATTTTTACTGAAGTATATATTTTCAACATCCCTAATACCGAAATAATACTATATTATGAAACAAGTTTTTAACGTATGTCACGAGTCAATGTTTAGGAAACGATAATCTTGCCAAGAATTCAGAATTCGTTTCCTGCTAGCATCAAGGACTTTCATTCATTCATTATTCATTCATTCATTCATTCATTCATTCATTCATTCATTCATTCATTCATGCATAGTGTTCTGCCCAAGGGCAGGTCTTTCACTGCAAACCCAGCTTTCTCCAATCTTTCCTATTTTCTGCCTTCTTCTTTGTCTCCTCATACGATCCATATATCTTACTGTCGTCTATCATCTGATATCTTCTTTTGCCCAAGACTCTTCTCCCGTTCACCATTCCTTCCAGTGTATCCTTCAGTAGACAGTTTCTTCTCAACCAATTACCCAGCCAATTCGTTTTTCTGTTTCTGACCAGTTTCAGCAACATTCTTTCATCACTCACTCTTTCCAACACAGCTTCGTTTCTTACTCTGTCCATTTCAGACATTCCATTCTTCTCCATATCCATATTTTTCAAATGCTTCTATTCGCTTCTCTTCACTTCGTCGTAATATCCATGTTTCTGCCCTATGCAGTGCTACACTCCACACAAAGCACTTCACTAGTCTTAGTTCTTTCTCCAGAGGACCGTAGAACATGCTCCTTTTTATTAAAAGCTTCCTTTGCCATTGCCAAATAAAATTAAATTAACATGTAAAGTTAATAGGTTATTAATTGAAACTCGTTCACACATAGCTTGTTGTAAATAGTTCTTATTCTAGAGTAATATATTTGAATATCCGGTAATTCCTCCACTATTTAATTATTCTATTTTTAATTTGTCCTTCAATAGAACAATATTTCTTTGTTCTTAACTTTCTACAGTAAGTTATCTATTCTTTATTAATCAGATAATCTTTTCATACTTTGATTTTTATTGTAATTGTAAATTTTATATTAATTGTAATTACAATTTAAAATGGGAATTTTACTTGAAGCAAGTAAAGAAAGAGGTTTGGAAGTAAAGCCAGAAAAGACAAAGTATATGATTATGTCTCGTGACCAGAACATAGTACGAAATGGAAATATAAAAATTGGAAATTTATCCTTTGAAGAGGTGGAAAAATTCAAATATATTGAAGCAACAGTAACAAATATAAATTACACTCAAGAGGAAATTAAACGCAGAATAAATATGGGAAATGCCTGTTATTATTCGGTTGAGAAGCTTTTGGTCATTCAGTCTGCTCTCAAAAAAAGTTTAAAGTTACAATTCATAAAACAGTTATATTACCGGTTGTTTTGTATGGTTGTGAAACTTGAACTCTCACTTTGAGAGAGGACCAGAGAATAAGGTGCCTAGGAAAATATTTGGGGCTAAGAGGGATGAAGGTACAGGAAAATGGAAAAAAATATATACAACGCAAAACTGCACGCATCGTATTCTTCACCTGACATAATTAGGAACATTAAATGCATACGTTTGAGATGGGCAGGGCATGTAGCACGTATAGGCGAATGCATATAGAGTGTTAGTTGGGAGACCAGAGGGAAAAAGACCTTTGGGGAGGCCGAGACGTAGATGGGAGGATAATATAAAAATGGATTTGAGGGAGGTGGAATATGATGGTAGAGACTGAATTAATCTTGCTCAGGACAGGGACCAATGGTGGGCTTATGTGAGGGCGGCAATGAACCTCCGGGTTCCTTAAAAGCCATAAGTAAGTAAGTAATCCCCTGGTAAAGGGGAAGAAAGACCTCATGGTCTTATCTCTACCATGTTAAATAAATAAATAAATAGATAAATAAATAAATAGATAAATAAATAAATAAATAAATTGAACGGCAGTGTCTTATGAATACTATTGTGATAAGTTACAATTGGTTCTAAAAATAACATAACGATTCTTTTCGAAGCTACTTTTTGCTTTGGTACAAATGTTGCACATTTCTGCAGTGTCGTTGTGCAGAAAGCTACAACGTTTAAACACGCAAATGTTAATTTGTTTTGTAGATACATAGTATGTGCGTACTGTAGATAGGAAGCGAGCAAACTGGACGTGTTTCTTTTTTAAATTTCCCTTTGGAGAAGATGATGGTTTTGCAGCACGTTGAGTGACGGTTCTCATTTCCACTTACCAGATGCACGTGCCACCGCCGCGTAGTTTTCACGCATGAAAGTGGCCTCAAGGTGGAGAAGGCAGGTCTTGCTTATGAAAGCTGAAACTTGCGTGTAGTGAGTGCAGGAGGCATCCCTCACTCCGAACTCCAGGAGTTGGGCGAGTGTTGATTTTACACTTCTCCGTCTTTGTACTAGGGAAATGGTTTTGAGTCCGTAACTACATTTATAATTAGGAGTACATAGCTCACCTTCTGCTAAATTCTGGGTAAGAGCGTCACGAGAATGTCGTTTAACGGACATGCTTAGAGTTTCTAGTTTTCAAGTTAAAAGAAGAAACGGTATCGAAACCAATTGGAATATGTGTTCACAAACAAGACGATGTTGAAACAATTTCTTGTGGTACTACAACTTTCTCTCCCAAAGCTCCTCGAATTCTCCGTTTACACATTTGGAGAAATGTAGAGAAATTACGAATAATACATTCCCAGTCCATTATCACTGCCATTACTACTACTATTACCGCTACTAGTACTAGTAATTTATTAGCATTACTATTATCATTACTGATATTTATCTTGTTACTTCTACCTATGATGCTACCGTTACTACGCTGTTACTGATACTGTCAGTTATTTGTGTTGTTACTGTGCTTTTGTGCTATTACTGTTACTTTCACTAAACCTGTTACTGCTACTTGATGTCTCAATGCTACGTGAGCTGTTACTGTTATGTGTGCTCTTATTTTTCCTTGCGCCCTTATTGCTACCTGAGCTGTTATTGCTACTTGTTATTTTACTGTTACTCTTGTGCTGTTACTGTTAGTCTTGTGCTGTTACTGTTATTATTGTGCTGTTGTGTACTGGTACTTGTAGGTTACTGGTACTTTACGCTATTACTGCTACTTTATCTGTTACTGCAACTTGATCTGTTACTGCCACTTGCTCTGTTATTGCCACTTGTGCTGTTACTGCTACTTGTGCTGTTATTGCTACTTGATCTGTTACTGCTACTTGATCTGTTACTGCTACTTGATCTGTTACTGCTACTTGATCTGTTACTGCTACTTGATCTGTTACTGCTACTTGTGCTGTTACTGCTACTTGTGTTGTTACTGCTACTTGATCTGTTACTGCTACTTGTGCTGTTATACTACTTGTGCTGTTACTGCTACTTGATCTGTTATTGCTACTTGATCTGTTATTGCTACTTGATCTGTTATTGCTACTTGATCTGTTTCTGCTACTTGATCTGTTACTGCTACTTGATCAGTTACTGCTACTTGATCTGTTACTGCTACTTGTGCTGTTACTGCTACTTGTGTTGTTACTGCTACTTGATCTGTTACTGCTACTTGTGCTGTTATACTACTTGTGCTGTTACTGCTACTTGATCTGTTATTGCTACTTGATCTGTTATTGCTACTTGATCTGTTATTGCTACTTGATCTGTTTCTGCTATTTGATCTGTTACTGCTACTTGATCTGTTACTGCTACTTAATCTGTTACTTCTACTTGTGCTGTTATTGCTACTTACGCTATTACAGCTATTTGAGCTGTTTGTGCTACTTGCAGTTGTTACTGTTACTTGAGCTGTTAGTGCTACTTGAGCTATTATTGCCACTTACTCCGTTATTGCTACTTACGCTGTTATTGCTACTTGATATGTTACTGCTACTTGTGTTGTTAACTGTAGTTGCGTTCTTATTGCTATTTGCGCATTAATTGCTACTTGAGCTGCTAGTACTATTTGGAGTTTCTACCTCTACTTGCATGTTGCTGCTTCTCGAGCTGTTATTGTTAGTTGATCTATTATTGCTACTTGATCTCTTATTGTTACTTGTGCTGTCAACTCTAGTTGCATTGTTATCGCTACTTGCACTGTTACTGTTTTTGAGCTGTTAGTGTTGCTTGGAGTTGTTACCTTTACTTGCATGTTGCTGCTACTTGATCTATTACTGCTACTCGTGCTGTTACTGCTACTTGTGCTGTTACTGCCATTTGTGCTGTTATTGCTACTTGTGCCATTACTGCTATTTGCGATTTTACTACGAATTGTGCTGTTACTGTTACTTGCTATGTTACTACGACTTGTGATGTTACTGTTACTTGTGCTATTACTGCTACTTGCGATGTTACTATGACTTATGCTGTTACTATTACTTGCGATGTTACTACGACGTTCTGTTATTGCTACTTGTGCTGTTACTGTTACTTGCGATGTTACTACGACTTGTGCTGTTACTGTTACTTGCGATGTTACTACGACGTGCTGTTATTGCTACTTGTGCTGTTACTACGACTTGTGCTGTTATTGCTACTTGTGCTGTTACTGTCACTTGCGATGTTACTATGACGTGCTGTTATTGCTACTTGTGCTGTTACTGTTACTTGCGATGTCACTATGACGTGCTGTTATTGCTACTTGTGCTGTTACTGTTACTTGCGATGTTACTACGACGTTCTGTTATTGCTACTTGTGCTGTTACTGTTACTTGCGATGTTACTACGACTTGTGCTGTTACTGTTACTTGCGATGTTACTACGACGTGCTGTTATTGCTACTTGTGCTGTTACTACGACTTGTGCTGTTATTGCTACTTGTGCTGTTACTGTCACTTGCGATGTTACTATGACGTGCTGTTATTGCTACTTGTGCTGTTACTGTTACTTGCGATGTCACTATGACGTGCTGTTATTGCTACTTGTGCTGTTACTGTTACTTGCGATGTCACTATGACGTGCTGTTATTGCTACTTGTGCTGTTACTGTTACTTGCGATGTTACTACGACGTTCTGTTATTGCTACTTGTGCTGTTACTGTTACTTGCGATGTTACTACGACTTGTGCTGTTACTGTTACTTGCGATGTTACTACGACTTGTGCTGTTACTGTTACTTGCGATGTTACTACGACGTGCTGTTATTGCTACTTGTGCTGTTACTACGACTTGTGCTGTTATTGCTACTTGTGCTGTTACTGTCACTTGCGATGTTACTATGACGTGCTGTTATTGCTACTTGTGCTGTTACTGTTACTTGCGATGTCACTATGACGTGCTGTTATTGCTACTTGTGCTGTTACTGTTACTTGCGATGTTACTACGACGTTCTGTTATTGCTACTTGTGCTGTTACTGTTACTTGCGATGTTACTACGACTTGTGCTGTTACTGTTACTTGCGATGTTACTACGACGTGCTGTTATTGCTACTTGTGCTGTTACTACGACTTGTGCTGTTATTGCTACTTGTGCTGTTACTGTCACTTGCGATGTTACTATGACGTGCTGTTATTGCTACTTGTGCTGTTACTGTTACTTGCGATGTCACTATGACGTGCTGTTATTGCTACTTGTGCTGTTACTGTTACTTGCGATGTCACTATGACGTGCTGTTATTGCTACTTGTGCTGTTACTGTTACTTGCGATGTTACTACGACGTTCTGTTATTGCTACTTGTGCTGTTACTGTTACTTGCGATGTTACTACGACTTGTGCTGTTACTGTTACTTGCGATGTTACTACGACGTGCTGTTATTGCTACTTGTGCTGTTACTACGACTTGTGCTGTTATTGCTACTTGTGCTGTTACTGTCACTTGCGATGTTACTATGACGTGCTGTTATTGCTACTTGTGCTGTTACTGTTACTTGCGATGTCACTATGACGTGCTGTTATTGCTACTTGTGCTGTTACTGTTACTTGCGATGCTACTACGACGTTCTGTTATTGCTACTTGTGTTGTTACTGTTACTTGCGATGTTACTACGACTTGTGCTGTTACTGTTACTTGCGATGTTACTACGACGTGCTGTTATTGCTACTTGTGCTGTTACTACGACTTGTGCTGTTATTGCTACTTGTGCTGTTACTGTCACTTGCGATGTTACTATGACGTGCTGTTATTGCTACTTGTGCTGTTACTGTTACTTGCGATGTTACTACGACTTGTGCTGTTATTGCTACTTGTGCTGTTACTACGGCTTGTGCTGTTATTGCTACTTGTGCTGTTACTGCTACTTGCGCTGTTACTACGACTTGTGCTGTTACTGTTACTTGCGATGTTACTACGACTTGTGCTGTTATTGCTACTTGTGCTGTTACTACGGCTTGTGCTGTTATTGCTACTTGTGCTGTTACTGCTACTTGCGCTGTTACTACGACTTGTGCTGTTATTGTTACTTGCGATGTTACTACGACTTGTGCTGTTACTGTTACTTGCGATGTTACTACGACTTGTGCTGTTATTGCTACTTGTGCTGTTACTACGACTTGTGCTGTTATTGCTACTTGTGCTGTTACTGCTACTTGCGCTGTTACTACGACTTGTGCTGTTATTGTTACTTGCGATGTTACTACGACTTGTGCTGTTATTGTTACTTGCGATGTTACTACGACTTGTGCTGTTATTGTTACTTGCGATGTTACTACGACTTGTGCTGTTACTGTTACTTGCGATGTTACTACGACTTGTGCTGTTATTGCTACTTGTGCTGTTACTACGACTTGTGCTGTTATTGCTACTTGTGCTGTTACTGCTACTTGCGCTGTTACTACGACTTGTGCTGTTATTGTTACTTGCGATGTTACTACGACTTGTGCTGTTACTGTTACTTGCGATGTTACTACGACTTGTGCTGTTACTGCTACTTGCGCTGTTACTACGACTTGTGCTGTTATTGTTACTTGCGCTGTTACTACGACTTGTGCTGTTACTGTTACTTGCGATGTTACTGTTACTTGCGATGTTACTACGACTTGTGCTGTTATTGTTACTTGCGCTGTTACTACGACTTGTGCTGTTACTGTTACTTGCGATGTTACTACGACTTGTGCTGTTATTGCTACTTGTGCTGTTACTACGGCTTGTGCTGTTATTGCTACTTGTGCTGTTACTGCTACTTGCGATGTTACTACGACTTGTGCTGTTATTGCTACTTGTGCTGTTACTACGACTTGTGCTGTTACTGCTACTATCGTTATTAAAAGCTTCCTTTGCCATTGCTATACTCCTTTTGACTTCCTGGCAGTAGTTCATGTTACTGCACATAGTACATCCCAAGTATTTAAGGCTATGCACTTGCTTTACTGTCTCATTTAGAATTCGAACTTTTATCTTCTTTATTTTTCTTCCGATAACCATGGTTTTCGTCTTCTTTGCTTTTATCTTCATCGCATACTGCTCACAGCTGTCATGTAGCTGTAGTATGTATAGCTTATTTTCTTTAAATTAATATTAAGCAATTTCTTTTAATATAGTATGGAATCAATGTTATTTAAAAAGTAAATTACGCATTTTACATCAGAGGTTTTAGGGTATATTGTTCACATGGTAAAGCTTCTACCAAAAGTTTGACACCCCTTCAAAAGAGATGTTTCACTCCAGACTTTATACTTATGTGAAACCCCATTATCTCTATACAGAGAACAGATACCTGTGAAAAATGTTTTTATTTTAAGCCCAATCTCTAAATCTTTCAAACTGTGAATTACGTAACAATTTTTCTTTTATTAAAACTTATTGACAAATTACAATATTTGTAGAAAATTAATTACTCCAGAATGAGTGTACTGAAATCAATGAATTTTGAAATAGAGTTACACATAACTGAAATGTTTATTGTGTAATTATTACTTTTTATTTTAAACATTTGTGACAACTGGTTCACGCATTGTAATCCAGATTTTTTTCTTTGTTTTACGTAGAAAAAATTGCCAGTTTCTAAAATTGTCTTGTTTTTAAAATTCGCATCAAATTGGTCAGAGACCACCACTGTCATTTACATCATATCATCGGGAGTTGGTAAAAGCTTGACAATCAGCTTATTGCTATTTCTTCAATTTTTAGTAAATAGTTGTGGAGTTTGTTACAAGTCGTGGAAAGGTTAGATTTATTCCCTGAAAAAAAAAGTGAAAATGGGTCCAAAATTCAGTGAATATGAACATGTAGTGACATTATTGTAATGTGGAAGAATGTCTTGAGATAATATCTAACTATCCCAGTTTGAAAGATAGAGAGACTGGATTTGAAGTGAAAATTTAATTTTTCACAGGCATTTTTTCCCTGTACAAAGATCAGAGGATTTCACATAAGTATAAAGTCAGGAATGAAATGTCTCTTTTGAAGGACTATCCTTAAACTTTTGGTAGAATCTGTACATGCATGCAACATTTCACGAAAATATCGTAAGTAGTTTTTTGGGGTGCCATGTAAACGCTGTCCTGCTAAACAAAATACTTAACAAATTTTCATAATTACAAAAATAACTATTATTTTTCAAAAACATTAAAATTGCTTACTCATGTACAGATAGCCACGTGTATAGTAAGCATGTTATTTTTTATTTTCAAAGGAGAGAGAGAGAGAGAGAGAGAGAGAGAGAGAGAGAGAGAAAGAGTCGAAATATAGTAAAATTATAGTAGAAAAGGTGTAGTTTCCCCTTGAAGTTATATTCAACTTGCCTAGTAACTTTAAAATTGATCACAATAATTACCATTACATTTGTGAGGGAAATTGAAGCAATATCATGTGGTTTTGTAAAGAATGTTATTTCCCTGCGTATTTGATTTAATGTGCAGAGGTCTACGCGAAAGAGTCCGTCGCCACTGCTAGACGCAGCCAAGTGTAAATATCTCTTTATCAATATGGGAAAGCTTAAACTTTTTGCATTTCCCGGCCCGAGATTTACGCTTGTTTCTATGCCTCGCTTAATTTCATAGAGTTCAGCTGGCGTTCCCGTCCCTTCCTTTGGATTATGTCCTCTCCTCGGATTCACGCAAAATGGATTTGCGTGGGGCTTTTGTTACTCATTCTATTCTACGTTTAGGAATATTTATCATTCTCTCTTACTTTCTTTTTCAACGGAAATAATCTTATCAGACTTGATACATTAAGATGCGTCTCATTTCTTACCGTGTTCTTTAACGAAATTCAGGCTAGAATTTCTATGAAAGGCCTTCATGCACATCTATTCTTCCGCATTTGAAAAGGGAGAGATGAAGGATTTCAGCGAAATATTGAATGCAGATTTGAGTAATACTGCGGGGTAAAGAAGAGCAAGAAGGTAAGAAACGAGAGCAAGGGAGGAAGAAATAAAGAAATTAAAGAGACGACAAGGACGGAGTCAAGAAAGGAACAAAGAACTCTAAGGATATAGTGACAAAGAATGAGGACGTCAATTTGAAATGAAGATACTTCTGTATTGCTACAGTTTATTTTTAACTTGAGCTGTCATTCTTCTTTCTCTTTCCCTTTCTGTTTTCATTCCCATCTTCATTTATTTATTATCCTCATTCTTTCTTATGTGATTTTGCTTCTTACATTTTAGTTCATATTTCGAGATATGAAAGAAAAAAATTATAACGTTTTGACATGAAAAATTTGCTATGATATCACTAGTGGACTCATGGTATAGATAATTGTTTATGTCGTGAAATTAAATATATTCGTGCGCCGTAGCTCACAGTAAGAAGTTTATGATGGAGGTAAACGAGTTAGCTATCTTACAAGTCGAAGAATAGCGAGGGAGAGAAGCTTCTCAGTCCACATTTTCCTTCCCCTCATGCGCAGGTAGGTTTCACGAGATACCGAATGGCCTTATACCTTGAAAGCAAAAGTGTAAGTGGTGGTGTTCTACGCAAACAGTCTCGCTTCATTCATTCTCTATTCAAAGTGCTTCCAGATTGTCCTTATAAGTCATGGAAATCTCTATCACTGTCTATACTATCACTGACCCCACTATTACTACTATTATTACTACTACTTCCATTATATCTCTACTACTGCTGGTACTGTACTTCTTCTAACATATTGAATGAATGAATGAATGAAATAGCCTTTGGATTTCCCGTGAAGGGCTATGGCCTCCTAAAAAGGGGAGCTCTTTAGAGATCATGCGGTGAGCTAATCCGCATGACGGTAGATTCTGTTCTATATAAGTTTTGTTCGTCGTTTGTGTGTGTACACTTGCACTCTCACTCGATACTGGCAAACTGTAGCGATCTCCATTCTTCTCGGTTCTTGGCTGTTCTGGACCACAGGGGTCCAGGTAGGCTCTTGAAGAAGTCCGCCCATCTGGTCCCAGGTCTTCCTCGGTTTCGCCTCCCGATGCGTGGGTCCCAAGTGGTGGAAATATGCGTCCATCTGCAGCCTTGGAGTCTCGACACGTGGCCTCCCCATTTCCATTTCAGGCGCTCCCCTTGGTGTGCCATGTCTCTGGTGTTTGTCATCTGCTTGAGTCTGGTGTTGGAAATCTTGTCTCTGAGGGAGAGTCCTAGGATTTTCCTCTCCATTTTGCGTTGGCAGACCTGAATCTGTGTCTTCTGGTTCACGGTCAGTTTCCAGGTCTGACAGCCGTACAGTAAGGTTGGGAAGATACAGGATTGCAGCACCTCCAGCTTTAGTTTGCGGTTCAGTTTCTTGTCAAGGAGTATGAATTGCAGTGACCAGAAAGCTCTCCATGCTGATGCAATTCTTCTTTTTAGTTCTCTCGTCATGCAGCTTTTGAATCCGACCAATTGGCCCAGATAGATGTATTCCTCCACGTACTGTAATCTGGTTGCGTTGACTTGGATTGGTTGTGGTTGGCTGTTCGTCATGACTTGGGTTTTTTCCATGTTCATGCTTAGGCCTGCGTGTGCGCTGCAATCGCTTAGTTCCTGTATCATCTCTTGTAGGTCGGTGGCGTTTTTAGCGAAAAGTACGATGTCGTCCGCGAATCTTAGGTTCGTCAGCCGATATCCGTTTATATTGATTCCATGTCTTTTCTTCCACTTTAGCTTACGGAATATGTCTTCCAGGAGGCTAGTAAATAGCTTTGGTGAGATCGGATCCCCTTGTCGGACTCCTCTTTCTATTCTGAATGTTTGTCCTTCTCGTTCTGTCATCACGGTGGCGTGCGAGTCTCCGTAGAGCTTAGTCTAACATATTACCGCCTACTATTTCTACTTCTACGTCTACTGCCTCATATTTCTAATATTACCACCACTATTACTATTAATAGGTCTACTACTACTTTTACAAGCACTGTTACCGCTATTACTCTTTTTACTATCTTTACTTTCACTATTATCTCTACTGTTATTTCTATTACTACCATCAACCACTACTACTTGTATTACA
This sequence comes from Periplaneta americana, assembly GCF_040183065.1. Classification (NCBI taxonomy): domain Eukaryota; kingdom Metazoa; phylum Arthropoda; class Insecta; order Blattodea; family Blattidae; genus Periplaneta; species Periplaneta americana. The sequence goes on along the minus strand of NC_091117.1, from coordinate 38,136,281 downwards.
TCTACTACTACCACTACTACCTCTAATAATACATTACCGTCATTTCCCATAACTATGGTCCAGGAACACAACTATGGTCCACGATACAACCATTCAAAGAACATTGTAGAAGTAACATAGACCGTTCGTAGATAGCTGCAGTGGCTTCACTTCAAACTACAGTACAGCAAAAATATAGATAAACGAGATACTACGTTATGGAGTACAAAATTTGACTGGACCACAGTTGTGTTCCAGGACCATAGTTATGGGAAATGACGGTACTACTACTACAGGGACATCATTTTATTTTTACTTCAATTTTTATTGTACCTGAGTTTTTGAATGTACTTCACTCCCACCCCTTCTACTAATGAAGTTCAACCGTCTTCCACACAGATCCAAGTCATAGTAGCCTTACCGTCACAGTACGTTCCAAAAATATGTTCGCGTTTTCCAATGACGAAAGAGCTTTCAATATTGCATCATTTTCGCAAAGGTACTGTCGTCCATTTGCCTACGTCGCATTCCGGTTTTCCCCACCAGCTTCTATTCGCCTCTCGGTAAATGCTAGTGGCTGGGCTGTCTTAGCTCTTTTCTGAGAACATTAATTTCTGTTAGGAATTGGACATATACGTAATATTATACCCATACAACTGTTTAAAATAACTTAAATAACAGGCCTCGTTAAGTACTTAACTGTCACGAGATTTCCCTCCTTTCTACGATCCTGCGACATAATCACTTGGACGGACAGTAGATAGCGTGTCTGAGTAATTTTATCTTTTCGGATCGAGCAGAAGTGAAGATTGAACTTACAGTACGTAAGGTACTCTTTTATAGAGTAGGTACAGAATTATTTCAACATGAGTTAGGCCTACTAGTACGAAGGACGAAACTGGTAATTGGAATTACATACATTAATCGAAATGAACCGCCACCATTTTGAAAAATGTGTTTAAATATCCATATTATGATTATTTTTCAATTTAACTTCATTCTCTATAGTGTATGCTAATGTACTGTAGACAGTATAATATATACTGCATAATGAATACGTCCGTATGGACAGCTCAGTTCGTGAGTAAAAACACTCATTGTTAATACTGTGCTGTATTCTGATTAAACAAAAACCCAATGGAAATGATCAAACTCAAAAGCTTGATATTTCATAGTTTACGTAAATGGATGAACTACTTTTCTTCCCTCCTATACCTAGTAAAGTGATTTGTTTGTATATTACGCCATCGAACTCCAGTCATGGAAGGAGTTAGCAACCGTTGATTCAAAGGTATAGGCAGGTTAATATCAGAAATGTTAGTAAAAATAAAATGATGTCCCTGTACTACTACTACTACTACTACTACTACTATTACTACTACTACTACTACTACTACCTCTTCTACTACCAGTACCACATCCGCTATCTCTACCCGCACTACTACCTCTACTTTACTGCTGCTGCTACTACTACTACTACTACTACTACTACCACTACCACTACCACCATTACTATCTCTACTACTATCAATGTCATGACGTTTACTACTACTACTACTACTACCACTACCATTACTATCTCTACTACTACCACTTACTATCTCTACTGATTCTGCTACCTTTACCTCTACCACCACCACTATTACTACTACTACCACCCTTGCTACTACTACTACTACTACCTATACTACTAATAGTAATACCTCTGCTACTACTACCTATATAACTCTATTACCACTATCTCTATTAACTATTACTACTACTTTTAGTAACTCTGTTTCTACCTCTATTGCTATTTCTAATATCTCTACTTATTATTATTAGTACTGTGGCTACTTCTACTATTGCAACTACTACTTCTTCTTCTACTACTACTACTACTACTACTACTACTACTACTACTACTACTACTACTACTACTACTACTACAAATACTGTGTTGTTTTCTTATTACCGGTACTGTTTATATTTCTCTCCTTTAATTCTTCTTTTTCTTCGATCTTCATCTTGTTTCTTTTTGTATTTCAATTGTTTTCTATTACTTCTAATTTTTTGTCTCTTTCTATGTCCCTTTACATTCCTTCTAACTCTCATTCTTATGAACTTCCTATATTTATTTAGTTTATCCTTACTCGTTTTCTCCTTTCCTTTACGTTCCATTCGTCTCATAGTATTGAGAAAATCAATAATGCAAATTCAGTAAAAGTCCTTTCTCTATCTCGAAATCTACAAATGTGTGTGGTATATTATAGCGCATAATAATAACAGAATATTGCAGATTTTTCTCAAAGAAGATGGAAATAATGAAGTGAATATATATTTACATATATTTTTGTATACCGTACCTATACATGCTTTTTATTCCTTTATATTCAGAAAAGGTTGAGGGTGCGACCATCTCACAATAAGAAATGAAGTATGAACTATAACCTTTATTAAACGGCTTGAAGAGTCTGTAATGCTACACGTCGAGATATAATGAGATGCATAAGGATTCCGTTCTACACTATCGAATTCGCTTCTCGGGATGGACGCTGTTACAAGAAAACGTGCCTCCGAAGCATCTCAAATTTCCCAACGGAACTGAAAATACATAAAGTCTCATCCTGCTTCGATGAACGCATTCTGTGTCCGGCAGTGTGCACTTGAACATATCTGTTCGGATGAAATCGATTGCATCCGAGCATTAGCGACGGCAAGATAGCAGATTCGATAAGTCCATGCACCTGTTTGCGAGAGCTCACGTCTGTTACTTCCAGCTTGCTTGCCAATACACTTACTCCTCAGAGAATGTATTGTGTCCGTTCTTACATGAAAAATACTCTCTGTTAAGCTACTTTTAAGTTTGGCGGTTGAAGAACTTGCTCTGCACAGAAAGATAGAAATAGTTTTTAGCTGACAGAAGCACACAAATTGAAAGCTTTGAAAACTTCACAAACCTATTTTTTACTGCACGAAACTGTAGGAAATTCGTTTTTGACTCGTTCACTTAGGTTGCAACATAGACCCATTACTATGCACCAGAGATTAAGCGGAATTGTTTATTGTGGAAACATCCGTCATCGTCACAACTTTCTGCAGGACAGTTGATGAAGCTGTCTTGAAATGCGTAATATAGACGATCCAGTTTTTAAATTGACACTTAAGATGTAAGCTATTGTCGGGACTGAATCGGAACGCCCGTTCCAAGAGACGTAAGAAACTTTCGAAGAATGTAATTCTCTTGCAAGATAGTTCCACTTCTCACACGGCTCAGAAAACAAACAAATATACCCAAGAACTAGGTTTTCAGATTTGGACTGCCCGTCTTACAGTTCCTATTTAGCGCCAAGTGACTCACATTATTGGTTCGTTAAAAGGAAACTTGGAAAGATGGATGTGTTATTTAGATGAAGTCATTCATACGGTGCAATTATGGCTGCGCAAAAAAGTAGTTTCTTCCAGGGCGGACATCCGATGCCAAGAAAAGAAACCAGTGTATCCAAGAACCATGTTTTCATATTTGGACTGGCTGCCTTACAGTCCCGATTTAGCGCCAAGAGATTCACACTATGGGTCCATTAAAAGGAAACTTGAGAAGATGGCTTTCATATAGATGGAGTCATCGTCACGGTGCAAGAATGGCTGCGCAAAAAAGTAAAGTTCTTCCAGGGCGGACATCCGAGGCTAAGAAAAGAAACCATTGTATACAAAGGCTATGTTTTTAGATTTGTAACACTCGTTTTACAGTCCAGATTTCGCACCAAGTGATTCCCACTCTTTTGTCAGTTAAAAAGGAGAGTCACAAAACAAGTTGTTTCGTTTACATAGATGAAGTCACTGGTGCGGTGTTATAGAATGACTGCGCAAGAAACCGTAAAGTTTGTTTCAGTACAGAATACAAAGCTCATTAAGCGCAGGTCTCAGTGCACTGAAGTGTAGTAAAATTATATATGACATTAAAGAGGTGGATTCCAAAGTGTACTAAAAACGTTTTTTTTTTTTTTTTTAGGTTTTAGCATGCTTTATTCTCGTTTTAATTTATCCTTTTTAAGCCTATATATAACTGTGTGAGTTTACTTAACAGACTTTCCTAAGTTTGAATTAGTATCTGCATATGTTTTATCCAAATGGACCTAAGGACGTCAAATTTATTTTATCAATTTTTATCATTTTTCTCATTTTAGTCTGATAGTCTTTTCACTACTGAACAGAATACCACACCGCGAAATATTTCGTGCACGCATGCGCAATAATCAAAGTTGTTTTGTTTGTTACTATACCATATTTTGTAACGGAGGGAGTAGTAGTAGTAGTAGTAGCAGTAGCAGTAGCAGTAGCAGTAGCAGTAGCAGTGGCAGTGGCAGTGGCAGTAGCAGCAGCAGTTTTTAAAGTTATTCTATGAAAATTGAAACACTGAACTATGTTGCGTTAAGTAAAAAACAGTTAAATAGTTTTCTGTTTAAATTGATTCCAAATTTCACATTACTGACACTATACTATACTGCTGCGTATGCCAGGGGTCCGCCTTATAACAATGTGAGGAAAATGAGGGCGCCCATCAAAAACAAGGTTGAGAAACACTATTCAAGAAAACAAATTCTTGTTTCGGCCATAATTACGGTCCCTATCCTGTGCAAGATTAATCCAGTCTCTATCATCATATCCCACCTCCCTCAAATCCGTTTTAATATTATCCTCCTACCTGCGTCTCGGCCTCCCTAAAAATCTTTTTTCCTCCCCGGTCTCCCAACTAACACTCTATATGCATTTCTGGAATCGCCCATACGTTTTACATGCCCTACCCATCTCAAACGGCTGGATTTAGTGTTCCTAATTATGTCAGGTGAAGAATACAATGCGTGCAGTTCTGCGTTTTGTAACTTTCTTCAGTAACTTTATCCCTCTTAGCCCCAAATATTTTCCTAAGAACCTTATTCTCAAACACCCTTAATCTCTGTTCCTCTCTCAAAGTGAGAGTCCAAGTCTCAGAACCATACAGAAGAACCGGTAATATAACTGTTTTATAAATTCTAACTTTCAGATTTTTTGACAGCAGACTAGATAACAAAAGCTTCTCAACCGAATAATAACAAGCATTTCCCATATTTATTCTGCGTTTAATTTCTTCCCGAGTGTCATTTATATTTGTTACTGTTGCTCCAAGATATTTGAATTTTTCCATCTCTTCGAAGGATAAATGTCCAATTTTTATATTTCCATTTCGTACAATATTCTGGTCACGAGACATAATCATTTACTTTATCTTTTCGGGATTTACTTCCAAACATATAGCTTTACTTGCTTCAAGTAAAATTTCCGTGTTTTCCCTAATCGTTTGAGGATTTTCTCCTAACATATTCACGTCATCCGCATAGACAAGCAGCTGATGTAACCCGTTCAATTCCAAACCCTCTCTGTTATTCTGCACTTTCCTAATGGTATATTCTAAAGCGAATTTAAAAAGTAGAGGTGATAGTGCATATCCTTGCTTTAGCCCGCAGTGAATTGGAAAAGCGTCAGATAGAAACTGGCCTATACGGACTCTGCTGTACGTTTCACAGAGACACATTTTAATTAATTGAAGTGGTTTCTTGGGAATACCAAATTCAGTAAGAATATCATATAAAACTTTACTCTTAACCCAGTCATATGTCTTTTTGAAATCTATGAATAACTGATGCACTGTACCCTTATACTCCCAGTCCATTATTATAGAAACAAATAAAAGTCTCATTCGTTTGGCATTTTATTGAGTAAATTCAATATCTCGTTAATTTTTTAACTGAATGACAACATGCAGAATTGTGGATATCTTATGATTTTTGGATGAATTCCAAATCGAAGACAAAGATATTTTATGCAATTTTGTACTAGAGAGACTCCACCAGTTGCAAGCATGGGCACTGCTACATTGGAGCTGGCGATTGTTCGGTTTGTTATTCTCGTGCCACACTCCATGGCGATATTTTGGACGCCTCTTGCGTCACGTGTGATCTGAAACGTGCCCGCTGTCGGCTGTCTTATTCCTGTAGTCTTTTTTGACCGGAGGTCGTGAGCCACAGCTTTTTGTTTACACCCACCGGATCTGGGGATTGTGTAGACTTGACAGGGAAGCTGCATCAGACGGATTCGTTCGTACGAAGTTCTAGCAGAGCACCTACTTTCGGACTGTTTGTAGAATGTAATACAGGATGATCCATTTGATTTCAAGACTAATGGTGAGACTACGACGAGCGCCTAAGCCATTAATAGGGACAAATGTTTGTTATTAATTTAAAAAATCGCTCCGGCACCTAGGATCGAACCCGGGACCTCCAGCTCTGCGCACTGGGTGCTCAAACCACTGAGCTACGCCGAGGTCCGTCACACAGCACCGAATGGAATCTTTCTCCTTAGGTACTTTGGTTGTAGGACAAAAAAAAATCTCAACACAAATTTTTGTACCTGCAAATTTAGGCCTGGGCGAGATACTACCTGGAGCCCTCTCTTTCAGGAAATAATTATTCCGATTGCTGCAAATGTAGGCTAGTGAGATGTCTAGTGATCCCGAGGCTGCGCTCGAGCGTCAGTGTGATTCACACTTGGGGTTTTTTCTCCGATATTTCCCTAACTGAAGTCAAGGGCTGCCGAACCCTGAAATCTGTTAAATGTTAGTTAGAATATTGTCTTACAACGAGTTGCCAAACAAACTTACTGTTATGATAAGTGTTGTACATATCCACGTATTCTCTATATTTAGATATTATAGTGATCCCGAAAAGACAAAGTATATGATTATGTCTCGTGAAGAGAATATTGTACGAAATGGAAATATAAAAATTGGAAATTTATCTTTCGAAGAGGTGGAGAAGTTCAAATATTTTGGAGCAACAGTAACAAATATAAATGATACTCGGGAGGAAATTAAACACAGAATAAATATGGGAAATGCCTGTTATTATTCGGTTGAGAAGCTTTTATCATCCAGTCTGCTGTCAAAAAATCTGAAAGTTAGAAGTTATAAAACAGTTCTATTACCGGTTGTTCTCTATGGTTGTGAAACTTGGACTCTCACCATAGGTTAAGAGTGTTTGAGAATAAGCTGCTTAGGAACATATTTGGGGCTAAGAGGGATGAAGTTACAGAAGAATGGAGAAAGTTACACAATACAGAACTACACGCACTGTATTCTTCACCTGATATAATTAGGAACATTAAATCCAGACGTTTGAGATGGACAGGGCATGTAGCACGTATGGGCGAATCCAGAAATGCATATAGAGTGTTAGTTGGGAGGCCGGAGGGAAAAAGACCTGTAGGGAGTCCAAAACGTAGATGGGAAGATAATATTAAAATGGATTTGAGGGAGGTGGGATATGATGATAGAGAATGGATTAATCTTACTCAGGATAGGGACCAATTGCGGGCTTATGTGAGGGCGGCAATGAACCTCCGGGTTCCTTAAAAGCCAGTAAGTAAGTAAGTGATATTCACCTTATTAGTTTTTTTTTTTTTATCTTCTGTTGCATAATTTTTCCTTACATTGCGTATCATATGAGTACCTACTAGTATTGCATATCATATTTTCTTTTCTTTTTCGTGTGTACTTAAAAACAGTATTTATCATATGCTCTATAGTTCACTATATTTTTATTATTAGTAGTATTGATTCGTGAAATGGAAAAAGAAGTATTAAAAATCTGCTTTTGAATTGAGGTTTTCTTATTTTCTGCTTGATGCTGTATTTTAATAATTTTTCAGTGAATATTTAATTGATTGCCTCTCTGAACACAACCTCTTTTACTGTCTTAGGATTCGAACAGAAAAAAAAAACATAAAAAATTATTTTGAACGCATTACTTTGTGATTTGTGCTAGTTTATCATCTCTGGTGCTTACGGAATTTTGGGAAAGGTTGAAGTTGAGGCACTTCTTGTGTCCGCCTTGAGTTTACTCAATGTACAACAAAATCCAGTCACGGTGAAGGGCCGTTCCCCAGAATGCGGGAGAGGTAATTCGCTCATAGAACAAGCAAAGTTTGTTTGTCGTGACGATAAAATTAATTTGCTCTAATTTTGTTTCAAGTTCGGAGATGTGATCACGTTGCTATTGAGGTGATACAGTTACGAACTAGTTTCTGGGGGATTAAGTGTCCTGTTAGCGGAAAGAACTGGGCCCCACAAGTATTATATATAGCGTATACTAGAAGTCTATCTCCAGTTTAAAGCCAACACAATGCAATAAAATCTAGAAGCGTGAGTCTGTCCTTTCACTCTTACTTCGTAACATAACTGTTACTAACTGCACTTTCACTTTTCCTCTTATTATTAGTGTATAGAATGTTTGGTAAATACAACGTCGTTTTCTTAAATATTTAAGTATGGTGATACATCTAAAACACACAATGTTGTGCAGCTCACAAAAGTTATGTGAAAATTATTTAAAAAGGATTAATTAATGAAATAGCTGAGGAGAACTAATAGAAATTCAAAATGTCTTTAGAAACAATAAGATCCTATAATGGCTGCATTTTCACTTTGAAATACATGCATCCATCCATCCATCCATCCATCCATCCATCCATCCATCCATCCATCCATCCATAGGTACATACAAACCGATTATTTAGTCCTGACAGCTCAGCGACGCGAAAGAGGGGAAGTAATAGGAGTAGTGAGGAGAGCTCCGGAGTAGAGGTAAGGGCGAGCGGTCCGTAAAGGAATACAGTACAGCTTAATCGTACTAGAAACATACCGATTACGAGTGACTAATCTAAACATCCCTTGACGTAACTAAATGGACTCGCCTGATCCAGGCGCACATCTCCGGCGACTGTCAGGACTAAATAATCGTACTGTACATGCATACATACATACATACATACACATACATACATACATACATACATACTGTACAAACATACATACTGTACAAACATACATACATACATACATACATACATACTGTACATACATACATGCATGCATATATATACATACATATGCCTACATACATACATAGTGTTATGCCCAAGGACACGTTTTTCACTGCAAATTCAGCATTCTTCAATATTTCCTATTTTCTACCTTCTTACAAGCAAACATACTCATGAGGACCGATAAAAAAGTTTTTTTCTTCCACAATGTTAATAATGTCAAAACAAGTGCTTATACAAGTTTTTGTCCAATCGAGCGCATTTATGAGAGCCACCCAGAAAGTAGGATTCCCTGGGACCGTTTACAGAAGAAAACATAATTTCATGGACAGATTTATTAGAACAAATACAGATATTGTTGAGCTGTTTTCCAACATATTCTCTCCGTTTACAGAAGAAAACATAGGCCTAATTTCATGGACAGATTTATTAGAACAAATACAGATATTGTTGAGCTGTTTTCCAACATATTCTCCACCGGAAATTAGAAATTTGTCACGTCGTGAGATGAACTTTTGTATCTCTTTGTCGTAGATGTCAGCCGCCTGGGATCGGAACGAGTGTGTGACAGCCGTCTGCACCTCTCTCTTGATCGCACGGTGTGACAAATGTCTCAATTTCGGTGGGGAATATGTTAAAAAAAAAGCTCAATAATTGCTGTATCTGTTCCAGTAAATATTCCATGAAATTGTGTTTTCTTTCTGTAAACGGCCCCAGGAAAACTTACTTTCTCAGGGAGGGCCTCGTAATTGCGCTCGAGTGGCCAAAATTTCTATAAGCACTTCTGACATTATTAACATGGTGGGAAAAAAAAAGTTAACTTTTTATTTGTCCCGATGAAAATGTTTGCATTTAAGTTGTGCAAATCGACTGGGGTTTATTCCGTGAAGAAGAGTGTAAATTTTTAAATTACACTTGCATTTTGATATTACCTGACGGTCCCTACATGGTCGAGGTGAGGATTTTCTGAACAGAAGATGGAAAGAACATGCAGGAAATATGTTAGAGCTTCGAATGTTATGAAGGCGTAGAGACTAATAGGAATAAGAAACGTGGGTGGACCAAGGGAAATATAGAAGGACCTAACATGTGAAGGCATAAAATGAATCTTGTTTTGTGCGAGATCGTGCGTATTTGCTTGCTTTCCGCACAACACGAATACGCGGTAAGTGTGAAATACCACATTCAGTATTCCCAACATAACACACATAACAATTTCCCTATTCTTACCGCTTAAGCGTCATATTCATTTTACTGCTTTAGGCTTTTAACATATTATTTTTAAACACGTTCAATATAGTAATAATTATAAATTGGAAACTTACCACTGCAAATTCACCTAAATTGCACTGTTAATTATTGTTTTTAAATATTTGCAAAAATTGAGTAAACTCTACAACACCACAAAAGTTACTGCATTTGTAATGCAAGTAACATTAAGGAAGCCGTGAAAAAATCAACAAGATTCCAGACTCACCATAGACTGGGGGAAAAAAAGACAGACGTATATCACGGCCTGCTGCAGAATAGTAAACCCAGAAAACATTTTATAGGAACAATGTTGAAGATAGATATATTTGTTTTCCAAAGTTGCCGTCATTGAACAGAAACCAAGGTGGAGATTTCATTGCAACTAATTAGAAATTCCTCTTTCAGGTATGTAATAAACGATCTTCGCACAAAATAATGTACGATACACGAGCGGTATGTTTGTTTTCATGTTCTCGGAAATTAAAAAAGCTCAACTACGTTTCGCTTTTTCATTCTTTTCCTCGAACATGAAAACGTCAACATACCGCTCTTGTAACGCATATTACTATTATACTGCACAACGATGATTGCCTATGCGTATGCAGTTTTGGGAGAAATGCAACTATAGACGCTAAATGAGATATGATCACGATATGAATGTACTTAGAGTAACGGCTGTAGTGACATTCTATAGTGATAGGGTTTGAATTTGAATATTGTTGACCGAATTACTCCCACGTTATATTAGTAATATAATATGATATATGTATTGACAGCGGCTTAAGCCTGTTGCAGTTCGGTAGGAAATTGAATTATGATTGATTACTGTTCAGTCTTGTTTAAACTTGTGGTGACGAGTATGTCAGATGTATGACCTACCTGCATGAGTATAATTAACATTAAATTTGACGGATGTTTCCTGTTGACAGTATTAATCTTTTAACAAAATTTTAATAATAGTTACATATTATACTATTATTATAGTCATCAACATTGTAATGGAAAAAATAATTGTATTTGATCAGAAAATATTAGAAATTTTTGAGAGTAAAATAATTGTTGTGAAATACAAAATTTCTAGTAAATGAGTGTTTCACGGAGATATTACATATTTTCTCAATACGATTTACTGGTTTGCAGAAATTCAACTCCTTTATCAGCTTTGTTACAATATTTCTGTTGGTACTTTTTTTTTAAAACTACTATTGAAATGAAACTTCTTTAGACAATGTACGAACGAGTCGAACTCTGTGAAACAAAAATTTTGTGACGGGAGTTTTAAGACGGCTTTGCATGTTGCTGTTGCATGTACGTTGCTATAACATCAGGTAAATAAAGTTGATATCTGTAATTTTCTACCAATTTACACAAATTAATGCATAAATTAGCAGGAGTGGGGTTGCTACGGACAGGGAGTCTTCTGTGTAGTATTGTGACGTTATACAGTTTAATAATAATAATAATAATAATAATAATAATAATAATAATAATAATAATAATAATAATAAAATTAAATTAATAAATGGCAATAAGTAACATCTAAAAATTAATATTTACTCACAACAAATTTCTTACATACATTTTTAAATTTCAAACTGTTGGAGTTAAATAGATGAGGATACTTCTTTATTAATTTGTTTTAAATTCTAGAGCCGATATTACTACTACACTAATATTTGTGGAAATTGCAACACCAAGAAGGATACATGTGACAGAATTGAAATTGATACCACAGATTAGGTAAATGACAAACAAATGATTAGAATTACAGAATTGTACCTGATCTGTGACCGTGAGATTTCAGTACGGTGTGTAGCCTCCATGCGCTGCAATCAGAGCCTCTAAGCGTCGTGGCATGGAATCAAAGAGGGCCTGGATATGTTCCTGGGAATCTCCCTCCACGCAGTTTGTATGCGAGTCCACAAAGCGTCAAGAGTGGGTGCTGGAGGACCATGACGAACAAGTTGCCGACCAACCACATCCCAGACATGTTCGATGGGCGACATGTCTGGCGAACGTGCAGGCCAGGATAGCAGTGATACCCGTCGTTCTTCGAAGAAGGCTTGCACAATCCTCGCGTTGCCGGGCGTTGCCCTGCTGAAATGTGGCATGTGGAGTTGCCTCCCTAATGTAGCGGTTGCTGTTCAGATTGCCCTGAATACATAGGAGGCGAGATCGCCTATTGTATTCAATGGCGCCCCAAACCATCACACTAGGCGTTTGTCCGCTATGCCGCTCAATAATGCAGGGTCTTAGATTGCGTTTACCACATTAGCGCCTAACACGTATGCGGCCATCATTGTAGGGCAAGTTGAAGCGAGATTCGTCCGAAAACATTACTTTTGCCACTCAGCACGCCAGTGACTGCGTTTATGTTCCCATTGCAGTCTGAAGCGTTTTCTGGACAATGGAAGCCGTCGCAACGGGTTCGAGCCACTAGTCCAGCTCTCAAAAGACGGCGGCAAACCATTGACGCAGACAGGTCCACACACGTTGCGTTACTCCAACGTCGACTCAACACTGTGGATGAAGCTGTACGGTCCGTCACGGCCATGCCGACAAGATGGCGGTCATCCCGCGCTGTGGTTACATTACGTGGTCCAGTATCCGCTCGTCTCTGTGTATGACCCTCTTCTATCCACTGGTTCCACACACGCATCACTGTCGTAGCAGCATGCCCTGTACGAGCTATAATGTCACGGTATGACAAACCTGTTTCCCGGAGACCAACCATTCTGCCCCGTTCGAACACACACACGTGCTGATATTGCGTCCTTCCACGTCGACGAGGCATACCTGCACTAGCTTTCACGTTTCCACTTCGTTTGGAAGCTCTGCAGTTATTTTCGTTATTATTTTTTATTCATAAACAAATGGAACGCGATCGAGTCTTGGTTCGAATTCCGCGTCGCAAATTACAGCTTGTCCAAGTCAAGTCTGCGAGTGGGGGATATCGGGATGGAATGTAGAGGCAAAACACAGTTGCCACATAGGTCACTTGACGCTCAGATTTCAACGTGTGCACATCGTTTAAAATACACTACGGAGCGCACGCATTTTTTGTCCTTGTCTTCAGATAAAGGCAACAGTTACGCTGTCTCCCAGCCTCCCCCCTCATGCAACTTTCTCTCCTACGCCCACGCTTGCCAATCAGAACGCCAAACCTCACTGTCAAGCAGAAGTAGAAGTACAGTCTATTTCAAAGCGTCTTAAATTGTTACCGCTCTATGAACTGAAGCGCAGTAGGAAAACTTTGCTGTCACATGAGACTGTACTGGTCTCCTCTCGTTACCGCCTCCTTTCACTACAGAACTGCCTCCAACTTCCCCTCTCGGCTCGCAGACTTAACTTGGTCGAGCTATACCTGGTTCATTTTTCCCTGAGTTTCTCCCAACTGAAAGACGAATGTTAGGTTATCCCGTGGAAATTTCTTGGCCTCATCTCCACCAAAGAATATGTCAGTATCAGCCATTCTACCAATACTACGTAACCATGCAGTTGATATAGCATCCTTAAATGCCAGATTAAAAAAAAAGTCGTTTTACTTGCAGTAAATTTACTACAAGGCAGCAAACGGTTTCACTTCTTGTTGCATTCAGAATATATTCCACCTAAAAATTCAGCGCCTTCAGCTGGAGCAGAACCAGACAGCATGACAGCCACTCGACCATCAGTTGAAACTTTTAATGTTCATAGTAATGTTGATAGTCATCACTGTACATTTCGTCTCTGTCCACACCATTTGACACACCCTTGCTTGAATGAGTACTGTTTCAGTTTTAAAGTCGGTATTATTGCTGTATTTTATGGCGTGAAAATGTTGTCACATTTCGTTACTGTTTTGCGTATACATGACCTCTGTAACATAACACCATATTCGACAACGACCAGCAAATGGCAACATAGTTATCGGCCATGTTGTAAAACAGCGTAGTGTTTTCATAGTAATGGTAGGGTAGGAAGAGGATCCTTGTTTAATTGTGAAATGAGAAAACAGCCTACAGAGCGCTCCACCTGTTAACTTCCTGCAGCGGCAATTATACAGAGCTCTTCAAGATCACCTGCAAAGGAAGTGGCACGGAACACGCGCTGTAATGAATTCTCCTGCCTTAATAGTTTTCACATATTCCGCAGCAATTAACTGTGTGGAGACTTCAGTTGTTATTGACGAGTGAGTACACAATTCCGAATCCCAGTATCATTGAGTTTCATTTGTTCCACATTCCTCGTTTTTATATCTTACTCTTCATTCTTCCCCCCTTCCCCTTTTACAACTGCTTATCCATTTGGAACAGATCTTACTTGTTTTATTTTTTCCATTTTCTGAAATCCATTTCCTTAATATTTTGATCTTAATTTTTCTCTCTTCGCTCCCTATGTCCATTTTTCTCTTATTCCTCCTATCCCTTTTCCTCCATTTCTTTCACTCTTTCCGTTTCGACTTCCTATTCTCCTCTTCCTATTCTTATTTTCTCCTCCGTTCCCCTTCGTTTTTCTCTATTTCACAAAATTACTTTAGTCAATCTCTTTCATTGCTTATTCATTTTCCTCTTCAGTATGATTTTTTCTGTCATTCATGTTTCTTTTCTTCCTGCCTATTTCATTTTCCTATTTCTCTTCTTTTCTCTTTGTCTAGTCCTCTTTTCTACTTACTTCACTCTCCGATTTTCTTTCCCTTCTTTTTATTTTTCTCTTTTTCTATTTCTCTCTTGATTTTTATTTCACTCTCAGTTTTTATTTCTCTCTTTTTTTATATCCCCCCAGTTTTTATATCCCTTTCCGTTTTCATTTCCTTTTTTGTTTTCATTTCCCTCCTTGATTTTATTTCCCTCCTTGTGTTCATTTCCCTCTTTGTTCTTATTTCCCTCTTAGTTTTTATATCAATCTTCGATTTATTTCCCTCTCCGCTTTTGTTTTCCTCTTTGTTTTTTATTAATCATCGTTTTATTTCCCTCTCCGCTTTTATATCCCTCTTCGATTTAATTTTCCTCTCTGTTCTTATTTCCCTCTTTGTTTTTATATCAATCTTCGTTTTATTTCCCTCTCCGCTTTTGTTTTCCTCTTTGTTTTTTATTAATCATCGTTTTATTTCCCTCTCCGCTTTTATATCCCTCTTCGATTTAATTTTCCTCTCCGTTCTTATTTCCCTCTTTGTTTTTATATCAATCTTCGTTTTATTTCCCTCTCCGCTTTTGTTTCCCTCTTTGTTTTTTATTAATAATCGTTATATTTCCCTCTCCGCTTTTATATCTCTCTTCGATTGAATTTTCCTCTCCTTTTTTATTTATCTCTTTGTTTTTATATCTCTCTTAGATTGAATTTTCCTCTCCGTTTTCATTTCTCTCTTTGTTTTTATATCCCTCTTCGTTTTAATTTCTCTATTTGTTTTTATTTAGCTCTCCGTTTTTATTTCTCTCTTTGTTTTTATTTCCACCTTTATTTTTATTTCCCTCTTTGTTTTTGTATCCGTCTTCGTTTTTATTTACCTCTACGTTTTTATTTACCTCTTTGTTTTTATTTACCTCTCCGTTTTTATTTACCTTTTTGTTTTTATTTACCTCTTCGTTTTTATTTCTCTCCTTGTTTTTATTTATGACTAAGTTTTTAATTACCTCTTCGTTTTTATTTCTCTCTTTGTTTTCATTTCCCCTTCGTTTTTATTTCCAGCTTTGTTTTTATTTTCCTCTTTGTTTTTATATCCGTCTTCGTTTTTATTTACATCTTCGTTTTTATTTCCAGTTTTGTTTTTATTTCCCTCTTTGTTTTTAATTCCCTCTTCGTTTTCATTTACCTCTCCGCTTTTAATTCCCCCTTTGTTTTTATTTACCTCTCCGTTTTTAATTCCCTCTTTGTTTTTAATTCCCTCTTCGTTTTTATATCCTGTTCCGTTTATTTCCCTCTTCGTTTTTATTTTCCCTTTTTTCTTTTATTTATCTCTCAGTTTTCACTTCCAGTTTTCGTTTTTATTTTCTGTCTTATTGTTTACGTCTATTTTCCTTTACGTTTTTCCTCCTCCTTTTTCTTTTCCTCTTTCATATTTACCTCGTCGAGTACGTATCGCCTTGATTTCATCGTCATCTTTCTTCTATTTCCTACTCATCCTGTTCATTTTCTTTTTTTTTTCTTCTCTCTTTACTCCATCTTTTCCTAATTTTTTTTCATTTTTAACATTTATTGTAGATTTTCTCTGTCACATTTCTACTTCTATTCCGTTTCTTTTTCACTCTATCTCCTTTTCACTCATTGTCTTTCTCTCTAACCTCTCTCCTCATCCTTCTTTCAAAATTTGGACCGATTGTTTTGTTCCATTTTCATCCTTGTTATGATTCTGAAACAATATTAGACGTCTACAAACTGCGATGTCCTTCTTAGTCATCTAGGGGCTGGCATAAGACCAGTGCTGAAGACGTGAGGATAGGGATATGGCAATGGACACACACACACACACACACACACACACACACACACACACACACACACACACACACACACACACCACAGTCCTTTTTGGTAGGAAGACAAGCCTCTACTTCCCTGCAGAAAATCGAACTCACGTTCTATGAATTCGTAGCTGAATTCATAACTGTAAATAATTTAGTTTCTTGTAATTCATATACGGCTTCTGGTTGTAATTTGACGTAACGTAGAAATACGACGTATTGTTCAGGCTAGAGAGACAGCTCTTGCCATACTTTTGAAGCTACCTGACCGAGTGAGCGTGCCACTACTGTCTATCTCTCTATTGATTGAACAGGGATTCCCACTGGACAGAAAAGCCGAACAGCCACGTAAAGGGATGCAAATTCTGTGAAGTACGTCCTATACATCTTGCTATTTCAGTGCCCTGTGTCTGCAATATTTCGCATAAAGGCAGAGTGCATTAGTTTATTGGGATGCCACGTCGTTGCGGATCTTTTGCAGCGTTCAGTCTCTACTTCGGCAGCAAGCTAAACGCTGGATTGCTATTCTCCCCAGATGACTTCATCAGCGCAATTAGCCCGAAGTTGTCTTCCCGCGTCGCAATATAATGATCAACATTAAGCTTTTGTTTTTTTAAATAATCATTAGCATGCTCATTAACTTTTAGGCCCAGGCGCGAAAACTCCCCAAGGTTTAATTATCTCCTCGGTCTTTCCTTACCAAGCGGTTACAAGCACTGTGTTGTCTGTACTGGAGACTGAGTTGAATTTTAAGATGTCTTTACTGCTTTCTGTGCTCTGGCTACACATGTAGCAGGAAGGTGGAGACGCTATCACTTTTCTACAGAGATTGAAATATTCACGCAAAAACAAAAACGATGACCCTCAAAGACACATAGTTAGATCCAAAGTAACTTCGCGTAATGTGATTATAGAGCAGGTATCACAGTTAAAATACAGGGTTGGATAAAAACTTATGGCAACACTGCTGTCACATGCCGATGATGCGTTCGAGAGCTGCCAGCTGTGCGGTCGTGAACAAGGACTGTTAGATAAGTTAGTGCAGCCAGCGGCGACAGTACTCTGTCAATCTACTGCAATGTGTAAAACGATGACTTTCATAGGGATAGTGCGAGTGCCCTAAGATCATGCTTACAAAACTAGGGCAACGTTCCTGCATCAAAATTGAAGTGCCACGAGTTCGTAGAGCACAAGAATATTTCCAGGGACTACGTGAAGCACCACCACCTTCGTCCAGCGCTCAGGAGAAAACGACGACACTTGGTGGTACAGAATCCCATCATTCCTCATGACAATGCAAGGAGTCACACCGCTGCTGCTGTCAAGGACCTCTTGCGCCGCTGGCAATGGGAGATTCTGTAACATCCACCGTACTCACCCGATATGAGTCCATGCGATTACGATCTCTTCGCCAAAGTGAAAGAACAACTGTGAGGGACCCGGTACAGTACCATAGATAAACTTATCTGTGCTATAGAGCAGTCAATACGGAACATAAACAAACATGGACGCGCTGATGGTGTACGATTCCTTCCAAACATTTGGTAAAAGGTGATAAATAAGGAGGGGCGATTATATTGAAGGTACGTAAATGTTGTACCCCTGTAAATAAAGCCATGTCAGAATTATCGAAGTGTTGCCATTGCTTTTTATCCAATCTTTATATTTAGGGTGTACTATCTTGTACCAAAATGAAGTTGACAGAAATAATAAATCTAACCACATACCAGGTAGGCTACATTACAACGCAGACAGAAACACAAAGCAAAGAAACACTGCAGGGTGTAAATGATATAACTGACAAAAAGAATACTGGTGGCAGAGCATAAAGAACTAAATAAAGAAGTAAAATAACGTTTTTGTGTAACTGTCAAGTTTTTTTTCACAAAAAAATGTGTTTTGTGAGTCTAATGTTTTTGAAGATGAGAGTAAACTGTCATTATATTCTGGATCGGATCACGGCATAGCTCAGATGGTAAGAGCACTCAGCGCGTCAAGCTGAGAGTCCTGGGTTTGATTCCCGGTGCCGAAAAAAATTTTTCTAGAGCAGTCTAGAAGTTCTCTTTCTGTTCCTGAGAATGAGTCTGCTTTATTTATTAACTAGGCTACATAAGTTTTATTTCTTTTTAGTTACCTTATGGCTTATATCAATGTGGGTAATAATGGTCCTTGGTGGTCTGTTTGGACGGAGTTACGCAATAATAGACCAACCTACAATTTAAAAAAAAAAACAAGAGAGATTTTTGCACAAATCTGTTGATGGCAGGCTAATTTAACTCGGAAAAAAAAATCAAGAATGCGATATCTGAATTTTACTGCTATTTATAAGCAAAAATTAGTTTATTGCTTAAAGTTCATTTATTTATTTATTTTGCTTTGAAATATTAATTCACTTGCTGGTCTCTTATTACAATCGGTTAGCTTTTTTTGGTATTATTTGTGCTATTTTTTGTAATAGTATGAATGTTATAATACTTCTCGCATAAAATGTTTTATAAAATGAAATAGATTTCAATGGCCAATATTTCGAAACAGGTTTTTGGCGCTTGGTCTCTTATTGCGTAACTCCGTCCAATTGTACCCATGCTTGACACTGGGTCCCAAGGTCACGGGTTCAAACCAGCGATAAGGACGATAAACGTCTTTAGCATGGCTTGTTTCGGAGTAGTAGTAAAAGTTAGTTGTCCTATGTTTTAGGTTATGATAAATACTGGGTGTTCATTTCAAAATGTGTCATGATGTCACTGTTGGTGAGTCAGCGATTTGAAGCGAGTTTCAGCTTTTATGTCAGAGAAGTTGCCTATTAATCAAGGCGTTCAATCTGAACTTGAGAACGTGTACGGTATAACTTGAACGTCGTAGCAACAGATGGCGGTCTGTGTGCTACCATAACCAATTTCGAACTGTGTTTTGCGCGGGCAAGTCGTACGCAGGGTATTTGTTATCATCGGTTGCGTACGGCAACATTCCACAACACAAATCAAATGCTCCGTGTCCATGTTGACCGTCCAAGTTAATGTCAACAAATACTGTACGTAAGTAATCGTCTTAACCCTCTCCCCATATCCCGACAGTAAGAAAAAAAACTCACCTCAGTACGCGTTTTCAAACAGTTCACATTCCTGCCACTACCGGCGTTGCGGTACGTATCGGTAAGTACTCTTCTGAATGAACGCCGTACTTGGCAGGCAACTTCTCTGGCACATAGGTCATACACCTCTGCGGAAGTGTAGGAGGATTGAATTCTCTAGGCTCATCGACTAGCCACATGACGGCATACAGCGAGCCATGACACACTTTGAACTGAATACGCAGTAGAACATTATCCCTGATAGAGGGCGCCAGACAAAATTAGTTGGCTATTTTCTCGTCTAAGACAAAATCCTGAGTATGAATGACCTGAGTAACTGTGCACTTTCCCTGCCTTCCATTTGTAATCCAACCGTCCATCTATATAGATCCTTCCTTCCAAGAATTATGATTTTCACTTAAGAATTTTGAATATATATCGATGCATTTCTATAAAATAATGGACATTTTAAATTATTTTTTTATGATTTTACTTGAACACATATAAATTACTCTTCTTCCTAGTTTCTCCTCTGTGACTGCAATATTCTGAATTTTTTTTACGCTTTCAAACTATCTGTTTGCAGATATAAAATGTTGGAATATGATTGATAGTGCGTGTCGTACATTGAACCCTTACAGCTCGCAACTTACTCCCTGCCAGCCGGCTGGCTAGGATCGAAATTTTCAGGGAGAGGGAAGGTTTTGATTCATTAAAGCTGATGTAACTTAAATTATCAACTCTTGTTTTACAGCATCACGCACAACTTTTCAAAGTGAAGTTTAGATCGCTCTAAGGGCATATTAGCGCTTCCTTGCCTTAATTCTGCATTGATAATGACTTGCAAGTTGTTATAGATAAAAGCCGTAGACAGCAACTTTTAAAGTTCAGTACCGCATATAGAAATTTTTATGAAAATTGCTTCGTCTATTTTATACCGCCTTAGTATTGGTAATTTACTTTCAGAAATTTTAATATCTGCTTTTCTTTATCCCATCTTAGACAATAATACAATATATAGGTATATTGTAAATAAGAACGGTAAAGAATAAGAGAGTTTCTGAGGACAAGTTGACAATATAGTGAAGTCCGGTATCAATCATTCAATCTGATGAGAGTAAAGGGAGAAAAACAGCTCAAAGTTACACTATAGCGCGTCCTTTCAAGGAGGTTTGCAGTTGTGGGAAAGAATCTATGTGAGCTCTAATCCTATAGCTCACTTGTCCCACTCCGTTTGTCTCCCTGTCGTTGCAAGAGGGTTTGTGTATGTGGGAAAGAATCTGAGCTCTATGCCTATAGGTCACTCATCCCATTCGGTTGTCTCCTTGTCCTTGGAAGGTGCTTGGGGATGTGGGAAAGAACATGTGAGCTCTAAGCCTGTAGCTCACTTCTCCCACTCAGTTTGTCTTTCTGTCCTTGCAAGGGGATTTGGGTATGTGGGAAAGAATCTGTGATCTCTAAGCCTACAGAGCACTTGTCACACTCCGTATTTTGTCTCCCTGTCCTTGCAAGAAGGTTTGGGGATGTGGAAAAGAATCTATGTGAGCTCTAAGCCTATAGGTCACTTGTCTCACTCCGTTTATCTCCGTGCTATTGACGGAATCTAGAGAAATTTTAAAGGAAATAATCTATTGTGGCCGTAGCTAACAAATAATTGCCATACGAAAGATTATATATTGCGATGTACACAGAACAACTGTAACGTCTTTAGTTCTCTTTAGTAATAAACGGTTCACACTTGGCCGAGGACAATGGATTTTTAAGGCGGCGCTTATTCCGTCGGATCTCGGCCACTTAGTCACTCATAACGAGTGCACCTCTGCACAGGTGTGGACACCGTGCCGCTGTCATACATCTATGATGCAGTGCATGAGGATAGGCCACTAGAGGGAGCCCAAGAGGTGGAACTTAAACTGAGAGGATTCGATCCGACGTCGGGATGGGAATCCGGTGTGGCTTAGTGGATAGAGCAGGCCTGCAGAACTCGCAAAGTAGGGGAACTATGACGTCAGCCTCACTTCACTTCTATTGGGGATGATGGACTTCCGCCCCGAGAATGAATGTTGATGCAGCCGAGCTTAACTAGAACGCCGTGACCGCACAGATAGAAAAGGTGGGTGGGGTAAAAGAGGGGAGGAAAACAGTCGCTCTCAAGAGCTACAGTTCTGCGGGCCTGGGATAGAGCGTTAGCTGAAAACCCGGGTTCAAATCCCGGTGCCGGAGAGAATTTTTCTCCGTTCCATTCATCTTTCATCATATGATGACGCAGAATATCTGCAGGGAAATATCATACAGTACGTACTTCGGTACATCATAATAATAAAATATGAATTTCATGTTTGCAGACAAAATACATGTTAATACGAGTATTAGATCAAGTTAATCTATTAATTACCAACATATTATGCGAGAGGTCCAGGAGGAAAATGTACTCTTTCACAAATTTATTGAACCATTTAGAAAAACCTCCCAACATAAGGATGAAATGTGGTAAATAAGTAAATAAGCAAGACATTGTTATTTTTAATACTGTATTATTATTACTTATTTACTTACTCACTTACTTACTTACTTACTTACTTACTTACTTACTGGCTTTTAAGGAACCCGAAGGTTCATTGACGCCCTCACATAAGCCCGCCATAGGTCCCTATCCTGAGCAAGATCAATCCAGTCTCCATCATCATATCCCACCGTCCTCAAATCCATTTTAATATTATCTTCCCATCTACGTCTCGGCCTCCCCAAAGATCTTTTTTCCCTCCGGCCACCCAACTAACACTCTATAAGCTATATAACTCTTTTAGCCCCAAATATTTTCCTAAGAACCTTATTCTCAAACACCCTTAATATCTGTTCCTCTCTCTAAGTGAGCGTTCAAGTTTCACAACCATACAGAACAACCGGTAATATAACTGTTTTATAAATTCTAACTTTTAGATTTTTTGACAGCAGACTGGATGATAAAAGCTTCTCAACCGAATAAAAACAGGCATTTCCCATATATATTCTGTGTTTAATTTCCTCCCTAGTATCATTTATATTTGTTACTGTTGCTTCCAGGTATTTGAATTTTTCCACCTCTTCAAAGGATAAATTTCCAATTTTTATATTTCCATTTCGTACAATATTCTGGTCACGAGACATAATCATATACTTAGTCTTTTCGGGATTTACTTCCAACCCTATCGTTTTACTTGCTTCAAGTAGAATTTCAGTCTTTTCCCTAATCGTTTGTGGATTTTCTGCTAACATATTCACGTCATCCGCATAGACAAGCAGCTGATATAACCCGTTCTACTAATTATCAACATATTATGCGAGAGGTCCAGGAGGAAAATGTACTCTTTCACAAATTATTGAACCATTTAGAAAACACCTCCCAACATAAGGATGAAATGTGGTAAATAAATAAATAAATAAATAAATAAATAAGCAAGACATTGTTATTGTTAATACAATATTATTGTTATTATTATTATTATTATTATTATTATTATTATTATTATTATTATTATTACTACTACTCTTACGTGATCCTCACTATGAAAAGGAACACACAAATTGATTTTAGGAGATGTAACTTCAACATTGCTGAATTTTAAAAATGTAGTCTATAGGTCTCCTACGAGATTTTTATTTGTGAGAACCTTATTGCCTGCAGTTAAATTGTTCTCTCAAACGTGACTCTGCATGGGAGTGCGATACGTCCTAATGGTCATACGTATTCAAGGGGCACGTTGCGTTTTATTTCTGATAATATGCATAACTGCGTTTCGCTGTCGCTGGAGTATATGTATATCATAAATTGCAGAACTTCGTCATACGCAGCATGTTACTGCGGTAAATAACTTTCTACATACATTATCAGAGTGGCCACGCTTTACTGCACCTTTGAGTCCTATTTTCTCTGTCAAGCATTTTCACACATTGCGTGTATATACTTTAGAGAATATTGCAGTGTGGAAGCAAGTGTAGGGTGTTACATCATGACATCTTGAGTTGTGGAACTGTCTCTTAATTTAAGCCTTTCCTAGCCTGTCGCATAATGCAGAGACAAAATCGGACTGGAGCATTGCAGTTTCCTAGTAAACTCTCTCTCCCCCACCTCTCTGTCTGTCCCTTGCTCTTTCTCGCTTCATCTGGCACTTGACGTGAGAGCTGTTATTGTGTTACGGATAAGGGCTCTGTCTTCAAGCATTACTCTGAAATCAAAGCATTTCGCTGAAATTGCCACTAACAAACATTATGAGAGGCTATGATTATGTCATAGCGAACAGAGCAAATGCTTGTGTTATCCCCCTGTGGTCTCTTTGGGTAGTGCTCGTTGTTACGGTTCACACTTGGCCGAGGACAATGGATTTTTAAGGTTCAGTAAAAATCCTTAACAAGAATTCCTTTTGAAGGAGAGAGAGATAGAGATCCCGTGTCATAGATTCAAAGTAACTTTGAAAAGCCTTGACCATAGACAAAAGGTGCAATGAATACATTTCCGAACTGCACTTGTATTTATTGTACCGTTAACTCTTTCCGCTCGAATGAGTCCATTTGGAATCTCTAGCATCATATTACGGTCCACACCCTTATCCGAATGATGCCAATTGGAATCGTTCCAGGAAACCTAACCTGAAATAATTTTTTTTTCCAGAAAATATCCAATATTACTCTTTTCTTATGTCAAAATACAAGATAGATCCAAATAAAAAATGTTTTCACCTACAAAAAAAAAATCAGGTCAGAAAGGCTTAAACCTACATGTAGTATAGTATATATATATATATATATATATATATATATATATATATATATATATATATATATATATAACCTAGTAGAGAGAGATAAGGCCATCAGGCCTTCTCTTCTCCTCTATCAGGGGATTACAACTATAATAATAAGAATACAATTATAATTACAATTAATAATTAAATTTACAAATACAATAAAATCAAAGTACTAAAAGATTGATTTATTAATAAAGGCTAGACAGTTTATTGTAGAAGTTGAGAACAAAGAAAGATTTTTTCACTTAAGTGAAAATTAAACCTAGAACAAAATTATATAGCGATGAAGTTACCGGATATTGAAATATTTTGTGCTATAATAAGAGAACTATTTACAAGAAGCCATGTCTGATCGAGTCTCAATTACTGTCCAAGTGCCTAGTAAGTTTGTGTTTGAATTCAATTTTATTTCGACAATCCCTGATACTAGCAGGTAGCGAATTGCAGAGTCATGGCAGGCTATTGTGAAAGAGGATGAGTATGGAGGAAGTGCGATGGGATGGTATTGTTAGTATTGTTTCATGGCGAGAGCGTGTGTTCGGATTATGGCGGGAAGAAAGGTAAGTGAAGCGAGACGACAGGTACGAAGGAATAGAAGGGTCACTGTCACTGCGCTTGTCACTGAAGATCATTGCTTCCATGCCTATTGATTGATTCTATCAAACAGCGTCAGATTGTCTTACAGAACTGAGCTTTTACGAGGTCAGACAATAAAATAATGAGACTGATTTTTTTCCCATCTGATGAGGCACCCTGCAGCCTCCTACCATCCGAATTCCAACTGGCACCACCCTGCAAGCCGTAAGTGTGGAGTAACTGCTTGATTAGTGGAGTTGTGTGTTTGCTCCTTGTCAATACAATGAAATCGCATAATATTGCGCTTGTGTGAAACTCGGTGAAAATGCCACGACAACGTATGGAAAGCTTGAGCAGGCTTTTGGAAATGAAGCACAAGATTTCCGATGGTATAAAATGTTTGCCGAGGGCAGAAGCAACGTCGAAGATGAACACCAACAACTGCACGGACAGAAGATTACACCAGTGCCTGGATACGTGAAGTTGTATGAACTTATAGGTGAACAACGGCCAGAAGATAGCACAGGAATTGAACATGAATCGGAAAACTGTTCGTCTCATTCTAACAGAAGGCCTGGGCATGAGAAACATTTGTGCAAAAATGGTTCTAAAAATCTCACCGGGCAACAGCGAGGTAAACGGAGAAATGTGGCTGCTCATCTGTCTCAACACTGCCGCAGCCTCTATATTCACCTGGCCTTGCTCCATGCGACTTCTTGTTATTTCTTTCTTGTTGTGAATGAAGGTCATTTTCAAACAACAGAAGGCGTCCAAAGGCCGTAACCGAGGCATTAAACAGTGTCTCAAAAGATGGGTTTCACAGCTGCCATCAGCAGTGGTAGCAACGTTGAAACAAGTGTGTTCAGTCTCAAAGGACTTACTTTGAAGGTGATCACATTGTAGCTGCTTAAAAATGTGTGTAAGAGTGTTTTTTTTAAACCAGTTTCGGTACTTTATTATCCGACCTCGTGCACGTGATTTTATGCGAACATGTCAAGGATCTATTGCGAGTTTTTCTGGAATCTCTCCATATACGCCTTATGACTAGTCTTCTTCTCTGTCTTTCAAGTGATGCATTTAGTATAGATTCCAGGCATTTCCCTGGTTCTATATAACCTCTCCGTTTCCTATGTCCTGTGTGTTGCCTACATTCAGGATAGTCCGGAAACTTATTGATTGCCCCTTGTACGATCGGGAGACTATTTATTCATAGTTTTGCGTCTGTGGTCGGTACTTTAATAATAAGAGGAATAATAATAATAATAATAATAATAATAATAATAATAATAATAATAATAATACGAGTAATCTATTGTGATAGATCTCATTCCAATTTTGTATAAGCCTACTTCTGTTTCATCATCATCTGTGGTCATACAGCCCTTTTAGTTTAGCCTTAACCTCCTTAAGAATTGCCGCCCAATCTTCCCTCTCTAGGGCTCTCCGTCTCCATCTCTTAATTCCTGTTTTAACTAGATCATCCTGAACATCATCCAACCATCGTAGTTTAGGTCTTCCTGCTCTTCTTTTCCACTTAGCGTGGCATCTAGTAATGTTTTAGGAATATTATTATTGTCCATTCTGATAACGTGGCCCAGCCACTCCAGCCGTCTAATTTTTATATCAGTGACAATACTTGGATCTTTATATAGTTTTTGTAGTTCAGAATTGGTCCTAATTCTCCACTCTCCCTTATCATAAATAGGGCCATAAATTTGTCTTAAAATTTTCCTTTCCCACGTATTTAAGATGGTTATTGCTCGTTCAGGTAGAGTCCAGGTTTCGCTTCCAAAAGTCACCGCAGGTTTAATAATTGTTTTATAAATCCTCACCTTCATTTTTTTTTTTTTAGATATATCTGGTTCTTATAATTTTATCTAATGCTCTGAGGCGTCGGTTGCCAATGGCTATTTTATCCTTGACCTCAGTTAATATGTTGTTATCCTCGGTGACTATCGAGCCGAGATATCGGAACCTTGACACTCTCTCAAAAGTAACCTCATTTAAGACAACAGTTTTTACTACTTCTGTTTAGGAATGGGAATTTACCGACATTTATTCTCTGTTTTCTAGTTTTAACCTTAGGATATTGATCACTTCTATCATAATAAGATGGCTTTTTAGAAATTTAAAACTTTTCAAAGTTTTTAATTGAGCATCTGGCGAGTTTTCTAGGAATCTATGATTGGAAACGGGAACTCTCAATTCTTCATTGAATACCAACGTCTTTACTGTGACAGAAATATTCTGTTTAATGAGGTAAAGTGAAAGGTGAACCAAATATTAGTTCTTAATACCTTGTTCACTCGCGCATTGGTTGCCTTGGTTAAAACCATTGAAGACAGAACAATGTTCATAATACCTCTCTCATTAGGATATATCTATTTCAAGGCCTACTACAGCTTATTCTTACCATTCGACTAATGATATTGGCTCTTCATTTGGTTGCCATGTTTGCTTTGTGCTGAAACCAATATAGGCCTGCACTTCTCTGTGCCTACAGCTTTGCGGTTTCCAAGTTCAGAGAACAATAATTACTATCGAAGTCCTCGCTCGCTGCGACACCTCATATGCAGACGACCTCACTTTGTGTTTCAGACTTGCGTACCACCTCATTGTCAGGCACCGTGCACCACCGAGCTCTTAACTTATGGATCGTCGTGGCCATTCTATTATTTACCTGCAGAGCACTCCATAAATATGACCTGTATGTATTATTTAATTCCACACCTTCCACTCTGGCATATTCACAGAAGTGCGTTACGTCTATATGAATAAATAAGTTGATTTTAAATTACTCAAACCCTTGTAAACAAATAAATACAGCTCTGCCTGCTTTTATAATGGACGTGCTCCTACCTAGAATGACTCACTTTTACTTTAAAATTTTAATTTCATCGCTATTTCTGGTGTTAAGGCACTGTTTATGAAAGTGTGGTTCGGAAACCATTGCTGACGCGTAAGCTGTAGATTGGTAGACCGCAAAGTAAAGGAAATATTTAATAAAATGTTAATTGATTGGAATATTAGCCTACATTGCGAATAATTGATTTAAAAAGGGCAGTTTATTATTTCTTTAATTGCCCTTCTCAACTCAAGATCTATAAGATAGGGGCAGGGCATAGTTGCGCCCCGTTCTTATCAGGTAGAGAAAAGGGGCATGGCATAGTTGCGCCCCGATGAAATAGGTAGAGAAAAAGACATTACGGAAACTCGAGCCTCGTAATCAACCAACCTTATTGATTTCTTATTCGGCTTAATATTTATTAAAATGGACACCATGAAGTTGGCAGTACTTTATTAACTGTTTTTCTACTGTTTATGCAGCGATCATCGATAGCCTACCGTAAAAATGAACATCACCACGTCTCTGGAATTCGTTACCTAATGACGTCAGGGACTGCCGGACTTTATTACAATTCAAAATTAAATTGGAAAATTTTGTCTTGTTTAATGCTTTTTAGGCATTGCTAGAAGTATTGATTTGTGTTTTTTACTCTAGATTAAAATCGCAAGTTTCTTATTTATGTTAGTATATTAGGATACAATTAATTATACTTAATCACTCATTTAAAGTTTGTGTGGCTGCAACCTGTGTATATTTTTGTGTGACTTTACTTTGTTTATAGTGTTTTTTTTTTCCTTTTTATTTCTGTTATTGTATTTGTATTTCTGGTGGCGTGGAAGAGAAGGCCTGATGGCCTTAACTACACCAGAATAAATAAATAAATAAATAAATAAATAAATAAATAAATAAATAAATAAATAAATAAATAAATAAATCATGAGGTTGGTAGTACTTTATTAACTGTTTTCTACTGTTCATGCAGTGATTATCGATAGCCTACCGTAAAAATGAACACCATGAAGTTGGCAGTACTTTACTAACTGACATAACAAATGAGTGAGTCGTTGGAATATGGGGCCTTAGCAGTCTTGACATTTTATTAGTGATTTTCACACCGTGTGTGGCGTATGGTGAGGTTAATTTAAAATGAATGTTAAGTTTAGTGAAAAGGGTAAAGACTTAACAATTCACAATGGTTCCAAGTTTCAATTTTCGAAACCCTGTACCGTAGGGTTAAGATATCGGTGTACAAACAAAAAATTCAGTTCATTTATTGTGTGTGATCGATAAAAAATGTGTTATTTTAAATAGCAAAATTGATCATATGCTAGCCTACCTGATTTCAATGCAGCTACCATTATAATATTTTTAAGTCCATCGGGGCGCAACTATGCCATGTCCATTCTGCTATCTGATTTCTTCGGGGCGCAACTATGCCATGTCCATTCTGCTACCTGATTTCTTCGGGGCGCAACTATGCCATGCCTAGGCCTCCCGATTGGCCGCGGGCGCAGCTATGCCATACCGTAAGATAGAACAATTATGCAAATGTAAATTATTGAATTATTATCATGAAATCGCCAAGATTTTATACCATTTACTTACGTTTATAATTCATTAGTCTGTCCTAAGGGGAGGGGTAAGGGCTGGGAACTTTCTTCGCACGTAGACCAGAATTGAATGATGTGAATGCCCTAAGCCCCCTGCGTCATGCTTGGATTCACGTTGCGGAATGGGGGGCTAATTCGAGTTTCCCGTC
Source organism: Periplaneta americana (assembly GCF_040183065.1). NCBI lineage: Eukaryota > Metazoa > Arthropoda > Insecta > Blattodea > Blattidae > Periplaneta > Periplaneta americana. The sequence continues at coordinate 38,106,679 of NC_091117.1, read as the reverse complement.
GGAGATGACATTTTCTCAAGAAATTTCGTCCAGTATATGGAACCGGTGCCCACCCAGCATCGTGATGAAGGGAAGGGCTGTAATGGACAGTAAAATTCAGTTCCGCCAAATAGCTAAAACGGCTGGTGAGATCATGCTAATCACACGATACCTCCGTATTCGTTCGATGATCGCACCTCTGCTGAGACATGTGGAGTTAGGGTAGCAGTTGACTGATCGGCCTTGGCCCTGAATGAATTATAGCGTCCATGGTGATTAATCGTTGTAAAAGGAACCCATTGCATATCGATGGCTAAGAAGTGATTCCTCGTATCTGCAAAAATGGTAATTTAGTTTAACTACGTTATTCAGAACATATACATTGTTATTGTGTCCACAAAATTGGACAGTTAACTAATATTTTTCATCAAGTATGAGTAGATCTTGCTAAGCAGATGTAGCCTATATTCAAAACGTTTGCGTATTTTGAAAGAAATCAATTTTTAAAATAGTTTATCTGATTCACCTGCAAATTCACAGATACGAGAGATCACTTCTTACCCATTGGTATGTTATTACAGTGATGCCAACTTAATGAAGTTTCAGCTACGAGATAAAAGAAACTAGATCTCTAGGCAAATTATTTTGAAAATGTATTTAATAAGGTGGAAGGTCTGTGACTTCAGTACTAAAAAAAAAAAAAAAACAGATCATGTAAAACATTATATCGTTGGTTTCCAAACAAAACACATTAAGTCAAAAATATTATTTCTGAGAAAAAGGTGTGGGCCTATATAATATACATAATGTATATTTTTAAACTGAGAATTGGAACATTAAATACACATAAAGAGAAACGAGTTATTAAAAATAATATTTTGAGGATTCAGTTTTGTGAAAAGCTTTCAAAACGCCTTTTTCTCAGAGGTAAAACTTTTGACTTAATGCGTTTTGTTTGTAATCCGACGATATTATGGTTTTCTGGTGTCTTGAAATAATTACAAATCATCTAAAATTACTATGTTGTTGAGGAAATTACACATACATTCCAGAATTGTGGGAATACACATACATTCCAGAATTTAGGGATATATATATATATATATATATATATATATATATATATAATATTTATTCCCTAAATTCTGGACTATATGTGTAATTTCCTCAACAATATAGTAATTTTAGATGATTTGTAATTTGAAGACACCAGAAAACCATAATATTGTCGCCTTACATATATGTACCGTCATTTCCCATTACTATTGTCCTAGAACACAACTATGGTCCACGAAAAAATCATACAAGTAACCGTTCGTAGATAGCTGCAGTGAACTTGACTTCAAACTACAGTACAGCAAAAATATAGATAAACGAGGTACTACGTTATGGAGTACAAAATTTGAATGGACCATAGTTGTGTTCCAGGACCATAGTTATGGGAAGTGACGGTATGTATATGTATGTGTATATATACATATATATATATATATAATACAGGTGTTTCCCAGGTGGTGTTACGACTTTCAGGGATGATGGCGAAGGGTACATGTATCAATTTGAGATAAGGAACCCTGGTCCGGAAATGACCGAGTCGAAAGTTACAATCAGAAATAGTTGTGTGGAAATGGAATTGTAATTTGGCAACACGTGCCCTCCTTCCCTTAACCTTTGGAACAGTCGTGGAAAAATGGTATGGGCCGGATGTTTCCTACGTGGGTACTTGCCCAGATACAATCCGTGAGCTTGTCTCCTGTTCCCATTGGCTCATCCGTATTCGAAAATCGGGTCTGCTTATTCCGCTCTCGTGTTCCTCCATTTCACTAGAAGTGATCGATTGGACACTGGAACTTGTACACATACACTACTGTCTACAGACGTGCATATCAGGACCGACCATGTCCGTTACACATTACGCTATCTGCATTGCTTTAGTGTACTTTCTTGTCCCCACCACTCAGACAGCGCACTGAAAGGAATACTGTACGTAGACAACATAAACGTGAGATGAATACATTTTGTGTAAGATGTACAGATAAATACACATAAATAAGGTGTACAGAGGAATAAAATTATTTCATTTCCACACAACCATTTTTGCTTGTAACTTTCGACTCGGTCATTTCCGGACCAGGGTTCCTTATCTCAAATTGATACATGTGCCCTTCGCCATCATCCCTGAAAGTTTGTAGCACCACCTCGGAAACATCCTGTATATAAGTATATGTGTATATATATATATACATATATATATATATATATATATATATATATATATATATATATATATAAAACATACTATACCTATTTGAAATCTCACGATCGGGCAATTGTCCTAAAACGTATGACAAATTTGCTTTTGTTGTTTTTTCAGAAAAAGGAAATATCCCCAGTGTACCGTTGATATCTGTTCAATTATTTAACGTCTCTTTAAAAGCTCTCAATATTTACTCATTTCTTTGTTAAAGTGAGATTTTTATTAGCTATAGGTATATTCTAGTTGTTCTGTCATGAATGTTAGTTTAGTTATTCGCATTTTGTATAACTGCTATGTATGTTTTGCTAGTTTGGTTTTTTGTTTATTCGATTTATTATGGGATGAAGAGAGAAATATTTATTCTTCGATTCAACATTTTATGTTGACATAACCACCGTACAAATATTTCATATAACCGCAAATAGGTCTCGTTTTTTGTGTTTAATCATTTTAATGGTGCTGTCTTTTCCATATAGAGTTTTATATTGTTTGCAGGCATTTGCAGTGATATATTAAAGTTTTAATAATCATCCTTCCCTGTAGTAGCTCACGAGGTCCGTTACGGTCTTGTATTTTCCATTCGTCTCTTCTGAGGTCGGACTAGGAATGTTTTTCCAGTAGAGCGATATTTCAGAAGTAGAGTAGAGTAGGGCGATTCCTATCGCCTTGTCAAGGAGAGTGAATCCTATCGCGTTTGATTTTTCCGGATGAAGCGCGCAATTTTTGTGTTGACAAGTGGCAACTCCTAGTAAATATTGAGAATAGCTTTCTGTTGAGAAGCTTTGTGGCAGATTGAATCTGGACCCCTCTAATTAGTGTTGAAACCGCTACGAAATAATTTGAAAGGAAAGTCTACCACAGAATTATCTCTTGTCTTGTTTTCTTTATGTCTAATTTATGGATTTTTAGTTTAAAAATGGATATAAGGTTAATGAATGCTCTCTTTATGAACAGCCTTACAACGTGGGTATTTATTTGGTATTTACTATTTAGTATTCATTTCTAGATAAGTGCAGATTATTTACGCAGCGCACCCGTTTGAGCAAGCTCGTGTTCGGAAGCGGTTCCTATAAATCAACGGTGACCAAAACTCGAACGGCAGCGATTACACGCGAAAGACAGTCTAAGAGGTAAGGAGACGGGGGAGAGGTACAGGGCATGAAAACTACAACCAGTGGTGGCTCGTGCACTAACATTGATTTCTTCATCAACCCCGCGAATAAAAATAGCAAGCTTTGCTGTATCAGTAATGTCATTACTGTCACCAAGAACCAATAAAAAAATATATACAAATTTTCTTGCTTTTTTTTTTAATATTCCTCAATGAACACAATCAAAAATTTCCTGAATTCTCTTCGGGATATTTAGTCCAGAAATGCGCAGTTTTTTTTCAAAATTAATTAACAACTTTCATTGGACAAATTACTTCAGCCACCTAGATCATTACGCTTTTATAAAACTCTCCTCCGTTGGAAAGATTAAAAGAACGAGCTATTTCGTTCGCCACTAGATGGCTGGCTTCTTTACATTTATTTATGTCATCTTTCTCTTCATGACGATGATTTATGGCTGATTTCAGTTCTTGGAGTTTAATAGCTCACTTCATTACTACACTACCACGTAATATTCGGTCAGTTTCTCTATTATTATTATTATTATTATTATTATTATTATTATTATTATTATTATTATTATTATTATTAAATCAGTAACTAGTAAATAACTGATAATAGTCATCAAAAGATTAAAAAAAAAATTAAATTGGGGATATAGCGTAATAAATATTTTATCATTCAAGGGAAGATGTAGGCTTATATATTGAGGTACGTATATAAGAATTATGGTAACACTTGCTGATAAATAATAATAATAATAATAATAATCATAATCATCATCATCATCATCAGGGATTAGGCCTTTCGACCTGTTCCGTCCTCTCAAAGAAATTGATCTCTCCATCTCTTCGTAGGCCTTCCTCTGTCTCTCTTGCCTTTGGGTTTGTACTCTAGAATCTTTTTAGGAATACGGTATTCTGGCATTCTATGTACGTGTTCATAATATTTTTCTTGATATTCTTTTATTTTATTGTTTAAGTTGAATATATTCAGTTCGTCTCTTATCGTTTCATTATATTGTCTATCTGTTCTTCTGTATCCAGCTATCGATCTCAAAAATCTCATTTCTGATACTTCTATTTTGTGCTTTTGGTTTTCTGTTAGGGTCCAGCATTCTGAGCCGTACAAGAGAGATGGGACTGCCAAGACTTTGTAAAACTTCAAAATGGTTTCTTTCCTTGTTTTGTTTAATAGGGTTCTTTTAATCGTTCCACATATTTGATTAAAATTTTGTAATTTTCTTTGTTGATCTAATTCTCTTGTGTTTCCAATTTCACAGCCCAGGTATTTAAAATCTCTTACTTGCTCTACCATATTGTCGTTAATTAAAATTTTACATCGTACATATGTTCTCCCTTGGAAAGCTAAAATTTTTGTTTTTGTCGGAGATATTGTTAAATTGTAGTTTGAGGCTGTGATTTGTAATTCATATATTAGTTTCTGAAGACCATCCTCTGAAGCAGCTATTACTAATTGATCATCTGCAAATAAAAGAGTTGTTAAAACTGTTTTGTACAATTTTTTTGTTGATTCTATCCAGTCTTGTGTGACTTGGTCAATGTATAAATTAAACAATGCGGGCGACAGCGGACACCCTTGTCTTACTCCTGGGTTTGTTAAAATGTTTTCTTTACTTCTTCTTGTGCCACTTGATATTTGTATTTTTGTTTCTGTGTAAAGGCTCTGAATAGCTCTTATGAGATGTAGTGGAAAACCTTTGCCCTTTAGTATAGCCCATAATAGGTTCCTTTGTACATAATAATAATAATAATAATAATAATAATAATAATAATAATAATAACATAGAGAAATTGACTGAATATGCCTGTGTATCCAGCGTAATGCTCTGTAATGTCGCTTTTATATACTACTTCTAATTGAACCGTTGAGCAAAGCAATATATTACATTTTCTCCGACAGAATAGCGAGTAAATTCCTTTTCTGTACGAAACCTTCTGATCCTGCTCGTAGAGACACAGGATTTGTAGAGCGAAATGATACCTCTACTGCTTGCCTTCAGTACGTGAATGAAACACACAGCAATGTACAGGAAACTCCTCGTACCCGTTTGAATCTCTGTGATTACACGATGTAATCACGACACCCGCTTTGGTCACCGCTGCTATAAATAACTATTTTCTACTAAATGGAACATAACAAAGTTTCAACAAAATTATAAAACCGATACAGTTATTACAAAACAGGGATAATTACGAAAGATATAAAGTAGAGAATCAAGTCAAGAACAGAATATAAGTTGGAATGAATAAATAGTACTATATTGAAATTAAGAAGTAGAAACAAGAAAAAAGGAGACTATATAATGTGCTTAATTTTTTCTTAAATTTATTAAACTCAAAACAACTTGGTCAGGATTTATTATAGAATTGTACAACCTTGGCCCGTGACCCTCACTACGATTTATTCCAGTGGTTGTGTATCATTCAGGTTCACCTAAAGGACATGCCAAATTATTCTGGTAGGATGAACATGATATTCTTCTTTATATTTCAGACAATTTTTATGGTAACATTTTAATAATGTATAATTATATATTATTATTATTATTATTATTATTTTATTATTACTGTACATTATTATTTGGGGCTAAGAGGGATGAAGTTACAGGATATTGGAGAAAGTGAGACACAACACAGGACTGCACGCATTGTATTCACCTGACATAATTAGGAACATTAAATCCAGACGTTTGAGATGGGCAGGGCATGTAGCACGTATGGGCGAATCCAGAAATGCATATAGCGTGTTAGTTGGGAGGCCGGAGGGAAAAAGACCTTTGGGGAGGCCGAGACGTAGGTGGGAAGATAATATTAAAATGGATTTGAGGGAGGTGGGATATGTATGTATGTATGTATGTATGTATGTATGTATGTATGTATGTATGTATGTATGTATGTATGTATGTATGTATGTATGTATGTGTGTATGTATGTGTGTATGTATTTATTCACACTGAAAATGGGTATATACCCGGTGGCAGTGGTAACTAATTACACTCAATAATGACAATTAATAATAAACACAACTAATAAAAAGCAATAATTAATAATAATGTTAATAATAATAATAGTAATAATAATAATAATAATAATAATAATAATAAAATAATAACAAGGAGCATCCTAAATTAAATGAAGATGATGATAGAGACTGGATTAATCTTGCTCAGAATAGGCACCAATGGCGGGCTTATGTGAGAGCGGCAATGAACCTCCGGGTTCCTTAAAAGCCAGTAAGTATAATTATATATTTGTTCAATTTGGAAAACATTAAAATCGGAATAAAACAAATCTAAATATTTAAATATAACAGATTTCTTAAAATTAACTCGTTGTCTTTTTAGTGATGACGAAATTCGAATCCGGATTGCCAGAATAGAAGACGATTTGGACGGATATGCCCCTATTAGATTTGTTTTCTCCAAAGCCAAGATCCTGCATAATAGTGGAGAGCCTGAAGGTTTTCTCTTTTCTTGGTTCGTTCATAATTCTTACAGGCGAATACTACGGGGTGCCTTGTAGCTGCATTAAACCCCGTTCTTCCTTTGCAAGCTTCCTCGCTAATTACAAACAAACAGTCGCCTAATTAAGTGGTATTTCCTCTTATTTGCGATGTTTCCTCGTCCAAAATATGAACCTCGTTTCGCGAAACAAGCTCCTTCGGTTGAGCGTGTGTACTCACTCACATCACAGATTGGTGCATCGCCCAAGGCGTGGAATTAATTGCAGACAAATGCAAAGTAATTTGCTCGTATCAACATGTCTCCTCTTTTAGCCATTCTAACAGTAAACAACCCTCGGTTGAGGGAGTGGGGATTGTTGCAGTAGCTGCGGTTGCCTTCTGCAGCATGCTGTGGCATCGAGCTAAATTAATAAGAGAAATTTGGGCATTTAGATTATGTGGAATGTAGACTAATAATACATGTAACCTCAGCTGAATTCACTACAGAGCAATCAGACACGGGTTCAATTCGAATCTCCGATGGGAAATATATAGGGTTTTTCAAAACTAAGAAGTAATTTTACGGTAATTTTACTTGAAGCAAGTAAAGAGATATGGTTGAGAGTAAATCCCGTTCTTACGTTCGACATTCTATAGTTCGACTGCTTACGTAGAAGAATTAGACACGCCCCTATACGGGCAATAAGAAATGAGTTTGGCATTTGAATGGAAATTGGTCCTGTATCTTGTAGTGATATGTTAGTTAAAGGAAAACAATATTTTATTGATTAGGACATGCATATTTAGTCACTGATTTTAAATTAATGAACTCTACTTTTTGTAGTTGAGAATTCTGCCGTTGAGAGACGGAACTGTCGAAACCCACTGTGGTACTAGAAGCGCATACACAAGTCTCGGGGCGGGCAGGAAATGCAAGTACAGTACTGTATTCGTTGATGGATAACCAATAAGAATTTGTGTTCATTTCACCTGCCACAGCCACTGCCCTTATTGGACTGAACTTTCAATTCTGTTCAGTCGAACTTATGAGAGTCCACTGTATATGACCAGAACATAGTACGAAATGGAAATATAAAAATTGGAAATTTATCCTTTGAAGAGGTAGAAAATTTCAAATATTTTGGAGCAACAGTAACAAATATAAATTACACTCGGGAGGGAATTAAACGTAGATTAAATATGAGAAATACAGTAACTGTGATTCGGTTGAGAAGTTTTTGTCAAAAAGTCTGAAAGTTAAAATTTATAAAATAGTTGTATTACCGGTTGTTCTGTATGGTTATGAAAATTGGTCTCTCACTTTAAGAGAGGAACAGAGATTAACCCCTTTCCGTATATTGGGACAGATATGGCACATATCGCTTTTATATTCATATAACTTATAATATAAGCATATTAAAATATTTCAAACTGAATACTGGGACAGATATGGCACACTGTCAATAACTGGATTTGACCATATGTTACATCAGTTGAGAAAGAGAGAATGACTTAAGTTATTTGAATATTAAACCAGTGTGTACAAAACTGTCCTATGCAGTAAGGGGTTAAGAAGTGTTCGAGAATAAGGTGCTTATGAAAATGTTTGGGACTAAGAGGGATGAAGTTACAGAAAAATTGATAAAGTTACACAACGCAGAACTGCACGCATTATATTCTTTACCTGACATAATTAGGAACATTAAATCCAGATGTTTGAGATGGGCAGGACATGTAGCACGTATAGGCGAATCCATAAATGCATATAGAATGTTAGGTGTTAGTTGGGAGGCCGCCGGAGGGAAAAATACCTTTGAGGAGGCCGAGACGTAGATAGGAGGATAATGTTAAAATGGATTTGAGAGAGGTGGGATATGATGGTAGAGACTGGATTAATCTTGTAGAGGATAGGGGGATATGTGAGGGCGGCAATGAACCTCCGGGTTCCTTAAAAGCTATAAGTAATTAAGTAAGAGGTAATTATAATGGCTCATGTTTTCTTAATTTTCTGCACAGTCTTAACAATTGTGGCACTGTTTTCTGCATAAGAAATGAAATTTTTTTATCATTGTGAGAACGAGTTTGCTTGATTCGTATTGTCCTGTTACAATTACATATTTTCAACGAATTAATTTAAGTGAACGCGTGTTTGATTAATTTCTGTTTGTGGTAAATAATCGTATTAACTCTGCAAACTTGTATCAAATGTAGACGAGGGTTTTCAGCAGCTTTTCAGCGGTATCATACCCAAAATAGTTCAAGAGCTGAACCATGTAATTTGAGTTCGTTGAGTTTTACGAACGTGACCATACGTCATCAAATACGTCACTACTGACGTGGACATAGCGTTAGCGTGTAGTGGGCGACTAGAGTGCGGAAACTCTCTAATAGGTTTCTATTTTATGAGTTTTTAATGCCTTCTATAATCTTAGCTTGAAAATCAGTCCAGAAAAAAATATCATTCATGAATATAGATCAATGGTCATTTGAGACCTGTTAAGCATCGCGAAGAATTTGTGGGATTTACTGAACTTATTTTTATTTCATCCTGATTAATATTGTGTGACTGCAATTTAGATTCTGTATTGAAGATGCACAACGCTGAAGTCAGTTAACCAAAAAGGTTAATAGTAATATGCGTTACAAGAGCGGTATGTTGAAACATACCGCTCTTGTATCGTACATTATTTTGTGCGAAGATCGTTTATTACATACCTGAAAAAGGAATTTCTAATTAGTTGCAATGAAATCTCCATCTTGGTTTCTGTTCAATGACGGCAAATTTGCAAAACAAAAATATCTATCTTCAACATTGTTGCTTTAAAATGTTTTCTGTGTTTACTATACTCCAGCAGGCCGTGATATACGTCTGTCTTTTTTTTTTCCCCTTGTTGATTTTTTCACGGCTTCCTTAATGTTACTTGCATCACGAATGCAGTAACTTTAGTGGAGTTGTAGAGTTTACTTAATTTTTGCAAATATTTAAAAATAATAATTAACAGTGCAATTTACGTAAAATTGCAGTGGTAAGTTTCCAATTTATAATTATTACTATATTGAACGTCTCAAAAATAATATGTTAAAAGCCTAAAGCAGTAAAATCAATATGTCACTTAAGCGGTAAGAAGAGGGATATTGTTATGTGTGTTAGGTTGGGAATACTGAATGTGGAATTTTAGACTTTCCGCGGATTGGTTTTGTGCGGAAACCAAGCAAATACGCACGATCTCGCACAAAATGTATTTATCAGTGTAAATGTGCATTGTAATGATAATTCCTTGTTGCGACAGTGAGAAATACAAACTCTTTCTCTGATTTGCCACATCGTTAATGCTTCACTTTGTTCTTTTCAGGTAAGTGGCCATTCTGACAGAGCTAACGATCTTCAAAGTTTCCGGATTGGTGAGTAGACCGTTGCTATGGATAATTTTATATCCCTATAAAATCTGTCGTCCACTTGACAACCTTCATTTTTATTGAGTGATGTCTTCGTATCTAACATTGTAGCTGGGACAATAAATGTAAGAATTTTTGTCTGATACTTGTACTGCTCTACTTTTTCATTATTTTCTTATATAAATTAGCAAATAAGTGATTATTTATTATTTGGAAGGCAGGAGTCATTTAATACAGGGTGTCGACATGAAACCTTTACAACTTCAGATGTAAATAACAAATTATTTTATTATTATAATATTGTTAGTCACGATATCTGAATACGATTTTCTGATGCTAATTAGTAGGCTTAGTATTCCAGCTACCTGAAGACTGAAGTTAAAGACTCAGTGGGTATATAGTACACCGAACACAGGTAATGCAACGGATAAGGATATAAACAAACAGGTCGTCGCTGCGTGTTCGTGGAGTACAGTCAACTCCCTACATTCTGAAGCTATACTAGTAAACACATGCTTGAGCCGTGCCGTTCATTTTTGTCGTGATCTTTGCAGTGAATAATAACGTGCATTCGTAAGTTACGGAACTTGAACATATGCGGATGTCACTAGAAATGATTTTATACTGCAATAAATTCCTTCAGTAGCACATGACGTTATTGGTGTATGATGTAGTACAAGATATTCCAATTGTCTGATATTTTTTTCATGTTTCGTTAGGATATTACATGTCGTTCATCACTGAAAACCGACTAATTTTATATGTACTTGTCCACACCTGTGGAGTAACGGTCAGCGCGTCTGGCCGCGAAACCAGGTGGCCCGGGTTCGAATCCCGGTCGGGGCAAGTTACCTGGTTGAGGTTTTTTCCGGGGTTTTCCCTCAACCCAATATGAGCAAATGCTGGGTAACTTTCGGTGTTGGACCCCGGACTCATTTCACCCGCATTATCGCCTTCATTTCATTCAGACGCTAAATAACCTAGATGTTGATACAGCGTCGTAAAATAACCCAATAAAATAAATTATATATATATATATATATATATATATATATATATATGTAGACTACTTTTCTAGAAATTCCGTAAAATGTAGATTATTTAATTCATTAATTGGAATGTTGGCACTGAACAGCATGGTAGGCTACACAAATCTATGCTAAACCTCGAGTTAATATCTTCATAATTTTCAGATTTTGATGGTACTGGTTCTTTTTGATTACGTTCAACACACTTTCTGTGCCCTTTGGTATTGCAGTGTCTTTTAGTGCACTGTTTTTGTGTCGCTTTTACGTTTATTTTACACAATTTATATGTAACGTGGTACAGTGTATATTGACAGTGAAAATATTAGTTCAAATATCCTCAACTATGCCCTGCAATATTACACGCTTGAGCGTCTTACCTAGGGCATTTTACCTCTGCAATAAACCTTCAACCAGCAACAAAGATACAGTTATTTTAATAATACGACTAGTAAGAGTAGTGACCGATAAGACTACTCACTATGACTGCGTCCCGGTTTTGACTTTCTAGAGAAAGAGGGCAGAGGATGCGTAACTATTTTGTATACGAACGTACTTATACTTGCGCTGTGATGTCACATATACTTCGAATGAGGCAACTTCATTCCAGTTTATAGGTAGCTGGAACACGAAGCCTACTAATTAGAAACTGTCAGAGTTTTTATGGGAATTTTGTTGGATTGCTAAAATGCGTTTTTTTTTTGGTTGCAAGTGTGAATTTTGGTGAAATTTGAAATCTGACAGTGGAGAAGATGTGAACACTTCAGAAAATAGCACAATGTGTATCCTGGTTTATCGAGACAATGACTAAGCCCTAGTAAATTCATTCGCAGTACCGCCAGGGAATTGAACTTGCCGCTTCGTCTGTCCACAAAGTCCTTTACAAGTATCAGAGGCTGTACGCATATGAAGTTCAGCTAGTGCAAGCTCTTCAGCCAGATATTCGTCCACGTCGCACAGCATTTGCTGTCGACATGCTGGCTAGAATTGACGCCGACGAAGAATACCTTTGGGGACAAATGCAACTTGCACACGTTAAATGTCCTCCACATTTGTGTTTTACCGTCCACTGCCCTTTTGTCGCAGCATACTTCCAGTCTGTATAAATTTTCGGGGCCACTCCCGGATTGTTGGCCGTGATGGCGGTTCTCTTCCATGTTGGGTCCGACGTAATGTTGCATCTGTGTATCTGATCGTGTCTCGATAAACCAGGATATATGTTGTGCCATTTCCTGGAGTGTTCACATCTCCTTCACTGTCAGATTTCAGATTTCACCAATATTCACACTTGCAACCAAAAAAAAAAAAAATCATTTAAACAATCCGACAAAATCCCCATAAAAATTTTGATAGTTTCTGATTAGCCTAACATACAGAAAACCATATCCAGATATCATGTCTCAATAATTGTTTATTTGCATCTGAATATTTGAATATTAAGATTTTCTTCATTCGATGATAAAAATAATTACAATTATACAAATATAAATATAAATACAAAATTACCTAACATTCCTATGATTGGGTTTGGAGAGACATATGTATACTTATGTATATGAATTATATATATTTATACACTGTGATTCACAAAGATTTACCGTCACTTATGCAGCTCATTTCCGAAGACATTCTGAGCAAAAAATGTCATATAAACATTTGTCCTACTCTCAATATTTTCAAAGTTACATTAATTTGAAGTTTTAGTAAAATACTTTTCTTCTTTAGTTTTAAGGGTAAAAGAATACTACAAATAGAGAATGAACTATTTAGAAGTATCATTTCTTTAATTGGCTAGTGTTCTGAAGGTAAAAAGTGCTGTCAGTTGCTTTGTACGGATTTTGTTTTTCAATGTTTAACCAAAAATTACATCATTCTTACACACTTATAAAACATTGTTACAAATCACACGACTTTAGGAACTTGATTCTTTATAGTTAAATTATACATACTAATGTACAGTCTTGAAGAATTTACAAGAGTGGCGTGATTTGTAACAATTGTCGTGATGAATGCGTAGGAAAATACAATTTTGTAGTTAAAAACCGAAAAAAAAAATCTGTACGAAACAACTATTACAAGATTACAAGATTTTTATTGCCAGCAAAAATTACATACAATAACAAAGATTTTACAATACTATTGTAATGCTCGTATATGAATATTCTTCAAAATTCGAAATTGATTACAAATCTCATAGTCAAATAGTCTAATAATAATAATAATAATCCGTGGCGCTACAGACCGTGAAGGGCCTAGACCGACCATCCGGCTGCTGACCTCACGCCCACATGTCGAAGCAGAGTGGACGATCATCCAACCAGAATGAGGTATCGTGTGGTTAGCACGATGATCCCCCAGCCGTTATACCTGGCATTCGCAACCGGATTTCGCTACCTATCGTAGCTCCCCAAGTGCATCACGATGCTGGGTGGGCACCGGTCCCATACACTGGCCGAAATTTCATGAGAAAATTTCTTCCCCCATGAGGACTCGAACCAGCGCGCTTTCCGCAACGCGAGTCCTAGGCAGGATGCCTTAGATCGCAACGCTACGGCGCGGGACAGTCAAATAGTCTACATATTACAAATTATTGTATAAATACAAGATAACTTGCTCACACCCGAAAAGAAGTTGTAAAGATTTCATATGGACACCTTTTACATAAATAATCTAAAATATTGTATTTGTCGAATTATGTAATAAAAACAAACAAGATAATAAAAAGTAACAACTTATGAAACCGCTCTTATAGGTACATTGTCAAACGCGGCTCATATGACAAACACTGAACAAATTTTGAAAACTTGACAGCAAGGTAAACGCGATTATTGTTCAGTTAATACAAATAATTAAGACTCTTAAGCAAATCTACGACTAGTTACATAAATAATCGATAAAAACTGTACATTTATTTAGAAACGTTGGATTTTAGTGATCTAGGCTAGACGATGGAACTATCAACACTGTCTGGAATAAAGGGAAACAAAACGCTGTAAGGGATTATATATGCCTAGTCGTCGTAACTGTGTACGTCTGTGTGGAAATGAGTTTCATTTCGATAAAGGTAACACAATAAATAATAAATTTTAATATGGGTGTAGAAAAAACTAGTGTACGATACGTATGTTAAAAATTATTGCATTTCGTTCGTGGAATTTTTCAATCGGCCAGCGCTCTCTTTTGCAAACAAACCCAGTCACAAAATAAAATACCCTTCTAACATTTGCGTCGTAAATAACTGTTATGTTCCAGTTTATTAAAGAGCTTTACTTAACTGCAATTTATTTATCTTTAGTTAGTTAGTTTTTTAGTTATTCATTTTCAGTACTATTTGTTTTGGCGCATATTGTAATTAGTTGTTGATTTGAATCCTATTTGGACTCATGTCCTGATTTGGCTTTGTATTCCGACGTTTTACCGAAATGTAATGAAAATGCCAGATAATAATATGGTTAATCCTCATATTTATCTTGCAATGTACCATTTCGCTAAATTATTATCATTTTCTACCGACGCTATTGATACAGCACCGTTAAATAATTTGAAAGGAATGAAACTTTTAAGTATCGTGGTATTTGTTGCACAAGGTGCAATCAATATATTTCCGGACTGCTTGTATTTTTTTTTTGCACTGTTAAACTTATATGTGCGTGTCAGTGAAGATCACTGCATTCATGCCTGTTGGCCAGATTGTCTTTAAGAACTGAACTTCTACATGTGATTTTGTGTAAACATGTCAAGGACCTATTGCGATTTTCCCCTGGAATCTCTCCATATACGCCTTACGGCTAGTCTTCTTCTCTGCCTTTCAAGTTATGCGCTTAGTATAGAGTCTAGGCGTTTCCCTGGTTCCAGACGAGCCCTGCATTCTCTTGTTCTCTTATTTCAAATTCTGCGCAGAGCTACCCCAATCTATTTGGCTTCTCGTTTTCAAAATTTATCCGCATATCATCAGCTAAGTACAAGATCTCTTCATAACAATTTACTCATTAGGGGAGAGTCGGGTAGTATCGGACATCGGGTAATATCGGACAGTGAGTTTCTTTCATCTACCACACGATGATGGTACCTAATTGACATGGTTACGTTCCTGTGATGTCGCATAGAGAAACGTAACTATGCCATTCAGGTACTACCATATGGTGGTAGATGGAAAAAAACGCACTGTCCGATACTACCCGATGTCCGATACTACCCGACTCTCCCCTATACCCTACCACAAGATATCTTTATATTCTTCATCTTATACAGTTTCAGTTGCTAGAAATTGGAACTCGCTACCGAGTGATGTAAGGGGTTGTTGGACAATAACTTCATTTAGGTCAAAATTACATAAATTCTTACTTAACAAATTAATTGCTGATTAATATTTATTACATATAATGAAACTAACATCTGTCCAGTCTTATTATCATTAATTTCTCTAAATAGATTTACGAAACCTCTAATGGCAATTAAATTAATATTCTCATTATATATATATATATATATATATATATATATAATTTTTTCTCCCTGTAACATAGTTCTAGTAAGCTTATATTAAATTAATTTTCATCAATTTACTAACTATCTCAAATCTCAAATTAATTATAATTGATTGAATTAAATTAGCTCATAAATTAAGTTACTATTTTACCTTATAGGTTTATCTAAATTTAAATAAATATGTAGTCTACCAGTCGTTAAAACTTAACTGAAGAATATTGCTGGAGAACCTTTTAAGTGTAGTGTAAATATTCGTAATTTAAATATGTATTGTATTGATGAGGGCTGGTTGAGTGGAAGAGAAACTCTGCCAGCGAAAATAAAACATTATTATTATTATTATTATTATTATTATTATTATTATTATTATTATTATTATTAGATAACTTCTCCATTTCCTATCCCCTGTGTTTTGCCTACATTCAGGGAGTCCGGAAACTTATTGATTGCCTTGCATTCCATCGGGAATGGAAAATATCATGGCTAAAACATCTGATTAAAAAAACATGAGTAAAATACAAAGAAATCTGGAAATCGTGGATGGATTCGTTTTGACGGCCCTATTAGCGTGATATAAATTTTGTAATGTTATGAGTGCTTCCTGAATCTGGGTTATTTCACGGGAGTTGAATTGTTTGGGTATCGGATGTGACAGGCAGTGCGACTGGATGCAGTCCAACTCGATCTGGCATGAAATGCGAGTTACAGCATGTATTGCCGCGATGGAATGGCTCCAATATGCGGCCAGGTGCCTCTGCTCTTGAACCTTCTTTAATGCGATTTCATCAGAGTCTGTGCAAGTCACTTACAGCTAACACAGAAATCCTATCAGTTCTTTCCAATACCTGATTCGTTTATATTGGGGAAAGACATATACGTGGGACATAAAACCTACTTCATCTTTCAATACTTATCGGGGAAAGGAACAAATATCCTATCATATTCCTCCCAATATTCGATTCTCCTATAGCAAGAAAACAAACTTTATTCCTGAACGAGCCAGCATTCCTCTTTATTTACAGTGGAAAGGGGATCGGCATTAATAAAACTACACTCTGTCTCTTTCCGATTCGCGCGCTAACTGGGATCTGTAGGGATTCCTTCCATATTTAATACCACACCAACTGAATCGACAAGGGATTTTTGTCCGTGCAATTTTCATGCTTGAAAACATCGCTTTTAGTTATAAGACTCAAATTCCTATTCAGTTTTGTTTAGTTTCGTGTTGTTTAGTAAACTAATAACAGCAGTCATATCATTCTCCCTTTTTCCGCCATCTCCCTTCTTTTTTTACATTTTTCCTTCTCCTCTTTCTATTATTTTTCACTGATCATAACCTTCCTACTACCTCCCCACTTCTGTTCCTAACATGTTTGTTTACTTTCATCTTTCACTCTTCCTACTCCTCTTTTTAATTATTTCTCCATTTCTCGTTCTCTAATCCAAGTCTTCCTCCTATTTCTATTGATCGTCTTGTTCTCTCCCGTCCACATATTCTTTCTTCCCTTCTGCTCTTCCTACGTTCCCTTTTCCCAGTCATTTCCCCACCACTTTTCTTCCACTTTTCCACTCCTCCCTTCACTCATCCTTTCATCTCTCACTCTTCTTTCAGTTTTTAGCTTCTTTCACTGTTGTGCACAGTTCTTCCACTCTTTCTTCTTAATTTTCCACTTTTTATTTCCCTTTCAATCTTCCTACTTCTTGCACCTTTCCCACTTCTTTCACTTTGCATTTTCGTCCACTCTTTATAAGTTACACCTTCTTTCCAGATATACAGTATCATATTTCCTCCCATTCTTCCAATTTCTTTCGCCAACCTTTTTTCACATCTAATATTTCTTCCATTCTTCCTCTCCTTCCATTATTCCTTCTCTGCATTTGACTCTCCCTTATCATTTATTTCTTCCTCCCCCCATTTCACTCTTTCTAGCCCTCATTTCACTCTTTCTACCCCTCATTTCACTTTTCTTTCCTCTCATTTCTCTATTCCTACCTCTCATTTCACTCTTCCTTCCCCTCATTTCTCTATTCCTACCTCTCATATCACTCTTCCTTCCCCTCATTTCTCTCTTCCTACACCTCATTTCACTCTTTCTTCCTCTCATTTCTCTATTCCTACCTCTCATTTCACTCTTCCTTTCTCTCATTTCTCTATTCCTACCTCTCATTTCACTCTTCCTTCCCCTCATTTCTCTATTCCTACCTCTCATATCACTCTTCCTTCCCCTCATTTCTCTCTTCCTACACCTCATTTCACTCTTTCTTCCTCTCATTTCTCTATTCCTACACCTCTTTTCACTCTTTCTTCCTCTCATTTCTCTATTCCTACCTCTCATTTCACTCTTCCTTCCCCTCATTTCTCTCTTCATAGCCTTAATTTCACTATTTCTTCCTCTCATTTCTCTATTCCTACCTCTCATTTCACTCTTCCTACACCTCATTTCACTTTTCCTTCCTCTCATTTCAATCTTCCTTCCCCTCATTTCTCTCTTGATAGCCTTAATTTCACTCTTCCTTCCTCTCATTTCACTCTTCCTTCCCCTCATTTCTCTCTTCATAGCCTTAATTTCACTCTTCCTTCCCCTCATTTCTCTCTTCATAGCCTTAATTTCACTCTTCCTTCCCCTCATTTCTCTCTTCATAGCCTTCATTTCACTCTTCCTCTCATTTCATTCTTTCTCTTCGTTTCACTATTTCTACTTCTCATTTTACTCTTTCTAGTCCTCATTTTACTCTTTCTACCCTTCATTTCACTCTTCCTTCCCCTCATTTTTTCTTCCTATCTCTCATTTCACTCTCCCTTCCCCTCATTTTTCTCTTCCTACTGATTTTACTCTTCCTTTCCCTCATTTTTTCTTCCTACCTCTCATTTCACTCTTCCTTTCACTCATTTCACTCTTTTGCCCCTCATTTAACTCTTCTTTTCTCTCATTTCTCTATTCCTTCCTTCCATGTCACTCTTTCTGTCTCTCATTTCATGCTTGACCACCGACGTAGAATACACGGTAACGAGTTTGTCTATTGATTCGGAGCTGTATGGACTCGAATCCCGCTTGAGCTGTTCACCAGTTTGGGTTTTTTGTAATGTTTTTCTCAGCTATAAGGCGAACGTCATGTGATTAAATGGCTAATATTAATCCTCATCTCGCAAAATATCATATTGCTGTCACAAATTAATTCCATCGACAATAAATAACTAGCAGTTGATACAGTGTCGTTAAATAACAGACTGTTCTTCCACTTCTCTTTGCTCTTCACTCTTTTCTTTCCATTTCTTCGTCTACTCTTCACGTTTTTCTCGCCATTTCGATTTCTCCTTTTCCATTTATTATTGTGTGTTCTCTATACTTCTTTTAGCTTTTTGTACTTGTTCTGATTCTTCTTTCATTTAGCTACTTTCATGTGTATTTCTGCTTCTCTTTTCCCAGTCTTTCTTCTTCTTTTTCTATATCCTAAACTCTTCACTCTTCCTCCTCTTTAACTCTCCAACTTCTATATTTTTATTTCTTCTCCAGTTCTTCCAAATCTTCTTATGTATTTTATTATTTTTACTTTTTCATTATTCTCTCTTGCCTAATTATATATTATTTTCTGCAATGATAATTTTAATTGAACCATTTATCTTTTTCATTCTAATTGCGGACTATAGTAACTATTTAAAAACACAAAAGAAATTAGTTCATGTTCCCCAATGTCACATTTCAACAGTGTTATTGTTACAAATCTCTTATGGGTGCTCGTCCTACACTGAAGAGTGTGTTAATATATTTTGAAACTCGAAGAGTATATAGATATCCCATAAATCTGAACAGAGTTTGAACTGGCGCTCTTTGAGATCTAACAAAATCCAGTTATCCTGCCGACTTGATGTAATGCGGTTTAGGTTGTGAGATAATGTTTGAACAAGCTTTATCCATATTATTCCAAGGCAATAAAACATTGTGAGATATTCCTGCTCTGTGAAATTTTCGTACTAGGACAAAGGCTCCAGTGATAAGGAGTTATGAGGGGCCGTGACTTCCCGGAAGTGTGATAGCGACTTTCAGCTCAGTGCTAGCTCCTTGTTACCGCGAAATGAAATTATCCTCTGGCTCGGGGTTGGTGATGGCCTTCCCGTTCCCACTCAGCATACCAATGTCTTCGGTTTCTTTAAGCCTCCATCTCTTTTTTTCTTTATCCTTTGAGAATAATCCAGGACGTAAATTCCGTCTCCCTTTTTCTTTCAGTCTATTCTGTCCAGTTCTTCCTCCCTTTGTCCTCGATTGCTTCGAGTTGAGCTGTGGTCGATAGCGTTCCGTTTCCCAGAAAGAAACTGTTCCTATCTAACGCCATTGTTCGTTTAGTTTTTGCTGATTCTAATTATGGATACTTCTGATAACGAAGCTCCTCTTCAATTTGCTTTAAACTTCACGTTCAGTGCGGACTGAATATTGCGCAACCTCTAAGCGAAATATGAATAAAAATAATGTTTAGGAATATACATCTTGATTACACAACTTTTAACGCTGTATCACTTCGGAATATATATGATAAGACTTTCTTGTGTTAAATTCTAACGTACCTTGTTTATATATTTCGACTCAGAATTCTGAGGATGACCCATAAACTTATCATACATATTCCGAATGTTTAGGAATTGAAGATAGGCTATGTTTCGATGGTCATAATCACCATGATTATGATGATCATCATTGTCACTTCCTACTATCAAACTTGTTTACCATTACCATCACCCACATCATCATCCGTTTTATCATCACTGCCACAATCGGAATTAAACGATCGTTACTACTATCACATCACCATGAACGTTGGCCACTTCCTTTCACTCTTTGAGTCGCTTGAGAAACTTCTTGCCCCAGCAACTAAAACTTACCCTAGTACAAACCCTAGTAATGCCGCACTTCGATTATTGTGACGTTTTGTTAAGTGATCTAAGTTCTGAACTGTCAGTCAAGTTACAGCGAGCTCAGAATATGTGCGTCAGATACGTGTGCAACATCCGACGATATGATCACATATCACCGTCCTTCGCAAGTCTCTCGTGGCTCCGACTTAAAGAACGCAGAACTTTACACTCTTTGTCTTTACTCTTTCGAATTCTGCGCACCTCAACACCAAATTACCTTTCGTCTCGTTTCTCTTATCTATACTCTAACCACGACGTAAATACCAGATCACTTATCTGTAGCACGCTAAATATACCTCTTCATAGAACATCTTGTTATTCCTCATCTTTTACAATATCCACCTCGCGTCAATGGAATTCCTTGTCACAAAGTATTAGGGGCTGCAAGACAACAAACACCTTTAAGAACAGCTTAAAAGATAACCTTATTAGCATTTCACTCCAATCATACTGATTTAAAATATTACTGACTACAATGTTGCTTTTTTCTTTAGACATCATCCTGATTGTGCTGCATTTTCAAAATTGTCTCATAATAATCTCTTTCTATTATCTAATATCATTTGAAATATATTAACATTCTATGTATTTTAGTTTAATTCTGCTACACAGTTTATTTCAGTGTTTAATTAATAGTTCATAGTATTTTGTTGTTTAATTCGTAAATAACTCTTGTATACATGTAACTCTCATCTAAATCAAATTGTTGAATTCTTTGTAAGTTCATGCATATGTATATACACTTTTTGCTGGTTGAGTGGAAGAGAAGGCCTTACGGCCTTAACTCTGCCAGCTAAAATAAATCATTATTATTATTATTATTATTATTATTATTATTATTATTATTATTATTATTATTATTATAACAAACCAGAGACATCGTCTTCACCTTCATTTTCATAATCATGATTTTCATTTTACAACCATTGTCACAGTCATCAGTGCCATAGCTCAGACGAGTAGAGCCAACTAGTACTTAGTTGATAAGCTTACACTATTGGTCATATCAAAACCAATAACTAATTTTACTCTTATTGACCTGGAGCCTATTCCACAAAGGTCTGATGGTGTACATTACAAGTTACTTATGTAAGTTGTTGTAAAGTATGGAGTTGCATCTTGCTGTTCCATGACAGAATTAAAGTGCCTTGTATATTACCAGTGAATCGTTATAAGTGACGTCATATCAATAAACATACTACGTCATAACATGAAACAGCTGTTTATCTTCCTATTTCATTCGTCGAATTACGTTATGTTTGTCTCCATAATCGTAATGTCGTATTTTAAGGTAGGTTATACAGCAAAGGTTCGTAGTACTGTAATATTTCTATGAATTTCGTAATAGTGCAATTATATTTATTTTACTTTACTTCTTTGACAATGAAACATCACTTCATCATCATCATCATCATCATCATCATCATCATCATCATCATTATAATCATCACGTTTTTCGGCGATCTCCGTATATGCTTCGCCATAGTTTCTCATATTAGTCAATAGATACCGCTAATAACGATCTTCTCCCGCCAAACGTAATTGTTACGAATTTTCAAACACTGCAGGGTTATTAAAATGGTGTCAAAGCAGGCGAAACTCTCTCTTTTCAAGGAAATAGAAGCAAAAAATATATATTTTAGACAATATGTTTATTAAAATATATCCTGACATGAAGAATATATATTGTTTAAATAGTACTAGTATATGTATGTATTAGTATTCCATTTGTAGAGAATGCTTAAGAATTAGCTGGTAAGTTACAAGTGTGGAACACTTCATAAAACGTCACTGGTAATTTTTAAGTGTGGAGTAGTAAAGTACAACTGTAGAATACTCTTCTGTGAACAGAAACTCAATTATTTGTACTACTTACTGGAGAATTTACTTGCAGTGTACAAGAACATACCTTTATGGAATAAACATACGTGTGATTTAATGTAATACTCGTACGTTTCATTATTCATTCATTCATTTATTATATTCCATAGATCTTACGTGAGCAATGAAGCTTTAAGATGTGGAACAAGTCAAAATTTTACAATATTACAATTACAATTTTTACAAATTTATACAATATTTACAGTTTTACAATTTAGTAATTTTCTACAATGATGAGGTGAGATCCGAGGATTCGCCAAAAGATTACCCGGCATTTACCTTTGTATTACATATAATATGTTACCGTTAAAACCCGAAATATGTCAAAAACCAGTTACAACTAGCCTAGTAAAAACTATTTTTAAAAATGTAGATAGAAAGCGAGTTTTCGTAAGATTTAGAATCATTGACAAGTTCGGTTTGGTTTGTTTAGGCTTTTGGTCTGTTTAGGCTTTTGGTTTGTTTAGGCTTTTGGTTTGTTTAGGCTTTTACCAAACAAAAACCTAAACAACCAAATCTACTTTAACGGTAACATACACATATAGAGTACGTTATTGACATATGAACCTGCGAACATAAATATACATACATACATACATACATACATACATACATACATACACACAAACACATACATACATACATACATACATACATACATACATACATACATACATACATACATACATACATACATACATACATACATACATACATACATACATACATACATACATACATACATACATACATGGAAATCAGCAGCCATTCATATCGACAGCAGAATCATACTCGATTCGTTACGAAATTTCAATAACCATCACCACTTGATAGAACAAATTAGAAAACAGATAAGAAAGCTGGAAACATTAAACTGGACTATTCACTTCGCATGGGTCAAGGCACACGTTGGACTTGCGGGGAACGAGCTGGTCGACCACTTGGCAAAGCAGGCAGCAAGCAACAACGAGTTACCAGAGAGCTTCGACAGGATACCAGTCAGCGACATCATGCGGAACTTCAAGAAGAAAGTGTGGTTAAGTGGGAAAGTGAGTGGCAAAACACGATAAATGGTGCAGTGACAAAATCGTTTTTCCCCAGTGCAAAAGAGAGGTTACGCGTTAATATTCCACTTAATGGAAAGGTCACAACTTTTCTAACTGGACATGGAAAAACCGGTGCTTACTTATACAGATTCAAGCTGAGGGACAACCCGTCGTGTGCGTGTGGAGCAGAGGAACAGACCGTCGACCACCTCCTTTTCGAGTGCCCGAAATTGGACAAAGAAAGACTAGCGTTCCAGCGGGAAATGTTAAGGAAAACTGACAAGTGGACTTTCACAAAGCTTCAAATAATGCAAGAACATGTGCATACATTCATAAATTATGTCAATGTTATAAATTTAGATGAGTAAACTTAGGATAATTTAATCTAGGATAGATAAGAGTAGGCAATAGATATAATGAAAGACTCAAATTTTCACAACAGAATAACAGACCTACATACGCCTAGAGAGTGACAGAAACGAGACATAATGTGTTATATTGTAAACATACAGGTAGCAAGGCATGTAGTATTACCTTTATTGTAATGGGACATGCCGTTCAACTAATATTAAAAAAAATACATACATGCATACATGCATACATACATACATACATACATACATACATACATACATACATACATACATACATACATACATACATACATACATAGGCTACATACCATGTCCAATGATTGCTGTAGACGTAGCGTATATGCGGAGGAGATGTCTGATTCAATTCTGCAGGTAGTGGAGAATCCTTATTTGTTACGGCGCACCTGTAGCACCTTCTTGCCGGAGTTCTTGTCTGTCAATCAGGTTTCCACAGTGACGCATGTCGTCACCCGAAGATTGATGGCACCGGACTCGTTGAATGTGTTGTGATAGAGCACGTTGCAGGGCGCCACACTTAGCACACGGGAACTCGCTGCTGGAGATAATATCCAATTATTTGCAAGCCCGGCATCTTTTCAGCGAACTAATTTCTCTCTGTATGTACTCAACACCCTCCCCATTAGCATATAGTTTGAAGTTTGCTTGTAATGCAATTCTAATTTTCTTTGTGAAAGTACTTTTAAGAATATAGACCTACTTTAAGCTTGAGACTATTACCACAGTCTAGTATATACAGTCACGAAGCTCAATACGTAGTAAATATGCATCCATAGATAGTTGCTAACCACTAGGATCGCTAATATCGCCTCATTACAGACAATGCGAAATAGTACCGGCAAAATCTAGTGTTTCTATCACACAACTAAGCCTTCGTGACTGTATATACAAGACTGTGCTATTACCAAGGATACTGATTTGTTTGGTGAAAACCAAATCCCGTACTCAACACAACATGACGATGAATCACGAATGAATACAGTGTAGCAAAATTGTATGATGACTATTTATTGTATGTATGTATTTATTCACACTGCAGTGGGTATATACCCGGTGGCAGTGGTAACTAATTACACTCAATAATGACAATAATAAACTTATTAATTAAAATACAATTAATAATAATACTAATAATTAATACTAACAATAATTTACAATAATAATACTTACTTACTTACTTACAAATGGCTTTTAAGGAACCCGTAGGTTCATTGCCGTCCTCACATACGCCCGCCATCGGTCCCTATCCTGTGCAAGATTAATCCAGTCCCTATCATCATATCCCACCTCC
Source organism: Periplaneta americana (assembly GCF_040183065.1). Lineage (NCBI taxonomy): Eukaryota > Metazoa > Arthropoda > Insecta > Blattodea > Blattidae > Periplaneta > Periplaneta americana. The sequence goes on along the minus strand of NC_091117.1, from coordinate 38,081,438 downwards.
CTCAAATCCATTTTAATATTATCCTTCCATCTACGTCTCGGCCTACCCAAAGGTATTTTTCCCTCCGGTCTCCGAAATAACACTCTATATGCATTCCTGGATTCGCCCCTACGTGCTACATGCCCTCCCCATCGCAGATTTATAATAATAATAATAATAATAATAATAATAATAATAATAATAATAATAATAATAATAATAATAATAATAAAGCCATCACTTCAAACCTACTTTCGTAACAACGCAGTTTCTTTCTGGACATGGGAAATTTGGAACTTACTTCGACAGATTCAACATTCCAGCAAACATCGACTCTACATGCTCCTGCCGCGAAGACCTTCACAGTGTAAAACAGCTTCTATTTGACTGTCCTGTTATTGAAGCAAAGAGATTTCAAATAAAGACACATCTTCTGGACTGCAACATCGAATACAGGACTCCACTATGTGAAGTGATCAAAAAACCTTGTTGCTACAGACAATTTATAGACTTGCTAAACTTCATCTTTAAAAGACTTTAGATACTTATTTCACCATTATCTGTGTAAAAATAAGTAGTATAGATAAGTAGTTTACCCATAACAAAAACTAAAACCCTAGCATACCGCTTGGTGAATTAGGGTTCTTTTCCACTGATATTTAATAATAATAATAATAATAATAATAATAATAATAATAATAATAATAATAATAGGGAATATCCTAAATTAAATGAAGCACGATCACTTAAAATAACATTTAAATTAAATCTAATTTGTATCTTAAACCTAAGTTCGAACTAAAACCCACGAACTTAGAAACATCGCGTAAGAAAATAATATGAAATCGATATGTATGTAACCAATTGGATCCAAGGTTATTTTGTGCAATTTTTATAAACATGTTCAATACTTCGGTGAACTAAGCTTTGATTGTCCTTGAACTCATAGACATAGACACAAGCTTTATTCTACTCACAGTTGACTGGGAAATAGGTGACCAATTTGGATTGGTTTTGTTAACAAGTGTCTCAAAATCTGGGTACGCAGCGAATCTTGATGTAATAAGCCGGTGTGGGTTTGGGAATGCGCCTAGCTTGAGGGTTAGTGCATTAGATCGTAAAAGATCGCAGTGCTGTGTCATAATGTCCCCCTCCAGAAGATTCCATTCCATTCCATTCATACCTCTTGTTATGTACGTCTTCCGTCATAAAATTCTCTCATCATCAAAATTTCTCATATTTCCTGTTAAGAACATCTCATTTTAAGTTGATTTCAACAATAAAACTGCTTTCATAACACGATTAACACAATGTAGGCTTCCAATCATTAAACTGTTATCATGTTAATTATACAGTAGCGCTTCTGGACAAAACAAATGACATATTGCATAGCTAAACAAAAATTTGCTATTTCGGGTGATATTATGTATTTATTTACACTGCAAGTGGACAAACACCCGGTGGCAGTGGTAACTTAATTACACACAATAAAAATAATACACAATACAATTAACCCTTTGAAGCACAAATTAATTTTTTATATTTTTCATATCATGGATCATACCAAAGCTTCAATCAATTTTTTTCAACATTTTAACTCTACACACAATTTCAAAACACAGATGACACCTCTATGTATACTCGAGGTGTTCCTTGGTGGAATATACTGTATGTGCCATAAAATTTAGAAAGAAAGAAAACTGTGGTTATTCTGAATAACCATTATGCCGCAAAGGGTTAAAATACACAATACAAATAATACACAATAATTACATCAATAATAATACATAAAATAACCTAATTAATAATTTAAGCTAATTTTGTATTACAGCTCACATGCCCTACATAAGTTTCACATTGATACTGATAACCAGGGAACGGATTTATATGGACTAAAAATATATGAAATATGTAAATATATATGTAGTTATTTTTACCAAAATATGGAATTAAATATGGATTTTTACCAAAATATGGAATTAAATATGGACTTAAAATTATAAAAAAAGACTATGTACGTTAAATATTGGTACATTTTAATCAAACTAAACAAAAAATATAATGGACGTACCTTATCTTCCAATGTAGTTTCAACAAAACACAATTTTTATTGTCTGTTACCATAACAATAGGTTACAAACATTTCTTTCAAGTGCTGAAAAGTGAATCTTCTTCTATTGTCTCTGAGGATAGATTTATACTGACTAAAAGAGCGTTCGACGTCACAAGAAGTAACTGGTACATAATTCAATTTCACAATGTCTGCTGGGGATAAGTCCAAGTTAATCTTCACTGTTGATTCACCACTCATCACAGCAACAACCTTTTGTAGTTCTTCATATCCAGGGTTTTTTGAAAGTACAGTGTCCACCTTAGTTCTTACTGCATCTGCAACTTTACCTCTACCACGATTCAGTTGTTCCACAGTACTATTTATAATTTCAAAACTTTCAGATAGTGAAAGGTGCCTATTTTGGAGACTTTTGAGCGTTTTTATGATGCATGAAAATGTATGCTGAATGTGAGCTAAGTCATTCTTCACACTTATGTCACAGGTAACTGTTTTCGCAGTATCAATTGAGACTGCATCTTCAGAGTCCAATGCAAGGAGAACATTGTTAATAGAGTCTATATGTTCGGCATAATATTCAACTGCTTCTAGCCATGTACCCCATCTAGTTAAAATTGGCTTTGGTGGCAATGGAATTTCAGGGTACATTTCTTTCAACACGTTAACTCTACTGGGAGCTTTGAGAAATACTTTTTTCACTGATGAAATCAACAAATCTACTTTAGGGAAATTGTCTCTGACCACTTCTGCCACACGATGAAATGCATGCGCCACACAAGTAAAATGAGTCAATTTAGGATATACAACAGATAATGCTTGTCCAGCTTTGACCATATAAGGGGCAGCATCGCTAATAAAGAATAACACATTATCGTACATAATACCCTTTGGCCACAGGATACCCATAGCTTCGTTGAACAGTTTAACTATAGTTTTGTTATTGCACTTTTCTAGAACATCACAATGTAAAAGAATTCGTTCAGAATATTGTTCACTTAACAAACCGATAACTACATTACCAACAAGTCTACCTTCTTTGTCGGGAGTCTCATCAATGGAAACCCAAATTGAACTATCTTTAATTTCATCTCTTATCTTCTGTATTGTCTCATCGTAGATGGATGGAGCATACGTCTTCCTAAGTGTTGACTCATCCGGGATTGTATGTTGAGTATATTTTTCAAGGAATTCCCTGAAGACCTTATTCTTTAGTTTGTAGAGAGGAATATCAGCAGAGATGAGAGAACGGCACAGGTCGATGTTAAACTCAGATCTTACATTCGATGTTGTTGGTTGTGTTAAAAACAATTGTCTCTGCTTGGAATTTAGTTGTTTGTTGGCCTGATGTTTACTAGTTGTAATGTGTTGTTGCACCAGGAACTTTTGTGTAGATGATACTGCACACTGACACAAATTACAAAATAATATTTTATTGTCAGTTGATAAACCATCTTCTTTAAATTCTGAAATGTAACTTGTTAGTTTTGATTTTAAATTGACTGAATGACGTACTTTTGGCATATTTACCGTCTTTATAGTATGATTTACAAAACTGAACCTATGTGTACTCTGACTGGCATTTAACTGTTGAGCTGCACAACTGAAGTCTGTTAAAAATTTTAAATTAAATTAATACAGTTTTGTAACTTACTTTCCCATTGTTGATAGGACTGCTAATTTTCAAATAACTCTGATGTTAAAGGGATTACTGAACATGTGTTTAAATCTCTATTGTTGAAATGTATTTTTAAAAGTTAATGGAATTTTGTTTTGTTTTATTGTTAAACCTAATATAATATGGACTGTTTTATATGAAATATGGAAAATATATGGAAATTAACGAAAATATGTACTAAACTCTAAAATATGGAAAAATATGGAAAATAAAAGTAGGATTTTTCAACCCTACACATTGTGAAACATAAAGATAATGCAAAATATAAATTATATTAGCTTTATAAGTAAATATGTATTTACATATAAATCCTTTCCCTGCTGATAACCTTTCACTTCACTCTCATCTCACTCACTGCACTGGCACTAAGACACATTTCACTGACACTTTAGAACATATTTCACTGACACTATATACCACATTTCACTGACACTATAGAACCCAGAACACACTGTAAATTATCACTGATCGAAACTATTCACTGCCATTGTAAACCAAAACTTCACTGAATAATTTCAAGGGAAAAATTGTTCCGGGGCCGGGTATCAATCCCGGGACCTCTGGTTGAACGTACCAGCGCTCTACCACTGAGCTACCCGGGAACTCCACCCGACAACGTCTCAACTTTTCCCTTTATATCCACACAACTCGCGTGGGCTGACGAAATGCCAGAGACCCACAACGAGTGCCCACAATCTCTGTGTGACTTGGAATTGTGGTTTTCCGTTAACGTACACAGTAACGTATATATTATGCAAATCTAGTCTTTCAGGTGAAGCTCCCTGTAAAGCAGATTTGAATAATTTCCCTTGAAATTATTCAAATCTGCTTTACAGGGAGCTTCACCTGAAAGACTAGATTTGCACAAAACTTCACTGACTCACCACTATTCACTGATACAACAGTTCAAACAAGAAGACAATTACACCCTTATCCATATTTATAAACAGAACTATACTAAACTGAACATTTATAGTCTAAGACCCTCTTATAAGCTGTTTTAAAATAAGTTACAAGTCAAACTAAGGGAATATCTCGTCAGGCTAAGTAAATACGTGTCATCTTAAGTAATTTAACGTCTCTTTTTTAATTTACGCTTTATACATAACTTTTTAATTTATTTTTAAATCTCCTTAAGGAAGGACAGGCCTCAAAGACCGCTGCATGTAGGTCATTCCAATCACTTACAGTTCGATTTAAAAATGAGAATTTACCTACATCGGTTTTCTGTTTCCTACATTTGATTTTAAATTCATGATCGTTCCTAGTGAGATAACTATGGAGTTTCATTATCAATTTAGGATCCGGGACACTTTACTGTGAATGTAAACAATGACGTCATTGTCCTGCGTTATATTCTACTGTTAATAGTACAATCTAGTGACGGTGGAAAATGAAGTAGGATAGATACCGCACAAGTTTTCATGTCCCTCGGCGACATTGAAGTCATTAGCATTACAGTGAACAACCATGTAGTACATATTGCAACTAGTTAAAACTGTTCACTATGAATTGAAAATGCACTGTGATGTCCTGACTTCGTTTTGTAGGAGGAGGAAAGGCTGAAGAATACTGTACCTCTGATCATGAACCGGATTGTATACTAACGCACAGGTAACGAAAACTCACTGCGCCACCTCACTCCATCTGTACTCCGTTGCACTGTTAACTTCACTACATTCTTAAGTTGTCTCAAATCCTAAGCCTGGTCACTATAATATTTATTTATTTATTTACTTCTTTCTTCATTTATTTATTCATTCATTTATTTACTAATTTACTTATTTAACTATGCGTTTACTTATTTATTTAGTTATTCATTTACTTATATATTTACTCATTTTTATTTATTTATTTAGTTATTGATTTATTCATTCATTTATTTAATTATTCATTTACTTATTTATTTACTCATTTATTTATTTTTTATTTAGTTATTTACTCGTTTATTTATTCATGTACTTATGTATTTATTTATTTTATTTATTTACTTATTTATTCATTTATTTATTTACTTATTTATTTACTTGTTTCTTCATTTATTTATCCATATATTTATTTATTTACTAGTTTATTTATTTAGTCACGCGTTTACTTATTTGTTTAGTTATTCATTTACTATGTATTTACTCATTTTTATTTATTTATTTATTTAGCTATTGATTTATTTATTCATTCATTCATTCATTCATTCATTCATTCATTCAATTATTCATTTACTTATTTATTTACTCATTTATTTTATTTATTTATGTACTTATTTATTCATTAATTTATTTATTTACTAATTTATTTATTTAGTTATGCGTTTATTTATTTATTTTTATTTATTTATTTATTTTTATTTATTTATTTATTTATTTATTTATTTATTTATTTATTTATTTATTTATTTATTTATTTATTTATTTCAAGGCAAAGCGCTAATTAAATAGTTTGTACAAAATTTTAGTTCCTTGGGCCATTCAAAGGAGGAAAACATAAAAAAGAGTTAAGTACATATATCAGTACAAGGTAAGGTAATAATAATAAAAAAGGAGATAAATACGGATTATTAAATACAAGATGTGAAATGTAAAAGTGGATATTAAAGAGCAATTAGTATATAGCAATGTTGTCGATGATGTCATAAACTCACAAAATAGTTTGTTTTCATATTAAATATTCCTCTCGAAGTACAGGGTTGGACGAGTCAGCTTTTTGTCTCAAATCCTCTCATTTAATTTTAATTGTAATTACATGTTACTTTTGAAATTTCTGCATATCTTGCATGGTCCACTAATTGTTTAATTTCACCACGAGAACAATAAAACATATGAAGAATAATATAGGGTATGAGTAAATTTTTTTGTCGTGGAGTAAGAAAAATATCAAAGAACAGAATCTATGTTGTGTTGGAGCCGAAACCTTAGCTTTCATGCAGAAGTATTAAGCAGCTTCTATTAATGCGAGTTAATACGAAAGCTGTGTTTGAATAAAGAGCAGATGAATTACTATGAATCTCTGCGTGGGTGGTTCCGGTTGTAATCTACATGAGTTGTGAGTTGAACTGCAGCAGACATGTATGTGTAATGACCCATAATTAACAGCGGTTCACGAGTGGAAGAAGTCAGTGGACATGACACAGTGCGTGTGTCCACACTCCACGAGGACTCGTAGTTTTACGCGACAAGTGCTTTTAAAATATCAGGTTCTGCATGGTGCGCAATTCCTGCAGGTGCCTACTCTTATTAACCTACAGCTTGTGCTCTGCTTGTTTATGCTTTAAGCACCGGCCATTTGGGTTGTAATTTTTAATTCTAAATTTCAGAGAGTGAAGATATTTAGCATAATTTCCATAAATTCTATAGGCTTACATATTATACCACTCTAGCCAGACGAGTTCCACGCTAGTGCCTGGAGTAGCCCGAAGTGTTAACCATAAATTTAGTCGACCAGAATTGACCCCACACTAACCTGGGAAGAACACATTAGCTACGTATATTGCTGTCAAAATATCAGAGGCGATTTATTTACTGACGGTCTTACTAATAAACCGTGTATAGTTTTTATACGAGACTTATGCAGAGTTGAAACAGAAAACGTTACTAATAAACCATGCATAAGCGATGGATGTATAAATAGTCTGTAACTATACAATGGGAATTGCTTTGCAGTAGTTATATACACGAAACCCCTTGTTTAAGCGTTGTATATAGAGAAAAAATGGCCGCCCCTCTAACAGCTGTTCGTATCGACTGTCATTTTATGATGATGGTTGCCTTGTAACCGGAGAAGAACAAACCAAAGACCACAGTATAATCGGAATAATATTGCTGTAGCTTGTACTCTTTGACAAAATACAGTGTTGTAATCGATCAGACTCAGCTGTACTATCGATACTTAACACGGTACACTAGAGAGGTCTACCGGATGCAATAGAGAACCTCAGATATTCTATTACCTTTCGTAACGAAGTAATGACGAAACTATGACGTAGCTGTGTAACAGTTATACTAGTTATACTGTTATACACGATGTATGTAGTGATTATTAGTAAGGAATTTACACAGACTTATAAACGAGCTACTCATTGTATAAGTATAAGACAGTTAAACGTCTGTATATAGAGTTTTTATTATTAAGACCGTGAGAAATTTAAAACGATATTATGTTCCACATTAATGTGTTAGGACAGCTTTTAATTAAAAAAATCTTTTGCGGACCTCTGCAGAAAGAACTAAGGAAAAGACTAGTGAAGAGCTTTGTGTGGAGTGTAGCATTGTATGGGGAGAAACATGGACATAACGACTAAGTGAAGAGAAACGACTATGGTCCGTCCCAAGAATCTATGGAGTAGAAAGATGAAACAAGACCTCTGCGCAAGTGATATGTGGGAGGACTAGGGTCAATGACTGCTCTGGGGAGAGACATTGCTTGAGCAAAGCGAGCAATCTCTTGTAGGGAGGGGATAATTTCTATCTGAACTCTACTCTACCTTCTACCACGAGTATCTTACCCCTTAGCGAAATCGAGCTGATGCTGCCCGCAATGCACTTCGACACATATACTCCGCCCACAAATGCGCGAAGTTACTCTACAGATTCCTGGAACAGACCATAGAATCATTTGAATGTGGATATGGAGAAGGATGGAGTATGTGAAATGGACAGAGAGAATAAGAAAAGCTGTGTTGGAAAGAGTGGGAGGAAAAAGAATGATGCTGAAATTGATCAGGAAGAGGAAAAGGAATTGGTTGGGTCACTGGCTGAGGAGAAACTGTCTGATGAAGGATACACTGGAAGGAATGGTGAACAGAAGATGAGTTCTGGGCAGCAGAAGATATGAGATGATAGTCGAGATTAAGTATATGGATCATATGCTGAGACAAAGAGGAAGGCAGAAAATAGGAAAGACTGGAGAACGCTGAGTTTGTAGTGGAAGATCTGTCCTTGGACAGAACACAATGAATAATAATAATAATAATAATAATAATAATAATAATAATAATAATAATAATTTATTGCCAGAACAAAGATACATATTGATTTTATTTGTATATATATATATATATATATATATATATATATATATATATATATATAAAAGAAATATCTAGCACCCCCAGAAAGAGTAAGTTACATACTCGTGCTCAGGGGGCATTTCTAAGACAATCAGGATCGCATGTCTCTTTTACTGTAAGTCGAAGAAGGCTTGAATCTCTCGAAATGAGATTTTTATTTCCTCCAGCAAGATATGCCAATTAAAGAACAGAGAATTCCGTTAACAAGACGTGTGGGAAGGAACACTCAATACGCCCCAATGTGCCGCAAATTTATGAACCGGTTCGACAAGTGACATTAGTCTGCTTCAGACGTTCAATTGTTCTGAAAAGATGGAAGTCGTGAACACGTACGTAGGAGCAGACAAACGTTCTGCCGGTCTACTCTCGTTATCAAGAGCAGTTCGTGACCACAGTGTTTCATCATCTCGTCGTAATGAAATCAGGGCGGCGTGAAGACGCTCTACTCACTGAGCCTTCAAATTCATAACCTCCAGAACAGAGGGGAAGTCGAAATGAGCTAGAGAACTAGATAGAACAAACAGATAAAAAAAGTTCTTTGAAATCACGTCGCTTTAGATTATCTACAGGGTGTTCGGATAAAGGTTCCAATGTTTAGAGAGGAAGTAGTATGCATAAAAACAAGAAATGAAAATCCTATCTCTTGAGAAATGAGCAAATGTTTACCATCACTGTACGGGCAGCTTATCTTCCACTGTGAGCTCTTTGGCAAGAGGAAACAATGAAACCGTTTGTCACTTCGTATTACACAGCATACCTTTGTGTTTGTATCAAGAGAACGCTTAATTAGAGGACAGTAGGTTAGAGTTCGTAGTATTACTGTACCAATCAGGTAAGTTAGTTTCGTTTGTGTTGATTAGGAGCATGTTTTGTTTCTTGCCTAAGATCTCACAGTACGTAAAGTATAAGCTGCTCTTACAGTTATCCCACTAGAGACCGCTGTCCTCCCGTTCTGTAGTCGAATGATCTGCCGCTGACAAGGGAACCGTCCCAGGTCGTGTAGCTTGAAGTTAATGAAAATGCATATTTAAGCTAATTTTCGTTCCTTAAGAAACGTAGTGATAGTATTTATTTAGTATTTATTTATTTAACATGGTAGAGATAAGGCCGTCAGTCCATCTCTGCCCCTCTACCAGGAGATTCCAACTATAATATGAAGAATAAAATTACAATTAGTATTAAATTTACAATTACAATTACAAATAAAATTACAATTAGTATTAAATTTACAATTACAATTACAATAAAAATCAAAGTACGAAAAGATTACATGACTAATTAAAGCTAGATAATTTATCACAGAAAAACAAAGAATATTTTATATTTACTGAATTACAAATTAAACCTACAATAACAAAATTGTATAGTGATGAAATTACTGGATATTGAAATATTTTGTGATAGGTTAAGGAAACTATTTACAAGAAATCAATTACTGACCAAGTGCCTAGTAAGTTTGCGTTTGAATTCAATTTTATTTCGACAGTCCCTGATGCTAGCAGGTAGCGAATTCCAGAGTTTTGGCAGGGCTATTGTGAAAGAGGATGAGTATGAGGAGGTGCGATGGGATGGTATTGTTAGTATTGTTTTATGAAGATAACGTGTGTTCAGATTGTGGTGGGAAGAAAGGTAAGTGAAGCGAGACGAAGGTACGAAGGAATAGAAGAGTTCAAGATTTCGAAGAGAAAGAGAAGTGAATGTAAATTTCTTTTCTTATCTAGTTTAAGCCAACCTATTGCTTCCAGGGATGGGGTAATATGATCATATTTACGAACATTGCTTACAAAACGTACACACAAATTATGAGCACGTTGAAGTTTCGTTTTGTTGTCGCTGGAGAGGTCAGTCAGTAAAATGTCAGCATAGTCAAAATAGGGAAATACAAGTATCTGCACAAGGGACTTTTTTAAGCAAGAGGGGAGATGAACATTTATCCTTTTTAGCACATGGATAATAGAATATACTTTTCTGCAGGTTTCTGTGATTTGCAAGTCCCAGTTGAGATTATTATCCATGTGAATGCCAACATTTTTACTGAAGAACTGGGGATATGCACTGTACTTACTTTAACGGGGGAAATGTCAAAGTGTTTTGCAGCGTCGGTTTGCCGTTTGTGTCCCAATATAATTGCTTGTGTCTTTCCAGGATTGATTTTAAGATTGAGCTTATTTGTCCATGTCACAATCGAGTCAATGTCTTCGTTCAATTTATCTATAGCGTCGTTTACTCGGTCTAAGCGGGAAGAGATGTAGCATTGAAGGTCGTCAGCATACAAGTGATAGTCGTTCGTTTCGGTGATAAATGTATTGACTTGAAAACCAATGCTACTTATGCCGCTTCTTGCGCGCACAAGGATCCTCATAGTTCCGCGGCACCGTATCACAACTCTCGCATTACTATACTACCGCTTTCTTTTATGGACACGTGCATAAACAGTTAAAAATAGTTTACGAAACCACGGTTAAAAAGTAACCATGATTAAGATGTAATTTCCGTGCACCACTCATAATCATCGGTTACTTAACCATGGTTAACTGTTACCTCATTTAACCAGGGTAAAGTCTGTGATGGTACACTGTATCTATAAAATGAAAGGAAAGAATCCATACTACTGCAAGGCGTCTAGAAACGATTGCACTTACTCTGTTCTACATCGAAACGAACGTATTACTCGACCAAGGCCAGTGGAGTCCTGCAACCCGGAGCCGTGGCGCTACTGCTCCTGCGTTCGTAATACCCCATAGCGATAATTCAGATTACGCCCGCGGCTCCACTCTCCTCGGTCGAGTAATACTCTATATTTTCGTGTTGCATTTGTTTGCGTTTGGGCGTTGCTATGTTTACGGATTGCATTTCTTTGTTTTTCAGTATGCCTACTGTTAGGCGAGAATCGCACAAAATGGAAAATTTAAAAAACCGAAAATGATTATATCCCAATGTGAGTCTGAAGTATTGATAGATTTCATTACTAGGTTTAAATATGGAGAATCCTTAATATGAATAATTTCAAGGGAAAAATTGTTCCGGGGCCGGGTATCGATCCCGGGACCTCTGGTTGAACGTACCAGCGCTCTTTCCAACTGAGCTACCCGGGAACTCCACCCGACACCGTCTCAACTTTTCCCTTTATATCCACACAACTCGCGTGGGCTGACGAAACGCCAGAGACCCACATCGAGTGCACACAATCTCTGTGTGACTTGGAATTGTGGTTTTCAGTTAACGTACACAGTGACGTATATATTGTTTGAATAATTTCAACCAGAGGTCCCGGGATCGATACCCGGCCCCGGAACAATTTTTCCCTTGAAATTATTCAAATCTGCTTTACAGGGAGCCTTACCTGAAAGACTAGATTTGCGAATCCTTAATATGTTAGGTTATATTAAAAAAATATATGGAATATTCATAAAGGAAACGGATGAAGAAGTTTAATAGGAATGTGTGTACAATCCAGGGACCCAATTATACCATGGAAGTATGCAATGTCTATGATCTATTCATAACCTATCTTCGTTCAGCCTATACTTAGGAAAAGAGATACTCTAGTTATCTCCATTAAAATACTGAAAATATCAGTTGCATAGAATCGTAAAGTAAACAACCGATTCATGGGATAAATAGGACTGTTTGTGCGTTATTCCAAGTGATGAATTTCTTGCAGTAGAAATGACACCATAGATTTTGATAAACGAAATCTGTTCTGAAATTTTCTGTCACCTAATTCATCGTAAGATTTATCTTTCTACTAATAAACATTCACGCTCACCATCGTCTATATCCAAGTAGTACAACACTAATTGTCTTCAAAATAATCAGCTTTAGATCTTGTCGCCATTTTGTTTTACTGGGTCCGCTAATCACTGGTTATCTCCTTTAACCGCTCGAATGTGACCGCTTAGACATTACCGTTGTTAACTTCCTGTTTAAGTCCTAACCGAGGTCGATGCACCATGAAAATGCTTAACTATAGGTTATGTGGCAATATTAACTGATGGTTACACTAGCCGACATTAATGTACGTGGTCATTAATGTAATAAAGTTTCACTATTATAGGCCTGATAACATGAAATACATCAGTGGAGAAGTCAGGGGAATTCCCTCGACAAACACGGATAAATGGTTGTTTAAAAGAATAATGTACGAAAAATGTTAAAAATAATTTAATTTTGTTTGTAGGGTTGCTTCACTCGGCCAGTGCAAACAACATTACTAAGAAAATAAATGTCATTTTTAAGACTTGTGTCGTAAATAACTATTTCGGTATCGGAGACTTTGATTTCCGCGAAAATTTCACAATATTCTCTTTCTTTATTTTTTGTGTGAGAATGTTTAAGGATCTCATCCTTCAACTCCATACATTTCGTTTCTACTTCATTACACTTTTTCATTGCCCTTGCCTAAGACACAATAAGACACTTTCTCGGAGAAAGAAGATATTGAAATGATGACGTTTCAGGAATAGAAACTAAAATCTAAGGAGAGAAATTGCCAGGAGTAAGAAAGGGAGGGGGAACTGCGAAGTTGTGCATCGAACAATGCATTTCAATATCTGAAGAACGAACAGACGTATTGGCCTGAGAAGTGAAAGAGAGAGAGAGTGTAAGACAGAGAAAGAGACATTCAATTTCCGCGGGTCAGGATTACCACACATATTCATGAATATGTATAAACTTGGGGAGGTTTTCACGGGAAGCAAATTCGCCCTTCCTCCTTTCTCTGGCTAACTGATTTAATAGCGATGTAATGTAAAATGGTAGGCAACATGGTTTGGTCGTTTGCAGCTCCAACACGCACTGTTACGCAATGCGTAACGTGCAAGTCATCCCTTTCAGACGCATACACATCCAGATGTTCGAACTTCTGCCCTATCTGTAGTCACACCTTGTTCAAAGGAGATTAATTTCATAGCTACACAAAGGGAATATAATTGTACATTCAGTATGTACTGCATGTAACACGTAGGCGAAGGAACCGATTAATTGAAGTCTCACGTTTTTGTATCCAACGAATTTCTCTCTTGCATAAACATAAAACAAAATTAAATGACAGGCAATGTATAAAAACATATTACTCTGAAATTCGACTACTTTATTAAGTGTTTACTTTGCTGTTACAGTTACACATCATTCGAAAAATAAAGTTACAATTTCCTCTATTATTTTTCACGAGAAAAAGACATTGTTTATCACCATAATAAATCTTGACAAATATATCCATCACTTCAGTGGTCTTCCTTCATATTTTATTCCTAATGTGCTGTATTAATATTGTAAATTTATTTCAACTCAACAATAGGATTTTCACTCAACACAGTATTCGTTATAGCATTCCACTGACGGCAATGACAATTTACTTTGACTATTACGAACAACAATGTACTGTTAATCTTAACTAATATTTACAAAGCACTATTTACAAATCAGAACTATCAGTTCTCAGTTCACAGTTCTTCTAGCTCAGTCACTCGAGTTCACAGTATCTCGAACCACAGACCTTCAGAGACAGTTCACTGTACTCGAACTCAGGTCCCTCCAACTGCGGTCCACTGTACTCGAACTCAGGTCCCTCCAACTGCGGTCCACTGCATTCGAACTCAGGCCTTCGGATGCTGACACAGTTGCGGACGCACACTCGAGTCGAACTCCGGTACACAAGACTGGCTTGCTCTGTTCATTGGCTTACTGACTGAACTAATCATGAATCACACACTGTCCGAGTTCCCTCGCGCTTCTTCTTTTATAACCACAGCGACGTAGCCTGGAAAGTTCGAATTCCCGATTTTTCCACTTCGACGGACTTCTCGAAGAGTCGGGAGGGTCCGTCCCCACTTCACTTCGCACGCAGCAGTTGCGCGCGCACACTCCCTCGCCGCGTAAGCCCTTTCCCCTCTCTTCTCTCCGCCGCGCGCCGTCCATCAGTGCTCCGTGGAGCCCGCGCGATCTTCTCTCTTGCGGGACGCTGGTCATGAGTTCGAATCTCACGTCGCTGTTACAATATGCTACTTTGAGTAGCTCACTCTTTTAATCTCGTATTCTACTTCTCTTCTACGTTTTGTCATCAGTTACTATAGAGAAAATTCTTTCAGATTCAGCATTTGGATCGGGTAATGTCAAGTACTAATTTTGCGACTTTTCCTATATTGGAAAATTTTTCATTGAAGCCTTTAGCTTAAATGACAGAAAAATCACCTTGAAATTAAAAAAAAAGAACAAAAATGCTATCAACATTTTTAAAAGCCCTAAAAAATTAAAACCACGAAAAATAACCAGAAAATGACATAAAACTGTACATTTCTGTAACCAGCAGCTCGTATCAAAGATTTATACAGAGTGCAGATTGAAAGGGACGATAGGGTACATTTAAATTAATAGAAAACCTATATTACGTTTTGTGATTAAATGCACGGTTAATTAGAATATTAAGTTAGAAGTTTCAGCAGACCGGCAATATCGCCGCTAATACACTCTACTAGTGAGTGATACAGATGTAAGAGGTCAAGGAACTCGGTGCGACTCGGTAGGTGAGCTGCTCTCTGCCTCGACGTTGCCTCTTGCTGGCATCGTGTAGTGGAGTGGCTTGAAATTAGAGGTTTTATTTACATGAGAACCGTCCACGCTATTGAAATAAGCCAGAGGGATAAATTATTCTCTATTAGATTTCCTATATAAGTATGGCAAAAATCACGATATTACTCGAAATAGTTGCAGAATTAGAAGTTGTTAAACATTTGGGAAAAAAAAGAAACAAAATGAGCTATTCGCTCTGAAAATCTGAAAGGCTATTTCACTTCCGTTCTGTATACGGGCGTTGCAAAGGATGTAAAGAAAAAAAGATGACATGTCATCAAAATCCACGTCCTGATTATGGAACTAAAAATAATGAACTAAACTACCATCGTCATGTTACAAAAAAAAAACATAATCTAGTCCTGCAATTACTGCAGTAAAAATATATAATAAGATACCACAAAATATAAAGGCATTAAATGAAAAACAATTCAAACATGAAATTAAAATGTGGCTGCAAAATAATCCTTTTTACAACTTAAATGAATTCTTTGGTAACGATGTAATGTTTCAGTTGTATGTTTTCAAATGTATTTTTTTAACGCTGGTGTACTGCATTTTACTATATTAATACCTTTACGAGACCTCATATACTATTATACTTTAAGGTAAACAAAAAATATGAATATGGTTACTCGTAGCCGAAACTCTAATAGTATCAGGATAAGATACATTAAAGATTATATATTGCATTATATGAACACTAATAAATACTATAAAATTATTAAAGAAATTAGTAATAGTCAGATATGTTTCGGAGATGCTTCTCCATTTTCAGTGACTATTTACCACGACTGCAAAACGAAAACAAATGTAATTAATCTCATGTATAATTATATTTCAAAAATTAATGACAAATTGAAAAATATGAGATGTCTGAATAGCAACGTAATTTCTGTCCTTTCCCTCATCTCAGTCAGCATTCTTTAAGCCAAGCAACAACGCGGTTCGATCACCGGAACCATCCGGTGGGTCTTTCATTCAAATCGTAATTTTGTCCATTCTTCTTTCATTTTTTATTTTCATTTTTTAAATATGATCTGTGTAAACTTTTTATCATAAGAATGTACATACATCATAAGATGTTAACTCTTTTAAATTGTCAGTTCTACTATCACATTTTTAACTTCATTATACTTTTTATATTCTCTTATATTATTTTAAATATCATATGCATATATAGAATATATAATAATATTAGTTATAAATTATTATACCATTATATTTTTTAACTTTTCCAGTTATTGAAAGACTTAGATATTACTACTCAGATATCTCATATTTTTCCATTTGTCATTAATTTTTGTGATTAATTATATTTGTTTTCGTTTTGCAGTCGTGGTAAATAGTCACTGAAGATGGAGAAGCATCTCCGAAACATGTCTGACTATTATTCATTTCCTTAATAATTTTATAGTATTTATTAGTGTTCATATAACTGTAATATATAATCTTTGTGCGAGATCGTGCGTATTTGCTTGGTTTCCGCACAACACGAATCCGCGGTAAGTCTAAAATTCCACATTCAATATTCCCAACCTAACACACATAACAATTTCCCTCTTCTTACCGCTTAAGAGACATATTCATTTTACTGCTTTAGGCTTTTAACATATTATTTTTAGAGACGTTTAACATAGTAATAATTATAAATTGGAAACTTACCACTGCAAGTTCACCTAAATTGCACTGTTAATTATTGTTTTTAAATATTTGAAAAAATTAAGTAAACTCTACTACTCCACTGGCGGCCGGGTAGCTCAGTTGGTAGAGCAGCTGGCTACGGACTGGAAGGTCCGGGGTTGGATCCCAGGTGGTGACAGGATTTTTTCTAGTTTCCAAACTTTCAGAACGGCCCCGAGGTTCACTCAGCCTCCTATAAAATTGAGTACCGGGTCTTTCCTGGGGGTAAAAGGCGGTCAGAGCGTGGTGCCGACCACACCACCTCATTCTAGTGCCGAGGTCATGGAAAGCATGGGGCTCTACCTCCATGCCCCCCAAGTGCCTTCATGGCATGTTACGGGGATATCTTTACCTTTTTACCTACTACTCCACTAAAGTTATTGCATTCGTGATGCAAGCAACATTAAGGAAGCCGTGAAAAAATCAGCAAGATTCCAGATGCCGATGTTATTACTGCAATATGTTATATAAATAATATTGTTAAAATATTAAAATGAAAAATAAATCAATACATAACCTTACCGTTTGTTTTAAATTCTCATTTACAGACTGGGGGATAAAAAGACAGACGTATATCACGGCCTGCTGGAGTATAGTAAACACAGAAAACATTTCAAAGCAACCTTGTTGAAGATAGATATTTTTGTTTTGCAAATTTGCCGTCATTGAACAGAAACCAAGATGGAGATTTCATTGCAAGTAATTAGAAATTCCTCTTTCATGTATGTAATAAAGGATCTTAGCACAAAATAATGTACGATACACGAGCGGTATGTTTTCTTTGAATTCTCGGAAATTAAAAAAGCTCAACTACGTTTCGTTTTTTCAAACTTTTCCTCGAACATGAAAACTTCAACATACCGCTTTTGTAACGCTTATTACTATTAATGTATCTTATCAAATCTATGAACACTGTATAATTGACCTAACATGTGTGTTTTATCTTTAAATGTGAGTATCAGAATATATGAATTTTCATTATGTTACAATTACTGGAGAAAATGGTTACTAAAACACAGAGATGATATTAATTTTATGTTCGGTTTGAAGCCTGAGGTCTATAATAGAAACAGAAATAATGGCGCTGCAAAGCTCAAACCGAATTGCAGCCTAATTCCCGTGAAGTTTTTCTTGGAATTGCCGTCTATTCAGGTTTTATTTTGCACGTTTTGGTGCTTGCACGCCAAGTAAATATGATTAAAACGATCCTTCAAATTGACCATAGTATATAATGCAGATATGATCTGGATTACAAAAGCCATAAAGTGTAACAATCCCCCACTATAAAGCAGCGTCCATATTGCGAGGGATTTCAAGCTTAAATCAACAACGTCTTTTAAGTTAAGCCTCTGCCAACTTAACTTGCTCCAGCTCGCAGCTGGCTCTGCTTGCAGTGTCCCTAATAAGCTCAGACCACTGGTATCTTGAAATTACTTTCTTTTCCCCCCTTCCTGTGTGTGTGCCGCCATCCTACATCGTCTGATCTGCAGACTAATTGCATTTCCGATGAAGATTATTTCAAACTTCTTTGGTCTACGCCAAGGAAGAAAATTCCAGTGTACAAGTTATTACAACATATGTTGGTACTCGTGCTGTGACACAATCTCTGTCCAAATAATTATAATTAATCTGGAACGTTTATGTAAGATTCCATTAGTGAGAGCTCTAGGATTATCCTGAAATGACGCTGCGTATATTAAACTATGAGGAGAAGCGGTGTAGCGAGTGGAACGTTAGGCCTATAGCATAAACTTGGGGGGGGGGACATTCCGTAAAAAAAGATATTGTCACGAAAGTTACATATTATATTTAATTACTTTTCTTCAACATTTCATAACATCAGATCCTTTGTTATATTACAATTGATGTAATCATAAATCAAATCATTTAATATGCACTCAAATAAGAAGGTAACTTTCTATGCGTTGGTGAATGTGTTAAGAATTGGACTTCTATTGTATGTAACTTACGTATTCCACACTGTCTTGTAATTTAACATTTCCAACTTAGTTATTGTATGAAAGTTCCATCATCAGGTCAACCGCAGTAGATGAGATTATAAAAGATATTTATTTAAATTTTCAATCATATTACTTATAATTCCCATTACAAATAAACATTTGCTAAAACATGTTAATAGAAAGAAATGTATGAACGTTTTTGCTTGTACGGCATCGATAGATACATGGTTATTACAATATAACCTATAATAGATAGGTATCGTAAAAACAACCATGTATCTGATGGTGCTGTACAGGCGAAAACGTTTATATATTTCTCCCTATTAACATGTTTTAGTAAATGTTAATTTGTAATAAGAATGATAAGTCATATTATGATTGAAAATTTAAATGAACATATTTTATAATCTTGTAACTGATTTATAGGAAAACCAAAAATGAATTGTAAAATACAGTACATGAATTTATTTAATTGCATTCATAAACACGGTGATGGCGGATATGGAGCAATCCAATTCTAAATACGCCATTTCCAATCAATACAAATATACTCAAATTTTCAAAATAATGTGATAAACACACCCACTATTCGAAAATACTACAACGAAAACAAAAATTACATTCTCTACACTACAATTCACACGTTTTAAAGAAGAGAACGACACTGACTGTTACGAAGACAACGGCAATGACTGTTTAGAAGACGTCGATGACTGTTTAGAAGACTTCGGTGTTGACTGCTTAGAAGACACGGCGCTGACTGGTAGAAGACAACGGCGATGAATATTTAGAAGACAACGGCGATGAATATTTAGAAGACAACGGCGATGAATATTTAGAAGACAACGACGATGACTGCTTAGAAAGAAGACAGCAGCAATGAATGTTATGAAGGCAACGGCGATGTCTTTTGAGAAGACAGTGGCTATGATTTTAGAAAAAGCGGCAATGACGTTAAGAAGAGAATTGCGATGACTCTTTAGAATACAATGTCGTTGATTGCTAAGAAGACAACGACGATGACTGTTTAGAAGACAACGGCGATGACTATTGAGAAAACAACGCGATGACTGTTTAGAATACAGCGACGATGACTATAGAAGACAACGGCGATGATTGTTTAGAAGACAACGGCGATGATTGTTTAGAAGACAACGGCGATGACTGTTTAGAATATAGCGACGGTGACTGTAGAAGACAACGGCGG
Source organism: Periplaneta americana (assembly GCF_040183065.1). Lineage (NCBI taxonomy): Eukaryota > Metazoa > Arthropoda > Insecta > Blattodea > Blattidae > Periplaneta > Periplaneta americana. Next base: position 38,061,230 of record NC_091117.1, on the reverse strand, counting down.
TGACTGTTTAGAATAACAGCGACGATGACTGTTTAGAATATAGCGACGATGACTGTTTAGAATAACAGCGACGATGACTGTTTAGAATATAGCGACGATGACTGTTTAGAATATAGCGACGGTGACTGTAGAAGACAACGGCGATGACTGTTTAGAATAACAGCGACGATGACTGTTTAGAATATAGCGACGATGACTGTTTAGAATATAGCGACGATGACTGTAGAAGACAACGGCGATGATTGTTTAGAAGACAACGGCGATGACTGTTTAGAATACAGCGACGATGACTGTTTAGAATATAGCGACGGTGACTGTAGAAGACAACGGCGATGACTGTTTAGAAGACAACGGCGATGACCGATAACTATTTAGAAAACAACGACGATGACTTTAGAAAACAACGACGATGACTTTAGAAGACAACGGCGATGACTTTAGAAGACAACGGCGATGACTTATGAAGACAACGAGGATGACTATTTAGAAGACAAGATTGTTGGCTGTTATGATGACAATGGCGATGACTATTTACAAGACAACATCGATGACTGTTTACAAGACAACAGTGATGAATGTTTAGAAGACAACAGCAATGGCTCAGAAGACAATGGCTGTGACTATTTAGAAGAAAACGGCGATGACTGTTTAGAAGACAAAGGTGATGAATGTATAGAAAACAACGATGATGGCTGTTTAGAAGACAACGGCGATGACTGTTTAGAAGATAGCGGTGATGACTGTTTAGAAGACAACTGCGATGACTGTTAAGAAGACAACGGCGATGATTATTATGAAGATGAAAACGAAGAGAATGATGACAATAGGGTAGGAAGAGATGATACTGGCGATCGTGATGAATTAAACGATGATGAAGATGACTACAATATTCTAATAAAGATGACTACGATGATGGCATATTATTGGTATGATTTTGATGAAGATTTTTACAATAATTGATTATAATAAATAAATATTCCCTTTTGCTTCGCGTTATGTTAGAGGGTTTTTTCGGCATTAATTATTTTTACAAGTAGTTCGGTACTAATTCAAGAGAGTTTGAGGCGTGCTCGACTTCGACCCACACGTTTGCCTTGAGTAAGAGGCTTACACTAATTGCATAATGATGCTGCAGTTAGGGCTACGAACTTTTCATATTAAATTGCATGTGCTTAAGTACTTAGCCTATTCACTCGTTAGTTGCTTAACTCCATGTAACTCGTCCGAAAAATTTAAAACGTATTTATAAACAACCTGGAAGAACTCGTAACGTTTTTTTTTTTTTTTTTCCAATCATGTTCTCTATTAATTATTTCGACATTCTGAAGTTGAGGAGAGACAGAATTAAAGATTAAAACTTTAAGTTGTAACTGTACGTGTTGAATTCTAAAATTTCTCGTGGTATACCACGGGTTTGCTAGTCTCTACACGTCTATTCGTTTGAATATTTCATTTTCTGGGATTAAGGTGCCTGAAAACCGAAGCCCGTCATGGGGATAGCATAGTCGAGAAAAGATCTAAAATTTTACCTGTTGCTCAGTCATTGGAAAACTTTTAACGGTCATAAATTTACAACACCGGACGTCGCTTTACTACCTTTGCCTAAACCATTTTTTATTGTCGTTAAAAATCCATTGCCCAGGAACTAGTTTTAGTATAAGAATCAAGAGGTCAGTGGAGATTGCATAGCAGAAAGTACTTTATAGTCTCGAAGATGTGCGCACTGTTATTACTTGGTTATTTATCATAATATAAATTATTTCGCTGTGGCCTAATCGTTATCATTGGTAACTATTGAAGCGGCTGAGATTCGACTCCCGGTTGGGAAGTTGCAATTTATCTTTTACTTAGTTTTTGTTTGTCCTCTATGGTGGCTTGGGGTAATTTAGGTATTAAAAACAATCTCTTTTAAGTCGAGAGACCCATAGCTAGTTACAATGATAACATTTTCCAGTCACTTTTTCATATATTATTAGAACTGTGACCTTCTAGAATGATTCTATTGCATTTTGAAGTATCTTGGCCTCTTCTTATCGTAATAATATTCCTAAGTTTAACTATACTCAATTTGCCGTGGGAATGGGGAAATTTGGGTATAATGTGTATTATTGAAGTAAAACGTGTTTTACAGTTCTTATAAAATAAAATTATGGACAAATCGCAATATAGCGAACGTAGAAGCTCCGCCCACGGCCCCTTCCACTTTTCCCCTACTAGCTCACCAGACACTCTACGTGATAGGCGAGTGTTGTGTCGAATGCACATTTCATGTGGGTGGGGATAACTTCCCCTACTGGCGTTCGCTATATTGCGATTTATCCAAAATTATACAAATCATAGGTTAGTGTATGTACCCTAGAACAGAATGCAGAGGTTAAGTAGGTGTTTAAAAAATATAATTAACTTATATCTAACAAGATAAAGATAATTCAGCCAATACTTGGTGAAAGACAAATATGTATATCCGAAGTGTTTTCTGCCCCAGATTTTAATGGGAGATATTTTAAATGTACAGAATAAGCGATATTAAATTTGGGTATCAGTAAATTTTATGCACTTTATTCTTCTTGCTCCTGCTATCACTCCTCCCATGTTGTGAAAACAGTTCTTCACTAAATCCTCGAAGTAGATGTTGAACAGTGTATATGACAAAGGACGTCCTTGACGTACTCCTCTCCCAAGTTCGCTTCCTTCTGACATTTCTTCTCTTACCCTGAATTTGACTCGTTTCATACAAAAGTTACTGAACAACTTCTTCTCTTTCTAATCCACACCAATTTTCTTTAAGATTTCTTAGCCTTTTTCACAATTGCCTATCAAGAAGTGTAAATTGTACATGCTTAGAACATGTTTTCAATAAATGTAGTGATATATCATTAATAGTTTGTTAGTAAATTACAATTAAGAAACGCGGTAAGTAACCTAGTTTCCGTTCCAGATCATACCACGTACACAAATTATGGTTGTTAGCAGAAGAGATGATACTAAGAGAGATACTATTGGACTAAATGACATCTATGAACAGTATGGGATTAAGATAAATGGCAACAAGACAAAGACCATGGTCATAGGAAGAAAACTATAGAAGGTAAACTTGCGAATTCTAAATGAGGCAGAAGAGCAAGTAGACAGCTTAAAATATTTGGTGTGTACTATATGCAGTTTCATGAGCTGCTGACAATAAAGTTACAAGAACAGTGGCAATGGCAAAGGAAGCTTTTAATAGAAAAAGGAACATCATCTGCGAACTTCTGGAAAAATAACTGAAGAGGAGACTAATGAAATGCTTTGTGTGGAGTGTGGCATTGTATGGATCAGAAACGTGGACATTACAACGAAATGAAAAGAAGCGACTAGAAGCATTTGAATTGTGGATATGGAGAAGGATGGAGCGTGTGAAATGGACAGACAAAATAAGAAATGAAGCTGTGATGGAAAGAGTGGGTGAAGAAAGAATGATGCTGGAACTGATCGGGAAGAGAAAAAGGAAGAAACTGCCTACTGAAGGATGCGCTGGAAGGAATGGTGAACGGGAGAAAATTCGGGATAGAAGAAGATATCAGATTATAGACGACGTTAAGGTATATTGATCATATGCGGAGACTAAGAGGAAGGCAGAAAATAGGAAAGACTAGAGAAGGTGGGTTTGCAGTGAAAGTCCTGTTCTTGGTTTAGAACACTATGAATGAATGAATTGTATACAGATTTGTGAATCGTGTAGCCTATTTAAGATTTGTGCGAGAAGGTAGGTTCTGAATATATGCCACATTTACAAAAGAATACATAGGCTAATTCAAGAAGTGCACAAGTCACAAGAAGAACATTTTGTGACGTAATTACATATTGGAAGAGGAGCGTGTGTGCAAATTAAATCCTATACTTAAATATTGTAGGAGTTTGATTTTCACCCCTTTTCTCCGTAAAAGTTCTGTGTTACTTGGTTAAAAATAAAAGCCATGTTTTGCAATAATTCGTTTCCATACTTAGCAAATAAAAGTCGATTAATATTTATATTTTTAGTCGTTAAAATACTGGAGCTCATATTAAAAATTCTGGCTCTCCATTCTCTGAACAGAGCTTCCATTTATACATTAATTTAATCTGGTGTGTTATGAGTATAATCTAAAGAATAAAAAACTTCTGATAGTTATATTACATGTATAGGCTAATTAAGTTTTTTGTTGGTGTACAATATTAACAAAACGCAATGATAATCTTATGTGGCCTGTAATATAACGGAGAAGTGAGAAAAGCAAGGTTCCTGTAGAGAATACCACAAAAATGTTACGTAGTCTGTAAAGAAATCGATTCGTGGTTTACTTTCGTGGGAATTCCCCCACTTATTGACTCTGCTTCTTCTCTGATTACTCAGAGAGTGAATTCTAACTCCGGAGATAGGTTTTAGTTCTAACCCCTGCCACACTTTTTTTTCCGTTCAATGGTTTAAATATGCTAAGTATGTCAATGGGACTATGCTAATACACTAATAACAAACTCAATACGCATTTACATGCAAAACCATACCGCCATATTCCGAAGCTCCATTAAGTAGCCCGAGCTCGTTCCAAGGCCTCCTGAATATCGTTACCGAACTACTAGGTCGTTCGTGCTGCCATCACGAGTCGATTTTCAGTGAGCAAAACAAATGAAGTCGGTTGTGAGCCAAGAGGGTAATAGATTTCTCTGTGTACGTGCTGGAATACGTGCAACGATTATCATAATGAGACAACGAAATTAATACAAGTACAAAATAAAATGACCTACATAATGCATATTGTCTGTATGAATGATGAGCATGCTTTCTGACATAAGTATCATGAAACAAAATTGGTCAGTACAGTGGAAGCTCTTACGTTCGACATTCTATAGTTCGACTGCTTACGTAGGAGAATTAGACACGCCCCTATAAGGGTACTAAGAAATGAGTTTGCCATTTGAATGGGAATTACAGTAGTTCTGTGTCTTGTAGTGATACTTTTGTTAAAGGAAAACAGAATATTTTATTGATTAGGACATCCATATTTAATCACCGATTTTAAATTAATGAACTCTTCTTTTTCTATTTGAGAGTTTTGCCGTTTGTGAGACGGAACTGTCGAAACCCACTGTGGTACTAGAAGCGCATACACAAGTCTCGGGGCGGACAGGAAATGCAAGTACAGTACTGTATTCGTTGTTGGATAACCAATAAGAATTTGTATTCATTTCACCTGCCACACTCACTACCCTTATTGGACTGAACTTTCAATTATGTTCAGTCGAACTTAGGAGAGTCCACTGTATACTTAGCGAAAGGAATAGGAAATGTAACTTCAGGAGTTCCTCAAGGGGCTGTTCTTGCACCTTTATTGCATTGTTGAAATCTGAACGACAGAAAATGAAATGAAAATCAATTATTGATTGTACTTGTAGCTATACTTTGCAGTAATGGAAAAACTCGTGTATCTAATTTTGATACATAATGATAAGCAGATAACACATGCAATATGTAAATATGTTATATTCATTATAGTTTTAGGAATATGTTGTAACTAGACTTCGGATTTTTAGCCTAAAACGGGCTCAATGAAAGTGTGAAATAGGCTCTAAAAACAATACCTAAAATAACATTTCATCACATCATAATCTTCTTCTTCTTCTTCTTCTTCTTCTTCTTCTTCTTCAGGGTTTAGGCTATACAGCTCGTTTCGGCGAAGTCATAAGTGGAGACCAACTTCTACGGGGTCGGTCAACATGTCTTGTTTCCCTCGAATTATTTAGGAAGGTTCTCTTTGGTATTCTCTCGCTACTCATTCTCATTAAATGTTCTGTCTATTTCTTTTTGTATGTTTCGATTTTATCTTCAATCTTATATATATATATATATATATATATATATATATACTCCTCTATGATAGTTACATTTCTTATCTTATCCGCTTTTGCGCATCCCTTTACATTACGTAGAAATATCATTTCGGCTCCCTATATTTTGCTTTTGTCTTTTGATGGGTTCTGTGGAGGAAGATGTTGTACCAACAGTGTGTTTGTCCTAAACCAGATAATAGATAAAAGAAGAGAGAGAAACTTGGAGACACTTTTGTTATTTATGGATCTATAAAAGGCATTTGATAGGGTAAACAGAGAAATACTTTGGAACATCATAAAAAATAAAGACCTTCCCATTCAGATGATAGAAACTGTTAAGAGCTTGTATTATGGAACAAATATTTCTATTGATCCTCTACTGACCAGACATTTCATCACATATTAATCAAAATCAATAAAATATATCTTATACCTACTGTATTATTAGTTGAGTATGAAGTGTCTTATCAAAATCGTATCCTTTAGAAATTGCCTTACGATAGTGTAGATATTTCCGTTACTGTCTATAGACCTATATGGGTATACTAAAATGGAATGGAAGAACGCAATAATAATGTAAAATTGAAACATTATTTTATTCCCTACATTTACAGATGAGGCGAGACCTGACATGTGAGCTGTGCGAGAGGGGAAAGAATGATCTATCAGATACAGAATTTTTTTTATGATGGTTAATATTATACGAATCTACCAACACGAAATTTCATTTCTGACTAACACCTGTCTTCTCCCTCCATAGCCATTGGTGATAAAGTCAAGGCACACAATAAGGTCATGGGACAGGTCTTGCCTCTACTACTGTACAGTAGGGGCAAAAAAAAAACCGATCCACTCTTGTAGCTGATTTCAGAGCCTTGTTCATTCCAGAGCACGATAGACTGGTAATTAAGACTTTCGTGGTTCGAATCCTGCCAGGGAAGGGAACTTTTTTTTTTTTGTTCCTTATTCAAATTTATCCCCAATACTTTTCTATTTCAGCGACATTTTACTACTATACTAATTAATTTATTATTTCCAGAAAATGAATTGTAACGGCAATCGAAAAGTATTGGGAATAAATTTGAATAAGGAACAAAAAAAGTTTCCTTCCCAGGCAGGATTCGAACCACGAAAGTCTAAGGACCATATTCATAGACATTCTTAGTGCAGGCTTCCGGTGGATGAAAAGCGAACTAACCAGTGTTAGCGATATGATATGATATGATATGATATGATATGATATGATATGATATGATATATGATATGATATGATATGATATGATATGATATGATATGATATGATATGATATGATATGATATGATATATGATATGATATGAATCCTGTACAAGTAACCAGTCGATAGCGGGGCTAGTTTAGCACGCTCGTAGTACAGGCTAGCGAGATGTCTATGAATAGCACCCTTAGTTACCAGTCTTTCGTGCTCTGGAGTGAACAAGGCTCTAAAATCAGCTACAAGGGTCGGTCCGGTTTTTTTTTCCACTACTATACATTGAGAGTTCAGAGAAAATACTTACATTTCCCTTGAAAAAGTCAAATGTAAGTGAAAAACAAGTGAACTTGGCGTTACACGTAATCATATAATGGTCCACATCTGTGGAGTTACGGTCAGCGCGTCTGGCTGCGAAACCAGGTGGCCCGGGTTCGAATCCCGGTCCGGCCAAGTTACCTGGTTGAGGTTTTTTTCGGGGTTTTCCCTCAACCAAATAGGAGCAAATGCTGGGTAATTTTCGATGCTGGACGCCGGACTCATTTCACCGGCATTATCATCTTCATATCATTCAGACGCTAAATAACCTAGATGTTGATACAGCGTCGTAAAATAACCCAATAAAATAAAATGAAGATAAGTTAAATAAAATAAAATCATGTAATGACGTAGTACTTTCAGCCCATACCTGCTCGAAACGAAAAGTGAGGCTACATTTCGTATGAATCCTATTATTTTTAAATAACATTCATTGAAAGGGATAGAACGGTAGATGAAAGTGTAGGCCCACATCAAAGAACTTGCATAAATATGACGAGATGGTGGAAAATAAATATGTCGTCGTCTAGGTTTCGGTTTTAGCTGGTTATATGTCAACAACTAAGTTATTTAGCGTCGATGAAATTATTGATGATTGTGAAAAGGTTGCTTCGATGTGTTTGGTAGCCTATGAGATTCGAATCTTCGACCTCAAATCTTTATATAAAAAAATCCTTTCATAATGTTGCATGAAGCATAAGATGTAAAGTGTTCTCGAGATAGTGGGATTACCGCGTTTACAGGATTTAGAGTAGAGTGTCTTGTTATTTTCCAAGATGTGATATTGGTTTTTTCAACAGAGGCATGGTGTTGCTTTCAAATTGCTTCATTCATACAAGATTTGGGTCATACAGAAGTAGATTACAGCTCTTTACAAACTTCTTCAAATTTACTTGAGATGATATCTTTATTAAGAAAGATAAGTTCGCATAAGACGTCATTCTTTTGCACAAAACCGATGAACTGAATCTGAAAAATAGCATTTCTATTTGATGGTATAATTTATTGGAACTTAAAACAGAAAATTGTTGTTTGTAGAATTCTTAAAAAAAAAAGTAACGCAATGTAAGGACTTCATCTCACATTGAAAATAAATAATGCAGTGTAATAGTCTGTGTGCCGTGTCATCATCACGGTTATCATAATCATAATAATCGTAAACGCGGCAATTTAATTTTAACGTGTAACGTTCATAGTAAACTTCACGGACTGTGCAGATATTCTGGGATGGTACCGGTACGGAGATAAGAAGGGGACAAAGATGAAATGAAGAGACACTGACTGTAGTATGTATAGCAACGTCTCTAGTATAAAAACAGACACTTCGGTTTTAGTGAACCTCGGATATAGTGAACGGAATATGCTGGTCCGCAGAAGTTCACTATAACCGGAGTTGACTATACTTATTTCAAGTTCGAATAAAATGACAATTTCGACCATTGAAATATTGTTATTGGGCCTTAGTTCATAAATATCACTCTAAAAAAGCCGTGGCGAAAATGTGACTCACGAGCACAGTGTGGCTCGCAATGGTAGCTATGCATTTCTCTTGCTTCCTACCTCCTCTAACCCCCACCCCCTCTCACTCACTGGAGTCAAACTCCGTTCCATTTGTATTTGTCTCTGACCTGCGAGTGGCGTATCGTCACAATGTCTCTCTCGAAACCATGTACCTCTACAAAAACAAAAGTTTCAAGTAGGATGGGTGGACGCATTTTTTTGCTGCCAATATGATGAGAATATTAAATGTGTGATTTGTTCACAAGTATTATGAGGAAAACGGTTGTACAACATAAACCGGCATTATGCTACATGTTACTCATGAAACATTAAAAGGTGAAGTGTTATTATTATTATTATTATTATTATTATTATTATTATTATTATTATTATTATTATCATCATCTTCATCATCATCATCATCATCTCTGTACGTCGATCCTTTTTCAGCAGATGTACGAATAATGCGGTTAGATCTTCAATTTAAACTCACAGATTTACAACGTGATGTTAAATGAAAGCTAGATGTAAGGACTTGACAAATGTTATACTTTTCAAATCTTTGCTAAAAAAAAAATAAATATCCGAAGCTTCGTTCTGTCTCTTGCTCTGTTGAAGCCATGTTCGCTACAACTTACGTTTCTGAAAAATTATTTTCAACAATAAAAATAGTAAAAACCAAATTTAGATTACGATTGACAGACAAATACCTTCGTGATCAACTACGACTGGCAGTAAGTGACATAATTCCTGATTTTGAAATTCTGTCGCAAACACATTCTGAAGACAGTTAATTTTAGGTTGTGATAATGTGTCCTATGTTTTCTTATTCATTTCTTTCTTCGTTACACGTACTAAACATTAATTTGTAACCTTATACTGTATAAAATTTTATTGAAGTACTTGACGTAAGGAAAATGAAAATCTCTTAATAAGTCCCTCCATAGCTATGCATAGGTGCTATGCACGTTGCACGTTACACAGTGGCTCGGCGCACGATCACATTTTCGCCACGGCTGCTCTAAATTGTAGATTATACCTAGGCCTATATCAAATTCTTAAGAACCATTCTTCCTTATCACCATACCTTTTTTTTTATAATAATAATTTATTTAATAATAATTTGTTTACCTTTGAGGAACAGAATAGTGGATGCCCTGCATATAACGTTTTAAGAGCCCGTCGTGTTCGGGGCCTAAAATAGCTTGTTAGGTTGATTGTACGTTTATACACCACGTAGCTGGCTTGATCGTTCTCCTGAACTTAGGCTACTTCAGTAGATATTTTATCTCGGACCGTTCGATGTGACTGTGATTAAATGCATTCATATGAGGCTTCAGCGTACTGCGTCGGACATTAATCACCGTCACATCGAACAAAACCGTCCTGTCCGAGACAAAACCGTCCTGTCCGAGACAAAACCGTCCTGTCCGAGACAAAACCGTCCTGTCCGAGACAAAACCGTCCTGTCTGAGACAATGTTCGATGCCGTATGCTGCCAGCCTTAAAGGAATAGAAAATTGTTGTTCCTATAGTACGTTATACCTTTGTTTGAAGAGAAATGAAAGCTAAATGATGCCGTGTTTTGTTGTTTTGTCGTTTTGATTCTGGTATTAATAGGAGACTACAATTATATCTGTTTAGCATTCAGTTGGCTACTCTCTTTTCGCATAAACTCACGAAATGTGTAAAAGTGAATGGCTGAAGTATGATTTAGTGCAGTTGTGGAAAGACAGTATTGTTAGTGTGTTGATATATTGCTGATGGGAATTGGACAGGAAATGGCAGTTCCTATTGTAACCACCAGTTTTCCCGGAGGCGAGACGTAAATGCTATGAACCGCGCGCGCTCTCTGATGACAGTTTAAGGATGATTTAGATGTGCTGCGGTGACAGCAAAGTTTGCCTCGCAAAGGAACTATTACCAGCGGCTGCAATTAGCTAATATTGTAGGAGTGCTACTCTATTACAACTGAATCTCTCTGAGGTATTGCGAACTTGTTGTGTACTCGGCTTTAAGTAATTTTCTATACATTGCGGTGCAAGGTGGAGCTTGTGACAGTACAGAACTTAGGTATGACGTATTTCGTGATCCCCTTCTGAATTGCACAGAATGAACAGCAAAGAGATAAAAAAATATACTTATTGTATGAAATCACAAGTTGCTTTCTGCAAGGGCTAGGTTTCTATTCTGAGTTCGTCTTTCGTTCAGTATAATCATTTTATGTGTTAGGTACATAGATCAAGGGAACTGCCACGTTGCAGGCCTCCAAGTTTTATGTTTAAGATTATCGGAAAGGAATTGGCTTCAGAGGGAGTGGAATTATTAATAAATGATTATTAATTTTTTACCAATTGTATTTCCGTTTTATTTTTCTGAAGTAAGGAGGTTTAAATAACAAATCTTAATCGGCGATGTATGCATTGGAGGGGGAAAGAAACTGGCCACCCTACTTCATTATCTCCTGGCCTAGTTGCCTCATGAGTGATGCCTTATTGGTGTTACTTATGAGGTTCAAACCTTTTTTCGGACAGTTGACTAAACAACAACATCCTGCAATTAAACAAAAGGAGAAAGAGATTATCTTTAAACACGACATTTAAATCTCTTCAACACACGTAAGTTGTTGCCATAAATTCTGCCTGCCTGGTCTGGTCTGGTCTAGTCTAGTCTCTTGTCTCTCTGACTGGATAAATCGGAATATAGCGAACGCCAGTAGGGGAAGTTATCCCCACCCACATGAAATGTGCATTCAACACAACACTCGCCTATCACGTAGAGTGTCTGGTGAGCTAGTAGGGGAGCTTCTACGTTCGCTATTTTGCTATTTGCCCGTGTCGAATGCACATTTCATGTGGGTGGGGATAACTTCCCCTACTGGCGTTCGCTATATTGCGACCTCCTCTCTCGCCTCTTGTGTCACGTTTCTCGTCCCATCTACAACTCCGTTTCTGGAATTTGTACGTCGACGACTTTGGGTGGAGCCGATGACAAGGGAATGGGCGGAGCCTATCAGTGAGGGAATGTATTGCGGGTTGCATCTGTTCCCGGCCGCTAAGGGGTAAGATGCGCGTGACAGAAGATGTGGCTCATCTTCAAGTAATGATTTCCTCCAGACGATGATTGGACTGGCTCCCTCCACTCACCACTTGCGCAAAGAACTTGTTTAGTCTCCTGTACTCTATGATTATCCTCTGATTGAGGTTCTGACTGACAACTACATCTAGGTATTGTCAGGCAGTACTTCTCAATTGACGATATGTGTCATAGGGAGAACAATTTTGTTTGTATGCATCTGAAGTCTGACTAGTGTAATAGGAAAAGGAACTGGCCACCCTACCCAATTATCTCCTGGCGTAGTTGCCTCATAATTGGTGCATTCTTAGTATCACTTGTGAGGTTCAGACTTGTCTTCGGACAGTTGATTAAACAACAACTCTATGATTCAGAAACGGGAGTCTGTCTGCCCGCCAATAATTTAATTGTATCTGCCTGTCTGCCTACTGTCCAAATTTCACGAGAGGGTCCCTTCGAGGGGAGTATGGTCCTTGCGGGGTAAGAGGAGAGAGTGACCCAGTAACTCGGCGTTCTTGAAGAAGAAGGTGGATGGGGTGATGTCATTGGCCGGCTGGGACAAACAAGACTCAGTCAATGGCCGGCCGGTTCCGTGTCGGGGATAGGTTATATGAAGAGTGGGGGAAAAACTTGCATTCCTTGCTCGGATCTTCTCGTGAAATGCTGACTGTACTTGTGTTTGTCTGCCTGCCTGTGTCTTTGTATATCTGTCTGTCTGTCTAGGGTTATATGTCTCTGTGTGTTTTTCAATCTTTCCGTTTATCTGTCTAACTTTGCATCTGTTTATACCTAATTATATGTATATATTTCTATCTGTCTTCCTAAGTGTGTGACCTTCTGGCCATTTATCCTTCTGACCATCCATCCGCCTACCGATCCATGTGTGTCTGCTTTCCGTTGGTCTGTATAATTGTAAATATTTACTGCCTTTTCGTATAAATTGTTGAAATATTTATTCATGTTTAAAATTTATGATTAAATTAAATATAATTATGTTATATATTAATCTTAGTTTGTTTCAGGACCTAGGACTAACTGATAAGATTTTTTTCTAATGGCGAATACTTCACTATCTGACATTCAACATATAAAGCCAGCTGTGTAGACCAGTTTACCGCCGTGCTAAACACAATTTATAAATCAGGGGTTCGAACCCGGGTCCATATGATTACGAGTCCAGTGCTCCAGCCACTGAATCACCGTGGCGGCTATGTTAAGAAAATCGTTTTCATTATGAAAAATATTGTAAATAATATATTTTATTTATTTATATTGTAGGCTACTTATTTGTGAAACCGCGGGTAGAAAGACAAAATATGATTTACTCGACATGAAAACCACAGAAATAAATAAGTAGGGTAGGCTATACGAATATTATATAAAGTCTTTATTTAGTGCATGATGCGTGCATTTTCTGTGCGACAACCGGAGTGCCACAGCGAAGTGAAATTCAAACTTTCAATTTAGTTCGGAGGAAAAAAGAAAATACAGGTCTTCGTGTTATGCTAGGCAACATCTGAAAGAGCTTTCCAATATTATTGATTCGTTTTTTTTTTTTCATGGTATTTGTCCATCAATAATTCCCGTAATGAGACCCTCCAATTATAATTTCCTAGCCAACTGATTCCTCTGCGATCATAAAAATTCTCAAGAGCTCAGACGAATTGTGTGCGCACCCTACATAATTTAATTGAACTGTATTGATCACAAGAGCCTGAACAACTGCAGTCAGTTCCACGGCACTGGAGGCTGTCCCCCTAGAAATATCATAACATAAATGGAGGCTCCAATATGTTGCAGAACAGTTTGTGCTGATTCTGTATCTGTACCAGACATATTTCGAAAAACGGGATTAGCAGTGTGACCTTTACTTTATACTGGGTGGGATAATAAAGAATAAATGTTTGAAAATACTTCAACAGAATATTTTAATTTGCTGGTTTTCGTTTTATTATTATAATATTAGGCTATTATTACTATTATTATTGTTGTGATTGCTATTACTATTATTATTATTATTATTATTATTATTATTATTATTATTATTACGGTTACTACGACAGCTCTCTTACAGCGAGTCATAAAATAGGCGTTTTATCAACAGTAATCTCACTAGACGTTTTGATTTATCTAGAGAAAATCAAAACTCGAGTGGGATTTAATTGACTATTACACGATTAGAAGTAAGTATATAAAGATTAGAAGTAACGAAGTATTCCAATACAATAAAATATTAATTGACTTACGAAAATACAACTGTCTTCAAATGTATTATTGTACCATCTCAACATTACAAATATTAGGCCTACGCTAGATACATGCTAGATGGCAGTAGTGAGCAATGCCTTCTCGTCGAGAAGTTCTCGATCTATTATACACGGTGGCAATGTTACTAGTCAAGAAGGCTTTGTTGATTCAGTTTCATTTTTATTAAAATGCAACATTCAACTTCAGTTATCCGAATCCCAGTAATCAACGTCACTTGACAGATGATTTTAAATAAATCTTAATATTAAACAATCTCTGATACGTGACTATCCATAATATCATATAGCAGAAGCTATAACATAACCTAACTAATAGGGTAAACTTACCCTATTTCGTGATATTAAGGGTTAGAACATCATTTGGGATTATTTATTTTGGAGCAAATAACTTACTTTTTTTTTTCTATACATATGGCATGCTTTATTAAATTAAATATTCACACAAAACACTATGAAAATAGAACAAAACTTGTTTTATTCTTGTTTATTCAAAACATAGCATATGTACCTAACTCCGTGATAGGCTACCTAATTCTGTGAGTCAGTGTACTCAATTTCGTGATAATGGCAGTTCTCAGTTTCAATATGCATTTTAATCACTTTCACTGTCATTTTCTTCCTGGCGTGCACATATATTACACATGAATACTATAGGTGGATTTTCGGAGTCAATTTACTGGCAACTTTCATGGTACCAACATAAACAAAAACAACATTGGATCCATGGACTTTTGTTTTTTCCTTTGTTGTAACTTTCATTACACGTAGGACAGAACCATTCATCCTCGTCATTGTTGTTTTTATTTCTTCGTTTTGTTTGGCATTTCCGCTGGCGCTGGTGCTGGTACTGGCACTGGTGTTGGAACATTCAGGTAATACACTGCTTGTACTGGGACCACAAGCAGGCTCTTCTCCAGTGGGCATTCCGTTTTTAGGAAGATGAACACTTGCTGCTGGATTGCGCCTCTTCCTGACGGGTTTTGACACAGATGTCATTGTAAACTGTGGGACATGTAATATATCATCGACATTATTCTTTGCACTAGGTGTGTCATCAGCTGGCTGATCAACGTTTTCTGTAGAATTGCCGACCATTGAAGTGTTTGTTGTCAATGCCTCATCAGGAATTGCCAACCGGTTTAGAGGGAAGATACCAGCTTTGGAAAATCCAGAAATGAGGTTCTGTCTGCTGAATGCTTCCAAAAAGGCAGGATTGAACATCCCATGGAAGTCGAACCTTCCGGGCCTTCTTAATGGATTGCCTTCTTGGAACTGTCGCAGCTACTTTTGCCAAGCCAGTTTCAAAGGTCGATAAACTGCTATATCCAGTGGTTGAAGCAGGTGGCTGGTGTGGCTAGGGAATGTAACAATGATGATGTCATTTGCTGATACCATTGCGATGACTTCTTGACTTATGTGACTGGCATGGGAGTCCATTAACAGAATTACAGGCCTAGCTGACGAAATTCCCTGGATAAATTTTTGAAACCAAATTAGAAAGAGTTCTGAATTTATCCAGCCACTTTGAGACACTGCAACAGTCACATGAGGAAGTGCACCAACTTTTAACCCCTCAATCATTCGAACGCCTTTAAAAATTAAGAGAGTTGGGCCAAATTCACCGGCTGCATTGATGCATGGAAGAACAGTGTGAGTCTCGGCTTTGTCGGCTATTACCCGGTTGTAGACGTACCTCTTCCCAATTCTTGTGACAACTCTGCCAGATTTCACCACATAACTGAGACCTGTCTCGTCGCAATTCCAGATTTGTTTGGGTTTAATCCCATTCGGAAATTTCTCATACACTTTCGACAATTTTTCATAGAAATCAGTCAATAATTCCTTATTAGAATTGTTCGCCCGATACTGGGATAGATTTTCGGGTGTTCTCAGGCACAAATTATACCTCCGACGAAAATCACGCCACCACTTCCAACTGGCACATTTTTTCTCGTCGCTGAACGGAAATGGTTTGTTGCTTGATGCACATTCTTTCTCAGCAAGAGAGTAAGCAATGTGCCTGATCCGATTGACCGTTAACCCAAATCCAAGTTCCTGCATGTTGATAATAAATTTCACTAATGCAACTTCAGCAGTTGAACACAAAGCAAACGGTCTTCCTACTTTTTTTATTTCTACTACAGCGGCTTACATAGTCCTTGAGGGTGCTCCAGGGGATTGAATAATTTTTCGCGCTCTTATATATGGACCAATGTTCATCTAAAACCTTTTTCACAGCAAGTTGGAGCACTTCTTTTGAATAGTTTTCCCGTTTTCTCGTGGATTTCTCTTTCTTTCCACCTGCCTGCTTGCTATGGTTTGGCGCCATCGTTCTGTAATCAACACAAATTCATAAGAAATGAATCCATTTTTATAAGCTTCTGTTTCAGTAGTTAAACTCAGAAACAACAAACAAATATCAACAACGTATAAAATACAGTTTTAACTTATGAATTGACGAAAAGCTTATTAATTTTGTTAACAGATTAGGCTATGTATATTTACTTACTTTTCTTACTGTCTGACGTTACAGCAGTCAGTTCAAGCTCAGGTCTAATGATATACTGGTTACACTGCAAACCACTTGCCAGCGACCTTCCAAACTTCGCCGGACTTTGGACAATGCTCTGCCATCTATGACCACATGTTCAAACTAAGTGTAGAGAATCTATCTTGTTCCGTGACAAATGAAATGTTTGGTATCACGGAATTAGGTATATCACGAGGTAAGGTAGGTTTACCCTATAGACAAGTGTTAGAAAAGTTTTAATTAACGACGATGACATAAAAAATAAACATGAATAATTTTAAAAGGAATAATTATTGAATGTACAATTTTCAAATTTGAATGTGGTTGGTGGTTCAATTGATGTTATATTGGACGTGTGCGTAATAGAAATGGAACTCGTTGATTTAGGCCTACATAGTGTATTCAACTTATTCAGAATTTCCGAATGAATAATTTTAAAATAAATAATTGTTGAATGTACAATTTTCAAATTTGAATGTGGTTGGTGGTTCAATTGATGTTATATTGGATGTGTGCGTAATAGAAGTGGAACTCGTTGATTTAGGCCTACATGGTGTATTAAACTTACTCAGGATTTCCGAATGGTGCTCTTCATTTATTTGTAAATCGGATTTCAGAAGAAGCATAGGTATGATCAGTAATTTTTATTAATTCTTGTTCTTGAATGCCAATGCGAGTCGTATTTGAAACTGCTGTGCATCGACTGGAGTGGTTTGTAATTATATATATATATATATATTTTGATGTCTAGACCAGCGCAGTTTCAAATGTTGGGAAACAAAGAAACAAATGCTAGGGACGCGATAAAATTGTGCGATAAGCGGCCATGATTGATTGAAATACGTCCTTTCGTACCGTTTTATTGGTCAAAAGTAGTATGACGTAGTAAGGGTGTAATAGTCTACAGTAATCTCACTAGAGGTTTGGATTTATCTCGAGAAAATCAAAACTCGAGTGGGATTTAATTGACTATTACTACACGATTAGAAGAAAGGATTAGAAGAAATAAAGTACTCTAATACAGCGTTTCTCAAACTATGGTCCGCAGACCATATGTGGTCCTCGAGATCTGCCCTTGTGGTCCTTAAAAAAAATGCAGAAGAAAAAATAAAATTCAGACGAATTGCGTATCACCTCTATAGCTGAAAATCTCATAATTTGGAAATGACACCTGGTAATCACCTTTCACTTTTTCTCCTAGTACTGACATTACGAAATTTATTACCCTATCCGTCTCTGACTTCCCACTCTTCTCTTAACAACAAAAGAGGGATTTAAAGCACCATGAACGTGGTGTTTCTCGTCATCTTTTCCCTGCACATCTGGCGCCGCCCTTGTAACCCAGCCAGGGACCACCCAAATCCATAACAGAGGACCGAATCTTGTGATGTATTGATGACTTTCTTAATAGTTTTGCCGACACCCAATCTGCACATTGAAATGGTCACGTACTGTACGTCGTACACCAATAATATAACTCTCAGGTCACAATTTGAAACTTATTTTCCAAGTACAGCAAATATGACGAATTTTCATGGGTTCATGATCACTTTCATTGCGATATTGAAATTAACAAACTTCCATTGAGTGAAAGAGAACGATTACTTGAACTCTCGAATGATACCTGACTTAAAATGAAATTCCAAACGGAAGCTATAGTTAATTTCTGGTCCTTATCACAAGTGAAAAGAGAATATAGTGAACTGTACACAGGCTCATCTATCTCATTAATATGAGTACCAACATTTATTTATTGTTTTAGTTAATAAGTTAAAGATTATCCAAACTCTAATAACCTTGAATTATTAAAGAAATAATATGAACGAATTTTCTTCTATTAACATTATCTTAATTAGTTAATACTAATATAGGCCTAAAATTAATTTAGTTTAATTAATTTTAATTACTTAATTATATTTTAAAATATAAGTGTACTGGTATTAAAATATGCTACAAAAATTATAAATTTGATTTCCAAGGGAACAAGAGTGAGGTGTCCGCGGAACTGTTCTGACTTTAATAAGTGGTCCCCACTTCAAAAAAGTTTGAGAAACGCTGCTCTAATACAATAAAATATTGGCTTACTAAAATACTAAACTGTCTTGAAAATGTATTATTGTACCATCTCATCATTACAAATATTCCGCTAGATGGCAGTAGTGTGTTATGATGAGCAGTTCTCTTGTTATCAGTTGTGCCAACTTTACAATCTTCATTGAACTCTATGGACGATTAGGCCTACTAGTAAAGAAGACATTGTTGATTCAGTTTCATTTTTATTAAAATACTAGTTGTATTCCACTTCAATTATTATCAATATGTAGGCCTACTATTAAACCATCTCTGATACGTGACTATCCACAATCTCATAGGCCTACAGCAGAAGCTACGACATAACCTAAAGAGTATAAACAAAATGAATGATGGAAACGTTTTAATTAAGGATGATGAAATAAACATGAATCATTTTAAAAGGTACGATTACTGAAGGTACAATGTAGGCAAACAAAGAAACAAATGCTAGGGAGGTGATAAAAACAAACAAATGATAGGGAGGTGATAAAAATTGTAGGATGAGCAGTCATGACTAGTTGAAACACGTCGTTCCGCAGCGTTTTATTGGTCAAAAGTAATATCGATTTCTGGCAAAATCCATATTCCGGGAGTAATAAGTTAATTAAGTAGTAAAATATCGCTGCAATCGAAAAGTATTGGGAATAAATTTGAATAAGGAATAGTTACCAGTCTATCGTGCTCTGGAGTGAACAAAGCTCTGAAATAAGCTACAAGGGTCGGTCCGGTTTTTTTTTTTACACTACTGTACAGTCTTGAAGAATTTACAAGAGTGGCGTGATTTGTAACAATTGTTGTAATAAATACGTAAGAAAAATGTAGTTTTGTTGTTAAAAATCGAAAAAAAAAATACATACGAAGCAATAATGCAATTCACAACACATTTTTAGATTTAGAATACTAGGTAACTAAATAAACGATAGCCTACTCCTCAATAGTTCATTCTTTATTTGTAATAATATCCTTAAAACTAAAGAATAATGATATTTTACAAATAATTTCAAATTAGTGTAATTCTGAAAATATTGAGGTTAGGACAAATGTTTATATGACATTTTTTGCTCAGAATGTCTTCGGAAACAAGGTGCGTAAGTGGCGGTAAATCCTCATGAATCACCCTGTATAATCATTATTATTGCTGTCTTGAGTACTAAGACATGGGCGATAAATTAAAAAGAAGCCTGATTAATGTTATTCGTAATCGTACAAGCTAAACTATAGCCTCTACATTTCAAACACGAAACAAGCATCTAACATCCAAAGGAAATTTGTAAGAGCGTCGTCCGGATGTAAAGGAAATTCAGTGAAAGGAGAGATCCTTTGAAAATCCTGAATTCTTTTTATAAAGCAGAAAATAGAAGACAGTTAATTCTCTCTTGTTCATCTCCTCTCTACCTTCCGGCTCACTTACGAGAAAGGCTGGATGACGTGAGAACAATGAAAATAGCACAAATCATTATGCACGTACCCACATGCAAAGCGCCATCAAGGACTTTGACTCTCTGCGGACTGTAAGCTCGTTAATTAATTTTTAATACTCAATTCCCAGAACCAATTAAAACGATGTTCATTGTTACGTTCGATTGTTATTTTCCAAATGCCTTGCAAAGACGTCGTACATAACATCATAGTCTAATGAGAAGATTCTTATCCCAGAGGCAGATGGTTGTAATTCACGGAAAACTGTGTAACACTATGAATTACAATACAGGGTTTTTGTTAGCATCTACTGCCTCCCGCTTATTCCCATCGCGTAGAGCCAGGGATCGATAACAGACAGCCGTAGTCGTCAGGGTCTTGAAAGGAGTTTGACCGAGTCATGAGTACGCCACTACCTAAGGTCTAGGCCAGCCATCGGCAAATTTGTACTCACTTTGACACCACTGAACGCAAGCCGCAATACATACGACGTAATATCAATCGAGGAGGATAGAGCACTCCGTTTGGATCCCAGTGGCGGACTCTCAACACAATCATCTGTTGACGTAGACAACACAATATTGATTTATAGATGGATAAATTATATTTTATTTCACCTTAATTTTTACTGTGATACAACAAGGTAGAAAAAAGTCACAATTTGCCACTTGTATTAACTCGAAAATTTTCGTCTGTTATTCAAGATCTTTGTTTAGATTTTACAAGTTTTCATTCAGAAAACAATTGTTCGGAACTATGCTGAATTTAGAGCCAAACATAGCAGCTATGCCGGGTAGTGGCAGGCGACCTAAGATAGGACTATAGATATTTTTCTACGGAGAGAATTTTAAATAAATCTAAGCTAGTCTGATGTGTTGATTTTAATGATAGTATTTGTTGGAAAGTTCAGTACATAATTTAACAACTGCAAAATATTTCGTCTAGTTCACAAAATATTTTGCAGTTTAATGTTTATAGATGGCTCGAGATGGGCAGGGCATGTAGCACGTATGGGCGAATCCAGAAATGCATAGGCCTATAGAGTGTTAGTTGGGAGGCCGGAGGGAAAAAGACCTTGGGGAGTCCGAGACGTAGATAATATTAAAATGGATTTGAGGGAGGTGGGATATGATGGTAGAGACTGGATTAATCTTGCTCAGGATAGGGACCAATGGCGGGCTTATGTGAGGGCGGAAATGAACCTCCGGGTTCCTTAAAAGCCAGTAAGTAAGTAAGTAAGTGATGTTTATAGATGCAGTAATATAAGATGTGTTTATAATATATGTTAATGGAACTACAAAATAGAAAGACGACTGATTATAGTCGAAAACGTTAGTCTAAATAAATAGGACAGCTTAAAATATGAGTAAGTTATTATTTAAGGGGAGACAGAGGTGAATATTTCAAAATCCACAAAATTTATCCGATTGGTTTGAAATTGATCATGGATACTAAGTATTTTATTAGTAATAGATATACTAAGTTTCAACTTTCTAAGTACAATAGTTCTGTAAATATTACTAATTTTATAAAACTTTCTATCGTTTGATATAAAATGCTCCATGCACCATATTGTACGAATTTTTTTTTTTAATTTTTAATATTTCTTTTTATCCAACTAAATTAATTTATTCTGAATTTAATGTATTTAATATTGAACAAATTTATAAGTATACGCTGTTAAAATTTTATCATAAAAATCGTAATAAGTTTGTATTACAGACACACAATTATGACACAAGACGAAATATTAATTCAACATTAGTAGAACCTAAATGTCTCACATCTGCTGGTCTAAAGCATAGCATAAATTTTGGCCCTCGGTTGTACAATGCTTTAACTAAATTACACCCAGAACTTCTAACATGTAACCCACTAACATATAACAAGAAAATTAGAAACGTGTTAATATCTTCAATTTGATTAAATAAATTTATAGCCTATGTGTATGAATTATTCAACCTATATTATATTTGTATTCTATAATTTTGAAATATATATTAATCCTACTTTTCACGTGCGATATTATTCTTCTCTAGTGTTAATATTATATTATATAATTCCATTGCAGCTGTAATTATATTTTAGTTCCTATTTTATTTTACTTATTTATTTATATTATTATTATTATTATTTATTTTAATATTATATCTGAACTGCGACCGAGCACGAGCGCTGCTCATTCGGTCTCAAATTTTGTTAATACTACTGTATCTTCTTTTTATATTGCTTGTATTATTTTATTTGTATTTCTCTTTGTTTGTTTTTGTAATTATATTTCTTTATTCTGTATATTTGAATTTGAACAAATAAATAAATAAATGTATATGTTCAGAGAAGGTATATAAATAATAAGTATTAGTTTATTATGGGAATAATATAGTAATAACTTACAGTTATCTTGGTTTTAATTTTATACTTTTTAAAGGGCACAAAATCAAAAACTAACATCGGAATATGAAAATAAAGATAATAAAATGGAAAAAACCAAATTTTCATTTTTTTTTTTCAGTTTTTGTTCAAAATTTCACCTCTGCCTCCCCTTAAGCCATACATAAACGTTGATAAATTATGGACTGAACCTTTCCAACGAATAGGCTACCATCTTTGAAATCAAGTAACTTGTCTGAAAATATAATCATGTCAATAAAGATTAAATTCTTTTGATTAATCTGAAATACAACTGATATTTTCTGGATTACAGCTAGAGAAGTTGTAGATATAATAAACCATTGATTTTACTTTATGCTTCTGTTTAACGATCGGCCATCTCGTTCTTTTCGGCTGATCCTCAAGTAATTGTTAATGGTCGTCATTCTCTCCTATTTTAACCATTTTATCTTCGTAATGGAAACTTTTCCAGCACAGAACTTGCCGAACGAGCAGTGTAAAGTGTATTTTCTGTGACTGTAGTCTTGCAAATTAAGTGACCCCACTGCCAGAATACTTTCCATAACAGCTCTCTGACTTCAACCGGTTGGACTTGGAATGATAATTATACTATTCTAGAAATTCCCTGGATTATGGCTCAACTCATTCTATAAAAAGATAAAATTACAAGTCCTTCCAGCCGTGCCTTCACCCCTTTTTCTTCCAAGGGCACTGACCTCTTTTTTTCTACCTCATTATACGCAACCCCTGCGGCTCGCATTGTTAACGTTGCAAGGAAGCCAGGGTTGTTACATCGAATCCTCCCTGTGGCATGGAGCCTTTGTCCGTTGTTAGTGTGTTACGTGGTGTCTTAGATAAAGACCTTATGTCGTGCTTAATTCATGTATCTAGGGTCTTGCCTTGCATCACTCTGAAAATGTGACGTATGTCTCAAAATGAGCAGACCTGTGTTTAAAGGAACTATGTCTTAGGCCTACTACTTATATTAAATCAGAGCTGGGCACCGGGAGCGAATCCAAACTCTAAACGGGGACGCTTAATATTCATCCGTTATGGCATCAACGCTGCGCGGCATTCGGCGGGGAAGAAAGAGGTTGAAGAGAAGTCATATGACCCCCCGTGAGAGAATAGAAATAGCTCTTGGTGCCCAGCCCTGTATTAAATAGTCGTTTTTCGTATTTCTATGATGTCACAATAATCTTTCAGTTTTGTGTTAATCGATAGATAGATTGTACACATTTCGCTATTTTAATATATCTATTCAACTTGAAAATAGGCGCTTTCGTAAGACATAGCAATGTAAGTTATTTCTTGAATTTTTTCTACGAATCAAGGACGTTTTACTAGTGCCGAAAATTGTTTTTTTTACTGCATTATTTTATCCAGTTTTTGGACCGACATAATTAGTTATTTTGGTTTTGTGACATTACCTCAGTGTATATTTTATCTATGGAATATTGACCTGTAAAACGGAACTATCGAAAATAACTCGCAACAAGGAAAATGGCGCATAGACGATTGGAGCGTCTGAAGAACTTAAGGGACAATGATTGTAACGATGAATAGTACAAAGAATGCAGAAGAAAACGCCCCAGGTGTATAAAAAAAAGTGCTACATAATTTGATAACTACGATGATTTTGGTTTTAACTCCGTCAGTTTTTTGTTTTGAATGACATTTATATTCGTTTTTGTAACGATTTCGAATAATAGATCTTTCTTTAGGTATTCATATTGGCCCTCTTTCTTCTTCTGTCACCAACGCTCATAGTTCTACGTATATACATGCTCCCCCTATTTGTAGAATGCGTTTGAGTCTAAAGAAAGCAGAAAAACAGTACAACATAGTCTGTTCTTGTGTCGAAAATCCAAGCTCCCGCATACCGGCGAGGCATCATGTCACAAATACGTTCACGTCTGAGTATTTCTGATAAACTAAATATTATTCAACGCCTCGAAAACGCCACAAATATTAAGAATATTGTTGGAGAGTTTAAGTAAAATTATCTATTTACTTCTTTATTTGTCTATTTATTTATTTAATAGATAGGCCCTATATTCTAGGAAGTAAATTTAATTGTATTAACGTTCTAACAGATTCAATTTTTATAATGAACTAGTTGAGAGCACCCGGCATTGCCCGGGATTTCCTGTTTGCTTCTATTTTTAGTTAACCTTGTTGTTAGACTTTTCGGGAATGTCGGAAACTCGGCTATAGACAACCAAAACGAAATGTCTTTGTTAAGTTTTCCTCGTCCATAAAGATGAATCTTTACATAGCGTCACTTACATGAATTAATGAACTTCTTAGCTAAATCCTTGCCAGGGCTAACCCACTTTAAAACAGCTGTAGATCGGGCGCCGAATAGAAAACATTTCATCATGTGCCTCACGTTCAAGTGTTATTTTAATTTTTATGTATATATATAGATCCCTCGGTCCCTATACGCCTACTTAACGTTGACTCAATGTTCTATAGATCTTGCATATTATCTCTGCCGTATAGTGACCGTTAAATTTCAAGTGCCTGATCTTAGTCGTGGATGTCGGCATATTAAATAGCATTACAAACATACTGCCGTCTGTTGGAAGAAAAACCGACTGTCATCATAAGAGCTCGTGATCATAGAAGACTCGCATTAAATTATTGGATTTCGAACCCCAGTGTGACTGGTAAAAAATTGTTATCCGACAGATGATTGGATGCCATTATGATACTGTTATCTCTAATTGTCTCAACTCTACAAGTGAGACAAGCTAATATGATGTAGTGCACTCCGCTCAATAATTTTCAATCACTGTTTCAAACACGGTTTTTCGACGTTATATATCTTAAAATGAGTCTTCGTACTCGATGTTGGGCTTATCCTACGTGACTGAGCCTTCCGTCATACGATAAGTTACAGTCGCTTCCTAGAATCTCATAAATGTATGGGGGAAGCTTGATGTTTCCATTTTCTAAATTGGATGCTTTTGACTTATACGTCATATCTTAGCTTCAACATATCATTCAGTTCTGTTCCATTAAGTTGGGATGGAAGATGCTTTATACATTTATAATGGACCCTGCACAATTTTCTTAGCACATAATATTAATAATTTTAAGGACTTACGGTTCATGTCAGTAGGGACGTCTATTTAATTTTCTAAATTGCTGCAACGGGGAATGTGGCAAAATTTACAACCTCGATACAACAACTCGGTGATAGAAATGTACGAAGCAAACCATACAATGGCTTAATTCTGTTTAAAGCTAGCTTTAAAGAAAATACTTTATTCAAACTATTCAGTTATTTAATTCACTGTATGATATTGAAAAAAAACTGGAGGAAAATTATGTATGCAGTAATACATGACGGAGTGGTTTAAAATAATTAAGAAAAATTCATATGCCAATTGAAAATATTTTTCAAATGAAGAATGGGCCGAATTGTTTGCAGAAGAAAACATTTAATTTACAACTAAATCCCTATATATATCCACCGCTGTGGAGTAACGGTTAACATTCTTGGTCCGGGTCCGGGTTCAAATCCTGGTCGGGAGAAGTTACCTGGTTGGGGTTTTTTCCTCAACCACTTGAAGCAGAAGTGTTGGATAAGAAAACGTGCAAGAATTATAATACAAAACCTCAATAAAACACTTATTTAATGAATGTTGTAATGGTTTAATTTACAACATTACTTGAAGCAAGTAAAGCGATAGGTTTGAAAGTAAATCCCGAAAAGACAAAGTATATGATTATGTCTCGTGACCAGAATATTGTACGAAAATGGAAACATAAAATTTGGAGATTTATCCTTCGAAGAGTTTGAAAAATTCAAATATCTTGGAGCAACAGTAACGAATATAAATAACACTTAAGAGATAATTAAACGCAGAATAAATATGGGAAATGCCTGTTTTTATTCGGTTGAGAAGCTTCTGTCATCTAGTCTGTTGTCAAAAAATCTGAAAGTTAGAATTTATAAAACAGTTATATTACGGGTTGTTCTGTATGGTTATGAAACTTGGACTCTCACTTTCAGAGAGGGACAGAAATTAAGGGTGTTTGAGAATAAGGTTCTTAAGAAAATATTTGGGGCTAAGAGAGCTGAAGTTACAGAAGAATGGAGAAAATTACACAACGCAGAACTGCAAGCATTGTTTCCTTCACCTGTCATAATTAGGAACATTAAATCCAGACGTTTGAGATGGGCAGGGCATGTAGCACGTATGGGCGAATCCAGAAATGCATATAGAGTGTTAGTTGGGAGACCGGAGGGAAAAAGATCTTTTGGGGAGACCGACAGGTAGATGGGAGGATAATATTAAAATGGATTTGAGGGAGGTGGGATATGATGATAGAGACTGGATTAATCTTGCACAGGATAGGGACCGATGACGGGCTTATGTGAGGGCGGCAATGAACCTACGGGTTCCTTAAAAGCCATTTGTATGTAAGTAAGAAATTAAGAAATTCATAAGAAAATATTAGAAAATACAAATTTTCTAACTTACAAAATACTTCGTACGTAACAAACTTTGCCTTTATCTGGTCTTGAAGTTAGACTCACCCAGTTGATATATCGTTTTCTACCGCAAGAGAGGAAATAGAGAGCGAACTCGACGCCATATCTATTTTATTTATATATAACGTAAATGAGTATGAATAAACTTTTTCTTGCCTTAGCATTATTTTCGCAACAAATCGGAGCTAGCAAGCCTTCAGATTCTTTCCATTTACCATTTTCCTTGTTGGTACAGCAAGTGCCATGTATTTATTATCTTTTTGCCATAGTGCAGTGCTGTAGTTAGTTATTTTTTGTGTGGAATAAATAATAAAAAATAACCATGACAGAAAAATATGTGCTGTGTGCAAATAAACGTTATGTCTGGTGTTGGGAGGGTCTTGGAAACTGAAAAAATACGCGGAGTTACATATCCCGGTAAATGCCCCACGCTCGGATCTATTTGTATGCTGTTCGTATTTCAAAACGTCGTAACTGCTCTTGTTTTGCCAGATGTGTTTATACACATTAAAAAAAAAAAAAGCATTTGTGTGAACATAGTGTTTCATCCGTTTTGAAGAGCGAACATGAAAATTCTCAAATGAAATGCTGAAGAAAATAAATATTTCTATGAACTTAGACTACTTTACTACATGTAAGTTATGTGTAGGTTTAGGCCTACTTGTTCCTTGACATAGCGGAGAGAGGAAGGTAAAGTGCCCTCTGGATTACAGAACTATTATATAAGGAAAGAGTCAAGGCTGGTTCCCAATAAACCGGGAACGGAAACGACAGCAAGAATGAGAACGAAAAATTGTATTTATAGTCGCTACGCTGTTATTCCCGGCGTGACTTCTCCTCTTTGCTTACGTCTTAGGAAGTCGAGGGTCTATAAAGTCTAGGTAGGTAGTATCGTTAGCCATTTTTGTTCTTTCGTTGCTGAGCTACCAGACGAGGGATCTATCTGCAACACCGTTAAACATTATCATGTCATAGCTCCTATGATAATAAATCAAACGCACTGTAATTCAGCAAATAATTGAGCGGAAAATAATGTCTTCGTGTGCTTTCTGCGAACGCCAACGAAAGAGCCAAAATGGCGGGCGATTATATTAAGTATTTATCCAGCCTTAGGAAATGCTTAACATCTTCATCAGCGAATCACAAGACGCACACGTTTAAATGTAGCCGACCTGCAACGTGATTGGCTGCTAGAAATTGGAGCGACGGGCCTATAAATATCAGTATTTACAATTAACGAGAAGTTTAAAGAAGCTCGGGAATGGGAACATAAGAGTTGGCCAAGTTTAAACTTTGCCGTTTTCTTTTCCGAACATAGCCTATTAGATTCATTCTGTTGTCATCAAAAGCTATTTGATGGTCGTATATTTTGTAGCTAGGAGGCCGTGACATAATTTGTCTATTATTTGCTTGTAACTAAAGCAGAAATTCAATAGAATCACTTTCCATATATGGTAAGGTGTATATGTGACCAGACTACCACGTGAATTTAATTCTTAAATATTCCGTGTCTTAGATTTCGAAGTTGGTTAACCTATGTTTATGTTGGCTGGCTTGTATTCATGAGAGAATGGCATTGGTCAAGTATACACAAATGACATCAGAATGCGTAATATCGACTTTATATATCGTATTGACATAGGTACATATCGATATGCATCGCCGTTTCCGTTCTTGATTTATTGTGAATCAAAAATCTTCACGTTCACTTTCTTCGCTTCCTGTTCTCGTTCTGGTTCACGTTTCCGGTTTATTGTGCACCAGGCTTTAGTCAGAATACGTTTCACCTGCCTTTAACTTCCCGGCAAGACATGTAACTTTATAAGCTAACTATTAATGGACCTCGCAATCATTCTGGATTAAACTTATTATATTATTTTATTACTACGACTATAATTACTATTATTAATGGTGGTGGTGGTGGTGGTGGTGGTGGTGGTGGTGGTGGTGATGGTGGTGGTGGTAGTAGTAGTAGCAGAGTAGCAGCAGTTTAGAAAACTTCAACGTACCGTGAATTTATTATTATTATAATTATTATTATTATTATTATTATTATTATTATTATTATTATTACTAATGGCTTGTGCAGCAAATGCTGCAAGCTAAGTTCATTAGATTTCAAATAAAAATGTTTCAGATTTATTTTCAATGAAGAATACCAGACATTTTGAAAGTTATTCCATAATAATGAAACCTACTCCCTCTGAATGGGTTTTTTTATGCCAAATACTTTTTTTTGAACCTATCCACCTTCAGGTTTTGAGTTTCAATGCGAAAACGCAAGTAATAATGTCAGTACGATCAGTGGGTTTTTCATGTTGGAGTAAAGCAATAGCTCATTGTGGATTATAGATGAAAGTTAAAAAATTGTCAGTTTGCTATACTTCCGAACAATAGACATAGCATCTTGGTATAGCTGCTGCATGTAGAGCTTGAAATGTAGAGGGTAAAATCATTTTATCCCGCTAAGAGATCTTGCTGAAATGATCGGGAGACTACAAAATTTTATAGGACTCTTACTTTATCAGTAAGTAATACCTTTCCTTAGGAACTGTAATTTTTGCGCTCTCTCGAGCCAATACTGAAGAGAATGACGCATATAAATATCTACACCACACCGCCATTAAGTATATGAAAAAGATCCAACCCCACTTGATTAATAACTATAAAAATATTTGATTTTTAATAACAATATTATTATCTTACGTAAGTTTTGTAGTTATATATAATAGCCACCACTCAGTAAATTATAGAAATGAAGATCAAATTTAAGATATTTCCTACAGCTATTTATATAACCCCAAAACATTTCACTTTCATATCATCACTATAGCATTAATATGTACAATTAATGAAAAATGGCCATACCATTGCATTAACTGTAATAATATTTCATTTCTAATGGTAAAAATGTCATCAAACCACCACAAGTTCTGTAGATTTTAATATCCAATTCACACCTCTACTCAGAAAATTACACACCGCAGAATCAGATCTAAATGAATAATTTTAGTAAGTCTTGAAGTTTTTAATAACCAATTGAATTTGAACTTTAAATATGTCGACAATTCTGCAGGTCATGGGCTTCATGTAATAGCCTGTTGTTTATTGAAGTGTGTGTTTTGTTTTATTCTGAAATCACGACCGTGCTGAAATGCAATTAGTTCTCAAAACTCACGGAAGATGGATTTTGTAAAATAGGAAAATTATGTTGAAAAACTAACGCTTCACTGAAACTCACTATTTTTCTGAAAATCTTTGGATGCCAAGCTTCAAAATGACGGCTCATTCATTAAAATCCGTTCAGCCGTTTTTCCGTAATTTCCATTACCAGTTCAAATGATATATATATATATATATATATATATATAGATTATTATTATTGTTATTATTATTATTATTAATATATCAATATCAATATCATTTTATTATTATTATTATTATTATTATTATTATTATTATTATTATTATTATTATTATTATTAGTTGGAGTAGAAGTAGTATAAAGTAGTCACGATATGAAACGATACATTATTGTTACTTTTCGTTTGTAAGTTTAATGTTCTGGTACTGTTCAGCTTGAGCCGCCACTGCTTGGGTTGTACTTTAACATTTTCAAATTTGTTCTTTTACTGTCCATTATATAGATGTGTTCTTGCTTTACATAAGTGTTACTGTCAGCCCAGAAACCCACGTAAAGACGCTATCTCGTCTACATTTCTTAACTCTTTGAATTATTTATTGGCATAATGACTCGGCCTTGGCCCTTCTATACAATTCATCGTGTGTACCTCTACAGACAGAGTTGACTCTGTCCTTCCTTTTCGTCTTACAGATGCACTGGAAAATTAAAAGTTAATTTTTTCGTTAAGATGCCTGCCATACTGTGGAATGGATCGTGTTGTGAATGTTTAATGTAAGCTGCCTTCTTATTCAGAGCCCGTGCGCCACTTTGCATTCAAATGAGTCCTTTTCGTGAAAGTGATAACAGCTATTAATGCTAATAAAATTTGAGTGCTACTCGCTTTCTAGCGAAGGCATAATTGACATTTACAATTGCAGTCTTTTAGCTGTCGTCTCTTTGAAGACTAGGTGTAAGAGTTATTCAAGGGGTTTGGTGAGATAATGGTCGATGTTAAAGGTAGAGTGTCTATTTGCACACCTTCGAACATATAGAAGGCAGGAGAATAGAGCTTCTTTGATTTCTGGACTTAGGAACTAGAAAAAAATTATGTGTCCAGTATTATGGTTCGGCCCCCTTTTTTCTCTTGGAAATACAATCAGACCTACTCAATTTTGTAAAAGGCTGTGTGGACCCCGAAGAAGTTTTTGCAAGTTACGAAGAGATCACGTCCCGAATATTTTTTCTAAATTCCTAAAACAAAATCCTTAAATCTTACTTCCTAAAGCCACTAATCCTAACAAACATACCGTCGGCCTGGTTGGCGCAGTTGGTATAGCGATGGCCTTCTATTCCCGAGATTCCGGGTTCGATCCCGGGTCAGGTCGATGGTATTAAAGTGGGCGTAAATGCGACAGGCTCATGGGAGTATATTTACTGGCATGTAAAAGAACTCCTGCGGGAGAAAATTCCGGCACACCGGCGACGCTGATAACCTCGGGAGTGGCGAGCGTCGTTAAATAAAACATAACATTTAACAAACATACTCCTAATCCTAGGCTTCTGAAATACTTTTCCTAAACGTTTTCCTGCCTAAAGAATGTGGAATTTTATTTACAACTATGTGTTTATTCTTACAAATTTCCGTCTAATCACTTATCAATGGATTACAAAGTTCATTTGACGAACATTCTTGCCTCGTTGTAAGGCATCTTCATGTCATAAGTCTTATTTTTTAGATTTTTTAAATCATTGTTAAACAGTTAAATTCTAAAACTGAAATATCAAAATTACAATTGAGGGCAACAAAGTAAGCGAAGAAAATAAAAAAAAACGAGAAATAAAAACAGTTCGAAAGAAGAAAATAAGAAGTAAAGGAAAATGACACTACGGAAGGAAAGTATTGAAAGGCAGAAACAAAGAAAAATTAGAAAATAAGAGAAGAAAGGAAAGAAAACCACAATGAAGATAAAAAGAATGGAGAGTGGCAAACAAAGAGAGAAAAAAGAGAGGAGTGAACGAGAAGATAAAAAGACAGGAAGAGAAAATTAGAAAAGAAAATAAAAAAATATGAGCACTAAGACAAACATATAGAAAGGAGGGGAAAAAACAGGAAGAAAACGAAAAAGTATAGAAATGAAAAAAGCAAAGGAAGAAAAATAGGAAGTAGGAGGGGGGAAAAAGAAAAAGGAGGTGAAATAAAGAAAACAGTAAAGAGGAAGGAGATAAAATATTGGGACGAGGTAGAAAGTAAATAATTCGGAGGGAAAAAATAAAACAGGGAGAAGAACAAAACGAAAAGAAAAATGAGTGGAAAAGTGAGGAGACGAAGAAAGAAAAAAAAGTGGAAAATGGAAATAAGGAGAATGAAAAAAGAAACCAGGTAGGAGGAAAAGAGAAAACAGGGAGGAGAAAAAGAGAAGGTAGGGAAGAGGAAAAGAGGAAAGAAGGAAGAAGCGAAGAGAAAACAGGGAGGAGGAAAAGAGAAAACAGGAAGGAGGAAAAGAGAAAACAGGGAGGAGAAAAAGAGAAAGCAAGGAAGAAGCGAAGAGAAAACAGGAAGGAGAAAAAGAGAAAACAGGGAGGAGGAAAAGAGAAAACAGGGAGGAAAAAAAGAGAAAACGTGGAGGAGAAAAAGAGGAAAAGAGAAAATAGGGAGGAGAAAAAGAGAAAACAGGGAAGGAAAAGAGAAAACAGGGAGAAGAAAAAGAGAAAACAGGGAGGATAAAAAGAGAAAACAGGGAGGATAAAAAGGGAAAACAGGGAAGAGGAAAAGAGAAAAGAAGGAAGAGGAGAAGAGGAAACAGGGAGGAGAAAAAGAGAAAACAGGGAAGAGGAAAAGAGGAAACAGGGAGGAGAAAAAGAGAAAACGGGGAAGAGGAAAAGAGGAAACAGGGAGGAGAAAAAGAGAAAACATGGAGGAGAAAAAGAGAAAAGAAGGAAGAAGCGAAGAGAAAACAGGGAGGAGTAAAAGAGAAAACAGGGAGGAGGAGAAGAGAAAACAGGGATGATGAAAAGAGAAAACAGGAAGAAAGTAAGAGAAATTAGCAAGGAAGAGAGGAAACAGGGAAAAGGAAAGAAGGAACTAAAGGAAAAGGAAAAAAGGAAACAAATAGAGAAACAAAGTTGGAAGGTTGGAAAGAGACGATGCAAACAGAAAGTGAAAATGAATTAACATGATAAATGGAAAGAGTAGGATGGATGAAAGAAAGAGTGGAAATAATAATAAGCAAAAGAAGGGAACAGGGTTAAAAACAAAAGGAAAAGAGAGGAGAGAAAGAATACAAAAAAAGGGAAAGGAAATAATATAGAAGAGAAAATATAGACAAACGAAAGAGATAAGAAATAAAGGCAGGAGGAATGGGAGAAATGAGAATGAAAAATCGTAACACATAACGGAAATATAATAAAAGAAGGAATTAATGCAAAGAAATGGAAAAAGAGAAAAATAGGGGAAGAAGACAGACGTAAAAAAAAGGAAAACATATATATAATTTAAAGAGATGATGAAGATGATGATGATGAAGATGATGATGATGATGATGATGATGATGATGATGAAATAGTCTATGTTACTGGTGCAACGCATTTGTGGACTGCAACAAGATGGGCCTAATTAGCCTGTGCATAATTAATTACATGTAAATACAAACGTGAGTATACGACATATTCTGAAAATCTATTAAATAAATACTGTTGTAATTATCGGTTAGCTGAACTTTAGTTAATAGCTGCAGCGCTTCAGTTTTGTGTTGGCCCGTCGGTGTGTCGTCAGAGTGTTTTGCCGCCCTGTGTTTATCCCGTGCAGCTTACCCCCGGCTATAATTTACCATAATCCGCATTATCTCATGACTGTTAATTATTTAACAGAAGGGGTTCAAATTCGCTAACGTGCTGGCCCGCGAGAATTACACATTGTCTGTTGATTGTAAAGTCTCAATTTTATCCTAGACATTTTCTCCGTAGACTACCACTCGAGGAAAATTGTAAGAAAAATTATAACATTGCCCCTTATGGAAGTTGAATCGATTCCACCTGCAATGCATAATTTGGTTAAGGAGCTTCATTTGTTCACTCATGGTCCAGGTTATGCTTCTGCTGCAACATTGATCAAATGGAATGCGCAATCAATACTTATTATTTACATTAATCATTAATCCCTTTAAAAAATAGATTAGGGAAAACTGTGAAAATTATAGGATATAAAATATATACAAAAATTATAAATAAAATGTTTAAAAAAATAACGGAATACCTTATATTAGAAGAACAAAATGACTTCCGAGAAGGACGATTCTGTATAGATAATATTTTCACAATAAAATAAATAATAGAAAAAAAGAAGAGAACAAATCTTGGAAACTCATATGGTCTTTATCGATCTATCAAAAGCTTTTGACATAGTTAATAGAGTTAAGTTAATAAATGTACAACAAAGTAAAGGACACCTACAACATATTGCCAACGTCATTAAAGAATAATACAGTATATAATGAAACAAATATTATTATAGATACTGGAAAAAATCTAACAAATGAGATTAAAACGAAGGATTGAGACAAGGGTGTAGTCCATCATCTACTCTATTTAATATTATCTCTACGAAGTCATTACAAGATGAATAATTTTAACAGATCCTGGTATATTTTTAACAGAAGATAGAACCATAAATAGTCTTATATTTGCAGATGATATGATAATAATACATCATTCAGAACAGAAGTTACAAAAATCAATAAATATCTTAAGTCATATTTGTAAAGAAAACGACTTGTTAATTTCAATAGATAAGAAGAAAATAATTGCATTCTGTGGTAAAGTAAATACACTGTGAGGTCAAAGATCATGCTAGAAAATAGAATGTTGGAACAAGTAACAGAATTCAAATACTTAGGAAATAATATCAGCTATAAATATGAAAATGACATCCAAATGGAAATACATTCATTCCAGAGAATATGTGATACAATTAATAGAACAGTAAAAACAAACACGAAGAGATACAAAAATAAAGTTTTATGAAATTATGGCGGCTCCTGTTCTTCTGAATGGGTCTGAAACTTGGGTTTCTACTCAGAAGTATATTAGCAAAATTCAAGGTGCTGAAATGAAATTTTCACAAGTCAAATGTTACACAAGAATGGAAAACTATATAATGAATATGTCAGGAAAGAACTGGATATCTATTCTATGAATGATAAAGTTTCGAACTACAGACATAAATGGAGACAACACGTATTACGAATAATAATCGGACATTTACATTGCATAAGACAAGTTGATACAACGTCGTTAAATAGCCAACTAAAAAAAAAACAGCATAGATTTCGGAAATGGCTATTTATTAGGACTTCTTGCCTTGTTTCATTGTCCTCTACTGACCCCTGCGGTTTGTATCTACAGCATACCGGCACGAACAGCGCTCAACGAGCGGGAGAGCCGTGTTTTCCGCTCGCCGAAACGGAGAGGAAGATACGTCAGAATGACATAGACTTGCTATAGGTAGAGGAGAGGGAAACAACCACTCAGTTATCTAGTGGAGTGCAGTATGTAGGCCTATTCTCAGTAACTGTTTCACGTTGCTTACCTACTGCTACAGTACAGTATGGATGAATCTAAAAGACGGAACATAACATTTAACGATTTACAACTCGAACTTATTGATCTTCAGTGTGACCTAAGGGCTAAAGATCGTCTGAATAATACTACTAGCCTGGTTGAGTTTTACAAGACTAAACATTAGCAATAATATCCACAACTACACAGGCTGGCTGTGAAAATGATTGCTATGTTTGGCTCAATATTTATAGGCCTATTTGTGAGCAACTGTTTTCTACAATCAACTTTAATAAAGACAGATATCGAATATCTGTAACTGATTTTTCATTATGATCAGTAGGCTACTGTTCCTTTCAGCTGCCAACAGCATAAAACCTCGTTTTGATATACTGATAAATTAAAATATAACAAAATGATAATATACATTTAAGTAGCTATCGAATTTCTATTATTTCTGTAAAATAAATATTTATTTATTAATTAATAATAGTCCAAGATAGTTTTGCAAACACTGAACGGGAATTTATTTCATAAACACTCGTAATAGTACTTTCTTTTGTGTATATTTTGTACGAGATCACCCCTTCTTCCAGTCCACCCTTATACAGAGCGCAGTCAATATCTGCCTCCGCTGATGAGCTGTGATCCGGCTCGGAAAGCGCAAACCTTGTGCATGCCTGATCTACAGTATAATAATTGTGAAACACTCTATATATAGGAACATTCAGAGGTAAGTATTATAGGGCCTATTTCATAGTTTGGAAAAAGAAGCCAAGCGGGATTGTTACCTAAGGATATAGGAATTAAGCCTACACAGTAATGCATTAACTTAATAATTGCAATTAATTTTCGATGGCCCTCACTTTAGTGAACGATAAACGCGATATTCAACTATATATTTATGTAAGATCGCTGCTGTAGAACTTTGTTCATTACCTTTCCTACCACATGATCTTCCTTCGTTTTTGTCCCCCGAACGCGTGTGTATGGATGCTTAGCATTGCCGGCGGGATGCTGTTCACTTGATCGCCGTGCCTAAACGGATATTACAGGAGATTGGAACCGACTAATTCCTACGGAGACAATGGATATCTTCCTGTGCATTATGGGATCGCTCTGAGGTTTCCCATCTTGCGCTGTAGCTGTCCGTGGGGCTTATCTCCGCCTCTACTAATAATTACAGTTTCCACTTTACTTCTGTTCATTTATCCACTGTGCCGTTGTTTTGTATCTCAGGTCTGCCTTTCTCTTAGTGCTGTAGATATGGCTGGATACCCACATCCTCGCTCGAGACTGCAATCGTTGGGAAAATGCTGTGTTAATTGATGAAGTTATGTTTAATCCTGCGTTTCGTATTGGAACTAATAAAAAAGATCATACTAAAGTTATCTGTTGCTATCTGTAGGGTATTTATGGAGATCGCTAAAATCACGACATAGCCTAAAATATATACAACAGATTTTTACTCATCTTTTCGAATTAAGTGAGTCTGATTAAAGGCTGTGTGATGTATCTTGTCTCACTGTGAAAAGAGAGAGAAGGGAGATATGTCTTACTTCGTCTGTGTTGTTATGGCGATGGGGGAGTGGAGCGGTGCCGTCCATCCATCCAGTGGCGGAAGGGACTAGTTGATACATTCTGTAGCGCAAAATAAAATAACAAAATATCTCTCTTCATACTGTGTAGTTCCGTCACTGAGCTTGTCTTTCAAGAAACTCAGTTCCGGCAGCCTGTACAATAACAAGATTTTAAAAGGAATCCTGAAAATTTACAACCCTCCTATAAACTCCACCCTCGTTTGAAGGGACTTGGTTTTATTGCTACTGAGACAAGATAGACCTTACCAGGTATAATAATAATATGTGGATAAAACAATCGCGACAAATCGCGAAATGGAGTTCTAATAGCGAGAAATATGAATACATTCGCGAATTATTACTATTGCGTCGTTTTATAGCAAATTTCATATTCTGAGTTTTTCGGATTTTTTTTTTCACTTGAATTTGTTATATATCCAAGTAGACTACATTACATGGTATTCCAGGTGTTCTGATTACATTAGTGAACTCAAAAGACGGAGAATTCAACATTTCATTAGTAATTTGAAAGTGTTAATTTGAGGGATGCAAGTTTTTTTTCGTTTTTAATGAATGTGTGTTAAATATAGTCTCAATCCAATAAATATTGTCTATTGGCCATACCGCAAATTTAACAGAATCCAAAGAACCTTTAATGTATATTATTTGGAAAGTAATATTCATAATGTTTTAATACTCCAATTTCAAAATAATTGTATTTTCCAAAAATTTCAATTAATCTCCGCCAAGAATGTAAATCAATCTCCAACAATCTCCGCCGGCACCAGTATTAAAAAACACAAATGATAAAATTAATCTCCATAAATACCTGCCCCGCAAGTGACTAATGTCCGTCTAGTATAGTGCCTATAAATCCTCTGTACTTCTCCTTTTTTCTGTCCTGTATTCCTTCTTTCTCTCTCTCTCGTCCCTCTACCTCTTCTCTCTGCTTCTTCCGTCTTTCGTTTCCCTGCACTACTCTCTTACTTCTTACTTCATCTACTTCTTCTCCTTCTCTCTCATCGTTTTACTCCTCTGTTTCTCCTCTCTTTGTGATTCATCGTTGTTCATTTTTCTTTTTTTCCTACTTTTCCCAACTTAATTCTTTTTGTTTCTCTTTGTCTTATTCTTTATATTTCGTTCTCTTATTTTCTTCTTTCTCCATATTATCTCTTCTTCATTTTTCTTTATCTCTCATTCGTTCTCGTTCATTCTTTGTCATTTCTCCTTTTCCTTTTTCACTTTCCTCCCCTTTTTGCGCTTTCTCATGTTTGGTTTTTCTATCCATTTTCATTCTATCTCCATTTTTTGCTTTTCTCCGCCCTTCACTCTTTCTCCCTCTGTTCTCATTACTCTTTTTTCGTTACGTTAGCTTTCTTCCCCTATGTTTGCTCTTTTCCCCTATCATTACTTTTTTCTCCTCTGTTCGCTCTTTCCCCCTACGTTTGCATTTTTCTATTTATTTTTCCTCTCTTTTTTTCTGCCGTTACTCGTTCTTGCGTTTTCAGTCTTCTCTACATTTGCTCTTTTTTCTGCGTTTGCTCCTTTTCCCTGCGTTTACTCTTTTCCCAGCCCTTGTTTTTTTCATACGTTTGGTATTTTCTCAGCGTTTGCTCTTTTCATGCGTTTCCTCTTTCCTCTGCGTTTGTTCATTTCTCCTGTGTTTACTCTTTTCCCTGCGTTTGATATTTTCCTTGTTTTTCAAGAAATTAATTTAATTCCTATATTATTAGCCTATTTATATTTCTATACTTTTAGTTTTCCTACATTTGCTCTTGTCCCGCGCCTTGGCGTCTCTGTCTAAGGCATCCTGCCTAGGACTTGCGTTACGGAATCCGCGCTGGTCTGAGTCGGCATGGGGGAAGAAATTTTCCTCATGAAATTTCGGCCAGTGTATGGGGCCGGTGCCAACCCAGCATCGTGATGAACTTGGGGAGCTACGATAAGTAGCGAAATCCGGTTGCGAATGCCAGCTATAACGGCTGGGGGATCATCGTGCTAACCACACGATACCTCCATTCTGGTTGGATGAGCATCCACCTCTGCTTCGGCATGTGGCGTGAGGCCAGCAGCCGGCTGGTCGGTCTAGGCCCTTCACGGGCTCTAGCGCCACGGATTATTACATTTGCTCTTATGCCTACGTTTGCTCTTTTGCATATCCTGCTCTTTCCCTATTTATATTAGGCTATTTCCATTATTTTTTTGTTTCTTCCTCTCTCTTTGGTTTTCTTCCTTTATTGTTTCTCCGTCTGTTCTACCTCGTGTTTTTATTGTCTTCCTTCCTTTTCCTTCATGCATTTTGCTAATTTTCTCTATTTCTCTCCTCTTCCATTTTTCTCTCTTATCGTTTTTTCTTCCTATTTTCCCTTTTTCCTCTCTTCACCCTGCCTTCCTTTTTTCTCTCGCCTTAGTTTTTTTTCTTTCTCCTTCTCTCGGTCTCATCTATCACTATCTATTTCGTTCTTCTTTCAGTCCTCATTTTCCCTTCCTCATTATTTCATCTTTCCACTTCTCAAGGAGTTCGAATTGTGTCCGAATTTAAGCAAGAATTATTCTGACGTAGGCCTAGTTAGAGCTTATAATGCAGTTTCCGCACTTAGTCGGAGAGTTTTTCTCTCATTGCTTCATTTGTCGCAGGTTTGTATTTCAAGGGTATTTTATTTTGTTTGTCTTTAGAATCTTTGCATTTTTCATCCTTCAAAGAGCCGTGGAAATGATAGTGAAAAAAGCAATCCCTTCCGACATTGCATTATTTATTAGGCCAAGTCTCTTAAATTGGTACACTTGACAGCAAAACAGATAGTTCGTGTCTGCAACCGGAATGTAACATCTATCCTTATCAGCAGTGCTACCCCCACTTCTGTGCCTTGGCGGAGACCTTAGGGAGGAAACGAACACTACGGCAGCGCACTTGTAGCTCCAGTTAATTAAGATACTACAGTCATCATTGCATTTATTTATGCTTCGTCTTGTATTATACACTCTGTGTAAAGGCGTAGAATAGTATATTTTCTTACATGCACTTCAAATTTTCTTATCGGCATTCAACCCCGTGATTGTAATATTTTATATTTTATTATATGTCACTATTGCACTATTGATTCTATTGTAACAGTTATTAGGAAATGAAATTAATCTACTAACCAGTAGCCTATTTTACATGGATTTCTGTTACATATAGAACTGGAATTTTTAAGAATTAAAAATTTAATTAATTAATAAGTGGAAGGCAGAAAATAGGAAAGATTGGTCAATGCTGGGTTTGCAGTGAAAGACCTATCCTTGCGCAGAAAACTGTGAATGAGCTTTGAACGAATTAATTAATGGTATAATTGGTTATTGATGGAGAAAAATTCGCTCCGACGCCGGGGATCGAATCCGGGATCCCCAGTTCCACGTACTGGTGCTCAATCCACTGAGCTATGCCGAGGCTCAAGCACCAGCA
Organism: Periplaneta americana; assembly: GCF_040183065.1. NCBI lineage: Eukaryota > Metazoa > Arthropoda > Insecta > Blattodea > Blattidae > Periplaneta > Periplaneta americana. The sequence continues at coordinate 38,020,371 of NC_091117.1, read as the reverse complement.
CCACCCTCCCAACTAACACACTATATGCATTTCTGGATTCGTCCCATACGTGCTACATGCTCTGCCTATCTCAAACGTCTGGATTTAATGTTCCTAATTATGTCAGGTGAAGAATGCGTGCAGTTCTGCGTTGTGTAACTTTCTCCATTCTCCTGCAATTTCATCCCTCTTAGCCCTAAATATTTTCCTAAGAGCCTTATTCTCAAACACCCTTAATCTCTGTTCCTCTCTCAAAGTGAGAGTTCAAGTTTCACAACCACACAGAAGAACCGGTAATATTACTGTTTTATAAATTTGTCATTAAAACAAAATTTAGAAAGCGCCTTGATCTTGAAAATGATATCACTGTGTGTATCGAATGCTTAGTTCATATTTGAGAGGTTACTTTCTGAAGAGAAAAAAAAAACAGGCACATTTATTACAATTTTTTTTTACTTTATAATTATTTAACATTTTTATATTTTTGTGTTCATCGTTACTTACCTTTATGTTTCTAAATGAAAAATAAAGTATGTCAATAAGGCGTCTTTCTTTATTTTGTACATCACTCGCGACTCCTCTGAGTTCTTTATACGACCCCCACTTTGGGAACCACTGCTCTACAGACGTGGACAAATTATTAGACCAAATTAATTATATGTGCAACGAAGTTGTATTTATCGGCAAAAATAATGAACAAAAATGTATTTTGTACAGATATAATGAACAGAAAATGGAGTCTGGAGGTTACTATTATTTTGTGAACATTCCCTTATTCTATATTAACACGTTGATTTTGTCATGGATGCTGGAAACCAAAGTTTGACACTTTCTTTGAATATCAGCATCATTTAACCACATATCAGACAGTGCTTAAGTGAGTCCATGTTTTATTGGAAGCCTCTTTTTGTCCACTTTCTTCTTCAGTATAGATCACAGATTTTCAATTTCGTTCATATTCGGTCTTCTAGCAGGCCATGGGAGAATATCTTCTGCAGTAGACTATATAATTAAAACACCAGTAGTACCAACATAGCCAGAAAAATTATACTTAACCATTGGAAAAATATACCAGAAGATGTAAACAATCATATTTACAACAATAGAGTCTGTGAATTATACTGATAGTTGATATGACGAATTATATTATGTTTAAAAAAACGTTTTAGTCTAATAAATTTGTCCACGTCTCAAAATATGTGCGTCAGATACGTGTATAACATCCGACGATATGACCACATATCACCGTCCTTCGCAAGTCTTTGGTGGCTCCGACTTAAAGATCGCAGAACTTTACATTCTTTGTCTTTACTCTTTCGAATTCTGCACACCTTAACACCAAATTACCTTTCGTCTCGTTTCTCTTATCTATACTCTAACCACGACGTAAATACCAGATCACTTATCTGTGGCACGCTAAGTATACCTCTTCATAGAACATCTTGTTATTCATCATCTTTTACAGTATCCACCTCGCGTCAATGGAATTCCTTGTCACAAAGTATTAGGGGCTGCAAGACAATAAACACCTTTAAGAACAGCTTAAAAGATAACCTTATTAGCATTTCACTCCAATCATATTGATTTAAACTATCACTGACTACATTGTTACTTCTTTCTTTTAGACATTATCCTGATTGTGCTGTACTTTCAAAATTGTCTCATAATAATCTCTTTCTATTATCTAATATTATTTGAAATATATTAACAACATTCTATGTATTTTAGCTTAATTCTGCTACACAGTTTATTTCAGTGTTTAATTAATAGTTCATAGTATTTTGTTGTTTAATTCGTAAATAACTCTTGTATACATGTAACTCTAATCTAAATCAAATTGTTGAATTCTTTGTAAGTTCATGTATATGTATATACTCTTTTTGCTGGTTGAGTGGAAGAGAAGGCCTTACGGCCTTAACTCTGCCAGCTAAAATAAATTATTATTATTATTATTATTATTATTATTATTATTATTATTATTATTATTATTATTATTATATAGTATTTCAAACTCCGTCACTATTCAGAAAGTGGCATTGTTAGCAGTAATAGGGTCAAAGATTGCAGTAGTGGAGCAATGGCGAAAGGACAGGGAGAGAAGAAAAAACCCTCATTTTCTATACTGAGAAAATGTGAAGCCAGTTACTGAATCATGACTGAACTCGATTATATATATAATGCAGATGTGGAATTTACATAAATGTATTTCCATTATACAGAGATTTCTACTCTCATCCGATTTATGAAATTTCAGTACGGACTTGTGACAGCTCTGTGACATTGGAGGGCTCATTTTTAAATGCACATAACTGTTCGATATGGTAATTATGTTTGGATATTGTCAGTAATTATGGCAAGTGAGGAATGCGACCCCTTCATAATTGGTTGCTACTGTATGCCCAAGTAATTGGATTAATTCTGCTAGTCTCCACCACTACTACGCATTGACATTCTCCCAGCTCTCGGTTCGAATCTCGTAAAAGCTATCACACTATCCTGTAGCACATGCGCGAATATATTGTAATATTTAATTAAATCCCAAACATTCATATACAAAAACATTACAAATGATATACAAGGATAAATTGGGAACGAGTTTCCCTTATTATTATTATTATTATTATTATTATTATTATTATTATTATTATTATTATTATTATTATTATTATCGCATCGATTATGCCTTTATCTAGCTTCCGAGAAGTTAGTGATAACAGGTTGTTATTCGGTGAGGTGAATCGTCATAAGATTACCTGGTATTCATCTTACTTCGGAAAAAATTCAACCAGGTATTTAACCCAACTGGAATTCGAACCCACGCTAGGGGAAACATCGGAGCACAAATCCTGTCCCCTATATGACTCAGGTAATCCATCATCATGGACCAAGTCAAATTTAAAACCTTTCTACAGAATGGGCCATTAATGCTTTCCCTTTCTTTCTTCTCACGAATACTGCAATCTTTAAGAAGTAGAAATTGTAGGGATTGACCGTGCCCTGACATCATTTCCAGATTTCCCTTCCGTCACTAGCAAAGAAAATGTGAATTGAAATGACAGAAAGAGATTTAGAAAACGCATAAGGCGTAGCAAATTGAATCGCAGGAGTGAAAGAAAAAATGTATCGACTCGGCTTGTGATGTATTCACACTGTTCCGAAGCTCTGGGAGGTCAAAAAGGCTTATGCTACGGTTGCAAGAACCGACACAATAATGGATGATCCAACACGGAAGTGACGTAAGAAGCAGGCTTTGAACACGCTTATGTAATTAGGCTATATTTCACAAGGTACTATTACGAGGCAAGAAACAGCTGAAAATTGTATTTATGTGGTCTATGTGTGTATGTAGGGGAGAATCGAGTAGTATTGGACATCGGGTAATATCGGACAGTGAGTTTCTTTCATCTACCACACGATGATAGTACCTGATTGACCTGGTTACGTTTCTGTGATGTCGCATAGAGAAACCTAACCATGTCATTCAGGTACTACCGTATGGTGGTAGATGAAAGAAACGCACTGTCCGATACTACCCGATGTCCGATACTACCCGACTCTCCCCTATGTATGTAATGTAATGTAATGTATGTATGTATGTATGCATGTATATATGCATGCATGTAGGGGAGAGTCGGGTAGTAATGGACATCGGGTAATATCGGACAGTGAGTTTCTTTCATCTACCACACGATGATAGTACCTGATTGACCTGGTTACGTTTCTGTGATGTCGCATAGAGAAACCTAACCATGTCATTCAGGTACTACCGTATGGTGGTAGATGAAAGAAACGCACTGTCCGATACTACCCGATGTCCGATACTACCCGACTCTCCCCTATGTATGTAATGTAATGTAATGTATGTATGTATGTATGCATGTATATATGCATGCATGTAGGGGAGAGTCGGGTAGTAATGGACATCGGGTAATATCGGACAGTGAGTTTCTTTCATCTACCACACGATGATAGTACCTGATTGACCTGGTTACGTTTCTGTGATGTCGCATAGAGAAACCTAACCATGTCATTCAGGTACTACCGTATGGTGGTAGATGAAAGAAACGCACTGTCCGATATCACCCGATGTCCGATACTACCCGACTCTCCCTTATGTATGTAATGTAATGTATGTATGTATGTATGTATGTATGTATGTATGTATGTATGTATGTATGTATGTATGTAATGTATGTATGTGACACACGAACACTTATATGGAAAGTAGATTAGAGATAAAGTGATGAAGATGAGTTTTCTGTAATCTGTGAAAAGATGTACGTATATGAACAAGACTTCGTATTATACTGTACTGACATTATGAAAGAGCTAAATGTATTGATGTTCTTCTTCAAGAAATTAAAGGTTATAAGAGCCATCCCATTTACTAGAAACTTAAGGCAACTTCTCGTCCTGTTACCGTCTTCAAGGTTGTCAAAATCTCTGCTATCGATGAAATAGCAATACTACCTTATACTACAGTCTAGTATATACAGTCACGAAGCTCAATACATAGTAAATATGCATCCATACATAGTTGCTAATCGCTAGGATCGCTATTATCGCCTCGTTACAGGCAATGCGAAATAGTACCGGTGTTCCTAGCACCCTCACAACTCAAGCTTCGTGACTGTATATACTAGACAGTGCTTATATTGCATATAAATCCGGTGTCTAGTAATAACTTATTCCTATAGGCAGAAGGAACTCGAGAAGAGCCAGAATAAGTAGTTTAAAATTATGAATAGTTTAAAATGGGTTTAAAGGCACTAAAATGAGAGAGAATGCATTTTACTTTGAATCACTTAAGGTATTCTTTCACTGGCGATTTCATTAGAAGTTTAAATAAAAGAATTAAAGAAAATTTTCTGTCTTCTAAATAATAATAATAATAATAATAATAATAATAATAATCATCATCATCATCATCATCATCATCCAGCGAGAGTTAACTCTGTGGTAGTGCGTCTACCTCCAGACACCCAGCCCAGGTTCAATTCCCAGCGAGGTCAGACATTTTCATGTAAAATTTCTACCTCAGGACTAGGAGTCGTGGCGGTGCACAACTTTTAATTACTAGCTTATGCACCATAGCTATGACCGGGTTAAATCCCAAATCTCTTCGCAGTTCATATGAAGAGGAAGCATATGCCACTGTTGATAGCGATTCGTCCGTTAGAAGGGGACGTTAAGCCTAGCGACTCCCTTGGTGCTATTCGACAAGTGTAGGCTACATGCCGGCACCTGGTTTCCCCTTCTCCCTTCATCATCATCATCATCATCATCATCCTGACCCATTCCGTAAACAAGCCTATACTTACACGAACAGTTATAGGTCTCGCAAGTACGGATTACCGACGGAAGGAATGCGAATCAAACACTGCGATAAGGAAGAGCGGGCGACAGAAAGGTCACGAGATAACTTGAATGATATTCAAGAGTAAGCCTACAGTCAGAAGAGAAATGACTTCGAAAGAATCAGTCTTGCGTTGTGATAGTTACTTTACGACTTTAGTTTGTTCCATTGCATGTAAATGCGTGTCTTGTATCGCACGGTATTATTATTTCAATCGTAAACATATGTTGCGCGTTTAATTAGCTTCGAATTTTTCTCTTGCTACGTTCTTTATTTTCACAGCGATGTCCTCATTTGTTCATCTTCTTGGAAGAGACAGTACTTCCATCGGCTCGCACCTCTCCCTCCTCGGCGTGCCTGCATACACACGTCAAAACAGACAGCAACACCACCATTGGTTTTCGGTAATCGTTTCTTGCGCGAGATATAGCCTACATATACATTCGGTCTAGTACACGATATAACACTCTACAGATACACATCATGTACAGCGTGACCTGCCGAAGTGGTGTGCAACTGAAAATGGGTCACAGTCCTGGCATCTATCTGCAATATGCGGTACCCGAATCACGTAAGTGAATTGGATAGGCATTTGTTAAATAATAATAATAATAATAATAATAATAATAATAATAATAATAATAATAATAATTTTATTATTATTAATAATTAATATTATTATATATTAATAATAATAATTTTATTATTATTATTATATTAGCCACGGGATTTTCTCATAGGGTAGGCGCGTTTTCCTGCTGATTCAAAAGTTCGCTTGGGTGTGGGTTCGATTCCCGCTTCGATTAGGGTTTTTCTATGGCATTACTGCAACTCGAAGCCGGAACGAATTTTTCTCCATTAATAACAAAATGGTAACCATAACAGATAATTCTGTAGGACATAGATTATTCGCCCAACAGTACATATTTACTGTGGAGTCACGGCTGCAGCTTATGTAATGACTTAATATGGCCTATATGTCGAACATGGAGTAAGGCCACTAAGGGAAATAACCAAAGGAGAAAGATTCGATCCTATGCTGTGGATTAAACTTCGGCGTAGCTTAGTGGTTAGAGCACCCAGTGCGTAGAACTGGGGGGTCCCGGGTTCGATCCTCGGCGCCGGAACAAATTTTTTCCGTTAATAACAAATGGTAATCGTAACAGATAATTCTGTAGGACCAAAAATTAATCTTTACATGAACTTTACATAAGACGAATGTCACATGTTAAATCCTCTGCCTCATCTATCACAGATTCCATCAACGCTCGAGAATATCGCAGTTGATAAAGCGTTGTTAAATAACATTAAAACAGGAGTAACACTTCTTATACAGCAGTAGATCAGCGTGAAGAGGATCTGAACTGTCAGTTAATGGAGTGCGATTATAGAAATAAATATAAGAACCGTTTGCTTGAGAGCACTTATAAATTGCTACTCACCCAGCGCTTCGGAGTGCGTTGCAAGAGGAAAAGGTTGCTGCTCCCAGGAGGAAGCGAAATTCCCGGTCCTTTTGGCTTTGGAATTAAATGTCGATGTGGTAGAACTGAACTGAAGCAGGCCCAGCAAGCTAATATCGGATATAAAGGGACCGTATCAGCTGCTCTGTGCAAATAGTCTCAGCCGAATGTAAACGAGGAAACGTCTTCAGTGCGGGCTTCATTTTTCACTCCAGAGAGTACATAAAACCCTGGCACGCGACTCTCCTCCGCTTGCTTGTACACACACTGCAAATAATCCTCCGCAGACATGTTTGCTCTTTGGGTTTGAAGTGGATAACACTACTTTGTACATGATGAGGATAAACAATATTTGGGGACCGAATTTTAATGACAATTTTAATATTTTCTTATAAAAATAGGGTTTATTTACGATTCAAATGTTAAAAATTATGCTTTCTTTTGTGCTTACAAAACACTGTCGCCCGAATGAAGCAAGCCCTACGAACAAAATAAAATGATTTTTAACACATGTGTTTTATTTTGAGCACAGCCATCCGCCTGTGCTGGTATAGAGATGTTTCTCCCAGTTCTCCACTGCTGTATTTTCCCTCACTGTAATAGTGAAACTGGAACACAATTGAGCGATGGTATAGCACAGTGGTAGAACTGTCGACTGCAGACGGAGATCAAACTCGGATGTCCTTAACCTTCTTATAATTACTTTTAATTCTTAATTATTTTTATACAGGGTGAATCGTAACTAATTCCATTAATTTCAGGGGAGGTTGTTCTTTGAGATATTTGAAACAAAAAAGTGTAATACTTTTGTACTCGTTTCTGCATTCTTTTCGGAGCTAAAATTAGTTTTATATTAAACATTTCATAGCGTGTTTTGGAAAAGTCATTGATTTAATTTCCAATTTACGAGAGCAGTGTATTATGATAATAAGTAATTGAAATAATTTTAGGTTTTCCCTTTAAATGTACAGAAATTTGGCTCTAACAAATGTAACTTTTCATTCTGAAAAGGAATTTTAAAATGTTATATTTTTTCGAATCAAATGTCTGCATATTTAAAGGACAAAACTAAAATTCTTTCAATAATTTATCATAATATACTGCTCCCTTAAATTAACTGAGCATTTTGGGAATTAAATCAATAGTTTTCCCAAAACACACTATGAAATGTTTCATATAAAACAATTTTTATCTCCGAAAGGAAGAAAAACGGGCAAAATTGTATTAGATCTATACTTTTTGTTCGAAATATCTCGAGAAACAACCTCCTGAAATGAACGACATTATTATGGTTCACTCTGTAGAATGGTCAATAAAGTAGTTGTTCACGGAATTGATTTAATTTGTGTTCACTTCTTAACCAAAAATAGTCATTTTTTTAAGTAGGTCTGCAGTTGTTTGAACCGCTTAATTTGTTGATTGGATTGCTGCGATGTGACATCTGGTGGAAAACAGTTCTGTGGTGTTCGGGTAGAGGGGGATAAGTCATTATTTTTTGCAGATGGAATTTTGTTTACCAGATGAACACACAAGTTAAATTATACAAGTCCACACCTGTGGAGTCTGGCCGCGTAACCAGGTGGCCCGGGTTCCATTCCCGGTCGGGGCAAGTTACCTGGTTGAGGCTTTTTCCGGGGTTTTCCCTCAACCCTATACAAGCAAATGCTGGGTAACTTTCGGTGCTGGACCCCATACTCATTTCACCGGCATTATCACCTTCATCTCATTGAGACGCTAAATAACCTAAGTTGTTGATAAAGCGTCGTAAAATAACCTACTAAAAATATATACAAGTGAGAGTGCAAAAACCGAAAGACTACTAGCATTTGATGCGTTGTATTTGTATAGAAAATTATTTGCAATAAGTGTCCGAAGTTTAATTTTAATTTAACTCCAGTATCATTTTTATGACTTTACCCAAAGAACACAGAATTGTTAATAATCGGCTCGCTTGTATAAAGTTAGCTGGCTTGGATCTATATCTTACTTGAGGTAGGATGTCTGATAATAATTAGGTCTATTCATTTTCACTGATTATTCGAACCCAACGTTACGGTTGCATACGAAATATTCTCACTTTTCAATCCTATAATTGACGCTACTTATTTTTTCACACCAGTTTATTTCTTTTTAGGTTGAGAGTAAAGTTTACTTTCCCTTACTCTCTGTAGCTAAGTTCTCAGGCACTGTCTGATAATGAATTTACTTTGTCTTAGATTAATGTTTCAGTTTCTAATTTACCATAATCTAGCACTTAGGCCAGTTGTCGAATTTATAAACTACCCACGTATGAAAGCCCCAGGTAATGAATATGACCTTTTGCTGGTCGTTAAAAATCTATTGTTTAGAGTTCGTGCCAGCGAATTACAAATGTTATGGTGGGCACACTATCCATTAGGTCATTGATGAACAGTTTGTATTTCCTTCTTTCAATCGGAAACATTATAGTATATCCCATTGAAAAGATATTGGATTTAATTAAATTTGTGTATTATTATTCCGTTAAAATTATAACACACAATTACCCTCGTTAATATAATAAATGTGTTGTAGTAGAACGAAAATGGATTTATTGTGTACATGCAAGACCGTGTTGTATTAATAGCATTCGGAAACAAAACGTAGGTCGGCGTGTTCATAAATTTGGCGTTATTGAATCTGTGTTTGTCGACTTTGTTATGCACGTAAAAGAAATGAAATGTCAGCCGTCAGTTTGAACATTTACTAAATTAAAATTCCATTATTAAATTTCCATGGTGGCCTTTGATAACTCTGCGTCGAATTCGATTGTTTGACTTGCCTTCGTGATGAAGTTAAGTTTATTACTTTGCATTTGTGAAAATGGAAGTTTCAACAGGCTTAACATAAAATTTTATTTGCCCGATCTTTCATGTCAAGGGCAGCAGGTTGAACACTGATTAAACAAGGGAGGGCTGTATGAGTTTGATAGTGTGTGACGCGTGCTTATAGTCAATTGATGTTTCCAAAGTACGAAGACATGTAAACAGTTCTCAAAAACATTATACCCCTTCATTAGTTGCGGAATTCTTCAGAGACAAGTGCAGATGTGTAAACGTTATAAAATAACTTCTAGTAAGATATTTAGTTAACTCATTAATTTTAAAGATTTATTAATTTGTCCTACAGAATAATCTCTGTAATATTAATTGACAATTAATATTTGAGGAGAAAAATTCGCTCCGGCGCCAGGGATCGAACCCTGGTCCTTGGTTCTACGTACCAAGCGCTCTGACCACTGAGCTACGCCGAATTCAATCCACAGCACCGGAGGTGAAGGAGGAAGGTTCGATCCGGTGCTGTGGACTGAATTCGGCGTAGCTCAGTGGTCAGAGTGCTTGGTACTTAGAACCAAGGACCCGGGTTCGATCCCCGGCGCCGGAGCGAATTTTTCTCCTCAAATATTAACTCATTAAGTTCAACATTGTTCGCAGCACCAAAGAAACATGTAAGAAAACTGAAAAAAAAAAAAGGTAAAATAATGCTGATTTTAAGGGTTCAGAGCCATAGTGGGCCAAATGCCATTTATTAAAAATTGAGGAAACAAGGCTTAAAATTAAATGATTACCATAATTTAATGAAACATATAGCAAGTAATATAAAATATGCACATTAAAACTAAATGATATGTCAGTCTTCATTAAACCATGGCATTCTTAGTTTTTTAATAAATGGCGCTTGGCCCACTATGGCTCTGCACTCTTAATTTATGGCTTTGGATTTTCGACCATGACAAAAAAATGAGTGTGCAGCTTCTCTGCACAGAAAAAAATTGAAAATTCTTAATCTGTAAATGTGTTGTAATTTTTTTTTAATGTTAGTGGAATGGAAGACGATAAATTAGGGTTAAATTTAACACTTTTATACTCGATACTATTCTGACTTGGAGGCGATGGGTGCTTAACTCTACGTAAGTTGTTATTCCGGCAATGGCATTTTCATAATCTTCCATGTCTTCTCTATCAACTGTAAAAGTTATATTTCATTACGTTTACTCTGAATGATAGGAGAATTCATTATTTGAAGTGCTGTGTTAAGTCGAAAGGTCCAAAATTCTTAATGTAATCATATCGACGGTGTTTAGGTAAAAGGGCTTAAGTTTAATTTCTCAAATATAACTATTTTTGCTGTAGTTAGTGTGATTAATTAAAATTTAACTACAAAACTTGAATCATGTTTCTTGACAATTATGTTTACATTATTTCATATAAAGTAACTAATAATGTGGTAAAATTTAATTATAGCTTTTTTTTTTAAAAATTGTTCTTTCGTGGAACAAGCCCTTTTACATGAACACCGTCGATATATTACACTCATGGTTTATACATCAGGGTCTTTGCAATATCATATAGGCCTACTTACAATACCGTTTTCCTTCCATTCGGTTTTACAGTGGGACATAATATATCACCAAAGGAAGAACATAATCCACGAAATCTCCCTCGTTCTAGCTTAAAATTATCAAAGAAAAATTAATTATTTCATTATTGAAATTCTGAATACCAGACAATGCTTGTTCTCTTCAAAATATTTTGGATTCTGAACCAGTGTTGGATGAAAATCATCCTAAAAGTGAAATCAGTGATCATGAATAAGAATATTTGACAGTATAATATAGGAGTTTTCATCTGTACAACTGGCGCCAGCGTTTTTGACGTGTCTCCTGGAGTACAGTGCCCAGTTTGTGAGCATGTTGCTAGTGCAGATGAGAATGGTACCACTTCATATACACGTCACATCAGCCATTTGCCAAACAGTTGTCAGACTGACTACGCTAAAGATAAGACACTAGCACTTAACGTTCCCATTACTTATTTCACATGCCAAAAATGGTGACGCGGACTGTAACACAGTTTCACAAATATATGTTTTCAGTGTAGATACAATAATAAATCCTCAATTTAAATCTACGTTTCAAATACGACCATTTGTAAAGAAATAAATTAATACAAATTTTTTGTGATTGTTTTTATTGACCAATATCCCAGGAACACATCAAACACGAGTCCGACCGAGCTCCCGATCAGTAGGCAAAATGGCTACCGTGTGAACTACGCCGATGACTCATTGAATTGTAAATCGGTTTGAAATGAGGAGATAATATAGAAAAAGACAGAAACATTAAAGTCACCGTTCATCATCATCATCATCATCATCTTCACGATCATCAATTTCCGTGAGTTTATAAGAAGTACATTGAGCCACAACAATTCATCGCCATCAAACTCTGAAGTTTTTTGAGTTTGTTCTTGACCTAAATTCAGGCTGTTACACGATATACAGAGTTATTCACGAGGATTTATCGTCACTTACGGAGCTTATTTCTGAAGACATTCTGAGCAAAAAAGTCATATAAACATTTGTCCTAATCTCAATATCTTCAAAGTTACACTAATTTGAAGTTGTTTGTAAAATACTTTTTTTCTTTAGTTTTAAGGGTAAAAGAATATTACAAATAGAGAATGAACTATTTGGAAGTATAATTTATTTAATTGACTAGTATTCTGAAGCTAAAAATGTGTTGTCAATTGCTTTGTACAGATTTTGTTTTTCAATTTTTAACTAAAAATGGCATCATTCCTACGCACTTATCAAAAAATTGTTACAAGTCATACGACTTTAGGATCTTGATTCTTTACAGTTAAATTATGTATCCTAATGTACAATCTTGAAGAATTTACAAGAGTGGTGTGATTCGTAACAATTATTGTGATAAATGCGTAAGAAAATGTAATTTTGTTGTTAAAAATCGAAGAAAAAAATCTGTTCGAAGCAACTATGGAATTCACAACACATTTTCAGCTTCGGAATATTAATTTACAGTTCATTTTTGTTCAGACAAGTCTAGTAATATAGTACAAAATATATATAAGTTCATTCATAAGACATATCTCTTTGCAAATATTTATTTGCTATGAAGGTATTAAATATATATGAACGTTTTCGCCTTATTTGGCATCATCAGATATAATCAAATACGTGATCTGAAACTTGAGTAAATTGATAAACGAACAGTATAATATACATGATAAATGAATCATACTACGTCACAGCAGAAACCACAAGCATATGTTCTTGATAATGATTAATTGTCAACATAAAACACAAGATTTGTAACATAGTATTACACTAATTATACAGTATTTTAACACATTTTACCCTTTGCAAATTTTAAATCTATGATTTCTTTATTTTTATTCATAATCAAATTTTAATTGATGTTTTAACACCGCCAGTACTTGCATAATTCAATTGCTCACTATTTAATCTTGTATGTATACCTGTAACATGAGCTATATGTATATACAATTACTTTCAATTCTTTCAAACTTGTATTGTATTAAAATCAATTATAACAACCTTATATATAGCTTCATACATAAAACTCATGAAGATTCATTTATCATGTATATTATACTTTTCGTTTATCAATTTACTCAAATTTCAGATCACGTATTTTATTATATCTGATGATGCCAAATAAGGCGAAAACGTTAATATATATTTAATACCTTCATAGCAAATAAATATTTGCAAAGAGATATGTCTTATGATTGAACTTATATATATATATATATATATATATATATATATATATATATATATATTTTGTACTATATTCAGAATATTAGCTAGTTAAAAAAATGATACTCCTCAATAGTTTATTCTTTATTTGTAATATTCTTTTATCCTTAAAATTCAAGAATAATAGTATTTTACAAACAACTTCAAATTAGTGTAACTCTGGAAATATTGAGATTAGGACAAATATTTATATGTCATTTTTTGCTCAGAATGTCTTCGGAAATAAGCTCCGTAAGGGACGGTAAATCCTCGTGAATCGCCCTGTAAAGGACACAGCACATTATGCGATCTTTCAGGTGTTTGGAAATATCCAGACGATGGAAACATTGACAAATACTTATAATTACTATTATAATTGCAATCAATATGAGAGCTTAGCGCCGTGCACTACATATGCTGACTACCTTTTAATATGGACTAGTTGTTTTAATGAAAATATTTCATATTTAATCGTTTTCATACTGTACAGTCAAGCGTCAGACTAGCCATCGTCCATTAGGGGTTGATTAAAAAGCCTTGTATACCAATCACTGTATTGCAGCATTATTTAACCTGCAGACAATATTGTCAGCCCTATATTATATTAAAACTGCATGCATCCACTTAAATTGTTCGCGAGGGTATTTACTTTGTATTGAACAATAGGTTCCCTATTGCATGATGACCCCGTTTTATTCTCTGTCCTTTTTAATATTGATTTATTGCTTGTGATCATTTATATTCTAGCTAAAACCTTCCTCTAAATGCTCATATATTGTGACATTACCACACTGTACCAGCTATATAGCGATGTGAAACGTTTAAGCTATAACTTAATATTGATTCAGGTCCTTGGAATCTATTTATTTGCGTTCAGAAAGGAATTTATGCGTAATAGAAATGCCGTATATTTTTTTTCCTGTTGTTACTTGTGCATTTGAGGTGTCTGCTGAAAGCCTGAAACACGTACATAGACATAAATGTGTGTAGTTAAAAATTCTCTTCACTTTGGAGAGTTCCATGTGCAATTAGATGGAATCTGATGTATAAAAATAAACAATAGGAATGGCTACAAAATGGCAGAGCAATAAGTGTTTGTAAATAGTTATTGTGCGAGATCGTGCGTATTTGCTTGGTTTCCGCACAAAACCAATCCGCGGAAAGTCTAAAATTCCACATTCAGTATTCCCAGTCTAACACACATAACAATTTCCCTCTTCTTACCGCTTAAGTGACATATTGATTTTACTGCTTTAGGCTTTTAACATATTATTTTTAGAGACGTTCAATATAGTAATAATTATAAATTGGAAACTTACCACTGCAATTTCACCTAAATTGCACTGCTAATTATTGTTTTTAAATATTTGCAAAAATTAAGTAAACTCTACAACTCCACTAAAGTTACTGCATTCGTGATGCAAGTAACATTAAGGAAGCCGTGAAAAAATCAACAAGATTCCAGACTCATCATAGACTGGGGGGGGGGGAAAGACAGACGTATATCAAGGCCTGCTGGAGTATAGTAAACACAGAAAACATTTTAAAGCAACAATGTTGAAGATAGATATTTTTGTTTTGCAAATTTGCCGTCATTGAACAGAAACCAAGATGGAGATTTCATTGCAACTAATTAGAAATTCCTCTTTCAGGTATGTAATAAACGATCTTCGCACAAAATAATGTACGATACACGAGCGGTATGTTTTCTTTCAATTCTCGGAAATTAAAAAAGCTCAACTACGTTTCGATTTTTTTCAAACTTTTCCTCGAACATGAAAACTTCAACATACCGCTCTTGTAACGCATATTACTATTATAGACCGATATAGATTAAAAAATGCGACTTTTGGTGTCAGGATGGTTAATTATACATGTTAACACTAATTATTTTTGAAAAGGGAAAATTACCAGAAAAATTTTAGTTACAGATTTATTTATTAGTATAGATTATTTTCACTTTCTCATGCGTAGGGTACTTACCTCGTTATAGTAGTTACTTTGAAATCTTGAAATATGAAGCCCCGAAACAGAATAGCATTTGGAGCTCATTTTTGTACAGCCCTCTTCGTTGTAGTGCTTGGTGAATAATGAATTCCTCTTACAATAAACTGCAGTAAGAAATGTGTGAACAACGAATTGCTAGTCTCAACCAGCGGCTATATTTTCACTTTGTCTGACGTTACGTAAGGGTAGCTTCTTTTATGTAGCCTTTATTTTCCCTTTTTTCCGTGTAAAGAAGTCCATGCGACGCCTTCAACCCACGCTGGCTACATCACATGTTGAAGATCACAGCGTATCTTCGAAGAATACGCCTCGCTAGATTTATTGCCCTTCTAGCAGACAATAAAATGTTCCTACCTTAATATATACAACACCTAATGAAGTTCAGAGGCTTACAATTGATATATACGGCCAGCACGGCAATTTTTGCTGGAGTTTGCAAAAAATATCGAATAGAATCTATCGAAATTGCTCGATAGCTCGAAAACAGTAGGATGTCTATTTGTGAGTTTGCAAATCTGGACTAATAAATGGAAATTGATTGAAAACTAGCAAAATAATTGTTCTTCTGCCTGCCGTCCGTCAATGGATAAATCTATTTTGTCATCTAATTATTTGGTTAGTTATGTTTTGCTAATTTGTTAGACCTATGATTTTCTTCCTATATCACGTCCTGTAAAGTACCATTGAACCCTAAGTCATGCCATGAAACAAATGTTATAAATTATTTGCGAAGCGTGATTGAAAGTGGAAAGTCTTATCTACAGTAATCTCACTAGAGGTTTTGATTTATCTAGAGAAAATCAAAACTCGAGTGAGATTTAATTGACTATTACACGATTAGAAGAAAATATATATAGATTAGAATAACTGAAGTACTCTAATACAATAAAATATTAATTGACTTACTAAAATACTAAACCGTCTTGAAAATGTATTATTGTACCATTTCATCAATACAAATATTCCGCTAGATGGCAGTAGTGTGTTATGATGAATGTTATCTTTTTATCAGTTGTGCCAACTATACAATATTAATTGAACTCTATTTAGGCTATTACTAGTCAAGATTGCTTTGTTGATTCAGTTTCATTTTTATTCAAACAGTTGCATTCCACTTCAGTTATCAATATACAGAGTGATTCACGTGGATTTACCGTCACTTAGGGACTTATTTCCGAAGACATTCTAAGCAAAAAAGTCATATAAACATGGGTCCTATTCTCAATATTTTCAGAGCATACCGTATATCTAATACTCTGTCCTGCGCCATGGCGTCCTGCTTAGGACTCGCGTTACGAAATGAGTGCTGGTTCGCGGCCAGTGTATATGACCGGTGCCCATCAAGCATCGTGATGCACTTGGGGAGCTATGATAGGTAGCGACATTCGGTCACAAAAATAGCTTAAACGGCTGAGGGGATCATTATGCTAACTACATGCTACCACCATTTTGGTTTGGATGATCGTCCACCTCTGCTTCAGCATGTGGACGTGATGCCAGAAGTCCTGAGCCTTTAAAGGGCTGTAGTGCCACTGGTTATTATTATTATTATTGTTGTTGTTGTTGTTGTTGTTGTTGTTGTTGTTGAAGCAAGTAAAGATACAGGTTTGGAAATAAATTCTAAAAAGACAAAGTATATGATTATTTCTGGTGAACAGAATATTGTACGAAATGGAAATATGAAAATTGGAAATTTATCCTTCGTAGAGGTGGAAAAATTCAAATATCTCGGAGCAACAGTAACAAATATAAATTATACTCTGGAGGAAATTAAACGCAGAATAAATATGGGAAATGCCTATTACTATTCGGTTGAGAAACTTTTGTCATCTTCTCTGCTGTCAAAACATCTGAAAGTTAGAATTTATATGTTACCGGTTGTTCTGTATGGTTGTGAAACTTGGACTCTTACTTCGAGAGATTAATTGTGTTTGAGAATAAGGTTCTTAGCAAAATATTTGGGGCTAAGAGGGATGAAGTTACAGGAGATTGGAGAAAGTTACACAACGCAGAACCGCACGGATTGTATTCTTCACCCGACATAATTAGGATAATTAAATCCAAGCGTTTTAGCTGGTCAGGGCATGTAGCACGAATGGGCGAATCCAGAAATGTGTACAGAGTGATAGTTGGGGAACCGGAGGGAAAAATACCTTTGGGGAGGCCGAAATGTAGATGGGAGGATAATATTAAAATGGATTTGAGGGAGGTGGGATATGATGATAGAGATAGGATTAATCTTGCACAGGATAGGAACCAATGGCGGGTTTATGTGTGGGCGGAAATGATCCTCAGGGTTCCTTAAAAACCACAACTATTATTATTATTATTATTATTATTATTATTATTATTATTATTATTATTATTACTATATACTTAATACTCTGCTAATACTGTGTTAGGAATTTCACACCTTCAGCCTGCTTTAAACCCGCAAGCCTCGAATGCATGGTAACCGCTAGACCACAGAAGAAGACGAATAGAATTAATATAATATTAAATATGTTATTTTAGAACGATGTTGGCGTGAAATTATCCATCTATATTCAGTTCAAGTTACAATACACGAAATTCTGTTTCCATGCCCTTGACTTATGCCTCTAGCATTGTGTATAATTATTCCGGGCCGTTGTGCTGTTTCATTAACGACAATCACAACTGATAGGCTAGTCGATCTAATCGCCTTCATAACGTCCAAGTGGTCGCCTTGAATACAATGATGACGCAAGCTCTGATGTATAGTGTCGGGGCTCGAAACCCAGCCGTGTGGTGGTATCTCAGATGAAGGCCCACCGTCAAACTGACTTCACTGTGCGGTGCTGTTAGCAACTGTTCGTTTCAAGTTGAATAGCGTTGCAAGAAGTCTCTGGTAATTTTAAAGAACATAATGTACGTCAGTGATGTCAAACCAAGCGCATTTTTCTTACCTTCACGTCGTGCGCGGGCATCAAGCGCTGGGTATTGAAGGAGGAATAAGCAGCCTGTTGGATTAAGAAAACGTGGTGCACAAACTTCAAAAGGAACATGAAATTTTATGTCGTTATTTTTATATGGCTTATTTCTGTTTGACGTTCTCTGTATTGTCTTTAAAACAAAAGTACTAACACCAATTTCTTAATATTGCAGTTATGTTTTAAACGTCAATAACATAATAAAGATTTATGAAGGAATATTCACATATATTCCATAGTAGTACAACTATACTGTACTAAATGGATGAAACACATCTTTCATAAAGAAAGTGATATCCCAAAGTAAGGAATTGAGTATGACATGGTAAGTTGAAATTGATATTGAAGGTATCTTTAGCCTTATAAGTAATCAATAAACTAATCAAAACAATATTACAATACAAAGCAACGTTACCTAGGTACTGTATATATATTAATTGTAACTAATATTCCATAACAAAACTCTTATCGCATTATGCTTTTAAGGTAATATTGGTGAGCAACTTCCTATCATCAGAATATTAAATTTTCTCGAAATCTGCTGAAGCTATAGAGCTGAAATTTTGACAACACAAGGGCACATACCTTTTGCTTATGATGTAAAAGTAGTTGCTTTTTTAATTCATTTCCTTACAAACATTTTCCATGCGAATATTTTCAAAATTTGTAATATACTATCTTCAGTAATACGTATTTACAGTACATTAAATTTACGAGAACATTTTTCACTACCTGTAAGACTACTAAATAAATAGGCCTATATCTGAAAATTTCACTTTTCTATAAAAAGAAAAGTTGGGAAAATATTCCTTTTGAACAAAAAAAGCAAACTTGTGAAAAATGATCATTAAAATTAAAACTTACATTCTTATAATGCAATTAAAATTCTCAGACAAATCTAAAAATTACCACGGATACAGTTTTAATAAGTTCTCTTCCCTTTATTCATTGAATCAGTGCTGGCCATCCCTGTAGGCTATATAGCTCGACCAAGCGGCATATGCTACCTCTTTCGTCTGTCTCTTTCCTTTCCGCTGTAAAGCGCTCAGGCTCTCTTGAGCTCTGAAGCGTGCGCTTGCTCCTATGGGCATAAGTTGACATGACTGATGTACGTTATTCGTTTATTGGCGATGTGTGTAATACTTGTAAGTTGCGCTTAAACTGGCGACTGACTTAAGCAGAGCATTGTAATGTAACACGAGCATAGTGCTGGAAAACGAGCGCCAAGCCGAGCTGCTCAGTATGAGCATGAGTGCTCCACTCGGTTGTCGGTGTTTTTTTTCGCGAAACCGTAAGTGTTACATTACAAGTCAGTGCAAGTCAGCGAACCGCACATGGAGCACGGCTTGCATCACACAGTTTCACCACAGTCTAGTATATACAGACACGAAGCTTGAGTTGTGAGGGTGCTAGGAACACTAGACTGTGCCGCTACTATTTCGCATTGTCCGTAATGAGGCGATCGTAGCGATCCTAGTGGTTAGCAACTATCAATGGATGCATATTTACTACGTATTGAGCTTCGTGACTTTATATACTAGACTGTGGTTTCACAGTGGATCAGGACGCAAATCTAGCTGGACAAAATTAATAACTTCTCTCCTATATGACAGATTTGTATTAAAGTTTCTTACTAAAAATTATGGTTTATTAAGCACACTTAAATGCCATCGATCTGGGCCGGAATCGAACCCGCAGCCTCGAGCACATAAGGCTAGCGCTACCGTAGGAAAAAGCCCAGATGCATTTCGGCCATCTCTAAATTTTGACGTGAGTGAAAAGTTGTCAGTAAATTTTATCTTTTTTTAATATAATTTATTGATCAATCAGAGCATTTAGCGCTTGACAGATCATATCTAAATAAAATATAAATACAGTACATAACACTGAATTGAGGGCAGTCTAGATTCGGCTCCTCAATGAACAAAAATAATTGTTAATAAATAATTATATACATAGTTTGGTGTGATAATAAATTTTGATTATAATATGAGGTCCATTGGAAGTCGGCTCTTGAATGAATGAATGAGTGGGGGGAAGTGGGAGGAGAAACTTTAAAGGTACGTGAAAACACGTTCTTGCAAGGGGGGAGTTGGGGCTGTGAAAAACTGAATATGTGAGCTCCAAGCCTCTTGGCCACTTGTCTCACTTCGGGTTTCGCCGCCCCAGTGAAGGAGCGCTAGAAATTTCCAGTGGGTAAGCCGAAAATGGACGTAACTGATTAGCTACAACATACGGGGGGGAGGAGGGGCAGAAGTACAGCGACCTGATCCGGAGGAGAGACGCGATGGAGGAGAAGTCTAGGCACGAAACGGTGATAGCCAGGTGATTCTGGTGGGAAATATGGACGTCCTTCCGAGAGAGTAGTGGATGGTGCCTGGAACATTTTCTAGGTTATAGAACTTCTTAGCTTATGAATGAATAAACTGTTTGATTGTGTCAATACCAGTTTCTCTGTGTAGTTGGCTGTTACGGACAAACTAAGGAGAATTGAGTGAAATTCGTAGGACTTTATTTTGAAATGACTGTATATGTTTAATTTCACTTATTGCAGCTCCTCCCCAGACAGGACAGGCGTAAAGCAGTAGGCTTAGAGGTCGCAATAGAGATGTGTAAAGTAGCATGCAATTTTATAGCTTTAGAGATGATTTCGTGTAGTGAGTCTTGAGTAGGCCAATTTAAGTTTGTTGTTAATGTGATGTTTCCATGATAGACGGCGATCTCAGTGCACTCCAAGATATAAAAATTTTATCTGGAACTTCCTCTTAGAAATAATCTTCTTTTACTTGTCATAAATGGATATTCTTTCTAAGGAAAGCCATCCTAAATTTTTTGGCATCCTCGCCCTGGTCTCCACCGCGAACCTCGTGTTCAGTGGCAAGCATTGTATCCACTTTACACATTAATGCATATAAACATTCACGGCTACGTATGCGCTGTATAACGTTGTTTAAGTTAAGAGGATGTTCTCCTTAATTTCAAATTGAAGACATTTCCTGCGAATTTAACGACCACTCTCTTCTTTGAGTACCTAAGTAAAATATAGGGAAGGAGGGAGACTCGAGAAAATAACTCGCTCACACTATTGTGATACGAACAAATCAGTCGCTGTTAATTCTGTTCAATAATATGTGTCATGAAAGTACACGCACTTCACTTGTGTTATTCTCCCCCTTTTTTAATTTCTATATTACGATAAGATTATTCTTTACTTGTAAATATATTTTTTAAATATAATTTTGGAACTAATTCGTGAAACCGTTTGCTTGAATTCTTCCAGTTTCAATTGTTACCTATGATTTGCGCCACAGATTTTTATTGGTTTATTTTTCTCGTATTATGGCAGACAATTTCATACCGTTGAATGATTTTTTTTTTCGAATGTATATTTTATAAACCGTTACAAAACAGATATACCAGGAAATTTGTTCCCCTAGTGTTTTACATAAAAATAATAGCAACTGAAACGTCACAATAGTTCATATATAAAGTTGTTTATGAATCACAATTACAATTCTCTGCCCTCCGAATGCACTAGGTGGCTTGGAAATACATGTACGTGTGCATTTGCATATAAATAGTTGCCTCATTACTATCATAGAATTTTTAAACACACGCTTTCTTGCAACAGAATACTAGCATGTTCTGTACTAGCAAATATGGGGAGGATCTGTTATTCCAGTTTATCTACCGTGATTGAGGATTCAGTATTCAGTACGTTGCAGAGATTCTACATTGGAGTTTTCTTTCGTGTATTTGAGGATTCAGTCACGTGGTCGAGAAGTCAGTAAGTGGAAATCGAGAAATAAGGTTGCTCTCGATAATGAGTTCGAATCCTGTTTGCAGTGTTAACCTGAATAATCTTTTTTTTTTTTTTCACGAAGGTTTTCTCGGTGTAAGGCGAATGTCGGGTGGCCTCGTAGCGAATTATTGAACTCATCTCGTCAAAATATCTCGATGTTGTCAATTCCACGGACGCAGTGATGAAGCATTTTTAATTGGAAAAATTATAAATCCTTTATTGATATCTATTGCGTCTTACTTGAGAAATGTTTAGACAGACTCTGTTACTGACGTAAGCACTAAGAATGCTCAGTATGTTATAACTTTTTTTTTTCCGTTGTTGGTAAATCTATAGCACCTATTAGATGCTTTATGGTTGTGCTAACAGATGGAGTTACTTGTCAACAATGTGACGCTGAAACGTGTGTTCAGGTTACTGCCCAGCGACAGTCCTGATGTATTTGTGATGATTGGTTAATTAATATTAACCCGGCACACTCACATTCATACAAATTTCCAGATTCTAGACACCCAGGGAATTCTTCTTCTTTCAAGAAAAATTCACCGAGAGCCGAGCACCTCATGATCTGGAAGCCAGCATGCTGACCAACAGACCATGGAGGCAGTCAATATGTTATAACTGGAACTTGGAAAATTCAGATGGCCCAAATTTTGTTTCTGGGTCTGTACTTATTGAGTTACTTACGTTTTACTCTAATCTATAGGTCTGTGTTTTACTTTCTTAAACAGAATGGTCAGAGAGTCACGCAACTCATGGTGCCATAAGTCCTCAAAAGTCCTTGCACATGTTGTCGAGTCAGAGTGATATGTCGTACGGTACAGCACATAAAGCTGTGAGGAGATCCTTACACCTGTTTCCGTACAAAATCAGAGCTGTACATGAGTTAGTGCCGGGTGATTACTACAAGTGTGTGGCGTATTGTCAGTGGTTTTTGGAACACGTGACGCCTGAGGGGGAGGAGTTGGACAACTGGTATTGGTCCGACGAGGCTTGGTTTCACCTGGACGAAAATTCGCGTTTGGTCGGCTGACAATCCGCATAGACGGCATGAGTCGCCTCTTCACAGCCAAAAGCTTAGCGTATGGTGTTCCATGTCTCGAAAGAGAATTTTTATTCGCTTCTTTCACACGACAATCAATAGTGAACGATATCGTCTGCTGGTCAGACCATTCTTTGATTCTCTGACAGATGAAGACAAGAGAAGGACATGGTTTCAACAGAACAGTGCAACCGTCCATACCGTTCGTGTGGCCTTGGCGTATCTGGAATCAGTGTTATCTTGGCACATCATTGCGACACTGTGGCCACACTGATCTCCCGACTTCACACCATCTGACTTCTTCCTATGGGGATATCTGAAGTCAGCAGCGTACACAATTCATCCGTATACGTTGGATAAACTGCAGATCGCCATTCAACGAACTGTGGATAACATTTCACGCGCAACGCTTCAGAGCGTGTTCGGGAACATGGTCATAAGTAGAGTGCACATGTGTGAACACGTTAACGGTAATCATTTGCAACATCTTATGTAGTAACTCCATGGGATGCGTCAGTGGTGCTCATTTTCAACATCGTATGTAGTACCTCCATGGGCTGCTGACTTTCTGATCACACTGTATTATGGTATTATTTTCATTTTATATTGTCTCAATTATGTTATTATTTTGTAATATGTTAGTATTTTTGTTCTTTTCATTTTTCTAATTTGACTGATTGTGTATTTTGTGATTTCGTCGAATGTAAGAGAAGGATCTATGGCCTTAACTCCGGCAGTATAAATAAATATAAACAATAAATACTTTCCTACGTGCAAACTGTCACTGTGGCTTCCCATGTAAAAGAAAACAAGACAATACAATGACAATATCACAGGCGGGATTCAAACCCAGGGCCTTGTTTGCCACGCTTAACATTTGTCTGTACCATGACCCACTTGATTATTTGTTTTACTATAGCATAATCACCTACATTGATCAACATCTACTTGGAGGATTTAGTAAAGAACTGTTTTCAGAACATGGGAGGTGTGATAGTAGGAGGAAGAAGAATAAAGTGTGTAAAATTTTCTGATGATGTGACGTCGTTAGCAGAAGGGGAGATATTACTAAGGGATATGCTACTGAAGCTAAATGATAGCTGTGAGCAGTATGGGATGAAAATAAATGCCAACAAGACGAAGACCATGGTCATAGAAAGAAAAAGTAAAGAAGGTAAACTTGCGAATTCTAAATGAGGCAGTAGAGAAAGTGGACAGCTTCAGATACTTGGGGTGTACTATAAGCAGTAACATGAGCTGCTTGGTCAGCGCGTCTGGCTGCGAAACCAGGTGGCCCAGGTTCGATTCCCGGTCGGGGCAAGTTACCTGGTTGAGGTTTTTTCCGGGGTTTTCCCTCAACCCAGTATGAGCAAATGCTGGGTAACTTTCGGTGCTGGACCCCGGACTCATTTCACCGGCATTATCACCTTCATCTCATTCAGACGCTAAATAACCTAAGATGTTGATAAAGCGTCGTAAAATAACCTACTTAAAAAACATGAGCTGCTGCCAGGAAGTCAAAAGGAAGCAATGAAAAGGAAGCTTGTAATAGAAAAAGGAGCATCTTCTGTTGACCTCTGGAGTAAGAACTAAGGAAGAGACTAGTGAACTGCTTTGTGTGGAATGTAGTATTGTATGGGGCAGAAACATGGACATTACGAAGAAGTGAAGAGAAGCGAATAGAAGCACTTGAAATGTGAATATGGAGAAGGATGGAGCGTGTGAAATAGACAGACAGAGTAAGAAACGAAGCTGTGTTGGAAAGAGTGGATGAAGAACGAATGATACCGAAACTGATCAGGAAGAGGAAAAGGAATTGGCTGGGTGACTGGTTGAGAAGAAACTGCCTTGTGAAGGATGCACTGGAAGGAATGGTGAACGGGAAAAGAGTTCGGGGCAGAAGAAGATATCAGATGATAGACGACATTAAGATATAAGGATCATATGCGGAGACAAAGAGGAAGACAGAAAATAGGAAAGACTGGAGAATGCTGTATTTGCAGTGAAAGACCTGCCCATGGGCAGAACACTATGAATGAATAGCATAATGTTACAAGTTTAATATTCGCGACTTCTCAATTGTCCTTGTTGAAGTGTTTCTCTTCAGGAGTTGGAAAGATAACAAATCGCAGAGCTTCCGGCGTCATGCACACCGTCGAATTTTTTTCCATCGACTGGAGGACCTCCTGCACTGCATCTCGCTCTAAAAGATTCAGTAGCTCTCTGAATGTTTAATGGTGCCTGTTCGCGCCTTGAGAATGGACTGTGTAAATGTTTGAGTAGGTGTAAAAACACCTGGACTGCCCTAATGACACCAGGGTTTGTGTTTCATTAAAAGAAGGAAAAAGAAACTTGCTTTTCATCCGCATGTGTAGCTGTCTGTCCGTTCATTTAGTATTCGAGCCTTCTGTCGGGGGACTCGTTTCCGATGTACTGAAATATTTTATTAGATTGCAGTTTTTATTTTGGTAACATTCACTGGCCTACTTCTCAGTCTTGCTAATTCCCTTTGTCAGTTAATAAAATGAAGATGTTTTATCTTACACATCGCATGATATAATAAATTGTTATAATTTTTATATTGAATATGCAGAGAAACTAAAAGAACTCGATATACTCAATCTCCTTCAACCTCTAATGCTTCCACAAAACCTACTTCAGATAGATATAATTCAATCAGAAGTAGACCTCCTAGAACAAATCACCAAAAATCAACACAGTAAAGAAAATTTAAAACAATTGGCCCTTGAAACCGTCAACATCAGATATCCGGAAGACTATTGGATAAGAATTTATACCGATGGCTCGAAAACAGACCCTTAAGGAAATGTAGGAGCTGGTATTTTTAGTAATCTTTTTTGCTTCTACCTCCCAATTGGTTATAATCTATCTGCCTGTGATGGAGAAATTGAAGCTATACATGTTGCCTTAAATCAACTTTTATTCCATATGGATAAATTCACAAACCCCGTCATCCTCTCGGACTCAAAAGCAGCCATTTTGTCTGTAAATAAAACTGATCACCCCTACACAGAACAAATCAATAATTGTCAAAAAATACTTGCAACCTTAAAATAACGTGGCAAAACAGTTGTGTTACAGTGGATCCCAGGACATTGTAGTCTACATGGGAATGAACAGGCTGACACATTAGCTAAGAAGGGTGCCAATTTCAAAATAAACCCACGGAAACCTTTGTCATTTAGCTCAGTAAAACAATATATCAAGCAACTACAAAAACATAATCACCAACAAGAACTGGACATAAACATTCCGCAACAACGTAGGAAATTACTGAAGGATATACCTCCTGAACCCAGAAGACTAGTAGTTGGAAGCTTTCGTCTTATACTGAACATGACATCCTGGGTAAACACCTCAATCGTCTTGGCATTCTTCCATCAGCATCCTGCATTTTGTGCCATCAACAGGAAGACATGGATAGACAACATGTTGCAAAATGCCCTGCTCTGAAATCCTCCAAGGAAGTCGACCGCTACTGGGAAGCCAGAGCCCGAATGTTTTTAATTACCTAATCCGTAGTTTCGTTCACCACTTTCTTGTTTTGCCCTCAGTCAATGATAGTAAATATCATGTACTAGTCATTAGACAAATAAATAAATATTGAAATAGAGCACAGACTTTCTGCTGTATGAACGTGCGTATTAATGTCGGAAATTACAATATAATACATTGATTTCCCATTGCTCCTGATTTTATTATTATGAAATAAATTATCAAAAATAATTGAAAGCACGATTAATACCTGGAAATGAATTTAGGTTGAATTGTTCAATGAATGTGAAAATGAAATAAACAATAATAATAATAATTTGTTGTATATTATTACACTTGTGAACCCGCGCGCTTATCGTCCACTTTCTGCTTCCCCTAATGCGCAGAGAGGTCTCGCGAGATGACGAATGGTATATACCCACCTACACACACAGCCAACCACACACACAGACAACCAACCTTCCATCCATCCAGCCACCAATCGACATCAACCTATCTAATGTACCTATTATTCTGTCTATTCCTTTACTTACATATACTTCTACCTTCCCACGTATAGTTTTGTATGTCTTCCTACATATGTACAATTATAATTTCCTATATATATTTTTACATACCAGCTACGAACAGTTATTAATACTGTTGTTATTGTTGAAGTAACCTATTATTATTATTATTATTATTATGATTATTATTATATTATTATATTATTATTAGTATTA
The DNA here is from genome assembly GCF_040183065.1 of Periplaneta americana. NCBI lineage: Eukaryota > Metazoa > Arthropoda > Insecta > Blattodea > Blattidae > Periplaneta > Periplaneta americana. The sequence continues at coordinate 37,992,954 of NC_091117.1, read as the reverse complement.
TTATTATTATTATTATTATTATTATTATTATTATTATTATTATTATTATTATTATTATTATTATTATTATTTACATCTCCTATGTTTTAATATTGATAATTTGTCAATTAAACTATAGCCGGTCATAGGTATGTATGTTATCGAGAAAAAAAGACTTTTGACCTATTTATAGTGTTTCGTGTATCCGCTGTAGGTTTCGGGATTATTATAGGAGCCTTTGGATTAGATATAGTATGGATTTGTTGGAACGTATATGGAGAAGTATATGGATATAAGGTAGATATATGGATAGGCATATATATGAAGGGTTCAAAGCCATAGTGGGCCAAGCGCCATTTATTAAAAACGGAGAAAGCAAGGATTAAAGTTAAATGAATACCACAGTTTAATGAAGACTGACATATACTTTAGTTCTAATGTGCATATTTTATGTCACTTGCTATATGTTTCATTAAATTATGATAATCATTTAATTTTAACGCTTGTTTTCTCCATTTTAATAAATGATGCTTGGCCCATTATTGCTCCGAACCCTTCATATGTAGATAGGATTACGGTATATGTGGCAGTTTTTTCTGATACGCGCCACGCCAGGACTTTGGGATCTTGTTCGAGGGTTAATGAAACAACGATCTGATGCCTGTATCGAGGTAGGATTTGGAAATGTTGAACATATCCTCTGGTGGTGTGGTAGAGAAGGCCTGATGGCTCTAACTCCGTTAGATTAAATAAATAAATAAATTTAATAAATAAATAAATAAATCAATCAATGAATAAATAATTGAGGTAGGATTAGGAAATATTGAACATATCCTCTGGTGGTGTGGTAGAGCCTGGTGGTATGGTAGAGAAGGCCTGATGGCTCTAACTCCGTCAGATTAAATAAATAAATTTAATAAATAAATAAATCATTGAATAAATAATTGAGGTAGGATTAGGAAATGTTGAACATATCCTCTGGTGGTGAGATAGAGCCTGGTGGTGTGGTAGAGAAGGCCTGATGGCTCTAACTCCGTCAGATTAAGTAAATAAATAAATAAATTTAATAAATTCATAAATAAATAAATCAATGAATAAATAATTGAGGTAGGATTAGGAAATGTTGAACATATCCTCTGGTGGTGTGGTAGAGCCTGTGGTGTGGTAGAGAAGGCCTGATGGCTCTAACTCCGTCAGATTAAGTAAATAAATAAATAAATTTAATAAATACATAAATAAATAAATCAATGAATAAATAATTGAGGTAGGATTAGGAAATGTTGAACATATCCTCTGGTGGTGTGATAGAGCCTGGTAGTGTGGTAGAGAAGGCCTGATGGCTCTAACTCCGTGAGATTAAATAAATAAATAAATGAATAAACAATTCAATGAATAAACATATCAATGAATAAACAAATCAATCAATAAACAGATAAATTAATAAATAAATAAATAAAATAATAAAATCCTCTAAGGTGACGTGAACAGGAAGTGTTATAGAACTTGAGTAAGCCATAAAGTAAGCAATTTATATAACCTGTTTTTCCATCTCTACATATTAGGAATTCATCCCTCAATATTTACCCTCTATTTTTGAAACACCTTGTATAGCCTACTTACTATAAAATACATACTTTCGTTTAGTTTTACCTTCCTTTTATTTTATGTTGTCATTTTTATCCTTACGTTTACTTCTCCTTCGTTTAATTTTCTTTCAATTAATTTCATTTAATTGCCTTTCTAGGCCTACTCATGTATTTCCTATTCCGTGTGATTTCATTTTTGCTGTCTCCTTCTTTCCTTTTCACTTTCAGATTTTAATTTTCGCTTTCTTTATCACATTTTTCCCCCTTTCTGTTTTCTCTTCTTACGTTCCTTTAGCTCTCTCCTACTTTTCTCTTGCTCGGTAGTTTTAAACTCTCGAATCATCGTAGAACTGATAGAAGTGAGCGATCTTTGCACTGCACACATTCCTCGGTATATTGCTTAGCCGAACACGTGGGTGTTGCGAGCTAGTGCAAATATAATTCACGTTTCCTCACGAAGCTTTTGAGTGGTGCTCGTTAGAAAGTGCAATATGCTGCGCTATATATTTCCATAAGGTCTCCATGATGCATATTTGGGGGAGTCTGCGGTTAGCCAATTATCGAGGCTGCACATTGGCCTCTGTTGCAGTTACGACCGCAAACCGCAAGCCAAAACACAAGTGCTCGGAGGGTGGTATTAATTTTGATTTATGATTTTTTTTTTAGTCAGAAGTTTTATCGAAGTTTTGTTTAACATTGCTGCTCGCGCTTGCAAGCAACTGCGCGGTCAACTGGAAAATTTAACCATGGTGCTAAGCAACAGCGTGAAAAATGCGCGTGAAATTAGTTTTCCGTCTCACTCAATAGCTGTTGGTAGCGAGATGAAAAGTCCACTCGCTGCTGCTTATAAAAGTCAACGAGATCCTGAAAGAATGTATTCATTTGCGGTGTGGCTGACGCTGTAATCCAGCTTGCTGGTTTTTCCATACGGGCCTCTCCTTTTTCAAAAGTTTTACTCTCGTTTTAATTGCTTCGTCATTAAGCCAACCTGCTCTAATAGAGTTTAAAACTTCTTTTTAAATAGAAAAGAGTAATATTTATCCCGTTGGTTCGAACAGTGGTAAGTTATTTAATGTACAGCAGTGGCAAAAAAACCGGACCGACGGAATAATCGAAGTCCCCGAAATGAGCCACTGAGCATGCCACGCCCACATTCACAAGATAGCGAGTAATCTATTGAAATTGTTGTAGTTTCGACTGCTGACGTAGCCCATTTCGAAAGCCATTAGAAAATAAGCTGGTAAAATTCATGTTCTGGGAATAATAATTTAATTAAGTAGTAAAATATCGCTGCAATTGAAAATTATTGGAAATAAATTTCAATAAGGAACAAAAAAAAAGTTTCCTTCCCAGGGAGGATTCGATCCAGGAAAGTCTTAGTTACCAGTCTATCGTGCTGTCACTGTGAACAAGGCTCTTAAATCAGCTACAAGTGTCGGTCCGGTTTTTTTTGCCACTACTGTACAATAATTATCACGATTCAGTTAATGTAATATGTAGTAGAGTCGCCGTAGTTTCCGGCATGGCTCCGCTACCGCACTGTCGTTACAGGCTGGCACCATGTGCTTACATGGTTGCCGAATTTGCGCGGAAGCCGTCGCTTCTTTTGATTGGAACGCGAAAGCTGCTTGCTGGCCCTATAACAGTAAATGTGACAATGCTGCAACTCCCTCCAACAACATAACGTCACTAATAGCGAATCTCACGCAAGCATCAAGTCAGCTGACTCGCATCGCTTACTGATTGGGTTCCGGAAACTACGGCGACTCCAGTACAGTACAGTATATAAAGTTCATCTCATTTTTGATTGTTGTAAACAAGTGGGTTTATTTGAATGAAAAGATCGAAAACGTATCTTATTTGGACGTTCCAGTTAAAACAGGAAACAACTCAAAATTAGAAGTTTTGAGAAACCTGAATTTTAAAGCTTCATATTGCTGTGACAAATCAGAGAATCGTTGAATTTACTCATAATTATGTTAATGATATTTTTATATACTATAACAGAGAGATCACAAAGTGGGCATACTTCCCATGTATTACGACACTACGATAGACATGGTAGATTGATTGATATGTATAATTTAACGATCCAAGACCTCGGTATGAAGACCTTCATTTTCATAACACCGCTGAATTCTGCGCCATGCCCTGCAGATGTTTTGCGAAGATAATCAAGCGTCACTTCGTTGAAGGCATCTTTCACAGCTGCCCCTAATTGTGATTTCGCATTTTGTCCTTGAGAACGTTTTAAGAAGCTTTCCGTATGCCGCTTCACTTGCATCCATATCAGCATCGCTTAATTCATTGACGTAAAATGGACGGAAATACTTGAACTTCAAATCAACTTTCATTGTTTCGTCATGGTCGAACGAGGAATTCTAAGCTCTGCAGATCTTTTCCGAGTGGATTTCAGGAAGACTTCTCCACTGATGCCTCAACAGCGTGGCATGTTTCCCTCCTTGTCGGCCTTCCACTTCTGGAACGATCTTTCACACTACCCGTTGTGAATGCACGTTTTCCCCACCTCAACATTGTTGCTTTCCTTGGCGGTTCCACACCAAAGTTGTCACGAAATTTCATCTTTATTGTTTCCACGGTGTCGCCGGTATGACGTCTTTCATGAAGCCAAACAGCTGTCACTAACCTTTGTTCGATGGTAAACGGACCCTGGTCAGCCATGTTTGTTTATAACTGCTTGATTATTACTCGAACAAGGCCAGTGAAGCCCTGCAGCCCGGAGCCGTGGCGCTACTGCTCCTGCGATCGTAATACCGCATCGCGATAGTTCACATTACGCCCGCGGCTCCATTCGCCTTGGTCGAGTAATACCACCAACGTAAACATGGAAGTACCAACATTAATAAAGTAAGTGAAATGAAAATACATGGGACCACCGGCGTAGCTCTGTCGCCTAAGGCGCTTGCCTACCGATCCGGAGTTGCGCTCGGGCGCGGGTTCGATTCCCGCTTGGACTGATTACTGCTTGGGTTTTTTCGAGGTTTTCCTCAATCTTAAGGCAAATATCAGGTAATCTATGGCGAATCCTCGGCCTCATCTCGCCAAAGTATCTCACTATCACCAATCTCATCGACGCTAAATTTATGTATTTATTTTGCTAATGTATTATAACATAAAATATAATATAAACAGATAAAATTTTAGCTCATCCATGAAAGAGTAGAACTCGTGCTCAGGGGCGAATTTCAGAATATAAATTAAGAAGTATATAGGCCCTAATACAATTTGTCTTACATCTACTACACAATAAGAATATATAAATTTAAATTTACAATTTTTCATTATTTATAAAATCCATAGGCCTACATAACTTTTCAAATTTAATCCTATAACTATTAGAATTGACAAGATTGGGATATTTAAATATAATTTTTTTTTTATTTTTTGGGCCTAAATTACTACTATGATTAAATACTGTAGTAGTGTTGCATTTTGGTTTAAACAATCTTAAAGAATTCATCCTTTTATTTCATAACTATGAGAATATATATATATATATATATATATATATATATATATATATATATATATATTACGTGGCGCTACATCCCGTGAAGGGCATAGACCGACCAGCCGGCTGCTGGCCTCACACTCACATGCCGAAGCAGAGGTGGACGATCATTCAACCAGAATGGCGATATCGTGTGGTGAGCACAATGATCCTCCCAGCCGTTATAGCTGGATTTCGCAACCGGATTTCGCTACCTATCGTAGCTCCCCAAGTGCATCACGATGCTGGGTGGACACCGGTTCCATACACTGGCCGAAATTTCATGAGAAAATTTCTTCTCCCATGAGGACTCGAACCAGCGCGCATTTCGTAACGCGAGTCCTAGGCAGGATGCCTTAGACCACAGCGCGAGACAACTATGAGAATACAATTCAAAATTATTTCGATAACCTCATACAGTGTCATTAAATAACCAAATAAAAAAAAAAGGAATAGATGGGGAATACAACCACTTTATGACCTCACAGTAGATCAGCGTATTGCTTTCCTGATGTGCAATTTATATTTCTTTACAACTTATTACCTTCCTACTCCACCCTTTTATAACGCTTTAATATATTTCCTAAGAAGATCATAGCTTGTAGACCAGTAGAGAGAGTGCTACAGGGTGATTATACTGTGAAGCACAAGAATAGTAAACACGGAGTACTAACTTGAGTACCTATTTACATGAAGCGCGTGCGTGTTTCGTTTGAAGCAATCACGTGGTGTATTTACAAACTGCTAGTCCTGTGTGAGAAGATGTTTGGTTTCCGCTCTTCTTGCGCCTGCACGGTGTCGGTGTCTTGTACAAGTGACGTAGTAGCAATTTTGACTGCGAGTGGAAATCATGGAATACTTTGTGTGCGGTGTCCGCAAATTGGAATGTCTGCCGGTACAGACTTGTCAGTGCGGCATCAAGGGTCGTTTGTTTGAAGTCCCAAGTTCATTTGCATCGCACAGGCCAGAGGGTGTGTGTGCGCAGCCACTCGTCTGTCTCATCTGGACGCCTCCGACGCCAGCTGAGTGGCAGTTTCGTTAAGTGGTTCCCCCTTACTCCACCCACTCGCGACTCTGTCTTTTCTACAACACACAGAATCTGTTGATTGTGGTGTGCGAGTTTGGATGTTTGCCTATCAGACATCTGCTAGTTTTCCAAGCATCCTAATTTTTGCTTTCCAATGTGGTCATATATTTGATATGTCTAGCAATAAATATAAAAATTTGAGATAGCTTTTAGTTTTTGTCGTTAGACACATACGACTTTTTTTTTACCAACATACTGTTTCGCAACTAGTAGTTCATATACAAAGTGCAACCAAATTGGTTGCTTCCTGTTAAATATTTTGGTGCCAGAAAACACAAATCTAAAACATTTCTAGTGTATGCCTATTAAAAAAGTGGAAACCTCTCCCCCCCCCCCTTAAACTTCAATCTAAAAGGATCTGGGAGGACAAACTGAACTGGTAGGAAAGGAAGAACAAGGAAGGAGAACAACTAGCAGCGCAGTTAATGAACTAAAGTCTGTGTGATGTATCTTGTCTCACTGTGAAAGGAGAGAGAAAGGAGATATGTCTTACTTCGTCTGTGTTGTTATGGCGATGGGGGAGTGGAGCAGTGCCGTCCATCTATCCAGTGGAGGAAGGGACTAGTTGATACATTCCGTAGCACAAAATAAAATAACAAAATATCTTTCTTCGTACTGTGTAGTTCCGTCACTGAGCTTGTCTTTAAAGATACCGAGTTCCGGCAGCCTGTACAATAACAAGATTTTGAAAGGAATCCTGAAAATTTACAACCCTCCCATAATCTCCACCCTCATTTGAAGGGACTTGGTTTTATTGCTACTGAGACAAGATAAACCTTACCAGGTATAGTATAAGAAGCGGAGGTAGGAACTTCGTAGCGATCGCTATCTCCCCATGCAGGGTACGACCAGCCAGATGCGACGTCATCAACGCATTAAAACATAGCTACTCCTAGAAATAGGAAGGTACAGTGGAAAGGAAACAAACTTGTCGTCAAGGCAATATCCCGTTTCCGGAAAAGAAATACCTATGGGACGTTCGTAAATGCACAGCTAGTTACATAATTATTAAGTTTATGTACAACTATACAAATTGTTACATACATATAGATTGACATTGGTGCAATATTGCATATTTACATGCTTTACACCTATAAAATTAAACACAGGGTGTAACATTTACTGAAATGATGCAAAACAATGGGTTAATAATAAACCTATTTCGGAAATATCTTGAAACGTTTACTAAGTAAAATCCAAAGAAGGAAAATAAACTATACATACTGTACATACATGCATACATACATACATGCATGCATACACATACATACATACATACATACATACATACATACATACATACATACATACATACATGCATGCATACACATACATACATGCATGCACACACATACATACATACATACATATATACATACATACATACATACATACATACATACATACATACATACATACATACATACATACATACATACATACATACATACATACATACATACATACATACATACATACATGACTAGCCTTCCAGCGGGAAATGTTAAGGAAAACTGGCAAGTGGACTTTCACAAAGCTTAAAATAATGCAAGAACATGTGCATACATTCATAAATTATGTCAATGTTATAAATTTAGACGAGTAAACGTAGGATAATTTAATCTAGGATAGATAAGCGTAGGCAATAGATGTAATGAAAGACTCAAATTTTCACAACAGAATAACAGACCTACATACGCCTAGAGAGTGACAGAAACGAGACATAATGTGTTATATTGTAAACATACAGGTAGCAAGGCATGCAGTATTACCTTTATTGTAATGGGACATGCCGTTCAACTAATATTAAAAAAATACATACATACATACATACATACATACATACATACATACATACATACATACATACATACATACATACATACTGTACATGCATACAACGTTGGTATAATGCAGAATAAATTTGGGAAATGCTTGTTATTATTCGGTTGGGAAGCTCATGTCATCCAGTCTGCTATCAAAAAGAGCTGAAAGTTATAATTTATAAAACAGTTATATTACCGGTTGTTCTGTATGGTTGTGAAATTTGAGACAGGAACAGAGTTTAAGGATGTTTTGATAATAAGGTGCTTAGGAAAATATTTGGGAGAAAGAGGGATGAAGTTACAGGAGTGTGGAGAAAGTTACACAACGCAGAACTGCACGCATTATATTCTTCACCAGACAGGAACATTAAATCTAGACGTTTGAGATGGGCAGGACATGTAACACGTATCGACGAATCCAAAAATGCATATAGAGTGTTAGTTAGCTGGGAGGCCGAAGGGGAAAAAAAAGACCTTTGGGAGACCGAGATGTAGATGGGAGGATAATATTAAAATGATTTGAGGAAAGTGGGATATGATTGTAGAGGCTGGATTAATCTTTCTCAGGATAGGGACCGATGGCGGGCTTATGTGAAAACGGCAATGAACCTCTGAGTCATCTAAAAGTCATAAGTAAGTAGGTAAGTTGTGTATTCGAATAGTTTTTGTATTCATTGTATGCTGTGTCCTTTGTGCAATCCTTTTCATAAGAGCAACTACTTTATGATAAATTATTAGGACCTACTGCAATATACCCTAAACCTGCTTATCACGGAATTTGATTGTTTAGATGTTTGGCTCGCTTGCCTTTTAATATCACTTTTTAAGTAACGTTCCACTTGTAAGAAAGGTGGAAAATATTTTGTGTCTATTTCTGTTTTTATTATTATTTTTCTCATTCATTAAACTTTCATTGGAACATAGAAGCACATAAACAGTGATTTAAGGCTGTGAGTTACGACTTTTCATTCAATAAATATTGACTTTTTAAGCGGGATACTCTGTTAATTTCACTTTTTGGACATAAATCATAGTCTACTTTTTTATTTTTCTTTGTTCCTCATGTTTGTTAGCGGTCATGCTACATGGTTGTTAAATAAACTAGACTAGAATCCAGCATTACGGGCCGTATCCTGTAACAACCACTGTGTTAACTACAGCAGTGGAGCTATCAGAACGCTTTGTCCTATTACTGGAACCCATTTATAAGTGAGAGAAATAAAATCGCATATAAATGTTCCACCATTACCCGAAATCATCACCCGTTCACAGAAACAAGAGAATAACGAGCTGTAATCGAACAACAAGCACGTTTCATTCTTCGAAGAGAAAAATGCACAGCGATTCATACGCTGCCAAATAGTAAGAGAATGTCCTCGCCCTGTTTTTATCTCCATTACGTTGTACTGTTGTTGTATGAAATAACAAGTATAACCTAATTCAGTGGCTGAACTGCGACTGTATTAGTAGATATGTTTCGTCTTAATCCTGTGATTAAAATACTTCTATTACAACATTTCCACGAATCTCTCACAAACAGCTAAAGGTTCGTCTATACACATCCAAGCTTTTGTTGTCGGCCACATTTATTCCAATGCAGGCCTGCAGAACCCGTAAGTAGGGGAAATATGACGTCAACCTCACTTCACTTCTATTGGTGATGATCGACTTCCGCATAGAGTTGTTTACATTCTCTACCCGTGCAAAGGTCCATCAGTGGCGGCATGTAATTTTCAAAAAGGATTGTAATAAATTCATTGTATTTATAATGCGTTATCTCATTTCAAGGTTTACAATTATGCTGGATTTCCTGTCGGTAGTTTCTTTGAGATTTCTTTGCACCTAATCTGTTTTAGATTTTCAAAGACTTTCCTCCTATCATCACCTACGGAAACATAAATTTATAGCATTTAAGTACTGAACCTTGAAAGTCACTATTAATTTCAATTCAAAATGAACACGACAAGTAGCCTAACGTCCTTAATTTAACAGTATATAAATAAATAATCAATATAAAGTTCGTAATAATGAACTTATCCGAAAGTTTGTGCATTCCATAATTCTTAATATGGGCTTTGTTGAAATGTGGTTTAATATTGAAATGACGAATAGAAATAAATTGGATGGGACACAGTAAACAAGCAATTCTTTCGCCTTCAACAACAAAATAATCATATTCCCATTTCCTTTGGAAGTAGTATTTCTTCACGGGTTTAGAGTTTGCCATGTTCCAGTTCTCTTTAAACTGCAATACGCGTATTGAGTATTTAGTTATTTACATATTTATTCATTTATTTTATTTATTATTTATTTATTTGGCTGGAGTGCGTTACAATGTTGAATGACAGCATTGGCATCCGGTCATATAGCTACCACTCACTTATCAACGTACAATTTATTTATCGTCCTATTACTAGTAAAACCAGTTAAGATCCGTAATGCAAGTTTTGTAAAAACAGGAATTAAAACTTCATTAATGCACGAAAAATCATAATAAATTCTTCAAATAAAGTAATTGGTTTGTTGCCTGCATGCAACATTTCGGACTTACTTGATTTTAGTAGAACACAGAGCACGGAAAGACAAGTCGGGGACTGTACTTAACTTATTTTACACAAAACGTGGACTTAATCGGCTTTACTAGTAATAGAACGATATATACATAGGTAGACCTTCTTACATTATATGCACACATATATTTTAAAATTTATTTAACATGTCTTTTAACTTATTTATTTCCCTCATTCATTTTTCTCTTACTTTCTAAAGTATTTTATTATCTGTTCATTTGTAATTCTTGATAGCGTATTGTATACCTGCCGCCGCGAGAATGAATGTTGATGCAGCCGAGAGTAACTAGAACGCCATGACCGCACTGGTAGAAAAGGTGGGTGGGATAAGAAGGGGTAGTAAGGCACTCGCTCTGAGGAGCTACAGTTCTGCAGGTCTGTTCTAGTGGTATTTATTAGACACTGTTGGGAAGTGGTTAGCTAGGATAAAGCTCTTTCTTTCTATACGATGAGATTCTTCTTCGAATTCATTGCTTTACAGTGGAACTTTTCAAAGATTAAAGTATATATTTGAGGACTGCCCTTACTACAGTTTATACAAATATAACTGGAACCTAATAGTTAAATTAAATAAAATCTGTGGGTTCCAAAACTGAAAGTAACGTAACAACGAAAAATCAGCCGTGCTATGGCTTCCGTACTGCACAGCGCATCCATACTAATTTGTACGTCTGAACATCTGAAAAAACACTTAATGCGTAATTAAATCTAGGCTGCAGCTACTGTTCTGTGCTTTTTGCTTAGTTTCATGGTATTCAACAGCAATGCCAACAAACTTAATTAATGCTGATGTTTTTAACTTTACTACTCTGTTTTAATCACATTTATACATTTTATGCTCTGAGTGTTTTATTTGTGCATAAAACAAGTACAGTTTTTGCTATGTAGGCCTACTGCTACTCCAGTAATGAATCATAACAAAATGAATGTCAACAGTGGAACAAAACTTGGGCGTCAGTTCATAACGAGAACTGTGCGCTTGTACAGAGACGTACAATAATATTCTTTACAATAATAACGCTCTGTGAAGTAAAATAGAAATTCCCTTGTGTCGTAATAAAATCTAGGGCTTCTCTCATATGACTCGGAGTCCGACGAATGTTCATGAGCAAGACCTGATTTCTTGTACGCACGTGCAGTTTCTCGATTTCATCGGTGATTTAGAATGTTTCATAACATGACAACAGAGTTCATACTTATTTCTATGTTTTTAATGCAGCATTGTGTGTTTTTATCCCTGTGGCGGCTGCAAGGTCTATATTATGAGTCTGCAAGGCAGACGGTTTGGGTTCGAATTCCGATCGAAGAGGCCTTGAATTTTTAATTCTTCTTGAGGTCTACATTAATTACATTAATAAAATACTGTGGTTTCCTTTAGCTATATTCTTTTGTTGAGTATAAGCTGAAATTGATGATAGTTAAGTAACCTAGCAACGGCAGAACATCAGAAAGCCTTTTTTTAAATAACTGATCGTCTGTGTTTCTAACGTATTTGTATAGACGTGGACAAATTATTTATTATACTAAAACGTTTTCTTGTAAACATAATATAATTCGTCATATCAACTATCAATATAATTCACAGAGTCTCTGTTGTTGTAAATATGATAGTTTACATCTTCTGGTATATTTTTCCAATGGTTAAGTATATTTTTTCTAGCTATGTTGGTACTACTGGTGTTTTAATTATATACTGCAGAAGATATTCTCCCATGGCCTGCAAGAAGATCGGAGATGAACGAAATTGAAAATTTGTGATCTATAATGAAGAAGAAAGTGAACAAAAAGAGGCTTCCAATAAAGCATGGACTCATTTAAGTACTGTCTGATAGCTGGCTAAATGATGCTGATATTCAAAGAAAGTGGCAAACTTTGGTTTCCAGCATCCCCGACAAAACCGTGTCAATAAAGAATAAGGGAATGTTCACAAAATATTAGTAACCTCAAGATTCAATTTTCTGTTCATTATATGTGTGCAAAATACATTTTTGTTCATTATTTCTACCGATAAATACAGCTTCGTTGCACATATGATGAATTTAATCTAATAACACTGAACAACAAGAATTTAGCTCCAACTTAAAACAATGTGTCCCTTATGGTTTGATATGCGCTGAATCGGAAAATCAATCTCTTATCTTCGTATCACGTAAGGTTTTTAAGATATACTATGATTTCACTTTTCGATAAGCGCTCCCCCAGGAAACATCTGGCACGGATTAGGGATTGTAAATCAAAACGAAAGCTAATGCATTTTATGAGTTTATGACCTATTTCTGGTTTCTTATGGTTGTTGGCATGCTCTTTTGTACTCCTAATAAATAAACAGATATTGGTCCCTTCTATTCAGTAAATTTCATAATAGTTCAAAGTAAGATCTACGCAATGAAGAAACAAGGGTGTGATTTTCAGTATTTAAAAGAAAGGTTTACCAGTTTAAGTGAAGGCAAATTAAAAGAGGGCATTTTCATCGGTCCACAAATTCGCAAAGTTATGGTTGACTCTTTGTTTGAGGAAAAATTTTTCGTTACAGAAAAAATGGCATTGCGCGCTTACAAAGATTTTTGCTCAAATTTCCTTGAAAATTCTAGGGCAGACAACTACATGGAACTTGTGGAAATCATGTTAAGTCCATATGAGAAAATGGGGTGTAATATGTCTCTCAAAATACACTTTTTTCATTCTCATTTGGATTTCTTTCCTCGTAACCTTGGAGCGGTAAGTTACGAGCATATTTCATCAAGAAATATCTGAAATTAAAAGGCGATATAAAAGAAGATGAACATCCAGCATGCTTGCAGACTATTGCTGGTTTCTTGTAAAAGACAGTCCCGGGTCTAGTTATAAACGGAAGTCATGCAGAAAATTCTTTTAAGTAGTAAATTTAAATTCCGGGATTTTTCTCATTATATACATCAGATATTTTTATTGTTGTTGTGTTTTTTGTGTTTTAAACTATGTAACATCATTTTTGTATCCAGTACGCATTTTTCAAGTATTATGAGGCATTTTGAACCCATAGTGTATTGTAATTTTAACAGTAGCAATGAAAAATAAAAAAAGTTTTTTCATTAAAAAAATTCAATTCAGTTTCCCCTGTAAATGGTACGTGATGGAGCAATTTGGATTTTAAATTCAGATTTAGGGCACACATATTAGTAATATTTACCTATTTTTATTTTGGAGCAAGACAAAAAGTAAAAATTTGTTTTTCAGTGTAATTTGTATTGAAATCAATCCCTCAAGTCGTAGAATTCAGTAAGCGTTTCATTATAATGTTTTGTTTCTCATCTATATCTTCCCCTTAGGAGTGTAATCGACGAATAGGCCTACTTCGGCTACATCGGAGATGTTAACACCAATTTACAGACGATTAAGTCATCGATATGCCGTCCTTTCATATTTCTAATTTTACTGTAAAATTATCAGGAGGTCCTCCTGGATTGTAATTACCTCAGCAATAGAAACGCCTCTGAAAGGGATTCGAAGGTACGCGCGTAGTAAGAATTCGAATTCATTATAACGGAATTCGCTGTAATTAATGCCCTAATTCTGAGTCCGCTGCAATAAATTGGAGTGACAGAGTCCGGCATTGTTATTCCAGCTATGTAACAAGCATGTGTCGTGCTGTCACGTCCGTCCGACGGTCTGATATTGTCTTAGTTTTCAATACTCTGTGTTTATACGTACGCTCCGAAGTGCTCCGGATTCCTAGCCTTGCTACGTGACGTCCATCACAATGCGACAATCAAAACGCGGGATATCGGCCCCTAAAATCAATCATGTGAGACAAGTAGTCTTCATGACCCAATCAGAAAAGCAGGAGGAATCCTTCTAATGAAGTCCCATTGTTGTGCCGCGTCCCCTGTCTTTGTCACGAGCTTCTAGAAGAGAAATATTAAAATAAGAAGTTCTATTGTGTTGTTGTAGGAAACTTGCGAAACGATGTATCGCCAAGCTTATATATTTGTTTGAAAATTTGCTGGAACATATTTTGAAAGAATGATGCTGAAACTGGTCAGGAAAAGGAATTTGTTAGGTCACACGCTGAGAAGAAACTGCCTACTGAAGGATGCACTGGAAGGAATGGTGAACGAGAGAAGAGTTCGGGGCAGAAAAAGATATCAGATTATAGACGACATTAAGATACAGGGTGGAAGGTATGGTACTACATTAATTGACAGGAGCCATAGATCTCATTATTTAGATTAAGTTTTGTCAAACAAAATAAATCATAGGACTTACGGATAGTGAGGTAATTACAAGTGTTTGGAAAGCGCTGACGGCAATTGCAAGATGTCTCAACGCCGCATAAGTAGTACTCCACACCCCATGCGGTCAGCGACTTGAAGGGGGAGGTTAAGTTCAACTACCTTTCACCGTGTACCTAGCAGCAGGTGAGGGGGGGGGCAGCAGCAAACAAATGTAGTGAGCTTCCGTGCAATACTTCGCGACCTAATCTGTGGATAAATCTTCGCCACAAAAGAAGCACTAAATTGTCACACAATTGTACTTACACCGATTTCACATTTCTGATAATCCTACTTGTCTGTGGTGTAATAATCATGTTGAAGATCTGGAATACATTCTTCTATACTGTCCATCCATAAGCCACAAAAGAAGTAAATTAAAATCACCAGTACCACATTGTCACACAATTGTACCTACACCGGTTTCACATTTCATATAATCCTACTTGTCTGTGGTGTAATAATCATGATGAAGATCTGGAACACATTCTTCTATACTGTTCATTCATAAAACACAAAAGAAGTAAATTAAAATCATCAGTACCAGTTGCAGAAGACACAGCCCTGCAGTATATATTGACTACACCCCAACTCTGGCTACTAGCAACAGCCATCTATAATGAACACCGATCAAAATACCCCTCAGGTCTCGTGAAAAACAACAACTGAATAGTCTACAGTGGACTATAGTGGACTTTATGTTGTCAGCAAACAGCTGGATACATTAAGAAGATTGATTAACTATGTATGTATTGACCATACACCGAGGTATTTCCATGAAGTGATCTCTTACGTCCGGAAACATACTTAAGTTAATAGAGAAAGGAGATTCGCCTGAATGGTTTTGGAGAAACAGAGATATACAGTACTCGCAGTTTCTAATTTTTGTGATCACTGAAACAGGTTCATAAGTCTTGTGTCATTTCATGATTAGGTTGATGTATTAGCAGTTCACGGCCGACATGACCGGTGTTGAGTGGCTGGGCATGTATTCGATTCATCACGTCCCAGATAGAGCTGCCCACGTATTTATCCGCGCGCTCTAGTTCAGGATTAGCTGGAGAGTGCGGGGTAAGATAACGGTCACATGACAGAAGAAATATTACAACGCCGTGTGTAAACACTGACCTTTGTAGGACATAAACATTCCGAGTTGCTGATTTTGATGTTTGTTGTTCTAGCTCGGTCCGACCTTGCTATTTTTCACGCTCTGCTACTGCAGCTTCATTCCGGATTCTGTACTTCCATGGAAAAGAAAACACTTTCGTTTACTTAAAAACTCTGGAGGCTCTATTGTTAGTTTTCGTTTGCTTGGAGTTGGCGCTGAGAAAGTAGACCACAGATCTCGCTCGTATTTTCCAGAAGTGGAGTTTGTAAGGTTTTTCGTAATCCTTGTAATCGATAATCTTTAACAAAGTAGGGTAAATGTGCCCAATTCCGTGATACCACTAATCCTGTGATAAAATTTCAATTGACTGCCATGGAGTTGTGATCTCTGACTTTTAAGTTTTTGAAATTTTTGAAATACCTAACAGATGCCAGGAGATGTCTTGTTTTCAATTCTATTGACTACCCGCCTTTTGAATAGAAGCAGTCGACTGTAGAAGCTTTTGTTCAATGGAAGGTGGTTGACCAGTAAGTTTTTCTTTCTCTTGTGACCGCTCCTGCAGAAAAATTTTATATTTGAGGTAAGAATTAATATATCATTATAAAAATGATATACTACTGTAGAATATAGCCAGCTGAATCAATGTGTATGATTATTTAAACATTGTGAGACAATAACAATGCTACAGGAGCTTTCCCTTTTCGGGATTTATTTTCATATTTCTCCTTCCTGGCTCACTCGACCAGTGGTGCCAACGCTAAATTGTGAAAATTAATGTCTATGAAAGAAAATAGTTCGTGGAAATAATAATAGAAATAAGTTATAGAAAACATCAATTACAATTAAAATTAAATAATAGGGTATATATTTAACTTAATTACTGATGTTGTTAGGAATATAAATAATGAGAAATAAGTGTGTTATAATTCAATTTATTCAAATTTAATTTTGTATTGAATTTAACTTTCATTTTATTTTTTTATAATATATTAATATATAATATGTATTCTTGTAGTTACACAAGTATTTTATATGAAATTTGTCACTTAGGCCCTTTTTCTATGTTGTAATTTCTTGCTTAATCCATATTAAAGCAATATACCATGACTTTAAAGTGTTTTTCCAAATATACGTTTATTTTATGAGCAGTTAATGAGGATTATTTTAATATCACGGAATTAGGAAACCACTATCACGGAATCTGGATCCCTGTCACGGATTTAGGAGCCACTGTATAACAATGAAGAATCATATATTATATATCAAACTTGTGAAACTGTTGACACTGAATATTGTAAAAACTGTAGCTAAAGGTCCAAATAACGTCATTTAGGTGTTATTTGAAAATCTGTATTACAATTTTGGCATAAATATAGACTTTATTAAATATGTCACGGAATTAGGCAACCTTACCCTACCTGATGTTCGATTTCTTGGCATGGATTCTGTAAGCTTAATATTCTTAGGCAGCAATTTCCAAACGTATATCTATTGACGCTAACCAAGAGTTAAAAATAGACTGTTATACAGTAGCGTGCGAAAAGTACTTTTTTTTTGTCCACCAGCATTACAATAATAGCCTATATTATGATACAAGATTGATAAGTGCTTTTTATAAAATCGAGTGAAAGTTTGAAAAACTCGCTCTGCTCGTTGTAGATATAATATAAACGGAAAATGTAAAAAAAAACTATTCTAAAAAATAATTCATAATTAAAACCATTCAAATAAATATATAATATTAAAAATAAAACCAAAACAATAAATTCTGACCATGATGTGCTCATGTTACAGTAACTCCTGATGCTAGTAGAAAGCTTTTAAACATATCCTAAGAGAATGGTTCTGTGTTTGTATGAAGTAATATCGGAATCGAATTAATTGTTTAATTATTATTTCACCATTGGAAAGTGTAGTTTCTCTAGATGGACATAATTCTACATTGTTATTACAGCAACTTCTGAAACATATAGCAAGTAATATAAAATATACACATTAAAACTAAACGATATGTCAATCTTCATTAAACTGTGGTTGCATGTAATAACAATTAAGAAACACGTTAAAGGAATTGTCATTGCACCAAATGATTGCTCTCTGGACCAAAATGACCGCATTTTAATTATTTAAATACAATTTAAATTAAGTAACATATTAAACGATTTATCCTTCTATCAAACACGAATGTTCCCTGGGTCAAACGTCCTGTTTTAATTATCTAATTACTTTATATTTATTTCTAATAGGTGCAGCGGAGCGCACGGGTACGGCTAGTTCTTAAATAAATGTACATCAATTTTGTAGGGCTGGTTTCTTATACAGTACATAGCTATACCTTCCGAATGACATGCCTTTTTTTTTCTTCGTAAATTGTCGATATAACAATTAATTCCTCTACAACAGTATTTTTTTCTGGTCCACGTGGTTTCGTTGTATAGAGATTTCACTGTAATAGCCTTTTTCATGTTAGGATGATATTGATAACTTATAACAGGCCTCGTACAGACATACTGACACTGATTGATTCATTCCGTGGAATGTGTATCACGCTTGTATTTCTTCGAAAACGTCGGAAAGAATATTTGTGCAGGGAAAACATCGTATATAGGTAGGCCCTACTAGTACTTACTTACTCACTTACTGGCTTTTAAGGAACCCGGAGGTTCATTGCCGCCCTCACATAAACCCGCCATTGGTCCCTATCCTGACCAAGATTAATCCAGTCTCTATCATCATATCCCACCTTCCTCAAATCCATTTTAATATTATCCTCCCATCTACGTCTCGGTCCTGCGGGACAAAATTCCGGCATATCCGGCGACGCTGATATAACCTCTGCAGTTTCGAGCGTCGTTAAATAAAACATAACATTAACATCTACGTCTCGGCCTCCCCAAAGGTCTTTTTCCCTCCGGCCTCTCAACTAACACTCTCTATTGCATTTCTGGATTCGCCCATACGTGCTACATGCCCTGCCCATCTCAAACGTCTGGATTTAATGTCCCTAATTATGTCAAGTGAAGAATACAATGCGTGCAGTTCTGTGTTGTGTAACTTTCTCCATTCTCCTGTAACTTCATCCCTCTTAGCCCCAAATATTTTTCTAAACACCTTATTCTCAAACACCCTTAATCTATGTTCCTCTCTCAAAGTGAGAGTCCAAGTTTCACAACCATAATATATAACTGTTTTATAAATTCTAACTTTCAGATTTTTTGACAGCGGACTGGATGATAAAAGCTTCTCAACCGAATATTAATAGGCATTCCCCATATTTATTCTGTGTTTAATTTCCTCCCGAGTATAATTTATATTTGTTACTGTTGCTCCCAGGTATTTGAATTTTTCTACCTCTTCAAAAGATAAATTTCCAATTTTTATATTTCCATTTCGTACAATAAGTTATTCTCGTCACGAGACATAATCATACACTTTGTCTTTTCGGAATTTACTTCCAAACCTATGTCTTTACTGAGAATAATTATTTGTAAGTACGAATTTGTCTTTTGTACAAGATCAAAGTGACGTTTTAATCGTTCAATAAACTACGCCCGACTTCTATTACATAGGCCTACTCTGTCATCAGGATGTCCTTTCAGCTTTGCTTAACCCCAGAGTTGACCCTATAGTTCATCCAGGTGTAAAAACGCCGCAAGGAAGCCATCGGGTTCGGCAAGTGCTGGGGTGGTCAGTACCCACAATCATTCGAAAGTAATCATTAGTGCGCGGGCGATTGTTTGCTCAGCTTGCTTTTTTATTATGACTTCTATGCAGTAAAAGAATGAGTTCCTGTACGAACCCATTCACGAGAACTACCTGGCGTACGGCTTCACGGTGCTCTGTGATGGATGCTTCTTTATGTATCACCAGTCCTACACTCCTGTCTCTCTCCCTTTCTCCCCCCTCCCTCTCTGAGTCTGCTTTTGAACCTTGCGGCGTATTAAAAAAAAACAACAAAAAATGTGGATAAATATTTGACGAAGGCTCTACGAGCTATAACTTTTTTTTATATAGGTACTTTTTGCATTGCAGCTTAATGTCTCTTTTCCTTTGAACCTATGTCACATGATATATAGTTTGCTTTGTAATCGATTATATTCAGAGTCGACTTTGAGAAAATGAGATGTGTAGCGAAAGAGGTAAACCAGAACCACATGTGATCTCGTTGGAGATTGGCAACTACTCGTTTTGCTACAGAATCAACGAATCCTCATTCCTCAAAGCAATGGGATTTTTAAATTCATAGCCAATAGGAACAGGAATTGTGGGAAGCTCCAAGCGCAACTCAATGAAAATATTCAGAATGTTTTATATACATCACCAGTGTTTATTTTATTCTTACATATAGACGAATTTTATTTTGTCTCTCTTTTGAAGTTATTATTTTCTTACGAGTAATTAATAATTTCACTAATACCGCCACCACAGATACCACAACCGAATACATCCAATAAAACTAAACCTGCCATTGCCATAGCAACATCATAATAAAAGTTCGCCATTACCGAAATTAAATCTCCCACATGATTTCATAAGCAAATGCTGTAGGCTTACATTCTATAGCAGTCAATAACTGAAAGCTTCCCACTGTCACCGTCACAGTCACAGTTTGCTATATCCTCAGTCAGAAACCGCAAAATAATAATAGCTGCAAACCATCATTATCAGAGTTACAAATTTGTCATTCATTCTTATAAACACCGTCAGTACTCTAGACAAAAACCTCTATTACCATAGCCAAAAACCGCTATTAAAGCAATCGAAAACTATCATTAACACAGTTCGAAAACCTACATTATCACAGTAAAAATTTTCCATTACCATAATACAAGCCACCATTAGCACAGTGAAAAACTGCCATTTCCAAAGTCGAAAACTGTCATTACAACAGTCATAAAGCGCCATTACCACCGTCAAAAACCGCTATTGCCACAGTCGAAAACCACTATTGTCAAGTCAAAAACAGCCATTACTATAATAAAAGCCGTCATTTCCACAGTCGAATACCGGAATTTCCGCCATTACAACAGAACCCGCCATTATCACCCTCAAAACCACTGTTACTACAGTCGAAAACCGCCATTATCACGGTTAGAAACTTCCATTATCATAATAAAAGTCGTCCACAGTCAAAAACCGCCATTACAATGGGTGGGCAACTCGTGCTCTCAAAGTGTCAACACAATCTCAGTGCAGGTAGAACGGACTCTGTACTAGCTGTACTGTCTGTGTGCGGTTCTTTCAAGACACAAGTTCGATCGCGTCTGCAGTAAGTGGCGGTTTGTTTTAAGTGAAAAACAATATAATTGCCAGATCATTACTAGTAAAAAGAGAATTTTTTTTTATTAAGAAGAGAGGTAAAGCTTGTATTCTATTACACTTTCTTACGCATGACATTTTATGTTACAAATAAACAGTGAAGGTTTTAGTAAATAAACACTGTCTGCTTCTACTTTAGAACAGCTAAAGGTAAAAATGAGATATCAACAAGGTGAGACTGATATCAAATATCATTAGCACGCACGTGCGAGTTACAGAATTGCACGACATATAATAGACTAGCTAAGAACATTTATGGATAAATTTGAAATGTGGTAGTATCATGTAGAACATAGACAACTTCACTTTCTTTGACTATAAACTATCTTCAAGAGTGATAAGAAAATCTTCTTATCAAATATAAGACCCTACTTCAAGACCTACAGCAGAATTTACTGCTAAGTTTGGAGAAACAGTGACAATTGACAAGGAATCGAAATTTTTCTGAAATCTTTTTGGCTTACGCCGATAGAAAATCCTGAAAATTTATAGCTTGAATTAGTAAATCTACAGAACAGCACGCCACTCAGATTCCAGAAAAATCAGGAATCGAACTGTACGTAATGTTGTCTAAGTCAGAATTTCCAAATATACTCTTTGCTTCCATATATACTGTATGTGCTTGAGGCAGAGTTTAATACAAGAAAGAAGTGTAAAAGCTCTCAAAGTAAAGAAAGAGCTCAGAAGTAAGCTTATTTCATCTGCCGTGACATGTAAAAAATACTTCCTTGAATTTGTTATTGTTTGCGAATACATACTATTACCTTTCTGAGAACAGAGGAATACTCTTTATGTATAAAGACTTGTAAATTCTAGCGTTCTACGTTTCAAATAAGACATATAATAAGAAATATTAACAAATAGTATAATAGTAAATAAGTGTTGCAGCTATATTTGTTGTATCTTGAAAAGGTTGTATTCAGTTTGTGCTTCCAGTACTAAACTAATTTACAAAGCTAGAAAATAATATAATTTTATTATGTGTTCAGGTAGCCTATAGTCTGTCTAAAATTACTATAATTATTGTATCATGCGTGATTCTGAAATTCAAATCATGGAATAGATATCACGATCACTGCATGAGCCGCCAGAGCGCACCGTGGCTTTGGCAGCGAAACTACAAACAACTTGTAACTTGCGGGTGGCTCCGTCTGCCTTTCTCTCTTTCAAGGTTTTTTAGCACTTTGGGAGCACGAGTTGCCCATCCATGGCCATTACCATCCTCAAAACCGCTATTACCACAGTCGAAAACCACCATTATCACAGTCAGAAACTTTCATTACCATAATAGAACCCCTATTTCTTCAATCGAATACCGCCATTACAATAGTTGAAAACCACCATTATCACAGTCAAAAACTTTCATTACCATAATAGAACCCCTATTTCTTCAATCGAATACCGCCATTACAATAGTTGAAAACCACCATTATCACAGTCAAAAACTTTCATTACCATAATAGAACCCCTATTTCTTCAATCGAATACCGCCATTACAATAGTTGAAAACCACCATTATCACAGTCAAAAACTTTCATTACCATAATAGAAGCCCTATTTCTTCAATCGAATACCACCATTACAATAGTTGAAAACCACCATTATCACAGTCAAAAACTTTCATTACCATAATAGAAGCCCTATTTCTTCAATCGAATACCGCCATTACAATAGTTGAAAACCACCATTATCACAGTCAGAAACTTTCATTACCATAATAGAACCCCTATTTCTTCAATCGAATACCGCCATTACAATAGTTGAAAACCACCATTATCACAGTCAAAAACTTTCATTACCATAATAGAACCCCTATTTCTTCAATCGAATACCGCCATTACAACAGTTGAAAACCACCACTATCACAGTCAAAAACTTTCATTACCATAATAGAAGCCCTATTTCTTCAATCGAATACCGCCATTACAATAGTTGAAAACCACCATTATCACAGTCAAAAACTTTCATTACCATAATAGAAGCCCTATTTCTTCAATCGAATACCGCCATTACAATAGTTGAAAACCACCATTATCACAGTCAAAAACTTTCATTGCCATAATAGAAGCCCTATTTCTTCAATCGAATACCGCCATTACAATAGTTGAAAACCACCATTATCACAGTCAAAAACTTTCATTACCATAATAGAAGCCCTATTTCTTCAATCGAATACCGCCATTACACCATAGTTGAAAACCACCATTATCACAGTCAAAAACTTTCATTACCATAATAGAAGCCCTATTTCTTCAATCGAATACCGCCATTACACCATAGTTGAAAACCACCATTATCACAGTCAAAAACTTTCATTGCCATAATAGAAGCCCTATTTCTTCAATCGAATACCGCCATTACAATAGTTGAAAACCGCCATTATAACAGTCAAAAACTTTCATTGCCATAATAGAAGCCCTATTTCTTCAATCGAATACCGCCATTACAATAGTTGAAAACCACCATCATAACAGTCAAAAACTTTCATTACCATAATAGAAGCCCTATTTCTTCAATCGAATACCGCCATTACAATAGTTGAAAACCACCATCATAACAGTCAAAAACTTTCATTACCATAATAGAAGCCCTATTTCTTCAATCGAATACCGCCATTACAATAGTTGAAAACCACCATTATCACAGTCAGAAAGCGCCATTACTATCCTTAAAAACCGCTATTACCACAGTCGAAAATCGTCATTATTACAGTCAGAAACGTCCATTACCGTAATTAAAGCTGCCATTACCACAGTAAAAAAACGCCATTGCCATAGTCGAAAACCGCCATTACAAAAGATAAAAAAGCCATTACTACCGTTGAAAACCACCATTGCCACAGTTACTGTTACAGAGTTAACTACGCACTACTGTAGGCTAGTACCGTGATCAGCTCTTCGAATGGTATGAAAGGGTTTCTCATTGCCTTATATTTTTCAATGTAACAATGTAAATAAAACCAGAAAGTACCATCTTGTGGACGATAGGTCAAGAGACAAAACAAGATAGATTGTCAACATGTAAATAATATATGTGAATTTAAATGTAAATAATAATGTTCTTACTAATAATAACTCTTATATAGACGTTTAATTGTCTAATACTTGCACAATGAATAACTCGTTTTTTGTAAGTCGTGTGTAAATTCCTTACTAATAATCATTAAATACGTCGTATATAACAGTGCTACTGTTACACAGCTACGTCATATTTCGTCATTACTTCATTACGTCATTAGGTAATAGAGTATCTGAGGTTCTCTGTTGCATCGATAATGCGCGCTAGTGTGCCATGCCAAGTATCGATAGTATACAACTGGTCCTGATCGATTACCACGCTATATTTTGGTCAAAGGGTACAGCTACAGCAATATAATTCAAATTATTCTGTGCTCTTAGATTTGTTTTTCTGTGGTTACAAGGCAACCATCATCATAAAATGACAATCGATACGAACAGCTGTTAGAGAGACAAACATTTTTTTCCTTATAAACCACGCTGAAACTAGGGGGTTTCGTGTAGACCTATATAACTACTGCAAAGCAATTGCCATGTAATTAGTTACAGACTGTTTACACATCCATCACTTATGCATGGTGTATTAGAAACGTTTTCCGTTCTAACTGTGTTTAAGTCTCGTATAAAAACTATACACCGTAGTAAGACAGTAGCCTAAGTGTAAATAATAAATTTAGATTATATGGAAAACAATAAACGATAGCGATAGATATATTTAAACTCATATCGCTTTAATCAGACTTCGTAGGTCCCAAGTTCTCTATCTCAAGATGTTGAGAGGAGCATCCCCTATTTCCTGTTTCAATTTTTGCACACTTTCACTGAATCACTCTGTATATTTATTTATTTATTTATTTATTTATTTATTTATTTATTTATTTATTTATTTATTTATGTAATGTTTTTCAAAAAATCATCTTCGTGAATAAATCGAGAGTTTTCTATATAGGCCTAAGATGCTGATACGCTATCTTTGGATAATCTGTTTTGCAGTTTTATCTCCACCGAAAATTTGTGAATATATCGTTGCAGTGTAGACTTTTAATGTAGTGACATATCATTTGTACTGGACTGTGTTTAATGATGCGGTTATGATAGATCTTATCTAAGAGAGTACGTCATGTGTTATTTGCACTGTTTATATCTCTGTGGAAAATTGTGATTGGAAAATCAGAGATAAAGTATACGATATTAACTTCAAATTGAAGATATGGATCGCGATATCAATCATTGTCGCTTGCATAACGATGTGTGGAGATCCATTTCAAATGGACACACACACGCGTCTTATTTCCAATATTTTAGCTTGAGTTACTGCAGCTATACCATTGAAATGTGATTAACTCGTACATTTTTTTTTCTTATTTTGAGAAATCGTGTATCTGATGTCAGATAATTCAATGCACTAACTTTAACGGCAGCAATTCTGGCTACATGTTCGATTCTTTGCCCGGAAATCGAGAATTGTATCCCTTTCACTAAAACTTATTTTGTCATATGTTACGTGGTATTGACCCTTGGTAACTATGTTACCAGGAAATACCATCTCTTGTGGATGTCTGCTTAAATCTTAAAAAGTTGGAAATGGCAATCTTTCATATCTTTGTGATCAAAATTCTTACGCACACAGGTACTGTAATTGCTGTTAAGGCTCAATGCATATGAAGAGAAGGCATATGTCACTGTTGATAGTGATTCGTCCGTCGAATGGGGACGTTAAGCCTGGCGGCCCCCTTGGTGCTATTCGACATGAGTAGGCTACGTACCAGCACCGGGTTTCCCCTTCTCCCTTCCTCACCTTCTTCATCATCATCATCGTCATCGTCGTCATCATCCATTCCCTACACTACATTTACACGAACACTTACACATACACTCACCTAGTACACGACATAACTCTTCACAGATACACATCATGCATAACGTGGCCCGCCGAAGTGATGTGCAGCTTGAAAATGGGTCACAGTCCTGCCATCTATCCGCAGTGTTTGGAACCCTACTCACTTTAAGTGAAGTGGGTAGGCATTAGACCAGCGGTGACCAAAACTCGAACTGCAGTGATTACATGCAACAGACAGCCTATGAAGTAAGGAGACGGAGGAAAGGTACTTGGCATGAAAACTACAACCAGTGGTGATTCCTGTACTAATATCTTGGTCAATCCCGCGGATAAAAATCTCAAGCTTTGCTGTATCGGTAATGTCACTGCTGGCATCTTTTTTAATCTTGCTCTTGAATATAATCAGGAATTTTGTAAATTCTTCTCTCGATACTTGGTCGAGAAATTCGTAGTTTTTCAAAATTAAAAACTTCTTATGGACAAGTTATTTAAGTTATTTTAATCATTACTCTTCTGAGAAATTCTGTACTATTAAAAGGCTTTAGAGCACGAGATATTTCAAACCCCATTAGGTAGCTGACTTCCTTATATTTATTTATGTCATCTTTCTCTTCCTGGCTGTGATTTAAGACATGTCAATTCCTGGCATTTAACAGTTCGTTGGCACATAATATTGAATCAGTTTTTCTACAATATTATTATTAAATAAATAACTAATAAATATTTACCCTCATCTAAAGATTAAGAAGATTAAAATTGAGATAAAACCTAATAATTTTATCCTTCTAGGGAGATCTAAAAATATCAATATTCATGCACGCATAGAAGAATTATAGAAACACATACTTAGTGGTCAGTAATAATAATAATAACAGTAATAATAATAATAATAATAATAATAATAATAATAGCAATAATAATACATTTTTCACCGTGGCAATTAATGTTTCTATACTCGTAATTGAACTGTTGAGCAAAGTAAACATATCACATTTTGTCCGACAGAACAATAAAGAAGTTCTCATTCTTTACGAAACCACCTCTTACTGCTTGTAGAGACAAAGTTTATAGAGTGACATGATACCGCCACTGCTTGCCTTCAGTACATGAATGAAACACACAGCAATGTACAGGAAACTCGTCGTACCCGTTTAAATGTCTATGATTACACGATGTAATCACGACACCCACTTTGGTCACCGCTGCATTAGACACACACACATACACACACACACACACACACACACACACACACACACACACATATATATATATATATATATATATATATATATATATTTATACGCGAAAATACTATTACGGCTGGTCGACAATAAACCAGGAACGAGAACGAGAACGGAAATATTGTTAAAATAAAGGCTGGTTCACAATAAACCGGGAACGAGAACCAGAATGAAAACGAGAAGCAGAGTACGTGAATATGAAAATTTTTTACTCACAATAAACCGAGAACGTAGACGACTATGCATATCGATATGCATGACAGTAACGATATGTAAAGTCGATGTTACGCATTCTGATGTTATTTGTGTATAATTGACCAATGGCGTTCTCTCATGAGTACAAGGCAGCCAACATAAACACAGGTTAACCAACTTCGAAATTTCAACTGAAACATTTCATTAGGTACGGTACTATAAATATGTCTATGCATCTTTATTATCACAACCTATTTTAAGTCTACCATAACGTAAAATAATTAGAGAAGAAGCATTAGTAATAGAACAAAAATGAACACAACATTAGTTATTAAATTGAAGCATGAATATGTAGTGTGTAATACAACCAATACAGTAATAAAATATGATTCAGTTACGATCGGTGTTCAAAGATGCAGCTATTGAAAGCCACGTATTCGCCTTCATTTTCTCATCTTTATACAAGGCGCGCCGCTTATCGTAAACGTGAGGATTTCAATATTAGAATCTCATCAAATAAAACTTGCTCCATGATGCACAGCACAGAACAAAATAATGCATAGGTTATGTTACGGTCTTCTTGCTACAAAATAGCTTTTAGATGGCAATAGAATGAATCTAGTAGGCTGTGATCGGAAACGTGAACGCCGAAGTTGAAACTTGGCCAACTCTCCGTTCCCAAACCTTGGCTCTGGCAAGCTTTTCGTTAATTGTGAACGCTTACATTTAAATGTACACATTTTAACAATTTTACCGTTTTCGTTTTCGTTTTCGTTCCGATTCTCGTTTCCGGTTTATTGTGAACCAGCCTTTAATATATTTCACATTATTTCCGTTCTTGTTCCCGTTGTCGTTTCCGTTTCCAGTTTATTGTGAACCAGTCTTTACTAGCTCTGCCCAGTACCCTTAACGGCTCATTGCTAAGTTACGTTTTCTGAGAATTGATAATTTCTTTATCCGGCGAAATGATTCATTTGATCTCAGTTTCTGAATGCGATGAAAGAGTAATGTAATGATGACGCAGAATATCTGCATGGAAATATCATATGTACTTCGGTACATTAAAATAATATATATGATATGCGTAAGTCACTTCGTGATTTAAGACGGCGCTTATTCCGTCGGATCCCGGCCAACTAGTCACTCACATCGAGTGCACCTCAGCACATGTATGGACTTCGGTCCTGCGTTCATAGACATCTATGACGTAGTGCAGAGGGCGGCCACTAGAGGGAACCCAAGAGTTGGAGCTTAATCTGAGACGATTCTAACCGGCGTCGGAGTTGTATCCGGTGTGGCTTAGTGGATAAAGCATCAGCACGTAGAGCTGAAAACCCGGGTTCAAATCCCGGCGCCGGAGAGAATTTTTCTCCGTTACATTACTCTTTCATCGTATGATGACGCAGAATATCTGCGTGGAAATATCATATGTACTTCGGTACATTAAAATAATATATCAGTTTCTGAAGGTAAAAAGAGAATCTAAACATTTTTAACTACTTTATCTTATTTTGCAAACGTGGGTCTTTAACGTGATACAGGATTTGCTCGTATATCTTCCTGTCACCGAAAAGAGGTATGATGTGCAACTTGCTGACTAGTCGCTCTATTGATTCTTCCAGACACGTCAAACCGTCGTAAACTACTTTTTTCTCTTTGAGTAGAAATCCATTATGTCACCTTTGCATGTAACTTTATATAAAAAGAACTCGTTCATAACCTACAGCTAACCGATTGATCAGGTTTTAATATACATCAGGCTCTTGTAAACGTCTGGCTTCAATCCTTTCTGATTCTCTTCTGAATTGATTGATATGCAGACACTTTGATTCGCTTCCTTGCAGTTTAGACAGATATAAAATGAATGCAAGCAGACTTGTATTTATTTAGCGCTTGACAGACTCTGCAACAACTGAATTGTAGTTTTGTTAGCGGGAAGTACAGTGGCTTATCATTAGAAAGCGACTTTCTTTAGACTCTTTCCGTTTCTGTCAGAAGATTCTAGACATTCTCTGTCGTCGCTCTTCCTGAATGTATATGTAACAATCAACTGTATCCGAAGAATTACTGGTTGTTTGACAAAAGAAAATGCGAGAATATGCAGTACCCAGAATACAAAAAATTGTAATAATATCCGCGTCAGAAATTTTAAATGTATATCTCAGTCAGCAATTGGTATGTAGTATTTGTCTTATGGCACCTATGATGCCGCTTACTTTGTTTGTTCATGACTTCTGAACCGATGTAGAGGGAAGAGAGATTATTGAAGGGTTGGCAGCAAAAACCGGACAAGCCCAAAAATTCAAATTTTGAGCATAGCAGAGTTTCCTTCACTTCATTTCAAGCGGTATCTATTGAAACAACAAGTTTCTACAAAAACCGAATATGTGCCATTGAAATGAATGTTTGAAGATGTAACGTTTCTGCAAAAAGCGGATTAGTCCAAAGTCTTTCTAGCAAAAGACGGACAAGTCACAAAAGTATCCGGTTTTTGTTGGAAAATATCATGAAGATGACATTAGTGCTGTCTTCTTTTGTTTCATCACTATATTAGCTGATATTATCGGTGTTACTCGTTAAATATTTCGTTTTACAAATTAATGATCATGAAAATGTACCAGATCCAAATATCCAATGGTCAAAGATGAGGAAGAGGAAAGAAAAGAAGGAAGACAAAATAAGAAATGCCGAAGTTAAAATTGAATAACATATAAATTATGTTGGGAAACTGATTCCAATACGTGTGAAAACAGCTAATAGTAATAATAATAATAATAATAATAATAATAATAATAATAATAATAATAATAGTTTATTGAGCGTAGTTTATTGTGTTACTGTTAGAATAATTATTTTTCGGTACTTGATATACTTGACGTGCCAAAAATTCAAAGGCTGAAGGACACAAATTCAGAAAGAGAAAAAATATAAACATAACAATATCGTTTTCAGAAAATCATTCCAGCATTAAGTTTTTAATTTAATAAAATATTTAGATCTATAAAGTATTTATTTATAGTATGTTGAAAAAGTTCATAATATGAATGAAACATGTTTTCACATACTTTTTCTCAATTAATGTGCGTACAAATAAAATTTTCTGCAAAATGTGAATATGTCCAAATGGTTTTTTTTTATTTCCAAGAAACTATATAAAAGAGAACAGTGAAACTTTTTACCAAAGTTGGTAGATATAGGTCTATGAGATACATGTATAGAATAACTTATGTCAGATTATTATATTGTATGAGAAGCGTGACGGACAGTTTTTTCGTTTTCTAAAAAATTAACATTTTGGACTTGTCCGGTTTTTGCTAAAAAAACCCTTCGATTCATTGTTAGGCCACCATATGGCGAATGTCGCCTTGATCTCTCTTCAAATACAATCTCGATATTAACTAGTTCTAGCGACGCTAAATAACCAAACATTTGATAGAGCATCGTAAAATAATCTACTAATAATATAGGCGAGAAATTAATTGGCTGTTCCGTACGTTCTCGGGCTTTATGTTTCTGATAACTTAGTTATTGCAGGATTAACATAAAGTATTTCCCTGATTATAAACATTAATTACTGAAAAACTACGAAATTCAGAAAATAATACCCCAACTTAACGAAATTTTCATGCATACACACGTGTGCTCCGTTTGTTGCCCAAAGAACGTATAATCGGTATCCGATCTCATGCCATGTTTTGGCAAACATCTCGCTTTTCCAATATCCAAATCCGAACATTGTGTCTGTTGTGGAAAAATCGCCTCAACAGAAGAACAAGCTTGCTTAAGGTAGTCATTGTGTTTTTATTTTCTTCCAGAATATCTGCAGTAAATGCAGCACTTCGGAGTCAGTAATCTGACAACAAAGCTTGCGTGATTTGTACTTTATACAGACCAGAAACAAAATTTGGGCCACCTGAATTCTCTGTTCCAGTTATAGCATACTGCGCATGCTCAGTAAGCAGTTACACTCACCCCCACTGCGGAGCAATGATCTCAAGGAGCAATGAGCGTATTCCGAATCTCACCGGTGAGCAATCCGATGGCATCACGGTGTTCCGAATTCCACCGATGACGTCATTGATGCTCCACCGGTGTCGCACCGGTGCCATCAACTTGCAGAGGTGGTGGCAGTCTCCATCAGCCGCCATCAGTGAATCTGATTGGTTCTTGTATAGGGTGGGAATTAGCAGACGAATGACATCGTGCACTGTTGTGTCGTGGCGGTGTGTTCTGCTTTAGTTCTGCTGTATTATTTGTAATGGGCACAACGTAAAAACAATATGTTAATGGCTTATGAGCGAACATGTCAACGGACCCGTTATTACTACCGGTTCAAGAAATAAATTGTTTATGCTATCTTTTCTTTGAACGAGATGGGAGTACGAAAATTTCGCAAAATTTTGCTAGCGTAGCACAGACAACAACTTGTACAGTCGCCATGACAGCCATCGATCCTTCCAGCAGTTTTGTTCCTTATTTCGCTGCAACGTGAGGTCATTGATGTCACCGGACCGGTGAGATTCGGAATACGCTGACTGCAACTCTTTGTAGCGTTGCAACACGTTACATTTCGGATTCTCAAAACTATTAGACGTATCAAAAAACTTATTTGACAAAATTTGTTGGCATCGACTTGATTTATTATCTCTGTGAATTAATGTAATTGATCCCCTTCCATCCTGTATAAGAAGATAATTTGTAGCTCATATTTGTGTGCGTTCATAAGAAATGTTTTGGTTTTCTATAGGCTACATTAACAAATGTACAATTTTATTAAATACGAGTGTGAATTCTGAAAACATTTCAGTGTAACTTAGTTATTAAAATATTCTGAAATGCTTAAATTGACCGTGACAAATAGTAATTATATTTAGACGTAATTAAATAGTGACAGCTACATATGAAATAGAATTTTACTAAATTTTACTACCAATAAAAATTAGTTACCCGATTTGAACCGCGTAGGTGGAGTAAACCGAGCGATGTGTTAGCTAGTTACAGCAATTTTCATTTACTTTTCCAGTAACATTATTTTGTTAATTCAGCGTTTCGCAATATCAATTTGTGGAGTTCATTTGAAGTTCTCATAAAAGAGATTACACAGAATTTAAAACTATTTTAGCTGTTAAATTTGATATACTTACTGTAGCTGTATATACGTGTATAGCTCTACTTTTTAATATCTCTTCATTACTATCATCTCACAGAAAATATAGGCCTATCACTGATGTTAAATGTTTATTTTTTTTCCACTCTAATGTATTCTATGAAATATTCGTTTTATTAGGCCTATTTCTATACTTGTGTTTGGATAAAACAGTTTACTTCTAAGAATATGAATTAAAGTGCTTTGCCTTTATATGACTATGAATCTATGTCAATATTTTCTTTGAAATCAGTACGGGTCATTTTTTAATTTGCACGATTCCTATAGTTGATTTTTACGTGATTTGTTTACTTTGAATGTTACAGATTTCAATTATGTTTTGTTTGGCGCTGACAGACGCTTAGAGAGATAGTTAAATACACGTATGTAGACTATTGAAAGCTATAAGGTTTAAGGTCATAGCATACCGTACTACCTTTGTGACTCCATATTAATTAAAAATATGAGGAAGTCGTAAATTTAATTTTTTGTGATTCTGTAATAAATCTGTCATAGAATGTGTGCTCTTTATTACAATTCCATAGCTGTGTCATTTGTTTTCTATTAAAATAAATTGCAGTGTGGCTAATTTGTAAGTGTTCTTCTTTCTTTCACGTATTGGATCTCATTTCTCCGTTTTAGCGGAGGACCCAATGATCGTTTTCCTCGTCGACTGTAACGTAACTTAATTTTTAAGTTATTCTTTTAAATGTCATTCTGAATATATAGAACATACCTGCACAAACAGCCTTCAACGAGCGCTGTGTTTACCGCTCGCCGAAACGGAGAGGAAGATACGTCAGAATGACATAGACTTGCTATAGGTAGAGGAGAGGGAAACGACCACTCAACTATCTAGTGGAGTGCAATGTGTAGGTCTATTCTCAGTAACTGTTTCACGTTGCTTACCTACTGCTACAGTACAGTATGGAGGAATCTAAAAGACGGAACATAACATTTAACAGATCGAACTTATTGATCTTCAATGTGACCTAAGGGCTAAAGATCGTTTGAATGATACTACTAGCTTGGTTGAGTTTTACAAGACTAAACATTAGTAATAATATCCACGACTACACAGGCTGGCTGTGAAAATGATTGCTATGTTTGGCTCAACATTTATATTTGTGAGCAACTGTTTTCTACATTCAACTTTTATAAAGGCACGCATCGAACATCTGTAACTGATGTTTCATTACGATCATTAGGCTACTGTTCCTTTCAGCTCCCAACAGCATAACACCTCTTTTGATGTACTGATAAATAAAAATATAACAAAATGATATTGTACATTTAAGTAGCTATCGAATTTCTATTATTTCTGTAAAATAAATATTTCTTTATTAATTAATAATAGTCCAAGATAGTTTTGCAAACACTGAACGGGAATTCATTTCATAAACACTCTTACTAGTACTGTATTTCATTTTGTGTACATTTTGTACGAGATCACCCCTTCTTCCAGTCCACCCTTATACAGAGCGCAGCTAATATCTGCATTCCGCTTATGAGCTGTGAGCCGGCTCGGAGAGCGCAAACCTTGTACAGGCCTGATATAGAACCTCAGTTTGGTGCTATAATTTTCAATGTTTCATAAAATAGGAATAATTTTAATTCATCAGAATGGTCAGTTTTATTATTTTGTCTTATATATTATAGCCCGCGTCGAGTGAGGAGGCTCTTGCGTTAAGCACGGGACTCTCATTCGGGAGGTCCTCGGACCCACCAACCTGAATGCGGTTTTTCCGTGGTTTTCCAAATTGACTTATGCAAACTCCGGGTTGGAAATTTCATTGTCACGGTCCATTTCCCTTCCTCTTTTCTGTACAAAAAAAATTTAGATTTCATATCGTATCATTCATCTTCATCATCTTATTCCATAGCCATATTCAGCTCATGACGCATGTCTTCGTCTATTTGTAGAAAGGACGTCCTTTCCGAAACTGTCTCTGGGTTCTGAGCCTTTCGCAATATGTCTGCCAGGATTCATTCCCTAAGAGTACTTCCGAGGACGCATCGACACTTCAGAAGGACAGTCGGAATGGATCCTGTGCTGCTTGGTCACATTGGTGGTATTAACTTAAGGCTAGGGGGAGTTGTAAGAGGCCTATTGGGTGAACGGGTGAGGCGTGTCATGCTGCCGGTGGGCTGGTACACCTCATTCTCATTCATCCCATAATTCGGGGTCACTGCCGAGTCGACGTGCTGAAGGGTCGTCCTTATTACACTTTTCCTTCAATGAAGCACCGTTAAGCAGGAAAAAAATAGTCTTTGCCCAATGTTTGCGGCGCTCTATTGCGGTAATAGCCCGAGAGAAATTACTGATTGCTATACAAGCAGATAGTTAAAAATAATCTGAACAGTTAATGTCTTGAATGTTTTTTTAACCGTTTAGCCATGGATGTAAATTGAATAATTGCGAAAATCTTTGAAATAAATCTTGCAACGCAGCGTACATCACGTGTTACTGAGTACAGCAGAGGGGGTGAGGAAGTTAAGGACTGCTGGTGGCGCTTGGTAGAGTTATTGCAGCAACCGTGATGTTGCCAAATGCTTCTTAGAAACATAGGGTGGTATTCATAGACATTTCGCTAGCCCGCGCTACGAGCATCCTAAACTAGCCCCGGCTATCGACTGATTACTTGTACAGGATTCATATCATATCCTATCGCTAACATTGGTTTATGAATACGAAAGACGTTAGTTCGCTGATCATCCACCGGAAGCCCGCGCTAAGAATGTCTATGAATATGGCCCATAAGGATTTCCTCTAAAACTGTGAATGTTAGAGAAAAAAACTTACTTAGATTTTTCAAAATCTGTTACCAGTTTCATTTTGCTGCAGAGGTTACAATCCACTCTGTATAGCTGAAGTCTTAATCGGAGGTGCTACTCTTAAAAAAACATAATATAACTACGTTTTAAGTAATCCACCACTGATAAAGGGATATGTCTATATTTTATTGCAGTTCAAGAAGTGATCAAGTGTCGTAATACTTCGATAACATCACCACGCTATCAATATTTCCATCATCACGAAACCTTTATCACTACCACTACTCGTGTCATACAGTATATAATGATATAGGTTTGCTTTTGACAGAATATGGGTCGATCAGAATACGATGGATATTGCACAGAGTTAAAATAAGTACATAGATAGGTAGGTAGATGGATGGATGGATGGATGGATGGATGGATGGGTGGGTGGATGGATGGATGGATGGATGGATAATTTTAATAGTTTTGTAATAACGGTGAATATTTTTTTTCTGTGGAAATAGATGCGTGATCTTATAAGGTCGTGTGTAAAACGTGAAACACGTGGCATTTTTCATAAGACATTTTGTAGCACGCAGATATGATCTAGATTTTCATCATGCGACATATTTTGGACTATAATGTCTGTACGACTACATATATGCAAAATTTACAGTGGCAGTCATTTCGTGGCAGCCTTCCAAACTTAATAATAGCTCCATTACTGTTATAGAACATAACGTTAACAGCAACACAAATTCTAACTTAAGTAAGTACCAACACAAACTTTCATAATGTGAGATATCACTTTCATGAACTCTTTCGATGAAAGTGTGCCAACATTTTTATTTGTAGTTGGAATATCTACGTAATTTATTATTTTCAACACAATTCCTTCATGGAATAATATCTTGTGAGAGGACTTGCTATGAATTCTCCATACTTTAATATACCCCCCTCTGTGATTCAATGTTGTCCACGGATCTAAAGGTCACGAGTTCAAGTCTGAGGACGATGACTTTTTAAGGGAATGGAATCATAAGCGTAATATCTTTAGGGGAAAAAAATAAGCTGGTCAATTTAAAGAATATTATTCATTCAGTTGATAGAAAAACTAGCTATGGAATGGAAGGTTCCGGTTTCAGTCTCTGGTGGTAGCGAGATTTTTTTTTTATTTTTAAACTTCCAAAATAGCTCCGGAGTTCACTCAGCAGCCGGTCAAATTTATTACACCGTCCTCTGTAAACAAAATAGAGAATAGATTTATTTCAATTTGGTAGTTAATATACAAGGTGAAAGGGATATAACTATATTAATTTGAACTAGTAATAGATATCAATAAAACTGGTAGATAAGTTCTAATAACCAATATTCTACCTATAGGGTCTTCCAATAAGAGTGTCCTACTTTTAACATATAATTGTTGCCGTGTTTATGAAGTTATAGCAGTCATATTTTTCCCGTAGGTCCACACCTGTGGAGTAATGGTCAGCGCGTCTGGCCGCGAATTCAGGTGGCCCGGGTTCGAATCCCGGCTAAGGCAAGTTACCAGGTTGAGGTTTTTCCGGGGTTTTCCCTCAACCCAATATTAGCAAATGCTGGGTAACTATTGTGCTGGGCCCCGGGCTCATTTCACCGGCATTATCACCTTCATATCATACAGAAGCTAAATAACCTGAGATGTTGATGCAGCGTCGTGAAATAACCCAATAAAATAAATAAAAATTTTTCCCGTAGTTACAGTTGTTGATGACAAATAATCATGGAATGTTACACCATTCCACAACGCGTAGAAATCATGAACATTTATTATTTTAAGTATCTATATTGTCTGTGAAACAAAAGTACTAATACCAATTTCTTAATATTGCAGTTATGTTTTAAATGTTAATAACATAATAAAGAGTTTAACGTCTAGACCAGTGGAGTAATGGTCAGCGCGTCTGGCCGCGAAACCAGGTGCCCCGGGTTCGATTCCCGGTCGGGGAAAGTTACCTGGTTGAGGTTTTTTCCGGGGTTTTCCCTCAACCCGGACCACTTCACCGGCATTATCACCTTCATCTCATTCAGACGCTAAATAACCTTAGATGTTGATAAAGCGTCGTAAAATAACATACTAAAAAATAAAGAGTTAAGAAGGAATATTCACATAAATTCCATTGTAGTATAACTATATTGCACTAAATGGATGAAACACATCATTCATAAAGAAAATGATATCCCAAAAAAAGAGATTGAGTGTGACGTGATAAGTTGGAATTGATTTTGATGGTACCTTTAGCCTTATAAAAGTAATCAATAAACTAATCAAAACAACACTAGAGTACAAAGCAAAGTTACCTAGATGCTGTATATGTTTTAAGTGTAACTAATATACCATAACAAAACTTTTATCGCATTATGCTTATAAGGTGATATTGGTGAGCAACTTCCTATCATCAGAATATTAAATTATTTTCTCGAAATGTGCTGAAGCTATAGACCTGACATTTTTACAACACATGGGCACGTATCTTTCGCTTATGATGTAACAGCAGTTGCTTTGTTAATTCATTTCCTTGCAAACAATTTCCATACGAATAATTTCAAAAGTTTCAATACATTATATTTAGGAATACGTTTTTACGGTATATTAGATTCGCGAAAACATTCTGTAAGGCTATTAAATAAATGGGCCTATATCTGAAAATTTCACTTTTCTATAAAAAAAAAAATGTTGAGAAAATATTTCTCTTGAATAAAAAAATCAAACTTGTGAAAAATGAGCATTAAAATTAAAACTTACATTCTCATAATGCACTTATACTTCTCAGACAAATCTAAAAATTAAAATTTATTAATTTTGAATAGTGATGTTGCATTTTGAATATAATTGTACTTAAGTAGTTTAAACATGGGATTTGCTGGGGTAAAATTATCTGGATCTCCTAAAATATAAGGTTCTTTTAGTTTAAATTTTATTTATATTCAAGATGGATACAGTTTTAATAAGTTCTCTTCCCTTTATCTACTGAATCAGTGCTGGCCATCCCTGAATATAGCTCGAGTAAGCGGCATATACTACCTCTTTCGTCTGTCTCTTTCCTTTCCGCTGTAAAGCGCTCAGGCTCTACTGGGCTCTAAAGCGCGTGCTTGCTCCTATGGGCGTCAATTGACATGATTGGTCTACAGGATCAAAACATGTCCATACAACATAGAGTCAAAACTTGATAATTTTCCCAGAAAAAATATTTCTTTTGTTATTTTATTTGCGTTATACTGCTTATATCGTTAGTAAAATTACGAAAACAATTACATCAGCAGGTATATCTAGCAAAGAGTTAATATCAGTTCAAATAAATATTTGTGTGTTCTGTTACATTTTCGTGAAATTAAATAATAATGCATGCCATAATTTCTTAATATTCTGGCGTGAGAGACTTGGCAACATGTTCAGCAGGCAGTACTCTGCACAGACATACAGATCAGCTGAGTTCAAACTTCCTGTCCATAGTTTAGGAATGCCATATGTTTTTGATTTATGGAGAAATTCAAGTGAGGCAAGAAGGATGTACCGTCAACGTTTTCCACAAAGAAGTTACCTAATCGGCGAACTTTTGTAGCAGTTTCTCAACGATTATTAGAAACTAGGAGTCTTTTACCCCGTTTCGAAAATCACACAACCAGAAATTTGTTTAAAAATGGTATTGCTTTATGGAATCGAGAGGGATTAAAATGTTGCATTAGAAAAAAAGTTCGTGTGATTTTGTGCAGTAAACCATTATTGTTTATATTTTAGACGTACAATAAAAATGGAGCAATATTGTTAAATAAAATAGAAATTTACCATAATGTTCTATTAATGAGATTGAAAGTTTGTAGCCTATTTGCTGCTCGTTTTATTTAAACAACAGTAGGCCTATTGTCATGGTCCGCCCCTATATTAGGACAGAGCATCCGTTTTGTACAGGTATGTCTATATCCGCTTGAGCTGTAGTGTGTACTTGTAAACCCCCTCCTCCCCATCCAGCAACGTTGCCAAACTTCTAATATTGTAAACTTTAATACTTAGTTAAATATTGCAATTATAAAAAATTGTGAGGATATTTTTGCTTCCTTATCACATGGATAATCATCAGTTAAAATACTGGCACTTAAACCTACAAATGTTGAATTAGAAAAAAAGTTCGTGTGGTTTTGTGCAGTAAATCATTATTGTTTATTTTTAGACGTACAATAAAAAATGGAGCAATATTGTTAAATAAAATGGAAATTTACCATAATGTTCTGTTAATGAAATTGAAAGTTTGTATTTGTTGCTCGTTTTATTTAAACAACAGTAGGCCTATTGTCATGGTCCGCCCCTATATTAGGACAGAGCATCCGTTTTGTACCGGTATGTCTATACCCGCTTGAGCTGTAGTGTGTACTTGTAAACCCCCTCCTCCCCATCCAGCAACGTTGCCAAACTTCTAATATTGTAAACTTTAATAATTAGTTAAATATTGTAATTATAAAAAATTGTGAGGACATTTTTGCATCCTTATGACATGGATAATCATCAGTTAAAATAATGGCACTTAAACCCCTTACAGACTTTATAATGATTATGGAAAAAATCAATGAGAGATTGGAAGTGGCTACGTTGCAACATCGCAATGCTTTGTTTATAACTGCGTAACTACGAAATCTAAGGCAGTAGTATTCGCTTCTGCTTGCATCGAAATTTCTCAGAAGCCTTTCAGTGAGGAGGCGATCGATAACAGCTGATTTGTAGGTCAGTGTGCTTTGTAAAGTCGAAAATTCTCCTTTAATGTTCGTAGTATTGTCCACCGAGATACTCCAACCATCCGAGCCGTATCTCTGCTGCTTCTGTTTGGATCATCGTCAACAAAGTCAAACATTTATTCTTCAGTCGGCCTGGTTGGCGAGTTGGTATAACGCTGGCCTTCTATGCCCAAGGTTGCGGGTTCGATCCCGGGCCAGGTCGATGGCATTTAAGTGTGCTTAAATGCGACAGGCTCATGTCAGTAGGTTTACTGTCATGTAAAAGAACTCCTGCGGGACAAAATTCCGGCACATCCGGCGACGCTGATATAATCTCTGCAGTTGCGAGCGTCGTTAAGTAAAACATTACTTCTTTTATTCTTCAGCATTTAAAATTTCTTGTCAATGCCGCGGTCCTCGATTTCTACAGGCTGGACTCACACATCCAGTCTCTAACACTCATTGTGTCGCAGCAACAAACGTTGTCGGATTTGACATCCTTCTGTTAGGAAATCTCATATGATACAACCTTACTGATTCATGGGAATTTTGTCTTGATTTCCCATAAATTAAACGTATACCTAGGTACTCGCGATTAGTAAATTGTGGCATTGTGCGGAATTGACTTCATCTTTAGAATCCTACGAACAGTCTACTTTGAGGTACAACATAAGAACGCAGATAAACGGTGTACACTTGCCGAGCAACTCTTAAGTGCAGCGATGCCAGATTTCCCTAAAGGTTCCGTCACACTGTAAAAGCGTTTTTAATCAGTTAAGTATCTTCGTCATTGCACAAATGAAGTGTTTTTCGAAGCAATATCAAAGGAATTTTTTTTCTGCTCGTTCTTCACGTTTATGTCTTACCACGCATAAGTACGTCTCAATACCCAATAGTTTTACCATAAATAGGAGTCAAATTTCAGACACAAATTATTATTTTCCGCTAAACCGTTATTCAAATACCAAAATGACATTTGACTTTTTGGTTTCTTAAACCTAAGATTCTGTTCTTAAAATTAATGCAGTTAAACTCCTTTTACCCTGTATTGTAAAACATAATTAGAGGCTAGTGTAATGCGATTGCTGTAATCTAAATCGAAATCCTTCATTACAGTACTAGCCTATAATTTGAGCGAGAAATAGGTATTCAGGTGTGCTAAGGTTTTTTATTCACTCAAAATGCGAATCGGTGTTGAACGTATGTCTTATTATTATGGAATGTGCTTATACAATTAAGAGATCGTATTATATAAATTCTTGTATGTATGTGTGTATGTATTTATTCACACTGCAATGGGTATATACCCGGTGGCAGTGGTAACTAATTACACTCAATAATGACAATAATAAACTTATTAATTAAAAATACAATTAATGATAATACTAATAATTAATGGTAATAATAATAATAATAATAATAATAATAATAATAATAATAATAATAATAATAATAACAACAGGGAATGTACTAAATTAAATGAAACGATCACTTAAAATAACATTTGAAATATTCTAATTTGTATCTTAAAACTAAGATCGAACTAAAACCCACGAGTATATGTTCATATCTGCACAAGTACCTTTCCACATTACACTCATTTCGCTGTCAACTCACTCAGTGCACTGGAACTACGACACATTTCACTGATTCTATCCTGATTTCACTAACACTTCAAAAACATTTCACTGTTCAAATACTTTGCACTGCCACTATAACCTATACAGCTTCACTGACAGGAACACGTTTCACTTACACAGCACACTTCACTGACACGACATACTTCTTCACTGATACAACACACTTCACTGACACAACATAATTCTTCACTGATACAACACTTCAATAACAACATATCATTTACACCCTTTAAATACTGTGTATAATTACCGTCTATTAGTAAGGTCCTTAAGCCTATTTTTAAATACATTTTTGGTTGTTGGTAAAGCCTTTAGTAAGTCTGCAGGTAAAGCATTCCAGTCCCTGATAGTATGATTGAGAAAAGAAAACTTTCCAGTGTCCGTCCTCTGCCTTCTTTCCCTCAATTTATATGAGTGGTCGTTCCTTGAAGAGTAATTTGGCGGCTGCAACCTATTTTTTATTTCTTTCCAGGCTGGCTCACCTCTGTATGTTTTGAACAGTGCGCATAATCGAATTCGCGTTCTCCTGTCCGTGAGTGTGTCCCATTTTAATGGTGAATTTTTCCGACAACACTTAAGAGCCCGTTTTTGAATCTTTTCCAGTGTCTTAATATGTTATAATCTGTAAGGATCCCAACATGCAGCACCATATTCCATTACTGGACGTACTAGTTATTTATATGCAATCTCTTTGGATTTATCAGAACCTTTTCTTAGTACCCTCATCACAAAGTGTAACGCTCTCCATGCTTCCTCATTAAATCAAAATAAAACCAAACTTGTTATGCAGATGTACTTGACTGTAGTTATTTACTGCAGTTTCTAGGGTAGACCTTCAGAGATCCTTGGTTCGTCTCAGTGTTATCATAAGTGCTAATAGTTTTCCGGTAATTTAATGGAACTTAACGAATTACTTATTCCTTGTTATGATAATTATTTCGAAACTGCAGGACGAGATATAATTATCTAAAGACAAACATGAGTAGACGGAGGGCTTGGGATACCTTTACGGCGGTTGATGCACAACAGAGCTTAGACATGTGACTTTACTCTCGTAGGTACATTTTGTTAAGAACGCAAAATGACCTATCAGCCGTCCTGTTGCGCGCTGTAGGAACCGAACCTAAGCCAGCAGAGTACTGTGCGCAGTCAAAGTGAACAGTTGTCTGACGTTAGTGTCGAAGTTGTTTGTCACAGTGTTTACGTGTACAGTAGAGCGTCTCGTTTAGGCACAGTGAAAACGTAAACAAAGTGCAGCTAACATGTGGGGGAGGTCGAGCCGTACGATAAACACTAGGGATGCACAAGGTTTTAGTTACAATTAATTATATTAATTAACATTGACATTATATTTTCCAAAAACACACAAAATAAAAGAACACAAATTGCATAACATTATCATATACACACTTTAACAAACAAAGAATTGAATAATTTCGAGGGAAAAATTATTCCGGGGCCGGATATCGAACCCGGGACCTTTGGTTTAACGTACGGAACAATTTTTCCCTCGTAATTATTCAAATCAACTTTACAGGGAGTTATACCTGAAAGCTTGATTTGCAAACAAGGAATTGTAATGTTGAAATACTTCAATATAACAAATCAAATTTTGCTACTTAGTCTAGCCTATATGATGTTTTCAAGCAGCATTTTACGGTCATAA
The DNA here is from genome assembly GCF_040183065.1 of Periplaneta americana. NCBI lineage: Eukaryota > Metazoa > Arthropoda > Insecta > Blattodea > Blattidae > Periplaneta > Periplaneta americana. The sequence goes on along the minus strand of NC_091117.1, from coordinate 37,949,464 downwards.
ATTTCATTCTCTGTATGACTAACATAATATCATCATCTTCTGTACTGTATCTGAATAAATTGAACTTTGAGAAGGGTTAATTATTATGTTTAGGAAATAGTGTTGTCACTTCAGACCTATATACTGTAGTTTTGTTAATTCGGTCACAGAAGGCGATGATATTGTTAGTCATACAGAGAATGAAATTTATGACAGTAAAAAATGCTGCTTGAAAGAAACATATAAGTAGCAAAATTTGATATGTTATATTGAATTATTTCAACATTACAATTGCTTGTTTGTTAAAATGTGTGTATGATAAAGTTATGCAATTTGTGTTCTTTTATTTTGTGTGTTTTTGGAAAATATAATGTCAATTAATGTTAATTAATATGATTAATTGTAACTGAAACCTTGTGCATCCCTAGTGTTTATCGCACGGCTCGACCTCCCCCTCATGTTAGCTGCACTGTTTCTGGATAAGTTACTTAGTACAGGTCGCGCCAGGGATTTTGGCAGATGGATTTTCTTACTGTGATCTGGAGAGCGAGTTCCTCACCGCTGCAAGATCGGCTGTTATCTCTGTCGCAGTGGAATGGGTAGGACATAAGAGTAAACATGCACGCCCGAGTATTTGTGCACTCTGGACAGTCACCTCCAAAAACTAAACAAATAATACAGTAGTCTATATTGTCTTTGGTATTCCCAAGAAACTTGTTCGATTAATAAAAATGTGTCTCAATGAAACTTACAGCAAAGTCCGTATAGGCCAGTTTCTATCTGATGCTTTTTCAATTCACTGCGGGCTAAAGCAAGGAGATGCACTATCACCTTTACTTTTTAACTTCGCTCTAGAATATGCCATTAGGAAAGTTCAGGATAACAGAGAGGGTTAATTAATTTAATTTAGAGAATGTAGGAGACGTATTGTAATATCATTGCGAACGGAAGTCATTTACATTTATTAAAGGTATTCTTTGAGTAGGACTGTACCGTGGTGTGTTTCATAATAAGGATAATTGATATGAGCTGCTGTTATGAAAATATGAACGACTCGGAATGTTATCGCATCTCATTCTCGCAGCTTACACAAACAATATTGGCTCGCCTACTGGAAATGTTAACGAGGTCATCTGCCAAAATCGGTGCCTCCGACTTATACAAGTTATATGTTACTTATGCCATTTAAATTCCAGACTGCCTGATTCTGAAGATCCATATCTGAAACTACAGCACATACACTGAGACCAGCTGAATTACACTTAATTAATATTTCGGTAATTTTATCATTTGCTTGGTTAGCATCATAAGAATTTCCAGTAATAGCTATTCTATGAGCAATAGTCTGCTTCCATCGGGTAACAAGACCAACAAGCATGAAAACAAGAGCATGTGTAGCTAATTTTCCTTTAGTTGATTTCCTCCTGATGCAGACATTGTTGATTTATCTGTAAATTACAGCCGAGTTACAATGTGGTAGGCTACTGTTTATAAGAGAGAAGAAATGTAAATGTTCGCATGGATTTATTCAACCGACTTAATTTCAATATATACTACGTACCGAGAACTAAACAAGATGATCAGGCCAACTGTAGACCGGATATTTCATCTATCAATAGGACAGCATGCCTCTCCTCGGGTTTCACACATTCAATTTTAGTCTCTAACAGAGGAAACAAATCATATAATATTCCAGGTTGAAAATTAAATCCTTCTATCCGCTTCTGCAGACTGCAAATGCTTGGTATTCGATAATTATGATTTCGGAGTTCCTCGTAACCAGTTGTACCGCATGATAAATACAATATAAGACACTTTTTAATTGTATCTGTTTGTCAATGACGACCGGCCATCCTTCCTCTTTTTAAATAGTTTATCTGATCGCCATTAAAAAGAGATCGAATGTTATTTTTCAACGTTTCTGTCCCTTCATTCAAGTGATTTACCTTTTTTTTTTATACATAACTGTAAATTTCGTTCCAACTGAAGAATTTTTGGATTTGTTTCCTCCTGTGTCGACGCGTTAGAGTGGTCGTTAGCACTCGCTGAAATGGGTAAAGGGTAAGCGGAACCGTCCCGTGTGCCCGTCGTGCAGCTGGAAGAGGTAGAGAGCATACCCGCTACACAGTCCAGCAAATTACTGTGCATTTGGAATAGGGAACTATGTTGCTCATTTAACAGTAGCTTTTGGAAGAAATATTTAAAGGACCTTTGTATTTTGCAACTCAGCAGGTATAGAATTGTAAGCTTTAAACCACCACTCCGTCTTGATTGACAGTTACCGCTTGTTGCTGGGCTCGTGCAAACATATTACTATCCTGTTTGAAAGTGTCGATTGCCAATCTATCCGCTGTTGTAGTTTGTGTAAATATTGTTTTTTTTGTATACAAATAGTTTTTAGTTTAGTTCATCTTCAAATAGCTGTGTAAGAATAAGTCAGTGTAGTGCCTTCTTAGTTTGTTCTTTCTTGTCGTAATGAAACAATGGAGAAGTCGCCAGAATGCTTAAAAAAATTGCGAACCCGGAACAGTAATATGCGTTACAAGAGCGGTATGTTGAAGTTTTCATGTTCGAGGAAAAGTTTGAAAAAAGCGAAACGTAGTTGAGCTTTTTTAATTTCCGAGAATTGAAAGAAAACATACCGCTCGTGTATCGTACATTATTTTGTGCGAAGATTGTTTATTACATACCTGAAAGAGGAATTTCTAATTAGTTGCAATGAAATCTCCATCTTGGTTTCTGTTCAATGACTGCAAATTTGTAAAACAAAAATATCTATCTTCAACATTGTTTTACAATGTCAATTTTTTATGTTCCACCTTTGCTTATCTAATGTTTTTGGATTTATATTAACGTTTTCGATACTCAGTGTGTATCATCTTCAGATATGTATGTCAATATGTGTTGTGAAGACCTAGCCTCTTATTGTGTAGTGGGTTATTCACGTGCGTGTGACCTATCATGATTTCTTAATTTAGCTAAAATTACTATAAATGTACTTGATGCAGTGTGTGGTTCTTGTTATGATTCTGTTAAAATTCTTTCTTTTGAAAGCACACATAGGTAAATAGGAAATTATGTTAAAACCAATATTATGACACTTAAGTCAAATAGTGTATATTTTACTTGTTTATATTTAAGTGTCATAATATTGGTTTTAACATAATTTCCTATTTACCTATGTGTGCTTTCAAAAGAAAGAATTTTAACAGAATCATAACAAGCAACCACACACTGCATAAGTACATTTATAGTTATTTTAGCTGAATTAAGAAATCATGATAGGTCACACGTACGTGAATAACCCACTATACAATAAGAGGCTAGGTCTTCACAACACATATTGACATACATATCTGAAGATGATACACACTGAGTATCGAAAACGTTAATATAAATCCAAAAACATTAAGATAAGCAAAGGTGGAAAATAAAAAATTGACATTGTAAAACATTAAGCTTATCGGCATCTCCAAAATGAAACTATTCAACATTGTTGCTTTAAAATGTTCTCTGTGTTTACTATACTCCAGCAGGCCGTGATATACGTCTGTCCCCCCCCCCAGTCTATAAATGCGAACTTAAAACAATCGAGTGCACCTCAGCACATGTGTGGACTTCGGTCCTAGGTTCATAGATATCTATGACGTAGTGCAGAGGGAGGGCCACTAGAGGGAACCCAAGAGTTGGAACTTAAAACTGAGACGATTCTTCCGACGCCGGGGTGGAATCCGGTGTGGCTTAGTGGATAAAGCGTCAGCACGTAGAGCTGAAAACCCGGGTTCAAATCCCGGCGCCGGAGCGAGTTTTTCTCCATTCCATTACTCTTTCATCGTATTAAAACAAACGGTAAGGTTATCTAATGATGATTGGAAATATTTAAAAACAATAATTAACAGTGCAATTTAGGTGAAATTGCAGTGGTAAGTTTCTAATTTATAATTATTACTATATTGAACGTCTCTAAAAATAATATGTTAAAAGCCTAAAGCAGTAAAATCAATATGTCACTTAAGCGGTAAGAAGAGGGAAATTGTTATGTGTGTTCGGTTGGGAATACTGAATGTGGAATTTTAGACTTACCGCGGATTGGTTTTGTGCGGAAACCAAGCAAATACGCACGATCTCGCACAAAAGAATATTGAGTTCCGATGAAAGAACAATGGTGTTAAACGTGTATTTGTACTTTCGTACTGCCTTTTTATTCAATGTAATTGAAGCTCCTAAACATACGGCGTTAATCACAAAAATTTTCTTACAAACTAGTGCTAATAATAAGAAAGGAGTTTAAATTGAAGGGGATTCTTTCAACACCCGTCAAAAAAAAAGCCCAGGCATTCAAAAGATGAAAATGCAGAAATATGACTCAATGACTCAGGCTGCAATAAGGTGTCTTGTGCATTCATTTTACAGGAAAAACACACTACCAACATAAAAAAAATGTAAAAGCAGCCTTTGATAAAGACACAGACATGCCTAACGCATCAATTTCAACGTTGCGAAGAATACTGAAGGATATGGGATTCGAGTTTACTAGAATGAAGAAGAATTCCGTGCTAATTGATAGGCAACACTGACGAGACTGTCAAATTTGACTTTCAGGAACTACTCTTACGTGATCCTCACTATAGTTGATGACGATGATGATGATGATGATGATGATGATGATGATTTCCCACTTTTGTTTCCTTTCCTATATTATTTTCTCAACCTACGTAAGTGGAATTTATTACCTGCTCTACGTTTTTTAACGCTGTCTTTGATTATTTTTATTTTCAGTCTAAAAATGTACGGTAAGCACAAAATTCTACCTTCAAGACCATAAAACTATGTTATACAGTACAGTTAAGTTGTTTAGTTTCCTCATACATGTACAGTATGTAAGATATCTCACAATTCCACTACAAAGATGAAGAGGCTAACATGTTTTGTAGAGAACATGTTGTAAACGGGGACTGCATTTCTTGCGACTTGCTGGTGCGGAAGCACTATCACGGCTATGAGATAGCGTTTTCTTTTACAAACTTTCACCGTGGAACATTAAATATATATTTCCTCCCACTGGGAGGGAAAAGAAGTGAACTTGTGGTATGACAGTGACGAATGGTGCTAGCAGGGAGGAACCAACTTTACATTGTTGACATGATATTTCACTAGCTGCAATCAGGAGGGGTGCGCTTCCACCCACTCACCACCTCGCGTCATTAGTTGCCCCATATTCACAACCGTCGTCGTTTGGAATTCAGATAAGTACTCCCCCCACCCTCTCGGGCCCATTTAACTGCTGACACAGATTTATATCTATAGCTGATCGAAATATCTCATGTAGAAAATACGGTAACTGTGTTCCAAGTTTTGTAGTACAGGTTTGTTCTTAAGCATAAAAAATTGAAAACAAAGCCATAGATCAGAGCTCACGGAGCTAATGGCTTCTCACCTTAGGGAACCAGATTTCGTTTTCAGGTAGCCTAGATGATGTAATATTTGAGGTGCAGAAAGAACATTGTTGGTAGATTTTGTTGGAATAGTAATTTAACCATTACTCCGTTTATCATCGTATCCTCGTAATTGAAACTGTTATTAATAGGGGGGGGGGATTTTAGCATATTTGCATATTTTATTCCTTAGTTGCAAATTATATGCTACCATTATACAGGGACATCATTTTATTTTTACTAACATTTTTAATATTAACCTGGCTATATCTTTGGATTAATGGTTCAGAGCCGGAAATACCGTTTGCAACCCCCTTCCACGATTGAAGTTCGATGATTCTGGCGTAAAATACAAACAAATCACTTTACCAAGTATAGGAGGGAAGAAAAGTAGTTCACCCATCTACGTAAACTAGGAGATATCGTAATTTTCAATTTGATAATTTTCATTAAGTTTTTGTCTAATCAAAATACAGTACAGTATTAACAATAAGTGTTTTACTCACGAACTGAGTTATCCATGCGAACGTATTCTTATGCAGTGTATATTATAATGTCTACAGCACATTAGCGTACAATATAGAGAATGAAGTTAACTTGAAAAATAATCATAATATGCAAATCAAGATTTTCAGGTATAACTCCCTGTATTATTCAATCATAATATGGATATTTAAACACATTTTTGAAAATGGTGGCCGTTCATTTAGGTACAAGCTTCAATTCTTTTGTGCATATTATCGCACTATAGACTATTTCATCTAATTCCAATTACCAGTTTCGTCCTTCGTACTAGTAACTCATGTTGAAATAATTCTATACCTATTATAGAAAAGAGTATCTTACGTACTGTAAATTCAATCTTCACTTCTGCCCGACCCGCACAGATAACATTACTCAGACATGCTTCTATTGTCCGTCCAAGTGGTTATGTCGCAGGATCGTAGAAAGGGGGGGGGTAAATCACGTGACAGTTAATTACTTTTATTTAAGTTATTTTAAACAGTTGCGGGTGAGGGAAATCGGGATGCGACGTAGGCAAACGGACGACAATACCTGTGCGAAAATATGATTCAATATGGAAAGCTCTTTCGTCACTGGAAAACGCGAACATATTTCTGGAACGTACTATACTCATTAACTCAATACTGTTTGTGATTACTTCGACCTTAAGGCGACTTTGACTGTATACGCTTGGTTCTGTGAGGAGAACAGTTGGAAGTTCACTAGTAGAGGGGGTGGGAGTGAAGTACATTCAAAAACTCAGGTACAGTAAAAATTGAAGTAAAAATAAAATGATGTCCCTGTATGAATGCATTACAAGTTATTATTAATCAAAATTCAACATTTTATAGTGCACATAGTCTATATGCATATTTCAGGAGTTAATCCATATTTCAGGTTTTAGTGCATATTTCAAATGTCAGATTTATTTCAAATTTATTTCAAATTTCAAATAATTTCAAATTTCAAATGCATCGGAAGATGCTATAACATGGTCAAGTACAAATTTATATAATAATACAGAACAGAACATATAATACAAAATAATATGCCTACAACAATAGAAATAGAAATAATATGATACAATCAATATAAAAAGAGAGAATATCATCGAAATGATAGCCGTCCAAATCTTGGATTTAAAATATCGGCATCCTAATCAATTCAAATGAACAAAAAAGAAAATGTAAATTAATGTTAAAAAATACGTAATGAAATTTAAAAAAAAAGAACATTCTGCGACAAGATTTGGTAGCTAGCAAAACGATACAAATGTATTGAAAATAAATAATATACATTGAATATTATAAAAATGAATATAGATGGTGATTGATGATGTTCAATAAAGATTTTAAAATGGTTGATGCAATTGTCTGAAGAGTCTTATCAGGAACATTTAATTTTCTGGGCATCTCCAATGTAAATTTGGGAATTGTTCCTCGCGCACCAAACACAAGTCCAATGACATTCTAATCTTGAATATTATATTTATGACTGAGATCATCACAGCATGGAAGGTAAATAGCGCGTTTCTCTTCATGTACCTGCTTTGGTACATAATACAATAATATTAACAAAATTTGACGACCGAATGAGCAGCGCTCGTGTTCGATCGCAGTTCAGATATATTATTAATGTAAGAGGAATATAGAAAATAAAATAAAATAGGAACTGAAATTAAAATTACAGCTATAATGAAATTATTTAGACTAGGTTGTTTGGTTGAAGTTTCTATAAGAATTTCCTCTCATTCCATTAAGAGCAAATGCTGGTTAACTTTCGACGCGGATCCTGGACTCATTTCGCCCTCATTATCGCCTTCATCTTCACCCATCTTGCCTATCTTGGGGGCTTCCGTTTCTACGGTAGTAACTTTAGTTCATAAAAATCTGTTTAGCGGGGAAATGTAAAAAGACAACTTAAAAATGAATAGGCCTACAAGTGCATCTTGCCTGTGTTACAAGAAATGTTCAAAGTTTCATATTTATGCTTCAATACATTTTTGACGTCTCCGATGATTTTTCAGAAATAGTCGACAAATTTCTTCTAGCGAAATGTACGAAATGGCTTGTCAGATTGTATTTTCTTCCATTTTTGCATAACTTGAAACTACGAAAACATGTTTGAACATGCTACACAACATTCTCAAACAATTAAACAATAAAAAAAAAAGCTGTAGCTACACTACAGACATGGACAAATTATTAGCAAATTGACGATTTTTATTATACATTTTTACAAAATTTGATTTTTCAATTTATACTACAGTTGACATTTTTGCATATTTCTATCATTATAGTAGACAGAAATGTCAACTGTAGTCCAAATTGAAGAGTCAAATTTTGTAAAAATATGTCATAAAAATCTTAAATTTTGCTAATAATTTGTCCACGTCTGTACGGACGAATGAGTAATCCCTTCAGTGTTTTCAAACAGAAAAACAAAATGGCTTTCGCTACACTAACCATGATTGAGTAATTCATTCAACGTTCTCAATCAATTAGGAGAGACACTATAACTTGCACTACATTACGCACGAATGTGTAATCCCTTCAGTAACTTACAACGTACTGAGGTTAACTGCACGCGTGCAACGCCCGGAAAACGCCCTTGAACTTCAGCGCGTACGACAGTCGCAATATGGGAGGCGTATACGGAGTACAGAAGGTTGGAACATAGAGCTTTAATTAATAAGGAATTACCAATTTTAAAATCTAATCTCCATCGTTACTATACAACTGATTCGTCTGATGACCAAGGATTTAAGAGAAATAAGTACAAAGAAGAAAAGCCGACAGCGTGGCTTAATTGGGGCTTTCAGCTAATGTAGAGTGTAAGAGTATAGTGTGTACAGAACTCGTGCCTACACTTGTGTATGCTATGCATAATGAAAATGGAAGTTGCAGTGTTAATATTTATGTTGCAGTGTAAACATGGCTTGAAATGGGAGTGAGATGCTAGCCTACTTTTCCCACAGTCTTGCTGCCTTTTGCTTCACTCTTCACATAAACTAAAAAATAGTAGAAACTGTGGCAGTTTCTTTGTTCTCTGTATTGCTGTCACTGTACAAACAGTCAATAGTTTGGTCGGGAAAGTTAAGGTTTGTTAGTTTTTCACAAGTACTGTACTGTGATTATTCTAGTTGTCTGAAGCTATGATCTCGGGCATGTGGACGGTTTCATTATCAATTTTATAACTTATTCATTCAGTGTTCTGCCCAAGGGTAGGTCTTTTACAGCAAACCCAGCTTTCTCCACTCTTTCCTGTTTTCTGCCTTTCTCTTTGTCTCCTCATATGATCCATGTATCGTAATGTTCTCTATCATCTGATATCTTCTTCTGCCCCGAACTTTTCTCCCGTTCACCATTCCTTCCAGTGCATCCTTCATTAGGCAGTTTCTTTTCAACCAGTGACCCAATCAATTCCTTTTGCTCTTCCTGATCAATTTCAGTATCATTCTTTCTTGATTCACTCTTTCCAACACAGCTTCCTTTTTCTTCTCTCTGTCCACTTCATACGTTCCATTCTTCTTCTTATACACATTTCAAATGCTTCTAATCGCTTCTCTTCACTTCGTCATAATGTCCATGTTTCTGTCCAATACAATGCCACATTCCATACAAAGCACTTCACTAGTTTCTTCCTTAGTTCTTTTTCCAGAGGTTCGCAGAAGATGCTCCTTTTTCTATTAAAATTATACCTATTTTTCTATAGAAATGAAAAATTTATAATAGCGATGTCAAAAAGTCTCTCAAATGAGATACAGTAGCTCGCGGAGGGAGTGGGAAGGTTACATAAGTAGTGACGTAACTGAACCTGATCTTGTCTACCCCTTCATCCTTACTTCGCTCATGAAGGAACGATTACCACGATTTAGTAACCGGAGCAGATTAAAAAAGTATGGATGATGAAGAATGGGGAGGCAAGTATTTTTTGTTCTGAAGGAAAATGTATACGGTATCTGATTTGTTCCGAAGTCTTACAGGGACCTGCAAAGTTTAATATACAGGGATATTATTCTGCATGTCATGCTGAGTTTATAAAAATTCAAGATAAAATATATTAACTATTCACTTACCTTCAATATTGAAAACAGCAATAACATTAGGGATTGTAATTTCTAGTAGTATATTGAAACACTCTTACGACTACTATTATATTATACTCGTATTATATTACAATGCATTACATCACAGCGTACAGTGGATCGGGGGAAGATGCCTGACTTTTTCTTAGATTGAAAATTTAAGATACCGTTAATTTAGTTTTGAATTTCGTTTTGAAATATCAAAGTCTGGAAGGTATTTTGATACTATATTTTTGGTACAAAACAGAAATCATTAATTACTTTATTTATACATACAGGTTTTCTTCTTACCTGTACTGTAGGCATCTTTCCCCGTTAGTCGGGTAAGATGGCAAATGCAATTAATACATTTACTGATATATGTATTTTACCTGATCTTGGTTTGATACATGTATATAACAAAATTGACTTAATCTAAAGCTCATGGACACTTTCTCACTCGTTTATCACTAATTAGGAACACAGTCATTACACATATTTTATTGCCTGTGCAAGACTCGTGAAAACACTTCTTGCACACAATGAATTGAATCCAGTACTTTTTTGTCATCATTCTTTCTAGGATGCGTTTAAGGGTACGGTAAGGAATCCCGTATGCCTGCGATGCTCTAAAACAGTTCATAGCCTCTGTTATAACATGTTCCATCGCAAGTAGAAGACTCCTCAATCCACTGACTTCTGTCAGAGGATCTTATGCAATGTTTCCACATTCCCTGCAATAAAACAAACAATAAAACTCTTCCAATAAGTTGCCATCTTACCCCGAAAAAAGTGATCATTTTCCCCAAGTATCTAGGTAAGATGCCTAGTGCTGTGACGCAACCTAAGATGGCGGAACAGGGTCGTTGGTTGTTACCAATACAAACTTTAGAACCTTTACTACAATATCCATTACAAAGGTTTGACAGTTATTACGAATTCAAGGGTGTATTAAAATGTTAACATACCTTTGCAATTATTTTATAGCAGAAAAATGAGCCGTTTTCTTGCTTTTCTTCTTCTCACAACAAGAACACGTGGCAAAATGAGTTAGCTTGCACTCTACAGACATTCAACTGTCTCAGTGATCATGAAGACATGCGCGTAGCGTTCTCTCTTAGAAGAATGTGAAACTACGAAGAAATAAGCATCTTCCCCCGATAGTCATCTCTCCCCGATTCACTCTATCATATTATGTCATATATCATATATCGTATCATATCATATATCCTCACACTCGTATCATATCATATATCATATCGCATCAACTTCTCATAAATACAAATAGATTTAAAAGTGAAGTAAAATATATATAAAATTAAGAAATGTAATAAAAATAAAATAAGGAAATGAACAATTAAAAAAAGATTACAAATTATAACAGATTAAAATAAAGGCCAAAATTATAATGGCTACAATAGTAACCCACGCGAGAAATAACGGGATTGTTATAAGCGCGAGATCTGAAATGGTAACGGGAATGAGGACAAGCGATATATGACGTCACATTACCGGGTAAAATGATAACGTACAGCTGTCAAAAAAAAAAGTGGCCGCACTCGTGAACAGCGAATATTTTCAAAGTCCACTTCGGGTCGCGGCGATGTTACACGATGCATGTGCTTGTACAAGCAGTTCCGGAACTATGAAAGCGTTCCATATCTACGCCTCGTGGACCAGTGGTAAAGTACTTGTTTAATGATTCAAAGGTCGTGGGTTCGGGCCTTCTTCAAGTTTTCATTTTATTTTTTAATCTTTCTTTAGCGATGTAAATGATATTCAAATTATCATTTATATCCAGTTATCGTTCTTTATGGATATCACGTTATTTATATTTTGTTATCGTTCTTTAGAGATATGAACAAAATTCAGGTCATCATTTGTATTCTATTATCGTATTATAACGATATGAATAATAATTATTATTGTATTTCTAATGGGGGTTAGCCGTATTTTACATATGTATGTTAGAGCTATAGTTTTATACACAAAAAAAGATAAGTATAAAGAGAAATGGAAAAGAAAATTAAATTAGCTTACGCGATGTAAACAAAACATAAATAATCCGTAAATTAGGCATTGCGATTGCAAAACAAATATCAGGTAACAATTTGTAACATACAAAAACATTAACAACACACATACGTAACACTTCTATAACACAAATATGCAGCTTTCCGTACCATACATCATAAATTAATACACAATAGTCACACAAACACAATCAAACCATAATTACGACATTGCGACGACATCAAGCATCACATAACTGACTCACATACATAACAAATCAAGCATCCGTTACAACACATACACTTCAACATAGTAACCACACTTTTAAAAGTTACAAATTTGGCTCCAAGAAGAATAAATAGGACACTGTTACTAATTACTATTCTTCTACAATTTCTTAAATACATCTGTAATAAATCTGTGAAATTCCGATATGAATAATATTCACGTTTTTTATATTGTTATCGTTCTTTAGCGATTTAAATAATATTCAAGTTATCATTTATATTCTGTTTTCCTTCATTAGCATTATAAAACAATATTCAAGTTATTTATATTGTTATTGTTCTTTCGCAATATATTAATTAAACAAACCGATATTTATCATTTATATTCTGTTATCGTTCTTTAGTGAGACTGTATAAATAATATTCAAGTTATTTATATTGTAATCGTTCTTTAGCGATATAAATAACAAATTTAATATTAGGTTTGGAAAAATCCAGTTGCATAATACTGGTATTAGTTTTTCTTTTTGTATTATTACATACAATTGAACCACAATAAAATGAAAAGGAGTAACGAGGAATTGAACCTGAGACGTTGACATCTAAATTCCGACGTTCGTCCGCTGAGCTACGAGAGCAAAAGTGTGGAAACATTTTTGGAAAAATTGGCCCAATCACACTCTAAGATCTTCTGATGATTCGTAGAAGCTAGTCCAGGATGCGGGGGGCAAAGGCTAATTGAGATTTCCCGGTCTCTGACCGGGTCAAACATCCTGATAGAATTAATATTTAACCCTTGGCGTGACTTTCGGTGAAGTCCGGAGGGCCCAATTAGTCAAATCCACTCTCCTCATCTCCACGCTTGGGCCCCTTGGAATTTAATAAAATGCGAAAGAGATTGTGGTGTGCGGAAAGCAACGGGATGTTACCGCATTTAGGCCTATCCTTCCTAAGAAAACTGCAAACATGAACAAAGGAAGCTTTTAATAGAAGAAGAAGGATCTTCTGCGGACCTCTGGAAAAAGAACTAAGGAAGAGACTAGTGAAGTGCTTTGTGTGGAGTGTGGCATTGTATGGGGAAGGAACATGGACATTACGACGAAATGAAGAGAAACGAATTGAAGCATTTGAAATGTGGATGTGGAGAAGAACGGTGCGTGTAAAGTGGACAGGCAGAATAAGAAATAAAATTGTGTTTGAAAAAGTGAGTGAAGAAAGAATGATGCTGAAACTGATTAGAAAGAGAAAAAGGAATTGGTTGGGTCTCTGGTTGAAAAGAATAATGGACGACATTAGGATATGTGGATCATATGCGGAGACTAAGAGGAAGGCAGAAAATAGGAAAGATTGGAGATTGCTGGGTTTGCAGTTAAAGACCTGCCCATGGACAGAACATTTATGTGTGTATGTTCAGAATGCCTGGAATATCGTGTCTAAGAACAGTCGCTATTTGCAAAGACTAGTCAATTCCATGCCCACTCGACTGCAAGATGATCGAGATAAGAGGAAGATAGACTAAATATTGAATTATGGCTTTTTGTTTTGTTTTTTGAACGCTTAATTGTTTGAATATTTTAAGGCCGACGCCAGTAAATTTGTTATGTTTATGCCACGAAAGATATTTTATTGAGAATGAAATCTTTTTTCTTTCCATTTGCAGCCACAATATCATAATGATAATGATAAAGTCATGGCATAATATATTAATGAACCTGATGTTAATTACTAAAATAATCATAAAAGAAAAAGGAGCCATTATGTCTAGTTTGTCTCTCTCAAAAACAGAACAAAAAAGGACATAAAAAGCACGAGGTTGTAGTCGAACGCAGGACCTCATGAATAAGACGCCTGAATGCTACCATTATGCTATCGAATAACACACAGTATACTTCAATTATAACTGTAGATATCAGTCAACGTGGTCCAACAACATGTAACATCGCCTGTCTCCGAATTGTAGCGAAGATACCCGAAGGGAACTTTGATACAGGAGAGCGGCCACTTTTTCTTTTGACAGCTGTACATTAAAAGAAGTGGAACTATTCCATTATTTGATCAGAATCCTCAAGATTCCTGCCCGAAATAAACAAGAGAAAAACATCGGGACTCTTTGGATAGAAAATACATCTGTACATCTCTGCTTAGAATCGAATCTAGATCGTCTGGGTATGTAGTCACTTGAGGCACAGTGGACAACTATTATGTTCAAGTAAAGTAAATATTTCTGTGCTGTACTTGAAGAAAATTGGCAGAACTCTTGAGGGGGAATGAACGATTGCGACGGCCTCGACCTCAACACGTTTGAGAACTTGTGGAAACAATTTGAGAGAGAGGCGGTTTGTTGAGGTTTGATGAACACAGTTGCGGTTTTGTGTTCAGAATTGTAAAATTCTTCTGCGTTACGTCACCGCTTGGAAGTAATGATTGGAAAGAAAAAAGAAGCGAGATAGCGTGTTCTTATCCTCTTTCTCGGTTTTCTCTTTTAGGAGTGGAAGTTGGTGAGAAAAGGGTCCCCGTTCTACAGCCGGCTGGGTCGAAAGAGGAATGCAGTTAGGTTTGTGGAATTTGTGTGCCCTTTGTTGTCTAGCAAATTGTCTCACCACAAACACTACACAGTACAAGAGGAAACGACGAGAAAGAATAGTATGGTACGAATGTAACTGGGAAGGGATTTTGGAAATCTGTCGATATCGTTGCTAAGGTCTCCGGTGCGGTCCGGACTACGCCTACTGCTGCCACTGAAAACGTCTCTTTCTCGTTTTATCCAGTTCTTTTGTTGAAAAATAAGACAAAATATTGCACCCACAGACTTTATTACAAAGTGTGAAGAAATTGCAGTGAAACCTGTTCAAGACAGAAGTGACATGGTCCTAACTTTTTTTCCGTTGTGCACAGATTTCCGTATTATTCAGGTGTGACATTAAAATGGAATATTTTGTCATTTATATACATGAAAAACAAAATAGCATGTCCCAAACTGCAAGATGTACAAAATATTCCATTTAACACTCATCACATTAAATCAGCTTTCTGTCGCTTATTACGTTGGTAAATCATCTTGATTAGAATCTCATTTTCTGTATAAATATTATCGTAACTCACTCATTAGTCATTAAACATTACTAAAGTTTACTAATCTCATTATATTTAATATCTAATACTATACTCTAATACTGTACTGCATATCACTGCACATTATTAATTAATTAGACTAGGAGCCATCTATTAGAAGCCTTGAATTCTGGTTTATTTAGTTTCATTCCCAGTTCAATAGCTTGCTTTGCAGAATAGATCCAGAAATTGGCATGTTCTTTGAAAGGTCATGAAGAACCCACTCTCACAACAGTTCATTTATTTTCACATAAACAGTTGCTTTCTGGTTCCTTTTGTATCACCAATATTGGCCGCACGCCACTCACTCATTATGATCTTTATTTTTTAAAGTGTCACACCTGAGTTTTCCACAACTGTACTTCAATATTGTTTCACATAGACTTTGTTTCTAATTTTCCTTTATCTCGATAACTTTTACTTCATCACTTAATGTTAATGCCACCTTTTTTTTTACCTGGAAATCACTACACTTGCGCTCTGTTTAGCTACGGCAGTATACGAGTGTGAAGCATTGAAAATCTCTGAAGGGACTCGTCTGCCTAGTCAACAGGGTAATAAAATTTATGACCGACAGGCCAACACACCCTCGTACCCTCTAGAATTTTGCAAAGAACACTTGTTTTTATCTTAATGGCCTACATATTTCGTATATTCCTTGAAATTACACGCTGTTTCAAAATATAGTTACAAAATATAGTGTGTGTTCAAAATAATGTTTCCGTTTTGAACAGTAGCAGACAGTTTCCGTTTCCGCGTTGGACAGTTTCCGTTTTATTCAGGAAAAATTACACATAATACATACAAATTTCGCCGGGATCAATAAATTGTTCCGAAATAGACAGGATTCCGGATTATTCAGGTTCCGTTTTGAACAGGTTTCACTGTATAAGATCAGTTTCATAGCGCTAGTAAATTTGGAACTGATCGTAAAATAGCATACGAGAACTATAATAGTACTTAATATACGTTACAAGAGCGGCATGTTGACGTTTTCATGTTCGAGGAAAAGATTGAAAAAGCGAAACGTAGTTGAGCTTTTTTAATTTCCGAGAACATGAAAACAAACATACCGCTCGTGTATCGTACATTATTTTGTGCGAAGATCGTTTATTACATACCTGAAAGACGAATTTCTAATTAGTTGCAATGAAATCTCCATGTTGGTTTCTGTTTAATGACGGCAACTTCGGAAAACCAAAATATCTTTCTTCAACATTGTTGCTATAAAATGTTTTCTGTGTTTACTATACTCCAGCAGGCCGTGATATACGTCTGTCTTTTTTTTTTCCCTCAGTCTATAAATGCGAACTTGAAACAAACGGTAAGGTTATGTAATGATTTATTTTTCATTTTAATATTTTAACAATATTATTTATATAACATATTGCAGTAATAACATCGGCATCTGGAATCTCGTTGATTTTTTCACGGCTTCCTTAATGTTACTTGTATCAGGAATGCAAAAAATTTCGTGGAGTAGTAGATTTTACTTAATTTTTGCAAATATTTAAAAACAATAATTAACATTGCAATTTAGGTGAAATTGCAGTGGTAAGTTTCCAATTTATAATTATTACTAAGTTAAACGTCCCTAAAAATAATATGTTAAAAGCCTAAAGCAGTAAAATGAATGTCGCGCTTAAGCGGTAAGAAGAGGGAAATTGTTATGTGTGTTACGTTGGGAATACTGAATGTGGTATTTCACACTTACCGCGTATTGGTTCTGTGCGGAAAACAAGCAAATACGCACGATCTCGCACAAAATATGTTATTCGTTTTTAACTTTGTTATCTTTGTTAAAAAATCGTATTCTTCTACATTTTCTAATATTCGGTTGCAAGAATTACATGTTTGGTAACGTTTCTGCCTTATTCTTGAATAGTAATTTTTCGTTACATTTCTTCAGTGAAACTTCTAATTAAATTGTGTGTTATACAGAGAGCTGCAGAAATCATGAACAGATTTTGGAGTAAAAATATTTTAATTGCTTATACTTTTCGTAATATCATGTTTTTTATTTGTAGGTTTTCAGTCTAAATGACTTACCTTACTAAAATATAAAATAAATTTTATGACATATTTTTTTTATGTTAATTTATGTTGCAAACGTTTTCGCCATTCTTGTCATCTTCAGAAATTATTATAATATCCAAACATTGATAGATTTACATTGATTATATACTATACAGGGTGATTCAGTACCTCTGCAACAAACTCTGGGGATCGATAGATCTCGCAATATGGATTATTTTTCATAAAACAATCCATGTTCTCCGATGCCTCGTGTAAGATCTACGCGACATGGAAAAAAAAAGTTTTAGTGATATTTACAGTTAATTATGAAATGAACCATTCATTTATTTCTTCAAGTACCCTTGCGGACAGTTTACAAGTGTCCTGTCATTTTACTGCACCGTTTGAACACGCTTCCGCTGCTCATGGAGTATGTAGCCTTCACGAAGTGAAGGGACATGTGATTCAACATAACTTCCAAACGCACTTCAACCCGGTTGTACGACTACATGTGAACAGCAATGGATAGGGAGAGCCGGACCTGTTGCGTGGCCACCATCATCACCCGATTTCACGCCCTTAATTTTTTTTCTTTTGGGACATGGGAAGTAATACATCATACGAAATGACACCAGAGAGGAACCGATTATGCGAGTATTAGCTGCTTTTGATAAAAATCGATACAGGCCGATAACCGTTGCTAAGACGGAGTAATGAATGTAATCAGGTTAAGGGTAGATACTTTGAACACCTGTACTTGCCAGCAAACATACTTGAATAATAATTAATTTCATAAATTGTTAATGTCACTGTCTTTGTTTCGATGTCGTTTACCTCCAGAAAGAGATATCGGATAACATGGGCTTTTTACGAAAAGTTATCCTCATTGCGAGATCTCTCGATCCCCAGAGTTTGTTGCAGAGGCCCTGAACTGCATATTATAATTGAAAATGAAGTGTTGTAATCTGTCTGGCTTTTTCCTGGCAATTTCGTCCCGAATTCGATTACTTATCTCTTCCAACTGTTCTGATCTGTTCTCGAACATTTTATCCTTCAGTTAGTCGCATAGGAAAAAGTCTAGGGCTATTATATTTGGAGAACGAAGGGGCCAAGGCATGTCTCCGAAGCGGAAATTAGATGTCCTGAAAACAAGTTTAATTTTTAGGCTGTTTCATTTATGTAAATATGCATATAATTTACATTAAAAGTTTGTCGTGTTTCATTCTAAAAAAAAAACACACACAAAAAAATACGGCCCAATTATGTTCAGAGCCCATACAGCACACCAACAAAAAAAAAAAAAAACTACATATTTGGTTAGAAAATGAATTTTGTATCGTAATTTTTGTCGCTCCATTTCCACGTGATGTAAGAACATCAGTTTGTAGCGTGAGTTCGACCATGTGTATACACCCAATGGACGTCGAATTTGAAACAGTGTAGTCAGTACGCTTCTTCTTTTTCTTTTTCTTTTTCTTCATATTTTTCTTCCTCTTATTCTCTTTCTTGATATTTTGTATGGATTTAACCTTTCAGTTTGTTCCGGGTTAAGTAGCCATTAGAGGTTTATTGTTCAATATGTGTCAGTTTATTTTTTAATGTGTGTTACAGGGCATTGCTTACGTAAAAAATTCCACAATTATAATTTCTCCTTTCCTTGCTTACAGGTGAGTCAAACCACAGTTCCTGCATTCAGACATCTAAGCAGAGGTGGTGAGTAGAAATATTTTTCTCTGTATTCCAGACCATCAATAGTCATTAATATAATTTTAAATTGATTTCATTGAATTGCTTTCTTTTTTTCTACCGATACATTTGATATGAAGTATACCTACGTTTCGTTATTACTGACTGAAATACTCTTGACCGTTATCATGTTCATACAAAGGAAATAGGTTGTCTGCGCCTACAGTAGGACAGCACATAAAGGACGCGTGTGGAAGCTATTAAATTCACCGGTGCTTTCTTCACGGAGCCACAACATTCATCAAAGATTACAATTTGGCTTCCATTTTGTCTGATGATTTTATTTTCTCTGACAGTTCCATTTTGAAAGTAGAAAAGAGAACTGACATTTATAGATCGAAGCTTAACATTAGCTGTATATCAACTGACATATAATACTTCGTGGTAATGTGACTGTAATATTAATTGTAGGCCTGTCATACGGCGTATATCTCTTATAACCAGAATGAACCATAAATAATATCATTAATTTCAAGGTGTTATTCTTTGAGATATTTCAGACAAAAAGTTTAATACAATTTTGCTTGTTTTTACTTCTTTTGAAATGAAAGTTGTTTTATGTGGAACATTTCATAGCTTGTTTTGGGAAAGCCATTGATTTAATTAGCAATATACTCAGTCAATTTAAGAGAACATTATATTATGATAATAAATTATTAAAGGAATTTAAGTTTTGTCCTTTACATATACAGAAATTTAATCCGAACAAGTGTAACTTTTCGTTCTGAAAAGGAATTTAAAAATGTGTACAGTAAAAATTAAATCTTCACTATGCATTTTAATGGCTCGTACATTTAAAAGTCAGAGTTTGCAACCAGAAGGAAAGAATTATATTTCGAATCCCGGAAAATTTATTTTTTTATATTTTTTATCGACCATTCACTGCTTCTTCTGTTTTCGGTCTCCATTTGAAATACTCCAATAACGAGGAGTATTCAAATATACATTGAAGCTTATCTGTCCATTTACATCGCTCGCATATTTAAATTTCAACTTATACAACCAGTGGGGGAGAATTAAATTTTCGAATCTCGGAAATTTATTAACGTTCAGACTGATCTAAATCTGTTTCTGCTGTCAGCGTAGTTGGTATAGTGCTGGTCTTCTGTGCCTGAGATTGCTGGTTCAATCCCGGCCGGGTCGATGGCAATTAAGTGTGCTTAAATGCAACAGCCTCATGTCAGTAGATTTACTGGCATGTAGAAGAACTCTCGCGGGACAAAATTCCGGCACACCGGCGACGCTGATATAACCTCGGCAGTTGCGAAAGTCGTAAAATAAAATATAATTTATAATATTTATTCTGTTTCTGCTGTGTTATATTTCATTATGAAACATGTGAATAATCTTCACTTTTGTTCATGCTGTGTACCTTTCCGCAGGCAACCTGCTTCCTATGCATAACTAGGCTATTTCTTACATGAGATGAAGGAAAAAAATACATATAATCTTATTCCGCTCTTAAATGAGATATTCTTACAGGAAAACATTTGCCGTTTTATTGAGTTTCATGCGAGATATTTAGAAATATTTCCTACCTTATTTTGTTTTCTTTATGAATACCGTACAAGAAAACACATTTCGCCGTTTTATTCCGTAGTTACTAGACAAAATAAAAATATTTGCATTATATACAGTTCTTAAATACATTGGCCGTCTCATTTCTTTGGTCTCTAAGGTAGAAGAAAACTTCGTTCTTCTGACAGAAATGGAAATATTTGCCGTTTTACTACAGCTGCTGTGCGTTGTATAGATAAATGTTTCCGCCTCATTTCGTTCTTGTGAGAAAAAGGAAACATTTTCCGTTTTATACAGTTTTTATTTAACACAGTCGTATGAAAAACTGTCCTCTCATTTCATTGTTATGTAAGATAAAGAAAAACATTTATTGTTGGCCTTGCCCATTCCTATGTCAAATATAGAAAACAATTGCGGGGTTATTATGTTCTTATAACAAAAAAGGAGAACATTTCCAGTTTTATACAGTTCTAACGAGATACATAGAGAAACATTGTCTTCTCATTTAGTTCTAAAATGAGATACAATAACGCATTTCGCGTCTCATTTCGGCCTTCTAAGAAAAAGGAAAGTTTTTCGTTTTATGCAGTTCGTAGCTAATCCCATATAACAAACACTGCTGTCTCATTTTGTTCGTATGTGAGATAAAGAAAACCGTATTGTATTTTTTTTTTCGTTCTCCTGTTGGATGCAGGAAAATAGTTCCTATCTTATTCTGTTTTTATGAGAAAAAAAGAAAACTTTTCCCATTTTATACAAGTGATACATAGAAAAGTATTGCCGTCTCATGTCGTTCTTACGTTAGATAGAGGAAAACTTTTTCACCTTATTTCATTCCCACGAAAAAAGGATACAGTTGCCGTTATGTACTGTACAGTTATTAAGCGATAGTTTATAGAGAAATATTACCGTTTTCTTTAGTTTTTATGAGAGATGCAGAAATACAATATTAATACATTGCTGTCTTGCTCAGTTTTTATGTCAGATGAAGGAAAACAGTTGTTGCCTTATTCCGTTCTTTAGAATGAAATAGAAAACATTTTCCGCTTTATACAGTTCTTATTCGATACGCTAACTTATGTTAAGTATGTTCGTAAAGAGAAATATTAGGTGATCTCATTGAATTCTTATATGATGTAGAGGAAAACTTTTCCGTCTCATTTCATTCTCACGGGGGGGGGGGGAAATGTCTTTCCGTTCTCCTATTAGATACAGGAACAATTTGTGTGTCTTATTCCGTTCTTATGAAAGAAAAAGACAAGATTCGCCGTTCTATACAGTTCTTACGCGATATTTTCAGAAACGATTGCAGTCCCGTTTGGTTCTTAAATGAGATGCAATAAAGAACTTTGCTGTCCCATTTTGTTCTCATGAGAAAAAGAAAAAAATTCCGTTTTATACAGTTCTTATGCAATGTGTGCATTACCGTCTCATTCCGTTCTTATGTCAGATAAAGGAAAACAATCATTGTTGTCTTACTGAGTTATGTCAGATGCAGGAAAACGGTTGTTTGTCCTATTTCTATTCTGTTCTTATGAAAGAAAAAGAGAACATTTTCCGTTTTATACAGTACATTTATTATGCAATGTATAGAGAAACACTGCCGTCCTATTCATTCTTTCGGTGTGTTGAATTGTAAACTTTCAATTTAGAGAGAATATTCTTTTGTTTGTCGATATTACGAGATACACACACGTAATATAATTATTACTGTGTCTTTCCGTTCTCCTGTTAGATACAGGAAAACAATTTGTGTATCTTATTCCGTTCTTATGAAAGAAAAAGAAAAGATTTGTCTTTCTATACAGTTCTTAAGCGATATTTTCAGAAACAATTGCAGTCCCGTTTGATTCTTAAATGAGATGCAATAAAGAACTTTGCTGTCCCATTTTGTTCTCATGAGAAAAAGGAAAATATTCCGTTTTATACAGTTCTTATGCAATGTGTGCATTACCATCTCATTCCGTTCTTATGTCAGATAAAGGAAAACAATCATTGTTGTCTTACTGAGTTATGTCAGATGCAGGAAAACGACTGCTTGGCCTATTTCTATTCTGTTCTTATGAAAGAAAAAGAGAACATTTTCCGTTTTATACAGTACATTTATTATGCAATGTATAGAGAAACATTGCCGTCCTATTCGTTCTTTCGGAGTGTTGAATTGTAAACTTTCAATTTAGAGAGAATATTCTTTGTTTGCCGATATTATGAGAATTTCCTGTTTTTTTTTTCCATAGAATCTTTTTATTTTTATTCTATACCGTGTTATAAGAGAAACGACCGTGATGCTGTGTTTGGAATCAGGTTTAACGTACGTTCCGGAACATCTCGATGTAGGATATTAATGCAGTATTGTGACGCAACAATTACGCTTGAAAACCTTTGTGAGACGTGGCGTCCCGTGGGACTCTTGTCCCTCGCTTTGATGATATTACACATGCCCGGTGTAGATACGTCACTGTTTATCTGTCACAGCTCGCAGCATCGAATCTGAATCGTTCCCACTAGACTTGTATATCATTCCATCTCAGTATTTTTCCCAATATCACTGCTTGTTTCTCTATTGGAATGAACCGCCGCCCTAACAATGTGCTACGCTCTGGCTTCGGGGTGAGTTTTTATATCGAGTTACGGTTCATAAGTTTTCAGCGTATAATTTGATAGAGGCGGATGCAAATACGAAAAATGTACAAGACCCTGCGTATATAAATGTAATTAGGTGCCTGCGATATGCGAGATTATTCTGTTATTTGTTATGATTGGGATATTTTGGAACGTGTAGTGATCCATGTTAGATTCGTGTTTACTTTCTGGTGTTGGAATAGAAGGCGAGAATACTTTTTATGCATATAGTTGTACGTTACGACACACACAGTATCAGAAATTCGTTTTGAACACGGCTAAATTTATTAGCAGCCTGGAAAAATAATCGTACGGAAACACCTCCGCTCTTGCGAATTTGCAGCTTTGCCAAAAAGTTTATTTAACTTTTTATTATACGTCAAAAGGGAACCTTGCAGAATTATTACGTTGAAATCCCCTTGCTAAGTTGTACATTGGAACGTACTGTAAAGAAATACTTAAATACAAAAACATTGGCTGCAGATATGTGCTGGCAATATTTTGACAAAGGGCTCGCAAAAAAAAAAAAAAGAAAGAAAAGGGTGGGGAGGCCAGCGGAAACATACGGAGCAGTAGAAGGGGAAAATAATGCTTACTTAATAATAACAATAATAATAATAATAATAATAATAATAATAATAATAATAATATAATAATAATAATAATAATAATAATAGTTTTTAATTCTAAAATAGGTTCCAAACTGTCGTTTCCTTCACTGATGGTCAGTTTAGAGATGGGCGATAGTCATTTTCAATAGTATCGATTCTAGTTCTGTAGTTCGTACAATCGATAGTCGCTACTTGACTTTCTGAAAAAAAACCGATGTACAAACATTTTCGAAATGGATTACGATTTCACCGAATATATTATTCATTTGTTACTTCACTTTTCAAATTGTTAGCATGAAGCCAGGTACAACGGAAAATGGCTGATGAATTGGTTATTTCGTCCATACAGATTCACGTTTTATTTTTATTATAATTACAGGTATAACCATTATATTTACGCCCAGATGATACATTTTCACCCTACGAAAATCATTGCGGTTACGAATAATTTTTTACTTCTAAAATAGGTTCCAAACTGTCGTTTCTTTCACTGATGGTAAGTTTAGAGATGGGCGATAGTCATTTTCAATAGTATCGATTCTAGTTCTCTAGTTCCTACAATCGATAGTCGCTAGATTCTATAAATGATTGTACCATGAAAAGACTGGAGTTTATGTATTTATAGAACTTCAAACATTGAATATTTGAAAATGTCTTATAGAAGGATTCTTTTTTTTAATTTTTTGAATTGTATACAACTCTCTGGGAAAGTCATTTTGACGTCAGGCTTTGTTTTTGACGTTCAGTGCATGTTTGCAGCACTCTTATTTTCCAATAATGCAATATGTTTCTGCTTAAACAGAGTGGAAGTGAAATAACCTTGCAGATTGAAAGAGACGATAGGTACACGTAAATGAATAGAAAACCTATGTTACGTTTTGTGATTAAATACACGATTAATTAGAAAATTAAGTTGGAAGTTTCAGCAGTCCGGCAACATCGCCGCTAACACACACTACTCGTGATACAGATGTAAGAGTTCAACGAACTCGGTATGTCTCTGTAGGTGAGCTGCTGTCTGCCAAGACGTTGCCACTTGCTCGCATCGTGCAATGGCTTTAATTTAGAGGTTTCTAAAATCAGATTTACACGAAAACCATCCACGCTATTGAAGTACACCAGAGGGATAAATTATTCTTTATTAGATTTCCTATCGTTATGGACAAAAATCACGATTCTACTCGCAATAATTACCGAGTAAGAGATTGTTAAATATTTGGGAGAAAAACTGTGAACTTTCCATCAATATGATATTATAGTTTTTTGTTATATACATGAGCTATTCTCTCTGGAAATCTGCAAGTCTATTTCACTTCCACACAAGTATATTAGTATTACAATTGAGGGGCTTAGAACAAAAAGCAGGTAAGTGACGGGAACCTAGTTTTGAGGAAATTACATTTAAAGTTCTACATGCAATGGAATATTATACACTAGTTTGGTGAAATGATGCCCATATAGCAGCACTGCACAGTGTGATCACTTACCTGATTTTATCCTAAAGAAACATCCTTTTGGGTTATCACAACACGCACTTACCTCATTTTCTTTAATAATGTCACTTACCTGCTTTTTGTTCTAAGCCCCTCAATTGGCATATATATTTGCGTTTTCGTCCTCTTGTAACTGAATGACAAATCCTGCACTGAATTGCTTACTTTCCAGTTCCTTCACAATATTTTAGGCTCTACTTAATATTTATCCATTGGAATATTTTGTTTCCGCTGTATGCATTGAACGACGGAATTCCCCGTACTTTCATGTAATACGCCTCCTTAAAAGGTCACTGTAATCGATGGTTGTCTTATGCTGAGTGTAAACAGGGACTGCATGACGTAGACCAGTAGACTCAACCTTATGTACACATAACTTGTTTATTTGTTTTGGTTCCAAAACCGCCAGCCTTGGTCACTACCAGGCTTCGGTCCTGGGCACAGAAACGCATGAAGTTCAGAACGCACGGACGATAGTGTTCTGTTGGTCGAGTGGAATGGGAGATGGGGCGCGTCGTTAAATCGTTTCTCAACATGTAAACAGTCCATCACAGTACGGCACAAAATATATTTCACTCTGTACAGATGCAGTATATACAGTACATTCCCAGTGTAGACAATAAATGTCTACCATTAAAGTATTAACGTGAGTTGTAACCTTCAATCAGGTGTCCCTACGCCGAAGCCTGTTACACGTTCGCAGCCAACCAGCAATAGGCCTACACACAACGGTCCCACCGGTGCTGTTGCAGTCGGGCGACTGCACACGGGTCATGACGTCATTTATACTCCGTGTACGTACTCTAAACCTCATACTGGTTAAGGCTGGTCTACAATAAATCGAGAACGGAAACGGCAACGAGAACGAGAGTGGAAATATTGTTAAAATAAATGTATTTAAATGTTAGCATTCACAATTAACGAGAAGGTTACCGGAGCCCGGAAACGAGAACGTGAAAATTCATTTTGAATACTCACATTTAAATACATTTATTTTAACAATATTTCCGTTCTCGTTCTCGTTGACGTTTCCGTTTCCTGTTTATTGTGGACCAGCCTTTACTCTGTGTCCCTAGACCGAAGCCTGGTCTTTACACTGGACAAGTGGGAAACTGTAAACTTAGACTACTTGTTTCACATGTGACAATGTCGTCCAATGAACGAAAGCCCCTTTCCGTTACCGCGATGCTAATGTTATAGAATTTACAATTTTTTGGCTCTGGTTAATTGTTATTTCCTTATTAAGTTATTTTACACGAAATGTCGGAAGTCAATTATAGAAAATCTTCAACAAGCAGTGCAAAAACCGCTAAACTGCTGTATTTTCAATCGATCAATTTAGCATAATGTAGAATAAGAGTTGATTAAATTAGATAATTGATTGATTTTCCCTCGCGAGTTATTTTAACAAAGGGTTCGGAAGAAATATAAATATTTAACGACCTTCCAGAACAGCCCTAACTGGTTGCCAGTACGAACTGTGAGCTACAAAAAGCAACTTCCAAGAATATCGCTTCACACCTACGTTTGAGTAGCCTCTTTGTAAGGCTATCGGAGACACGTGCTTAGAACGACTCTCCATGATACTTCACCTTTCATCAAGTGTGCTATAGAGCAAATGTAAACATTCCGTTCCGGCCTTTTTTATTGTATGGATTTCAATTAGCAGAGGGAGTGGGGAATTCATGGAAAGTGTTCAATTGTTACTTCCCTTCATTAACAAGTAGATGTTATTTACCTGCTTGTAGAATGGAACTTTTTTTTTTTTTGCGTTTTGTGGTTTGTTCTGGAAGTTACATCCATGTACATTGCTATAAAAGAAACGGAGGCTTGATAACCATTTGGCTTATTAATTACATGCATTTTCCAAATTTAAGAAAATTATTTGAAATCTTCGAACAAGAATTTGGTTGTTTAGTGTAATGTTGTTATGAATGTCGTAGAAAATTTGCTGTTGAATTAAGATTTCGGACAAAAATGCGTCTGAAAGACAGCCAGAAATTTGATCCGAACAAATGTCACATTTTTTAATTTCTTTGCAGAACGAAAGGTTACATTTGTTCGGAACAAATTTCTGCACATTTAAAGACTAAAACTAAAATTCTTTCAATCCATTATTATCACAAGACAATGCTCTCTTAAATTGACAGAGCATATTGGGAATTAAATCAGTGCCTTTCCCAAAACACTATATGAAATGTTTGATATAAAATAATTTTTATCTCAAAAAGGATAATTGTACTTGAGTCGAGCACAACGGTTACGAAAAATAGAAATTATATATTGCTATTGAGCGCCTAGCGCTATAGTCAATATGCAAAGTTCTCGCACCTCGCGGATTGTCTCAGTTTAGGTTTATCGAATATTCGAGTGGTTCTCATTATTTATGAGCGGACGGCAAAGGTAGACCACATTAAGCCATGCAGGAGTTACAAGAGTCCTTGCAAGAACGCGTTTATCATGGTGTAGGCTTACCATTTAATAGATAATTCTTCCTTTCTCAGTAAATAAATCAATCATCCATCGATTCATTGATTCACTCAACATCTGTTCATTAGTTCATTCATGTATGGATTGATTCATTAATTTATTCATTGATTCACTGATTGATGAATTCATTGATTCATTAGTTGATTCATTCATAAATTCAATGATTCATTCATTCATCCAGTCTAGGTATTACAGTTGGGCACCTTCAAGAGCAACAACATGCTTCGTGAAAGTACAAGCATTTGAGCTTGCATTTCCTTACGCACCAGACTTCATATTCCACATTACACTTATTTCCTTTGTTGTTACCAGCGTCCATTTGTTCATTTATATATTAGTTATGAAGATAAGTGAATTAAAGTGTCCAATCAATAATTGTTTACCTATATTAAGGAAACACATTTTCTAATAAAATAAAGTAAATTTCCTTCAATTCTTTACTCCGTTTGTGAACTCAGAAAATGTCGGATCATGTATGATTAAGTGCACCTGGTGTTCTGTCTACCTATCGAATAGGTATTCGGTCTGTTGCCCGGCCTTGAAGAATGTTCTCTAACCAGTCGAATCTAAACCGGTTGTAAGCGCTATTTTGCAGCTCTCTGAATTGTACCAAAGTTTTTATGTTTTAAATATCTCAAAGAATAATACCTTGACATTAATGGCATTATTTACAGTTCAACCTGTATAGACCTACGTGAGGGATAAATACATTCTCAGGAAAGGCAAGGAAAGGGAAATCATTCTCCAATCAATAATTCCTGTGTTTACTCAAAAGTGTAATATACTTATAAGCTGTCTGTTTGTCCATTGTAAATGTATTACTTTTTGGAGATTAATAGACTGTAAGTCTTTCAGCATTTTTCATGTTGTAGTGCAAGATCCCCTAATATTTATTCTCTGTGGAACAGAAACTTGAGTCTAGCCAGCATACGTGATTGCACTAGTTTTCTGCTTTTAAATGTATGTACTCAAGAGACTTTCATTAGAGTTTCACGAGACGAAGACAGACGAACCAGCAGCGGTAGAAGTAATAAGTGAAATTACGACTTGCTGCAAAGTGCAGAGTCATTTCCTACGACCGCATTCAGACAGAAGTCACGTATAAAATTTTATTAACTGCAAGGTATTTGTAAAACGACGAAACTTCAGCTTAACTACTACAGCATCGGCTTTCCTGGCTGCAGAACCGACTTCAAGTCTTGGCGATTTCAGTAGGATATTGGTATTAATACAGTATGTGAGCCATGTGTTCTTGGATTACTTCAATTTACTGTCTCACAATTCTTGCCCTCCTCATAATGTCTCTGTCGTCTTGATCACCGACTATGGCAAACTATGAGTGTAATTCATTTAGAACCCCATGCACTCGAAGACTTATCGGAGACCTGTCTATAGAGACTTACCTCGGGTGATATGTCCGAATTGGATGATTGTCCATACACACTCAGACTTAGTTCCTAGACCTATAGTTCACAAATAAATCATAACTTCACAAGAGATTGTTGAAATCAATAATTCCCAGTGGAGAAAAGCTGTAACTCGAAAAATGCTATTCCTTTATGGTTCTACATTCGTAGAAATGCGTGAGAATAGTTTATAAAACCCGTACTTTCATATTTTGCCGCCATTTCGCTACACAGAACTGCTCAAAACGAAACAGTCACGAAATCTCGATGACATGCTCGCAGTATGGTTAGTTTCTATTTTTACTTTTTCTCCCGCTCAATTTAGAGAGCGCTACAGTCGGAAAAAGTTAAGCGTCCGCGGAACTTCGGGGATTTACCTCAAGATATAATTTTAATAATAATATTAAACTGCCCTCCATTGAGGGTAGCTCTTACGGACTCAGTACATCCTCAAAAAAATTATTATACATATGGAAACATAGATATTACATTTTAAAGAAGGGAAACAAAGAAAAGGGCGTGAAAAATTACAATTGCTATTAATGTGGCAACATGTGTTTAATTAGGATTTGGCAGGATTTTTTAACACAATTATGACAATGTCATCCCTCAGAGATGTTGGCTGAGCAAACTGCCGTCGAGATTCTTCGAAGAAAGTTGGTATAGTCCCTCGAGCACCTATGAGCAAGCCGAATACCTCAACGTGAATTAAGACATATTTCAGCTGGAAATAGTTGACTGTAGGCTCATAGATCGACTTCTTCTCATGGTGGACCTCGGCTGACTGATGACATTCTACTTCAAAACGTATCGTGGGGTCCACAATGATGCCCTGTTTAGTGTCAGCATTGTATGCTAAAAATCTACTCGTCTAGTTGACCTATTTTCAGCTAGACAGGAGATTTCTTCTTCTACTATCCAGCCCTTATTTCTTAATGCGGCAGCAATTTTGGATCTCACAAGATGATGTCTAGAGTTCCTCAAGAGCAATCCCTGTTCACAGAATCCCAAGACGTGTGCTAAAGTTTCTATCTCCGGGCAGCCATGTCTGCACCGGGTACCGTCGAGAGATCTGCCGGGAACGGAACGAACAGCTGCTAAATTTGCTGTCATTTTCAGGCTAGATATCCATTCACTAGTCGAAAGTCCTTTCTTGTTTGCAATCCAACTGCTGGCGGCTGATACTTCGCTATACATCTCAACACCTTTTCCCCGTCATAAAAGGATCTTCCATGATTCGTATTCACGACCTCGCAATTCTTCTCGAAAATTTCGAATTGTAGCTTTAGTAAAGTCTTCGGGAAAAGAAAGGCAGAGGGAATCACATGACGATTTGAGTTCGACATCTGTCTCATCATGTTAACATGCGGATTATCTGCTCTGATTAATGATAGACAGATGTTACAATGTTGAAGAAAAGCTACCAACAAAGCGCGTATTAACTGAAGTCCTTTTAACTTGTTACTGGCGTGCAGAATGCTATTTGGAATAACAGCCGGGAGGAAAAGCATTTCTTTAACAGAGCTTCGAAGAGTCTTATCAACTTAACTCTTAAATTGGCAGAACTTCATTTCTCACACTAGTTTATTAAACCGTGTCGGACTGTAAAGAAAACAACTATCGTAATGTCCATATTTTATATGTTGTGCAATATTATAGTATCGTAAAATTTTAATTTTCCTACCAATTTTTTTTTCTATTGTTCTATTAAAATTATAGCATATAGCCTATTAACCTATTGTATCCTATAGGATACATTGCCAATTTAAGGGTTAAAGGTAAAAGATCAATTTGAAGAGCCACAAAACGCTAGAAAGAGTAGTTTATTCTCTAAATCCTGGAAAAGGAAACGGAAGAGGCCAAATGGATGGTATTAGCTGTGTAATAATAATAATAATAATAATAATAATAATAATAATAATAATAATAATAATAGTAATAGTAATAATAGACTCTAATAATAATAATAATCATAATAATAATAATAATAATAATGTCTTTCTTCTATGTTCGTTTATAGGAGCGGAGGCAATGACTTTTATTTCGAATATTTCCACTTTCAGCGCAGTACGTGGAAAGGCAAAAGCTGGGTTAGCCGCTACACTAAAGAGAGAATAAATGTGTCCGTGAAAAATGCAGTTCTACTGAGGTTGAAAAATGTGCAGCGCGTCCTCATTTGTTCCAATTCTCTCGATAGCTTGCAACTTTGTATTGTCTTGTTTGTTACCATGGAAACACCGAGTCTGGGACTGACGTGCCATCACAGCTCCAGGAAGCACAATGGATAGAAATATTATCTGGGTCTGGTGCGTTATTACTCAATCTACATCGGTTTGGCGAACCGTTTCTGCATTTGTTAACCTGCTTCCGTAGCTGTAAATAGTGAGTACGGGAAGCAATTCCCGTCTTTATCTGACATGTCTTATTGCATTTGTTTCCTTCGGAATAGTTCTAGAACATGGGGGGTTTAGCAGTTTAATCAGATTCTTGCATATATTTCCGCGTGCACGTATTGCAAACTGCTGATCGCGAAATGGTACCTGAAACTACTTCACGAACTATCGCTGTGTTGCGAAGGATGATCATTAGTACGGTCCCTATTTTGCTCATTTACTTTGGTGACATGATTCTTGGGAGTAAACTAAGCAATTTAAGGGGAGAGGATGGTATTTTTTGGTGAAAAATGAGTATATTTTCAAAACACAAAAAAATTCTTTAAAATACTCTGTGATATGTGTGGAATGCATAGCACAATATTTTGTGGGTATTTGTGCCCTTATCGGATGTTGAGTCGCCATTTCTAAACTTCCAGCGTTATGGATTTTTATTGCCCACTTTTATTGTTCTTTCCGGTAAATTAAATTTTCAAAGACAAATTTTTTTCTTTAAAATACCCTTTGATATGTGTGGAATGCATTGCATAACATTTTGTAGGTATTTTTGCCCTTATCGGATGTTGAGACGTCATTTTTAAACTTCCTGCGCTATGGAATTTTAAATCACATGCCCGCTTTTATCGGTTTCCAGTAACTTCATTTCTTTTGCTACATTGCCAGACAAAAATGAATATAATTTCTGAACTATTACAGATACATGCATGAAATTTAGAACACTCATTCTTTATACTATTAGGAAACGTTTCTCTGTAACAGAATTTTGTTAATTGATTTCATTTTAAAAATATGTCCGTTTCTTTGCAAGAAAGAAAATCAGGAAATTGTTATTAAATTTTAATTGTTTATTTTACAAACGTAGGGACTAATATCACAATTCTGTTACAGACAGTTTGTAGAATATACTTTTGCAAATACATTGCAAAACACTATTTGAATCTATCCTTAAAAACGGTTTAGATGTATCGGTTTTAGTACAATCCTGCATTGGGTATATTTTTTTTTTCAAATTTGGGCCCCCCAAGTAATTTTTTTTTCAAAATATTTTTATTTGGTTGAGTTTCCACAGCTATGATCTCTCTATATAGAAAAAATTAATATTTTACACCAAATAGGAAAACGTTTTAAAAAATATCATTCTCTCCCCTTAAATAGTTCAAAATTGAAAATCGAATTTAGGGACCCAAGAAAATTGTTTTTGAAAAAAAAAAATACAGTTTTAGACAGACCTAACTCCATTAGAAGTTGGCCTAGAGTAAAACTTCTTTCGCGAAAATGATCCCTTACATATGAAGAATGTTGTATACAGTCCGCGTCACCGTTTTTGGCGTGTGAAATAAGTAATGGGAACGTTAAGTGCGAGTGTTTTACATTTGCCGCAGTCATTCTGACAACTGTGTTGGAAAATGGCTGATGTGACGTGTATAGAAAGTGGTACCATTATCAGTTACACTAGCAACATGCTCACAAACTGGGCACTATATATCTAGGACACACACCAAAAACGCTGGCGCCAGCTGTACTAAAATTATTCATTTATCATCAACCAATCAAAAGATATGCCACATTAGCGTATATATAAGCATTTATAAAAAGTACATAATGCCTATACACTTGTATATTTGAAATCGAATTTGGGGACTCAAAGAAAATTGTTTTTGAAAAAAAAAAATACAGTTTTAGACCGACCTAACTCCATTAGAAATTGACCTAGGGTAAAACTTCTTTGGCGAAAGTGATCCCTTACATATGAAGAATGTTCTATACAGTCCGCGTCACCGTTTTTGGCGTATGAAATAAGTAATGGGAACGTTAAGTGCGAGTGTTTTACATTTGCCGCAACTGTGTTGGCAAATGGCTGATGTGACGTGTATAGAAAGTGGTACAATTCTCTGCTACACTAGCAACATGCTCACAAACTGGACACTATATATGTAGGACACACGCCAAAAAACGCTGGCGCCAGCTGTACACTGATTTTTATGGACAATTTAAATATAGTACCTGTTGCTGTTTAATACATTTTATATATGTATGAGTATCGATTTATTTCCATAATAGTCCATACTTTCTCCTTATTCTTCAAATCATGTGCTTTTGTGTAAACTAAATATGCTATGAGTTTACAAATCGTACACTTGTTTTTTTTTTCTATTATTTGTTTAATTACAGACACGTTATTTGTGCATGAGCGAAATTTCCTAAAACAGTTCTGTTCTGCTAATGAGAGGCATTACGCGATATGTACTATACTTATTGTTGTTGTTGTTTAGTTAACTGTCCGAAGACAATCAATTATTTATTATTTTTGTAAAGATGTTATGAAGAACATCGTTCCAAAATGAGTTTTCTACATTTTCCAATTTTTTTCCTTTCGCAAAGTGAAAGCACTCTGCCTGCTCGGACCAATACATTCTTTTCAACAACATATTACTAAGAAAGGAATTGAGTGTCATTTTCGAGCGCTGTGATCCAGCACTGCGACCTTTTACGGTCAAGCTAGGCGCATTCCAAATCCATATCAGCTGACTACACTAGGTTCGCTATGGTTCGGTATGGAGAATGTTATATACGCTGGCGCCAGCGTTTTTGGCGTGTGTCCTAGATATATAGTGCCCAGTTTGTGAGCATGTTGCTAGTGTAGCTGAGAATTGTACCACTTTCTATACACGTTACATCAGCCATTTGCCAATACAGTTGTCAGAATGAGTGCGGCAAATGTAAAACACTCGCACTTAACGTTCCCATTACTTATTTCACAGGCCAAAAACGGTGACGCGGATTATTCATTTATCATCAACCAATTAAAAGATATGCCACATTAGCCTATATAACCATTTATAAAAAGTATATAATATGCCTATACATTTGTATATTTTTGGGATAAAATTATTACAATTGATTGAAAATAATAATTTTAGTTCACAACATAGCCACGCGTTTAAGCTTTAATTTGGTACTTCAATGAAGTCTTTTGCCGAATAATTGTAAGTCTACTCCTTGTCCGCCGGAAGAATAATAAATGTCAGAAAATGTGAAATAGGAGAAAACAGACACTGAAGATGGTGTAAGGTATAGAAAGTAGCCATGTAGTACGCTTATATTATAAATGCCTAAATAATTATATCATTATTGAGATAATGGGTACAAGTTATATATTTTTGAAAACTAGAAGAAATGAGCTTCCAAACAAGAGAAAAACATGATTCACCAAAATTTTGAAGAAATCTGACGTTTATAAAGTCGATGTATACCTTAAGTTGAAATAATCAGAGACAAGGTTTAAGCCACAGTCGCATTTGTTGCATTTTGCTACTCGACTTCTAAAAATGCAACAAACTTTGCATGTAAATGTGCGACAATTATATTGGACTTTAGAAACGAAGATGTTAATGGCGAAAATTAGATCAGAGATATGTTTGAATTAATCTGAATTTAAATGAAATGCTAATGGCGTGGGCATGTCCAGAAAGGTATTAAGCAATAGATGTTTAGGAAATGATTTCAAAGAGTTGGTGAAATTCATGTAAGTTAAGTGAACAGTTTCTTCTAATTCATTTTTATAATTCCATTGCATATTGTAAATTATGAGCGAGGATTTAGTTGCATGAATCTTGTAAAAACTGGAATTAGATACCGCCTTTCAGTAAAGAAATTCAATGTTTAGAGTTCCCATAAAATGACGTATTTTAATGTGATGTAAATTAAACAGTAATTGATTCTAAACATACCTATGTCTAATGATTTACTTACATACGTATATCGTACTTTGTTAATTTTATCTTTTTGCACAATTAGTTATGAATATCGGAGTTTGAAAGCTTTGTAGTATTTATTACATTTAACATACAATTATAAATAATACACGAAATGAAAGTGCAACTCAAAGAGTTTTGTACGCTCAAGGACTGTTTCCTCTGTCTGCCGTTAGAAAGCGCGTTGAACGAGTCAGTCTTTCACGCGTAGCTCCAATAAATCTGTTCGGAAGACTAGTCGTGAATTAGCAATTCCAGCGACATCTGTATGGAGAATTTTAAGGAGACGCATATTCAAGTACGCGATTGGTTAAACGACGTTGTACTCGACCGCTGGATTTCCCGAAAGGGGCCGCATGGCCTCCACGTTCACCAGACCTTACGCCATACGATTTTTACCTTTGGGGATTCATAAAGGATCGTATGTATGTACCTCCGCTACCAGCTGACCTATCAGTCTTAAGACAGAGGATTGAAGCAGTTGTTGTAACAATTGCTCCAGACACACTGATCAAGGTTTGGGAAGAACTCGCTTATCGACTCGATGTGTGCCGTGTGACGAATGGTGCTCACATTAAGCACTTCCAGCAAAACTGTTTGAGTTGCTCTTTCATTTGGTGTATTATTTATAATTGTACGTTAAATGTAATAAATACTACAAAGCCTTAAAACCCCGATTTCGTTTTGAAACACCCTGTATAATTTTTAATTTGTGCATTTTTGCGACAATTACTTATTTTTTAAATTAAACTCTGCTCGGAAGTCTTCTACTTCCGATCTCCAGGTAAAATTTTTCTGCTGGTGTCTCGCCCGCGTTCAGTTTTTACACTGAATAACCCAGACATGTCAATTGATGCCCATAGGCGCAAGCACGAGCTGTAGAGCCCAGGAGAGCCTGAGCGCTTTACAGCGGAAAGGAAAGAGACAGACGAGAGAAGTAGTATATGCCGCTTGGTCGAGCTATATACAGGGTTGGCCAGCACTGATTCAATAGATAAAGGGAAGAGAACTTATTAAAGCTGTATCCATGTAAATTTTTAGATTTTTCTGAGAAATATAAGTGCATTATAAGGATGTAAGTTTTAATTTTAATCCTCATTTTTGAAAAGTTTGTTTTTTTATTCAAAAGGAATATTTTCTCAACTTTTTTTTTATAGGAAAGTGAAATTTTCAGATATAGGCCTATTTCTTTAGTAGCTTTATAGGTAATGAACCAATGTTTTCGTAAATCTAATATACCGTAAATATGTAGGCTATTACTAAAGACAGAGTATTACAGATTTTGAAAATATTCCCATGGAAAATGTTTGTAAGGTAATTAATGAACAAAGCAACTACTGTTACATCATAAGCAAAATATATGTGCCCATATGTTTTAAAAATGCTCTATAGCTTCAGCAGGTTTCGAGAAAATAATTCAATATTCTGATGATAGGAAGTCGCTCACCAATATCACTTTAAAAGCATAATGCGATAAGAGTTTTGTTACGGAATATTAGTTACATTTAAAACATATAGCCTACAGTAGCTAGGTAACTTTGGTTTGTACTATACCATTGTTTTGATTAGTTCATTGATTACCATCATTTATTACCATAAAGATACCATCAATATCAATTCCAACTTATCATGTCATAATCTCTTTTTTTGGGATATCACTTTCTTTATGAAAGATGTGTTTCATCCACTTAGTACAGTATAATTGTACTACTATGGAATTTATGTGAATATTCCTTCTCAACTCTTTATTATGTTATTAACTTTTAAAACAGAACTGCAATATTTAAAAAATTGGTGGTTGTACTTTTGTTTTACAGACGATGTAGATAATATCAAACAGAAAGAAGCCATATAAAAATAACGACATAAAATTTCACGTTCCATTTGAAGTTTGTGCACCACTGTTTTCTTAATCCAACAGACTGCTTATTCCTCTTTCCATACCTAGCGCTTGATGCCCGCACACAATGTTAAGGTCAGAAAAATGCGTTTGCTTTGACATCACTGGAATAACCTCTACAGTCTAGAGCGTAATTAAATAAAAATTACGACTGCTACTAATACTTACTTACAAATGGCTTTTAAGGAACCCGAAGGTTCATTGCCGCCCTCACATAAGCCCGCCATCGGTCCCTATCCTGTGCAAGATTAATCCAGTCTCTATCATCATACCCCATCTCCCTCAAATCCATTTTAATATTATCCTCCCATCTACGTCTCGGCCTCCCCAAAGGTCTTTTTCCCTCCGTCCTACCAACTAACACTCTATATGCATTTCTGGATTCGCCCATACGTGCTACATGCCCTGCCCATCTCAAACGTCTGGATTTAATGTTCCTAATTATGTCAGGTGAAGAGTACAATGCGTGCAGTTCTGCGTTGTGTAACTTTCTCCATTCTCCTGTAACTTCATCCCGCTTAGCCCCAAATATTTTCCTAAGCACCTTATTCTCAAACACCCTTAACCTATGTTCCTCTCTCAGAGTGAGAGTCCAAGTTTCACAACCATAAAGAACAACCGGTAATATAACTGTTTTATAAATTCTAACTTTCAGATTTTTTGACAGCAGACTAGATGATAAGAGCTTCTCAACCGAATAATAACAGGCATTTCCCATATTTATTCTTCGTTTAATTTCCTCCCGAGTGTCATTTATATTTGTTACTCTTGCTCCAAGATATTTGAATTTTTCCACCCCTTCGAAGGTTAAATCTCCAATTTTTATATTTCCATTTCGTACAATATTCTGGTCACGAGACATAATCATATACTTTGTCTTTTCGGGATTTACTTCCAAACCGATCGCTTTACTTGCTTCCAGTAAAATTCCCGTGTTTTCCCTAATAGTTTGTGTATTTTCTCCTAACATATTCACGTCATCCGCGTAGACAAGAAGCTGATGTAACCCGTTCAATTCCAAACCCTGCCTGTTATCCTGAACTTTCCTAATGGCATATTCTAAAGCGAAGTTAAAAAGTAAAGGTGATAGTGCATCTCCCTGCTTTAGCCCGCAGTGAATTGGAAAAGCATCAGATAGAAGCTGACCTATACGGACTCTGCTGTATGTTTCACTGAGACACATTTTAATTAATCGAATGCTACTAATACAACTACTATTACCGTAACTATCATCACTACTACTACTACTACAACTATAACTATTACTACGACACAATTTCTGATTCCCTTTGGTGTAATTCGCTGGAACAGCGACAAAATATTTTATTTATGTTTTGTATTTCGTCTTTTTGTGTGGTGTATGAAATACTCTGTTTGGCAGGGACAAGTATATATTTCAGAATAGAAAGCAGGAATGCAATCTGGTATTTGAGTTGAGGGGGAGAAAAAAAAGTGTCGGTTACGCCGTAATGCGCCCGTCACGTCACCGACACAAAGAGTTAATTAAAACTAGGAGTGTGCAAGTTGTCGCGGTTTGGACCGCAGCTCACGAATCCTTGTTTACAAGTCGTTTGGGCTTTACAAATATTGACTTTCCTATCAGCAGGAGCTTTATTGACCGCAGTAAATGATTTGTATCACTGCCCCTCAGTCACCCTTCCCGCACAGACACACGCCCTCTTTTTACGCATGTTTAAAGCTTCTGTTTCTATTGACACTCGACTTAAGTTCTCCCTTACGGCAGTAGGCCTACGTGTGATGGGTATTGAATTCGGCTACTTTATTATCTCATTTTACGACGTCCTATCAAACGCTTCTGTGATTTTTTGTAGGATAGAAGAGAGTAGAGAAGTTTCAGGCTATGTGTGTATAGTTCGTGCAAAAATGTTGTGCATTATACAGGGACATCATTTTTTTACTTCAATTTTTATTGTACCTGCGTTTCTAAATGTACTTGACTCCCACCTCTTTCACTAATGTCCTTGCTAACGTCAGTCACACAAACTTACGGCCGCTGTTGCTAGCAGTGAAATAAACAGCACAGAGTACAGTGTGTTTCAGAAATATGTTGCATTTTCTATTGAAGAAAAAGCTTATATTATTGAAGTTTATTTTCACACAGGTATGGTGTGTAGCATAACTGAATTTATCTGTGTGGACTGAGCACAAGTGAAGATTAGAGTTACCGAAATTACGGTACCCTATAATATGGTACGGTACTTAACAGCATTATTTAAACAAGAATTTTGTTTTACTGTTTGTAGATATGAAGGACGATTATGGAAACTGGAATTACAATATAACCGAATGTGAACAACAGTTTCTCTTTTCTTTTTCACAAATTCCTGATTATATCATTACGGAATATTTTCGTAGAAATGTCATTAATCTAGTAGATAAATTTAGAGCAACAGAGTGTACAGAAAGGAAGAAAAGTGTAAGATGGCCAACAAAGGTGACAGAAGATGCTAGAGAAAGGATGCAGCGAAGTCCTAATAAATCGGTCAATAAGTTATCTGTAGAAATTGGGGTTTCTTACAGAAGTGCTCACAAAATTCTCAGGAATAAATTAGGTTAGTAATATGCTGAATAAAGTAGACATTACATAATGTATATAACCGCCTGAAGACTTGAGTTTGTGAAAAAAAAAATTGTTACTATTCTACTGTTTTTTTTATAAAATACTGTAAAGTAATGACCAAACTGAAAATCGTAATTCTATATTTCCCTGTAACATAAATGGATTCATTACTTTTCTCTCCTCCTATAGCTGGTAAATTGTTTTGTTTACATATTACACTAGCAACTCTAAACTCCTGTAATGGAAGGGGGGGTAACAGTGTTTCCGAGTATAGCCAGGTTAATGTTAAAAATGTTAGTAAAAATAAAGTGATGTCCCTGTATTAACCTGGCTATACCTCTGCATCAGCGCCGTTTGCTACTCCCTTTCACGACTGGAGTTCGATGATACTGGAGTAATATACAAACAAACCACTTTACTAGGTATAGGAGGGAAGAAAAGTAGTTCATCCATTTACGTAAACTAGAAAATATCGCGCTTTTTAGTTTGATAATTTTCATTAGGTTTTTGTTTAATCAAAATACAGTACAGTATTAACAAAGAGTGCTTTTACTCACGAACTGAGCTGTCCATGTGGACGTACTGTATTCATTATGCAGTGTATATTATACTGTATACAGCACATTAGCGTACAATATAGAGAATAAAGTTAAATTGAAAAATAATTATAATATGGATATTTAAACACAATTTTTGAAAATGGTGGCCGTTCATTTCGATACAGGATTCAGTTCTAATGTGCATATCATCGCACTATAGACTATTGTACCTAATCCCAATTACTAGTTTCGTCCTTCGTAACTAGTAACTCATGTTGAAATAATTCTGTACCTATTCTATAAAAGAGTACCTTACGTACTGTAAATTCAATCTTCACTTCTGCCCGATCCGAAAAGATAAAATTACTCAGATATGCTATCTACTGTCCGTCCAAGTGGTTATGTCTTAGGATCGTAGAAAGGGAGGAAATCACGTGACAGTTAATTACTTAACAAGGCCCTTTTATTTAAGTTGTTTTAAACAGTTGCATAATATTACGTAGACGTCCAATTCCTAACAGAAATTAATGTTCTCACAAAAGAGCTAAGACAGCCCAGCCACTAGCTGGCGAATAAAAGCAGGTAGGGGAAACCGGGATACGACGTAGGCAAATGGACGATAGTACCTGTGCGAAAATGATTCAATATTGAAAGCTCTTTCGTCACTGGAAAACGCGAACATATTTTTGGAACGTACTGTTTACTCTGAACGTAAAGCTACTATGACTGTATATGCGGTCTTGAATCTGTGTGGAGGACGGTTGAACTTCATTAGTAGAAGGAATGGGAGTGAAGTACATTCAAAAACTCAGGTACAATAAAAATTGAAGTAAAAATAATATGATGTCCCTGTATATTTGAAAACATTCTGGCGGAGAATTATTACTAACACAGGAACGAAATGTGGATTTAGGCCTACGTTATAAACGTGCTTGCATGGCTTATTTCTCGTAATTGCAATTGTTACAATATTTAAAAAGTTCAACAGCATAATGAAATTTGCTGTTAACAGTGATGAATTGCACATCGGTAATTAGAAAACAATAATGCATTATTCCAAGATGTTTTAGGAGTTAATCAAACTGCTCATTTCCCCTTTAATTAAACTGAAATAAATAACTTATGTATTGCATATTGCAATTCAGGGTCGGTAAATAGAATCTACGCAATCAGACTATAGTTGAATGAACTCCAGTTTCTG
This sequence comes from Periplaneta americana, assembly GCF_040183065.1. Lineage (NCBI taxonomy): Eukaryota > Metazoa > Arthropoda > Insecta > Blattodea > Blattidae > Periplaneta > Periplaneta americana. Next base: position 37,907,858 of record NC_091117.1, on the reverse strand, counting down.
AGATCCTACGTAAAGCATGAATATTTTTCGCTGTAAATGTTAACCTCATGTTGTCTTAAGCGGAAGTTCGATTTCAGGCTGTATTAAATGGTAAAAGAATCTTTGTAATCAGACGTGACCGGCTATATTAAAACTCACAATATATGAAGGATTCAGAACCATAGTGGGCCAAGCGCCATTTACTAAAACCGTAGAAAACAAGAGTTAAAATGAAGTTATTACCATAATTCAATGGAAACATATAGCAAGTAATATAAAGTATACAATTTAAAACTAAATGATATGTTAATCTTCATTAAACTATGGTATTCACTTAACTTTAACCCTTGCTTTCTCAATTTTTAATAAATGGCGCTTGGCCCACTATGTCTCTGAAATCTTAATATATTTGGAGAACTTTAATTTTTTTTTTTTTGACTGTAATATTTAAACCGCATTGTAAGAAGAATAAATACTTTACAAACTTAAAATTGAAGTTACATTAATAAGAACGTACCTATGTGAACAGATTCCATGTGTCACAACACAATAAAACACTAACAATTTTCACTTTTTCACCTATACAAGGTTCTCTGTCTACAACTGAACCGGAGCGAGAAGTATTAGAAACAACTCATTGTTCATACCCTTCTGAAAATAGCTTGCTGCGGATAAAACCGTAAATGCTATCCCTCACAACATTCTCCAAAATATTGAACATAATTTCATATTCATCTAGGCCTATGCCTAACTAAACAAGTTGAAACTTGATTTTTGTCTCCCTAGATTGGGAAAATTGCGTACTATAAGCCGGCCGCAATCGTACGTTAACCCCGCCACTTAAAACGTGTATAAAATCGTACCTAATAGAAGATGCTGCAAATGTCGTCCTCCCTCGGCTAAACAGGCGTTGTGACGGAAAAAACACATTCTGATTAACACGATTAAGTTTGGCAACTGTAAAGTTTCTGATTTCATTTGTTCTACCGGTATATACGATAATTAACGTCACAGGAATTAAAATGATCAATTTAAGAACAATGAAGAGTAGACAAAGTGTGTGGTTTTTCCAGCAGTGACTGAAGTTTTAATCGTGTTCATTCCAGACGAGGAGTGGTTCTACCTGACTGGTCGTATAAACAATAAAACACTCGCTAATGAAGTTCTGAAAATCCACACCTTAACTCTAGTTTTACCGCTCTTTAAGAATAGTTTGTTTTGTAGTTAATGAAGTAAGCACGTAGGTGGTTCGGTATGTGGGTAGATACACAATCAGAAATGCAGAAAAAATATCGTCGGCTTACAAGCAAAACATATTGTCAAAAATATTATCTTAAAGTTTTCAAAGCCCTTAACAAAACTGAATCCTCGAAATATTAATTTCAGTAAGTTGTTTCTCTTTATGCAAGGTGGGTCAAAAGTTACTTTCTTCAAACATTTCCTTACGTTTAATTACATTCAATTTACATTTGACTACACATTCCTTTACAGATTTTGTTCAAAATGGAAGCCCTGTTTCTGGATACACTATTCACAATTTAGATGGTGATAAAATACTGGTTAAAATTATATTTGGGGATCAGTCGCTTCTACGGTCGATTTGCTACAAAGTTCAACAAAGAGAGGGCTGGGAAAAGGGGTGGGTTTATAAACTGCAGAGAGGGCTGCATCATATAGGAATGGGATGGGTGTGGGAGAAAGGAGAGAATAGCAGGAGGAATGTATGGCGTAATGTGAAGATGCGTTTAATTGATATCGAGAGGCAAGAGATTGAGCTCCAATGTTCGGAAAAGTCCTCACTACATTTACAATCAGATCTCACGCTTAACTGGGGGAGGTGTGACTACATAAATTCTTGTAACAAAGACAGTAGAGTAGGTTTAGCATGGCTAAGATTGGGGGCATGGAAGGGTAATAAAATTGTGAACGAAGAAGGGGAGCGTCTTTTTCCGCTTTGCAAAGAAAAGGATTCCTATAAGCATACTTTATTACTGTGTGTCGAATTGGAACTTGGACGGAGAAAATATTTACCACCCTCGATGCTAAGTCAGAGTAGGAGTTCGCTTGCATGTCTTGACCTCATGGGGAATAGAGAATGGGAACAAAATACTGGATTGTTCCTCTTGAAGGCGAGAAAGATTAGAACTGCAGCTGTTGAAGTCTGCAACGCGAACTGAGGAAGGGAGAATAGTATCCACCCAACTGTACAGTTTTAGGTCTTTTAGGTTAGGATATATATAATGTGGTTTATTGTGCCATTTCCATTTTAATATGTGTTCTTGTAGAGAGTAGTTGGATGTAATCATAGATGGGGGGGGGGACCTACAAAGGATGACTTGTTTCGGGTACAAAGCACGTACGGTCAGAAGACCCGTGCATTGGATTTTAGAGAAAATTATGATAATATAAAATTTGTATGTATAATATTACTCAATAAATCCATCTATCTATCTACTGATTTACAGATGGCAGAATATACTAGTAACTCACGACTTTCATCGATTTTCACAAATAACTGATGCAGATCCTGCGATTTCTGAGCAAAATCATAATTTGCATGATAACTTACAACAAAAAATCACATGGCGTAAGGTCGCATGATCTGGATGGTTATTCTCTTGTGCCACGACGACCAATCCATTCATGGAATTGCTGGTTCAAGAAGTCCCTCACTCCTACACCAAAATGAGGTGGTGCTCCATCCTGTTGTCATATCAGAACACTAGCCAGTTAAAGAAATGATACTTCTTAATCAATAATTCTCTATCTGTAATATTCTTTTACCCTTAAACGTAAAGAAAATGTATTTTATTAATAACTTCAAATTAGTGTTACTCTAAAAATGTTGAAATTAGGGCACACGTTTATGTGACTTCTTTTCCTCAGAATGTCTTCGGAAATAAGCGCCCTAAGTGACGGTAAATCCTCGTGAATTACTCTGTGTACAGCTTTTTCCCAGAAGTAATATTTTTGTGTTTTGCTTGTAAATCGACGATATTATGATTTCTCCCTCAGCTCTCTATAAATTATATTTTACTTTTCACGTTGAGCCACGTTAATTATTGATCTCAGTCTCTCTCATTCCTGGGTAATGTCGAAACCAATTACCAGCTGTCAACATAGCAATGAAACCGCATAAAAATACAGGCATAACGCTGTCGGAAGATACAAAACAATGCAGCAAATTCCGATCTCTTGTTGCTTTGGGTCTACAAGTTTAATCAAGAGGCAGAGTTGCTGCGGGTTTGCGAGCTGATGGGCAGGTCAGGCGTCCCGAAATGTGGGGTATTTACCACCGCCAGTGGGATAGAATTAGACTCACCCCCGGGTGTGAGGTCACTCTGCCGGCAGTCGAGGGGATAATGCTCTGCACTTGTAACGCTTCATGCAGGTGCCTGCGCCGCCGGGGCGACCTCTTGTTGCTACGCTAATATCGACAGTGACAGATGAATTGCAGTCTCCCAGCGATTAAGTGGAAAACCCGTGTAGGCCGACATCCATTAATTAAAACTTTTCTCTCTCTCGTCATAGGAAGGGCGTGTTCTATTGAAGTCGCTTGACTCGTGACAAATCTAAGGTAACGAATCAAACTGTTCAACAGTAGTTGCTTACACGGTTTAGGAGGAATTATGGAAGGGGTGGGATGCTACATCTCTTAATCACCACATCGTCACCATAATAATTAACACGAGGGTTTTAGGACTTCAGTCCTGTCCGAAAGCAGTTTTCTGAATGGGAAATAAAGCTGGGAAATTTGCGTCAGACACTCGTATTTCTTTTTGCACCACGTAACGAAGAACAAAGAATCGTACATGTTCTTCCACTTCTATACAAAATTTTACATAACTTTTCTCCAAATTACTTGTCTTCACGCTTTCAGTTGCTTAGCACTTCACGAAATCAGCATCAGTCTCAATATCTTCTTTCCATTCCTCCTCACAGATCTTTCTTGTACTCTTTCTCCTACACTGTAGTATGGCCTTACAGCTTGTCCAAATCAAGTCTGCGGGTGGGGATATCGGGATGGAATGTAGAGACAAAACACAGTTGCCACATAGGTCACTTGACGCTCAGATTTCAACGTGTGCACATCGTTTAAAATACACTACGGAGCGCACGGATTTTTTTGTCCTTGTCTTCAGATAAAGGCAACAGTTACGCTGTCTCCCAGCCTTCCCGCCTCATGCAACTTTCTCTCCTACGCCTACGCTTGTCAATCAGAACGCCAAACCTCACTGTCAAGCAGAAGTAGAAGTACAGTCTATGTATTTCAAAGCGTCTTAAATTGTTACCGCTCTATGAACTGATGTGCAGTAGGAAAACTTTGCTGTCATATGAGACTGTACTGGTCTCCTCTCGTTACCGCCTCCTTTCACTACAGAACTGCCTCCAACTTCCCCTCTCGGCTCGCAGACTTAACTTGGTCGAGCTGTACCTCTGGAATTCGCCAGTGACGTCGGAGATTGCCGGACACTGTCACAGTTTAAAAAATATGTTTTAGCCCACAAAATTCGTTACTGAGAAGTTACTAGATTTATACTGACAGTGTTTTATCTTTAATATTTTAGTAATAACTTCCTTGTATTGGAGTAACCTTTTCTCTTGCCCTTAAGTCAGGATACTAGAAGAACCTATCTATCTTCCTTTGATTAATTACATTGAAGCTGAGTGTCATTGTTATTTTGTATTTGTATCTATTGTATGTGATTTATTTTCATTGTGTCAGTCCTTAATATGTTAGACTAGTTTGTATTATTTTGAATTTTTACTTACATGTACAGTAGTGGCAAAAAAAAAACCGGACCGACGGAATAATCAAAGTCCCCGAAATGAGCCATTGCGCATGCCACACCCGCATTCACAAGATAGCGAGTAATCTATTGAAATTGTTGTAGTTTCGACTGCTGACGTAGCCCATTTCGAAAGCCATTAGAAATAAGCTGGTGAAATTCATGTTCCGGAAATAATAAGTTAATTAAGTAATAAAATATCGTTGCAATCGAAAAGTATTTGGAATAAATTTGAATAAGGAACAAAAATAAGTTTTATTCCCATACAGGATTCGAACCATGAAAGTCTTAGTTACCAGTCTATCGTGCTGTCACTGTCAACAAGACTCTGAAATCAGCTACAAGGGTCGGTCCGGTTTTTTTTGCCACTACTGTACAATTGTTCTTATATATTTTAAATTTTGTCACAGGTTATTTATTATTTAGGTAATTTTGATGATGAAGATGATGTTGATGTTGTACAGATATGGACATAAAATTTGGAGCTTGTTTATTGTGTAATTTTCGCTTACAACACACGGCAGTAAACAAGAGCTCTGTCTACCCTTTATATATGCTACTTGTGGACACTCGTATCAAATTGTTGTCTACATACATGTGGACTCCCATCAAGACTTTTTATAAATTTTAATTCCGTACCTGTGCACTTCTTCTTGCAGTTATATTACATTTCTGATGCTGTGAAAGAGAAGGCGTAATAGTCTTGATTTCACTACAGTAAATAAATATACAAATGTATAAAATATGAATGAATAAATAAATAAAAAAATAATGTTTATTGATTGAATGAATGGTAACTACAAATCTGTTTTCATCCGGTGAAGATGAACTAAAACACAGTTTGAAAACACATCTTGGTTTGCGGATGCCTTTAAATTAATCGCGGACTCCTTCGGGTCTACGTACCACAGATTGGGAACCGCTGATGTAGGCCATAAATATCACGTCTTTAGGTAGTCAATGCATGTAAGGAATTTATATTGTCACGTTTTAATGAAAAAATTCCAAACATAGTGGAAGTGTGGAGTTATGTGAAGATGTCAGATTTGCTAATACGGCACTTTAAACATCGCTCCTGTTTGTGCGCAATATGTATTGAACTGTGTCAGTCAGTCATGTGGCATTGTATCTTCTTGGTTCATTGTCCAACGCTAACAACTGATGCCCGTCACAAAGCACAAATGATATGCTGTGTTTGTTTCTGCTAACAGCAGGTGATTACCACGGCACTGTGTTGTATGCGATTTAGGCCCTGATATCACGTGGTGGGGGTTCGTATGGCCTCCATTGTCGGTTAATAGACTTTAATTAAACGACGGATTTAGTGTCAAGGTCGGCTAATGCCTGAAAAGATTGATGCGCAATTGTGTTGCTTTGAGCACCAGAAGAGTGTTTAACAGCAAAGGTACTTAGGCTGGAACATTTTTTAAATATTAAATTGTAGTCAGAATACTGTGATATCGGGAATCAGCGAAACGAAAATGATAAATATACAGCTTGTCCAAGTCAAGTCTGCGAGTGGGGATATCGGGATGGAATGTAGAGGAATGTAGAGGCAAAACACAGTTGCCACATAGGTCACTTGACGCTCAGATTTCAACGTGTGCACATCGTTTAAAATACACTACGGAGCGCACGCATTTTTTGTCCTTGTCTTCAGATAAAGGCAACAGTTACGCTGTCTCCCAGCCTCCCCCCTCATGCAACTTTCTCTCCTACGCCCACGCTTGCCAATCAGAACGCCAAACCTCACTGTCAAGCAGAAGTAGAAGTACAGTCTATTTCAAAGCGTCTTAAATTGTTACCGCTCTATGAACTGAAGCGCAGTAGGAAAACTTTGCTGTCATATGAGACTGTACTGGTCTCCTCTCGTTACCGCCTCCTTTCACTACAGAACTGCCTCCAAGTTCCCCTCTCGGCTCGCAGACTTAACTTGGTCGAGCTGTACAAGGAAATAAACAGACTAAGAAAGAAAGCAATATTTAGAACACTTACTTACTTACTTATTTACTTACTTACTGGCTTTTAAGGAACCCTGAAGTTCATTGCCGCCCTCACATAAGCCCGCCATTGGTCCCTATCCTGAGCAAGATCAATCCAGTCTCTATCATCATATTCCACCTCCCTCAAATTCATTTTAATATTATCTTCCCATCTACGTCTCGGCCTCCCCAAAGGTCTTTTTCCCTCCGTCCTCCAAGCTAACATTCTATATGCGTTTCTGGATTCGCCCATACGTGCTACATGCCCTGCCCATATCAAACGTCTGGATTTAATGTTCCTAATTATGTCAGGTGAAGAATACAATGCGTGCAGTTCTGTGTTGTGTAACTTTCTCCATTCTCCTGTAACTTCATCCCTCTTAGCCCCAAATATTTTCCTAAGCACCTTATTCTCAAACACCCTTAACCTATATTCCTCTCTCAAAGTGAGAGTGCAAGTTTCACAACCATAAAGAACAGCCGGTAATATAACTGTTTTATAAATTCTAACTTTCAGATTTTTTGACAGCAGACTGGATGATAAAAGCTTCTCAACCGAATAATAACAAAATATAATATTTAAAACACTACAAGGCTTTAATTAGGAACATTAAATCCTGACGTTTATATTAGCAGGACATGGATCACGTAAAGGCGAATCCAAAAATGGATATAGTGTGTTAGTTGGTAGGTCAGAGGGAAGAAAGAAGACCTTTGAGGGGGGGGGGCGAGATGTAGATGAGAGGATAATATAAAAATGTATTTGAGAGAGGTAGAATATGATTGTAGAGACTGGGTTAATCTTGCTCAGGATAGGGACCTACGGCGGGTTTATGTGAGGGCGGCAATGAACTTCCGCGTTCCTTAAAAGCCAGTAAGTAAGTAAGTAAGTAAGTAAGTAAGTAAGTAAGTAAGTAAGTAAGTAAGCCAGCCATCTGTCCCTATCCTGTGCAAGATTAATCAGTCTCTACCATCATATCTCACCTCCCTCAAATCCATTTTAATATCCTCCCACCTACGTCTCGGTCTCCCCAAAGGTCTTTTTCCCTCCGGCCTCCCAACTAACACTCTATATGCATTTCTGGATTTGCCCATACGTGCTACATGCCCTGCCCATCTCAAACGTCTGGATTTAATGTTCCTAATTATGTCAGGTGAAGAATACAATGCGTGCAGTTCTAAATGTTCACTATATATATATATATATATATATATATATATATATATATATATATATATGTGTGTGTGTGTGTGTGTGTATCGAAATGATAGGCGTCCAAATCTTGGATTTTAAATATCGGCATCCTAATCAATTCAAATGAAAAAAAAAGAAAAGGAAATGTAAATTAATGTTAAAAAATTACATGATGAAAGTAAAAAAAAATAATATTCTGCGACAAGATGTGGTAGCTACTTATTTATTATGTACAAGAATTTTAACTGGAAAATGTAGAAAATACACCTTTTAAAACATTGACGACATTGAATTTCTACAACCAAACTGTCCATTAAAAATGTTACATCCAAAAATGTTACAGAATGATCAATTCTGCAGTGCATGAGAAAAGTGACATAAGTCAGTTTCCACAAACCTTTTTTGATAATTTATTGATAACTTACGGAACATCTGCTCGCTTGGAAAAAGAGACATAAGTATTTCTCCCATTGCAATAATTCATAAAAAAAAATCAAATCGACATAAACCAGTGTAAGTTGTCAATAAATTATCAAAAAGGTTTGTGGAAACTGACTTATGTCACTTTACCCAAGCACTGCAGAATTGTACCATTAAGAATGCTATAAAATGATAAACCTGGTTTCTAATTTGCACAATTTTAAATTTTAATTTGCTAAAATCTGTCGCCTCTAAGTATGATTTAAGGCTATTTTATTGTTATTAATAAAAAAAGTTTCAAATGGCTTTTACTTCAAACACAGCCTTTGTTGAAGAAAGAAAATTCATTAGATAATATTGGGTTTAAAAATATTTTTGTAGGTATATAACAACGTGAAATCAGAGTGGAGACCTGCTGAATGCAACGGGTGGAGGGTAGAATTGTAATTTACTCGGACGTGTTTATTCTGATCAAGTTTCAATTATGCGAACACATTTTACCTTCAATCAACACTGAGCGAGTATCTTTCAGTTCTGTTTGCCTCTAGGCCTTCATAAAATCAGAAGGTAAATAATGACGTCCGTGCAGTTTGTTGGTTGGCTGCTGCCTCTATAGTGCTTAATTCTATCAGTACTGATGCTAGATCCCCTGGCAGCGTTGATACTAATCAGCCCCAAAATATGTTATAGTCTATCTGCATCATGTGGTCTGCTGTGTGCATTAGCGAATGCAGTGTCTATTTCATAACTAGACTCGCAACTCCTCCCCTCCACCGCATCATATTTTGATGAAACCCTCACCGCTTTTTAATTTGGCAACATCGCAACGCCACCCACATGTTGTCCCGTTCCATTACGCTACAAACTGGGCTTGCTGCAGTCTACTGTATTGCCGTTCATGTGAGCGAATGAAATTGAATGCCATAAATCCGTCGAACAGGAGTTTCCGAATCGGTCAACCTATTTATCACGCTAACAAACTGTTTAGATGATCCAATTATAGTTAATTACACTTGCAAACGTGCAAATCAAGCGCTCATCTCTATAGCTGGGGACATCGATTACGATGTATTCGGAGCATTGTCGATACTCCACTGTGTTGTGAGTCGGACCGTCAATTGTTTCGATTGTTACTAAGGAAACGATTTCGACTAATAGATACTGTTTTACAATGTCGATCCCAAAGCGCTGATTTATCTGGAAAACAATTGCAATCGATAATGGAATTGGCCCTGTGGATTTTTTCATTTATTTTTAATGGATAGTCTGTTGAAATGCTGTGTTGTTTCCGACCGAAAGTTTGTTCATAAAAGTTGTGGAATATAATGTTTTTCAGATCTAATTGTATAAATATGAATCTATTTCATTTCTGTTGTCCCCGGTGACTTAGTATAGTATTGTATTGTATTGTATTCTACCGGTATTTATTAACATTCCATGGTATTCATACATGCTTACAGCTAGAATATGGAACAAGTCAGAAAACTTAATATTATTATAAAATCTTAATTTATAGTCACAGTCTAGACGAGATTTACAATATAGTCTACTAGTACAACACAAAGTTTTAGTATCAATTTCATGAAGTGTTATTGAATGTCATGAATTCACCTACAGAATGGAAGACGTGAAATTAGGTACTTCTTTAATTTGGCCCTAAATAATTTTATGTTTTGAGTTTCATTTTTTATATCTATAGGGAGGCTATTAAAAATTTTTACTGCCATATAACGCACTCCTTTTTGATAGCACGATAGACTTGCCGATGGAGTATGAAAGTCATTTTTGACGTGTATTTATGCTATGAACTGTTGAATTAGTTACAAAGTTTTCACGATTACATACGAGGAAGATTATTAATGAAAAGATATACTGACAAGCCATGGGTATTAGTGTTTACTATGTCCGTTACAGCAGAAATTCGCGGTTCAAACCAGACCGAAAACGAGGCTATGGACTTTATACGGTAATGAGTAGGGACAGTACTTTGTCCCAGGAGGCAGCAAGGTTAAGTACTGCTGGAGTTTTTACTGTAGCGGAAGACGTGCGTGCATGTACAAGCGAAGTACTTGTGTCTGCTCACGCGTCCCCTGTTGGGTCAAGTTGGGCGGAACAAAACATAGACCACTTCAACATTACACTAAATGCTCGCTCCGGATCTGCCGGACCCAATTTAGGTATTAAAAATTATGATCTTAAGGTTGTTATACAGTTTTTTTTTTTTTTCGTAAATGAGAGTTTAACTTTGTTTTTACATAGTAACGTAGAATATGTAAACTATTTGCTCTGAGTCTGAGACCCAGTGCGAACTCTGCCTGGTTAATTATTTACACCACATACAATTTACAACATAATGTAATTAAATAATAATATTATAACATTACATTATAATTTGTAATATGCCTACACTCACTATTTATATTGAAGATATTTTTTATGATGAGATCCTTTTTTTAATTGGTTCATTTTAAGACGCTTTATCAACTGAGATGGTTATCTGGTGTCAGTAAGAAATGCTACTGATATATTCGCATGGGTCTGTTACAAAAACAATTTCACAAGATGTCTAATTATTGAGTTCTATTTCTTTTTCAGAATTAATGGAAAAGTTTTGTTACGCGATGTAAATAAACATAATTAGTAGGGGGCGGATGTTGATGACCTAAAATTCTACTTAAAATGGTCATTTTCTTAAAAATTAGTCACCTTGTTTCAATGACTGTCCTGCAAATCTCGGAGAGAGGAGGCAACTTCCTAGAATTTAACTAAATAAGTGAAAAGAACATGCAAAAAATGAAGGTTTTAAGGAAAAACTATAGATTTTAATGAGGGTTTCAATGTGTTTCAATCAGGTGTGGTCCATGGCAGTGCCTTCATTCTTTCTCCTCTTTCCTCGCTTCACTTTTGTTAGCAGATCTTCCAGATGAGGAAGTGTGAATGACAAAACAAATTGTGGCGCAGCGTACATTCTTGCAAGCTTTGTGTTAAAAATACTGTCTACTACAGTAGACATCCCTTCAGAACCACGTCCTGTCCAGGACACGGTGAAATTCCTCCCCTTCCAAACATAAATTCTAAATACACCCTCGTACCGACAAGAGAACAGCAACGGTCAAACCCCTCACTTAAACTAAGCTGTTGTCAAGCATTTTATATTACTTCGGTTGTGTGAAGTGAAGCCTCTAGTGGAATGAGGGATGGACTTTAGAGTCTGTTCCAAACTATAAAACTATAAAAGTTCACTGTTATTCACTTATTCAGTAGGTAATTACTACTGACATATTTGATTAGAAAATGATTTAACAGACCTATCGGTAAAAAAGTAAGTAAAATGCATTTCAAATGATCTAAAGTTCTTCAAAGTATTAAAAATGACCAAAAAATGCCGAAAAATATAAGAATGACTTAATAGTCCAAAACGTAAAAAAATGCAATATAATAAATTATTTTTTTATGTTGATATTAACAAAGAAAGGATTTCTATATTAATAGACATCGTCCTAATATGAAAAATAAGAAGATGACTTTTCATCTACATTCGCCTCCTAATAATTAGGATATAGTAAACGTTACGTTTTGGCGCCTAAAACATGGACATATATTGAACTCTTTTACGTAATAAAAGATCCCTTACAGCAAGTATAGAATAGATTATCATGGCCGAAAGAACGAGACTATGAGAACAGGAAATACATTCTCTAAGATTGCAATCACTGATTGATGCTTGCTTTGGTAATGATGATTACATTCATGCTGGTTTTGTGCGATCAGCAGAAGCTGAAGGGAAAGTTTTGTGGTACTGTAATCTTAGTTACAACTACTGTGTTCCATGTACGAAATTTATTATCCCGAAGCTCTGCTTTTCATGCATAATAAATCATTGCAATAGGCTGTTATTATTTGCCACATCGAAGTCCAGGGAAGAATGCAACTGTAGATAAAAATCTGAAATCTAGTATTGCCTCTATGACCTGGTTTCGCATCGTAACAGGAACTGAGGCAGGTTTCTGACAAGAATGAAACGGCATTGGTTTCTATCCAACAGTTTTTTTTACTGAACTTCTTGTTTTGTCACGACTTTAGTTTCCGGAAACGGAAAAATACTTGTAAACCTTGCCTACAATTGGACACAGTGGCTACAAGCTGGTATCTTTATGTGAAACATGAATTTTTATACTTTGAATGAAATTGGGCCAAGCAAATCTGTATTCAGTTGCCATGGTTATGAAAGTAGGTATCAGCGATCTCAGAAGTTAAAAAGAGAAAATAGTGGAGCATATAGGACTAATGTTACATTTTATGCAATAGTGATATACAAGTTACAAAATGAAATATTCCTGCAGATTGAAAGGGTCGATAGGCTACACTAAAATGAATAGAAAACATATATTACATTTTGTGATTAAATGCACGGTTAATTAGAAAATTGAGTTGGAAGTTTTAGAAGTCTTGCAACATCGCCGCCTCTTTCTTCCCTTAATACAGATGTATAGATGAGGAGGCGAGACCTGCGAGAAGGGAAAGAATGAGCTATCAGAAAGCGATTTTGTTTCATGAATTTACCGACACAGAAGTTCATCTCAGAATCAGACTAAAACCTGTCTTCCCCCTCCATACCCACTGGTGATATAGCCACGGCATTCCTCACCTGAATGCAAGAACTAGGAACTTGATTTTTTATATTTTGTGACATTGCCTATTTACTTATATGTTGCACTAAGGAATATGTCTCGTTTTCTTTTACCTATTTATTACATTGGGAAATAGATGTCTCTGGTATCGTTCGATCAGTTACCTAGTTTTTGCATTACATTTTGTGCGATTTTTTCTATGCTATAAAAGAGAGAACTAAAAAACGCAAATTTCGAGTTACCTAGTTCTTGCATTCAGGTGACGAATGATAAGGTCACAGGACAGGTCTTGCCTCCTCTACTGTAAGTGGTCAACGAACTCAGGTCTGTCTGTCTTAGTGAACTATCTGCCATCTCCCTTTCTGGCCACGATGTTGCAAGCTGGTCGCATCGGTCAGTGGCTTTAAATTAATGGTTTTTAAATTAAATTTACGCGAAAACCGTCCACTTTACTGAAATAAACCAAGAGAATAAATGAGACTTTATTAGATTTTCTATCGATATGGACAAAAATCACGATCCTACTCGGAATAGTTAGCGAATAAGAGGGTGTTAAACATTTGGAATAAAACATTTTTTTTTTAGAGAAAACTATGGAATTTCCACCAATATGGTATTACTTTTTTTTTTTGTTACATACAACATGAGCTATTCGCTCTGACAATCTGCAGGATTATTTCACTTCCACTCTGAAGTTAGTTCCCAATTTGAAATGGCTGTATGCCTATCTTCTGCACATATTAGGCGTTTGGTTCCATATACAGGGCTTTCATTTCAAAACTTCCTAGTCTAAATAACTAATTTTTAAAATTGAATTCGATTTAAACAAAAAAAAAACACGTCAATTTAGATATTGGGGAGGGGGAAGTCTGAAACCAGGCTTAATTGCATTTTATATTTCACCCCACCCCCAGCCATCCTCCTTTAGAAATTTCAAATGGCACCCCTATATTTTTAATCTTAAATAAGAAAGAGCATTCAATTGTTTATACATCTCATTCATTTATTTCACGTCTTTTGTTTTATATCGTTGCCTGGCAACCTCGCTTATTGCTACTGTTGATTTGTAATAGTTGTGTTAATGTATTAAATTATTGTAAAATGGTGTATACCCTTCAAGAGAGGACAGAAATCATATTTAGGCTATTTATGGAGCTGAACTTTTCGAAACGATTTCGGTTACAGAAAATTAGATAAAATCTTCTTCCCTCCCCTCCTAAGACGACTATGGAACTAACTTGCCAGACCATTGTTTGTGTGTAAGAGATTTTTTTTTACATTTTAAATAGCCTTTTTTTTGTAGTTTTTGGGTATTTTTTCATTTAATACCGGTATCTTTATTTTGAATATATATATATATATATATATATATATATATATATATATATATGAGTCCGGGGTCCAGCACCGAAAGTTACCCAGCATTTGCTCGTATTGGGTTGAGGGAAAACCCCGGAAAAAACCTCAACCAGGTAACTTGCCCCGACCGGGATTCAAACCCGGGCCACCTGGTTTCGCAGCCTGACGCGCTGACCGTTAGTCCACAGGTGTGGACTAATATATATATATATATGAAAAATACTAAAAACGCGCTTTTCAGATACAAACTTAATATTTTAGTGCATTTATAGAAGTTTATGGTTCATTTAGGCATTTTAGGTCCTATAGAATTTTAATAAGGAGATCTTGTGTACATGAAACGTAGAGATATCTGAATAACATACGTCTAGGACGTAGCAAACAAAATAGGTATGGAACTAGAAATCCGTTCCCTAGTGACTTATAAGTAACAGTGGAAATTACGAGACGATTTGAAACAAAAATTTCGTGTCTTTTTATGTTAAGATACAGAAAACTACATTTGATGTAAATATAAATTATCATGTCATTTAAAGAAATATTCATATTGTGTTCCTCTCTAAGGTTTCAGTCTTTGTGACCTGTTCCCGTCTGATCATTCATCTAAGAATAGTTTGAGAAGTCGTGATTCTGGCGTTCTTAAGTGTGCCTATTTATGGTCCGTCCCAGGAACCTGTGGAGTAGAAAGACGAAACAAGACATCTGCGCTAGTAGTATGTGGGAGGGTTAGGGCCAATGACTGCTCTGGGGGAGGTATTGCTTGAACGAAGTGAGCAATCGCTTGTAGGAGGGGATAATTTCTGTCTGAACTCTACTCTACTTCTACCACGAGCATCTTACCCCTTAGCGTACTCGAGCTGATACTGCCCGCAATACACTCCGGCACAGATAGACTCCGCCCCCATATGCGCGAAGTTACTGCACAGATTTCTGGGACGGACCATAGTAGGCACACCTTTTTACTTTCATCTGTTATTGTTTACTCGCTACTAGAATTACAGTTATATTTAGTTTACAACTTTTTCTTAATTGATTCGTAGTTTCTGTTATCAGTCTGCATAAATCGACAGTGTTGTGGTTCTTATTTTAGTTTAGCTTAGTTTTTTAAATTGCTTTACGTGTGTGTGTTGGTGGCTGTGGGAGTGTTTTATGTAATAACCAGGCTTCGAGACTTGGGACCCGATACAATGAGTTTACTGTGTATGTACTATAGGTTGTTGACTCGCTGCAGGTAGCGAAAGGTAGAGATGTGCTGAGGTAACAACGTTGCTATTTACAGTAGAGTACGGTAGTATGGGGAAACACAAACGTAGGTCTATGTACATTTTGAAATTAAATATACATTACACAATGACAATGTTAAAAGAATGTGAAAATCATTTATTCTCCTGTCTTTTATAAGCATGTGTTTAATTATACACAGTGTTATGGAGGAAATATACATGTAGCAATTTTAATTTTTTCATTTATCCTATTGGTCGTCTTTAGGAAGTGCAGTTACTGTACCGAATTGCAATGTACTACAAGATACATTTTCAGTGTCTCAAACATAAATCTTTTTCGGCTATCTGCCAAACACAGTTTGTACTGTGAAAAGCTGCGCTTTACGTCACGTGACGTGATAGGAGCAAAACGAAAAAACCTATCATCATTGCAGTCTCTAAGAGACAGTCCTTTATTCTCGGGTGACTCTATGTCCACTAATTTGCTGTTTATATTACACAATGTTCCATAACCGTTATTTTTACATAAAATAGATTTCCACTTTGGTTTACACGTTCAGTAAGCGGTGTACTTGCTGTCTTATTAATTCTCTGTGTCATTTCCTCAACTAATTTGAGGGCTTCCAGCATATCTTGCTCTGACTTTTCTAACCGTGTAGACACAATTTGAAAATAGGTTTGTATGAAAACCATATTATTCATCAGAACCTTCAAATCCAGAGCGTTTTTCTTTGCGTAGGTTATTTGTTGGCATTCATTCTACAGTACCCCCACCCACTGTACGCTTTACCACTATACTCAGTACGCCGTCATGCGGATTTCCCACTGAACTGCTCTATTGGGTCCGAACTTTCGAAGCCTGGTAATGACACTTCTAGCTACAGGGGTTACCCAATGTCAAAGTTGAATGTGGGGGAAATGTCGCAGGGACAGGATTCTTTCACTTTTCGTAAATCTTCGACAACAACCTTCGAACTGCGTCATATTTTATTATTATATTCTCTGCTTTTAGCTAAAGGTTGATTAAATGAATTATTCGTTGCGATTTATTTGTGCTTTCTCTCTAATACATCCCGTTTTTAATGGGGTTTATGCACCTTCAGTCTGTCTTGCACTCTTAAGGCGCTTCAGGCTACACATACGAAGAGAAATGTGTCTGTTATTTCTTGGAATGCATGCAGACCTACACATGCAGTAAATAATAGCAGGCGGCATACGCTAGCTACTCCCTCTTGTTCTCGCCGCTCTGCTGCGGTATTGAAGTCGCTGCTTCAATTCCCTATCTACTTACACACTGCACGGTGTTTGTTATGAAAATATTGATGGAATGCTCTCATGAATTTCATTTCCCCCAGGCTATGCAACAGTGCGCAGTCGCTTGTATAATACAGCGTGTGATCCAGTCTTGAAAGATGTTCGAAACCAGTTAACCATGCTGTCAGCTCGTAAGCTTCGGTTTGTTTACCAGTGGGCGAACATTGGCTGTGTTTCATATCGAGCAATCTAGACCATATTATACCGACAAGGTAGAGTATTCACCGGCCACTAAACGAATATTGCTCACTTTGATCATTGCTAATCTGGCGCTATAAACGAATTTTAAATACTTTTATCACAGCCAAAATACATTTCAATTCTTATTGTAGTTACTATATATGTGGAATTATCGCTACGTTAAGACATTTAATATATCACAAAACATACACTGAACGAACTAAATGTAATTATTATGAAAGTCGCCATATTTTATTCCTGGCGTTACGATCCACTTCCACCATATGGCTGCCGATACGAGTAGCAGGGTTGGCAATGCATGTAAAATAAATGATATTGACGCGAGGAGTGTTACTACATGTGTGTAGTATTATGTGACAGGTTAGGTTAGGTTTGATTAGGTGTGTAGTATTATATGAGAGGTTAGGTTATGTTTGATTACGTGTGTAGTATTATTACTATGTTGGAGACACTGAAACCCACTGTCACATGGCCGTATTCTTTATTCACGCACGACGATTTTCATATATAAGGTACGTACTTAGAGTGGGTTGGGTGGGCATATAGCTCTCCTAGTGATCACATCAATTTCTACTAATCAATACTATAAATCTAAGGCATTTTCAATGTATTTTAGCAAGTTCCTATAGTGCCTGGGACATAAGTAACCTTCACCTATTATACCTTTCACTGATCGTTTATGTAGTGATCGGAATGTGGTAATGGACTTCGTTAGATATTTTTGGCTTACTTCAAAATCTCGTGACTACGTTTGAGGAACTTGCACAAAAGAGCAAAATAACTTCATATTCTTTTTATACGGTATACCGCAGCTAACAATTGTTATGCATTTGTTATACATAACATATAGAAATATTTACATAGCCTACTTACGAGGTGTTATCAGCAGAAGCATTTTAAATATATACACAGATTTCGACATTCCGGAAAAATTGGACAAACGGGGTTTTAGATGTAAGTCGACGATAGTCAAGGTTTACATTCTCTTAAAAAGAAAATACGAACTTTTTCCCTCAGTTTCTCTGCTTTATTGAGGTTAAAATTCACAATCATCTAGTTCTTTTTCTCTCTCCAATTCTTGAACATGACATTCTAGATTTTCATTATGTCTTTTCTCAAAACATGACGCTGAAGTGTAAATTAATTTTATTGTGATGTAGTTTTTGCGCGGGAATTGTAGCTCTTCCGCTGCCCATAAACTGGAAAGCACTGATAACGATATGAAACGCAAAGTTTATCATACGAGCAGATAAACTTGGAGAAACGCGAGAGAGTTATGTAAATATTAGGCTTGGTGATGTGGACTGCGGAGAATATCTTATGGGTTATCTATTGTTGGTGCTGAACTTCAGCTTACACCACGACCGTCTGAACTCACGTCTTGTGCCAAAACAAATACTTCTTACTCCAAGTCATTGCTTCCTCTTAGAGTAGTTCAAAACCAACATGAACTCACGGTTCATTTCAAATGGTATCATTTCTATGAAATGTAATAAAACGTCCAGACCTGTGGAGTAACGGCTAGCGCGTCTGGCCGCGAAACTAGGTGGCCCGGGTTCGATTCCCGGTCGGGACCTGGTTGAAGTTTTTTTCGGGGTTTTCCCTCAACCCAATATGAGCAAATGCTGGGTAACTTTCGGTTCTGGACCCCGTACTCATTTCACCGGCATTGTCACCTTCTTCTCATTCAGACGCTAAATAACCTAAGCTGTTGATAAAGCGTCGTAACCTACTACTACTACTACTACTGTAATAAAACATTATAAAAGAAAACAAAAATTATTCTTGACTGTAGGTAAAATACATTGCAAGTAGATGTTTAATGTATGTATGTATTTATTTACACTGCAAGTGGGCAAGCACCCGGTGGCAGATAAATATAAGGACAAAAATAGCGTGTTATACAAGATGCTAAATTAGTCAATTCGCAACAGCTCAAGGATGATGGAGGAGATTAGGAAGAAGCAATATTCTTGTGGGGCAACAGTCCGACAGATGCACAGTTTTCCCGATAGGGACTCTTATAGTTTGGATCTCACCTGTACACCTTCCCGTCAATACCAGGTATTTTCTGAATGCAGTATGTCAAGGTATACTTCTCTCTACATTTTGTAATTTTTTGTATAATTGTATCCTGGTGGTATGGTCTCTACCACACCACCAGAACTAATGGACTTAACTTCACCAGATTAAATAAATAAATAAATAAATAAACAAATAAATAAATAAATAAATAAATAATTACATAGGTATATGCGGGAATTTTTAAGAATTTAGCGAGTTACTCTTATATACTGTATTACGTTGATTAGATTTAAAACGTCATGGGAACAATAAGAATATGTTAGAATAAATAATAAGAAATTGAGAATGGCTTAGCTTGGTGGAGACTAGGAATATGGAAATTGAAAAACAGAAGGGGTACCATAGAGAAGGATATCTGCCCCCTTTGCGGCATGGGAGTAGACGCGTTCCATACATTAGTAGAATGTCAAGAAACACACAATATCCTACAAGGAAAAAATGGATAAGTAATACATTTTTGAATATGAATAGATATGTAGCATATAAGAAAATATCTAATATAACTAATAGAGGAGAGTTAAGTAAATTGGGCAAATTTTTAATGATAGTGAAGATGAAATGGGAAGAGAAAATTAAAAGTAATGGTGTATTAAATTGATCTTGTAGTGTGTATGTGTGTGTTTTTTGTTTTGTTTTTGTTTATTGTTTTTAATTGTGAGACTTGGCATAATAATAATAATAATAATAATAATAATAATAATAATAATAATAATAATAATCCGTGGCGCTACAGCCCGTAAAGGGCCTAGACCGACCAGCCGGCTGCTGGCCTCACGTCCACATGCCGAAGCAGAGGTGGACGATCATCCAACCAGAATGGAGGTATCGCGTGGTTAGCACGATGATCCCCCCCAGCCGTTATAGCTGGTATTCGCAACCGGATTTCGCTACCTATCGTAGCTCCCCAAGTGCATCACGATGCTGGGTGGGCACCGGTCCCATACACTGGCCGAAATTTCATGAGAAAATTTCTTCCTCCATGAGGACTCGAACCAGCGCGCATTCCGTAACGCGAGTCCTTGGCGGGATGCCTTAGACCGGGACGCCACTACGCTGGACGAGTCTTGGCATAGATGATTAAAATTGTGAAGTAAAGCAGACCTGAGGTAATATAGAATTGTAACAGGTCTGTCTTACAGATATATGATAGACGAATAAATATATCATAACATAATATATTATGTTGATTTGATACATTTTTAGCGTTTCCATTATATTGCAATGGTAAAGTCATATAGGATACTCACCTTTACTTTTTCGCTTAAGCATTGTTTATTCGCTGTGCCATGTTGAATGTATTTTTCTTTTCAATGAATAATGAAAAAAACAAAACAAAAACAAATGGCTTTGGTCAGTTCCTGTATTCGTCAGTATAATGACAAGCTTCATCATGCCGGATTGACATTTTTGGCGTTGAGCCGATCTGCTCTTGGATTCGTACAAATAGTGCACTAGATTAAAACCTTGCATTTATGTTGACCCCGATGCCGTTCAGCCAGATCATGCCAGCCCAACCATTCGGGATTTGGGCTGTTCTATTTTTTTTTTTTTTCACTGATCAAAGCCAAAGCTGTCCTCCACTGTTACTGTTATCCTTTAGGTTGTGAAACTGAGAGGTTTTCAAACCTGTTGTTTGGGAAAAAGCTTGTAATGAGCATAAACATAAAATCCGTGGAAGTGATATCTTCTTTGAGGAACGTCTCACCGACTCGAAACACAATGCGTCAATCCCATGTTATGGTGAGATTTGTCTAGATAACAAAGTTTGCAGTAAGTCCTCGAGGTTCTCTCAGCTTTCCTGGTCTTTCGCTGAGGTTAAAGGCGGTCGGAGCGTTGTGCCTAACACACTATCTCATTCTAGTTTCGAGATCATGAAAGCACGGATCTCTACCTCCGTGTCCTACATGCGCCTTCGTGTTGTGTATTGTCTACCTTCTTCATCTTATATTATAGGTGTTCGGGATCACTATATACAGAGTGATCCATAAGTAATGTTATTAATTTCAGGAGGTTATTCTTTGATACTATATCAAACAAAAAAGTTTAATATAGTAAGGCGATGGCATTTCAGGGACTTCAACCTATAAGATGTAAATTTGTACTAAATAATATGCCAATAGAACAAGTAAATAAATTTAAGTTCCTGGTTTGCTCATTATCAAACATAAAAGAAGTAGATACAGAAAACAAAATTGGAAATTTTTCGAGAATGTGTGGTACAGTTAAGAGGACACTGAGGAACAAAGCCAGAAAAGACACTATGATAAAGTTCTATAAAACGATGGCAATCCCAGGAGCGCTATATGGCAGTGAGACATGGACAGTGTCATCAAGAGATAAAAGTAGATTACAGGCAACAGAGATGAGGTTTCTGAAGTCGGACTGGATGTAACAAGAAGAGACAGACTTAGAAATGAAAATATAAGAAACCAATTACAAATTTATAATGTAAATGAACATATAGTAAATTATAGACAAAAATGGCTGGAACACGTAGAGAGAATGGGAGAATATAGATATCCCAAACGAATTATGCATTATATACCTACCTGAAGGGAGGAGAAACATTGGTAGACCTAAGAAAAGATGGAGCAATCAATGAGTGTAATTAATTTGAAGCCGCAACAAGCTTTAAAAGGCTTAAAGCCTGGAGAAGAAAAAGAAGAAGAAGAAGTTTAATATAGTTTTTCTTGTTTTTGTTTCCTATCAGAGATAAAAATTATTTGATAAAATATTCATAGCGTGCTTTAGAAAAAGCATTAATTTAATTCCCAGTATACTCAATCAATTTAAGAGAGCAGTGTTATATGATAATAAATGATTGAAAGAATTACAGTTTCATCCTTTAAATGTGCAGAAATTTGATCCGAACAAATGTAAGTTATTATTTTGAAAAGGAATTTTAAAATGTTACATTTGTTCGATTCAAATTTCTCCACATTCAAGGACAAAATTAAAATTACTTCGATAATTTGTTGCTCTCTTAAATTGACCGAGCATATTGAAAATTAAATTAACGACTTTCCCAAAACACACCATGAAATGTTTCACATAAAACAAAACAAAACGAACAAAATTGTATGACAACTTATTTGTGTCCAAATATCTCAAAGTATAACCCCTAGAATTAATGACATTACTTACGATTCACCCTGTATATAGTTGGCTATAAGCTATATATACGTATTTGCTTTTTCAACGTTAGATGGAATGTGATCGGTGATATTGATTTTGTTCGACATTTGACGCAGGACGAGAAGTTCTTTCCTGAAACCATTAATTTAATTTCCCTAAGGTGTCCATTCTTCAATTTCGATTGAGTTGTTTCATCTTTTCTGCATAGTATGCGTTTAAATGTAATTATAATATCCCATGAGTGTTGGTCTTTATGCCGTTTATGTGTTAAACGTTCTCGTTATTTCTTTTTGCTTTCTTCTTTAAATTTGCAAATAATTTCGCAGTCTATTGGACAGTTAAATTAAGTTAATTTTCATCCATATATTTTAATATATCTACTATTCCTTTTCCTGTGAGATGGTATAAAAATGAGTAATTATTAATATTTATAGCTGCACTTTTTAAGATCAGTAATGGATTCCACAGGATGTAAAGAATATAAACTGCCATAATTTCTATACATAAACAGTACATGTCAGTCTACTAAACAAAATGCGTAGTGAAATGTAATATTACTGCGTTCTTCACAAATTTCCAAAGAAAAAAAGTCACATGGTGTTACGTCTGGTGACCTGGAAGGCCAAGGGAGATAGACCAGATGAGTAGTGGCAGCATGTCCGTTCCAGCGATGTGGTGCATGATATATTCTGAAATGTCTACAACTTTTTTTTTACCATTGTTACGGAATTCGTTTTCTCAAGCAGCACAAAACGATTTATATTGTTGAGTTACCACTTTTCAGCAGTAATCCCATGGCAACAGGAATAATACGTTTACCTATTTTGGCTACCAAATGGCGTATCCTATTTTAATTTCTCATTAATACTTTACAATAATCATATGAAAACGTTACCATCAATTTCCAACGCGGTGTATATATGTGTATTTGGTACAGTAGCTTACAAATATCAGACTAAAAATAATACATTGTGTTATGTTACATTATTCGTATATTGTATTATATTATAATTATTATGTCATGTAATATTATATCGTGTCGTGTTATTTGTGAGAAAACGTGGTTGAAAGTACCTAAGATTTCCTAACTCCGTGAAATTTTTTATTTCAATTTTAGTGTGTGATGTGGTTAAAAGATGTAACTTATCCCTTTGCCACTAAAATTTTAAATGTTTTAGCTTGCCCTGAATGCACTTAACTCATATTCTTAGAAATGTCACTTGTACCCCTTTGCTTCTGACTTCCTCAATTCATACCATATCATATATATATATATATATATATATATATATATCATATCATATTATTATAGCCTATCATATATCATATCATATCACATCATATCATATCACATCATATATATTATATCATATCATATCATATCATATCATATCATATCATATCATATCATATCATATCATATCATATCATATCATATATCATATCATATATCATATCATATCATATCATATCATATATCATATCATATCATTATCATATATCATATCATAATATATATTTTATATCTTATCGGCCACCGGGGTGTCTCAGTCGGTTAAGGCGCTTGCCTGCCGGTCTGAAGTTGCGCTCGGGCGCGGGTTCGATCATCGCTTGGGCTGATTACCTGGTTGGGTTTTTTCCGAGGTTTTTCCCAACCGTAAGGTGAATGTCAGGTAATCTATGGCGAATCCTCGACCTCATCTCGCCAAATACAATTTCGCTATCACCAACCTCATCGACGCTAAAGTCCACACCTTTGGAGTAACGGTTAGCGGGTCTGGCCGCGAAACCAGATGGTCCGGGTTCGATTCCCGATCGGGGAAAGTTACCTGGTTGAGGTTTTTTTCCGGGGTTTTCCCTCAACCCGATAATAGCAAATGCTGGATAACTTTCGGTGCTGGACCCCGGACTCATTTCACCGGCTTTATCACCTTCATCTCATTCAGACGCTAAATAACCTAAGCTGCTGATAAAGCGTCGTAAAATAACCTACTAAAATTAAAAAAAAAAATCGACACTAAGTAACCTAGTAGTTTATGCAGCGTCGTTAAATAATCAACTAAAAATATATTATATATTTTATCATATACCATATCATGTTATGTTATGTTATGTTATGTTATGTTATGTTATGTTATGTTATGTTATGTTATGTTATGTTATGTTATGTTATGTTATAGGCTCATTCACAATGAAAATTAAACATAACGTAAACATTAACATAAGCACATAAACATATGCCACAAACTTAAGTAGCCAAGGCCCATTCACAATGAAAATTAAACATAACGTAAACATAACACGTGTGTGGAAACAAACATACCGAATCAACAAAACTACAGAATCTATTACATAAAAATGGAGAATTGCACAATGACTGACGATGTAGCTATTCAATTTATGTTTCTAATAACTACAATGGCATCAGTATATGGCTTTCAATACTTGAAATCAAAGAAACGGAGATGTAAAATAATCAACTTTTCGTCATATGATTCCATGTTGCGCGCCTAGCTATCATCACGGCCAATAGATCAAAATATTGCCTGTAGGCAAAGCCCATGACATGTTAAACAAAAAGTGAAAACACGCTTTCCGCTTGTGTACTGTTTCCAAATCGCATAAACATAAGCATGAAAGTTTGGAGTTTGCAAACTTTCATGTTAACGTCTTATGATTAAGATTAAGTTTATGCTTATGTAATTCATTGTGAATGCTTTCATTAAATAACATGGACACAAGGTTTTATGCTTACGTTATGTTTATGTTTAATTTTCATTGTGAATGGGCCTTATGTTATGTTATGTTATGTGATATTATGTTATCTTATATATTAATGCTATGGTCCCTATTCGGCCAAATGAAATTAAAAAATGTAAATATTTTCAAGCATTTGTTTTTCCTCGGTTTATTCCTTTCATCATTTCCTGTGTGGTCAATTTCATGACGTCATTAACCAACATCAGTCATTTACTACTAGCGGGACTTTCTGATATTGTATTCGCCATGACGCAGAGGTGTCGTGTTAGAAATACGAGAGAAAGGACAACGCTCAATTTAAATGGAAGTAAGCGTGATGAATTAATGGTACGGTACCTGGAACTGAAATAGAATCAAATATTTTGCCGTGCAATGGTTTTATATTTTGTGTTACATAATGTCGTGTGTAAATAATTCTAGTAGCATTTTATCATTAGCACAAATGTTGTCCTCCATAATAGTCGCTATCTATTCATAAAAATCCATAGTTATTCAGTATTCATATACAATAATAAAAGCGCCCCGGGTAATTACATGTAATTTATTTGTTAAAGATGTGGTATTTGTTTACATAGAACATGTTCAATTGTAGTGCTTTCGTGTTCTAGAATTCTATTTCAAACATTTAATAACAACGGAAAATTTGTATTCTATCTCATTAAAAACATGCACGCGAAATAGTGTGTGTGAGTTTTACAGAATCGTAGTTTTCTGCATTAGGTCGACATTGTAATGTAACACGAAATAAATGGAATAAAAGACTTTGTCTGTGAACTGTGGTACCTCTTCTGACATCCGATTCGTTTATTGTTCTACATAGAGTGAACCGTAATTAATTTCAGGGGGTTACTCTTTGTGATATTTCAAACAAAATAGTTTATTACAATTTTGTTCGTTTTTGCTTCATTTTCGAGATGAAAAATATGTTGTGTGTGAAACATTTGAAAGCGTGTTTTGGGAAAGCCATTAATTGAATTCCCAATATGCTCAGTCAATTTAAGAGGCAGTGTATTGTGATAATAAAAATGATTGAAATGTTTTTAATTTTATCCTTTAGGCCTAAATGTGGAGAAATTTGATTCGAAGAAATGTAACCTTGTATAATTCCTTTGCGGAACAAAAAGTTATATTTGTTACATTTCTGCACATTTAAAGGATAAAACTAAATTCTTTGAATTATTTATTATCATAATACTCTGCTCTCTTAAATTAACTGAGCGATTGGAAATTAAGTCAATAGATTTCCCAAAACACGCCACGAAATGTTATATATAAAACAATTATCTCGAAAAAGAGAGAAAAACGATCAAAATTATATTAAAGTTTCGAAACCTTTAAGAGAGCACTGTAATGGAACCCGGAAATAAAAGGTAGTTCCAAGACGACGTGGAGGCTCTCTATTTTAAATCAGTCTGAAGATCGTATTTGCAGAGAGTTACTACTCATTGCAAAGGCCGCAGTGAATGGATAAGTTTCATGAAATAGTAATATACATTACAGGAGCGGTATGTTGACGTTTTCATGGTCGAGGAAAAGATTGAAAAAGCGAAACGTAGTTGAGCTTTTTTAATTTCCGAGAACATGAAAACAAACATACCGCTCGTGTATCGTACATTATTTTGTGCGAAAATCGTTTATTACATACCTGAAAGACGAATTTCTAATTAGTTGCAATGAAATCTCCATGTTGGTTTCTGTTTAATGACGGCAACTTCGGAAAACCAAAATATCTTTCTTCAACATTGTTGCTATAAAATGTTTTCTGTGTTTACTGTACTCCAGCAGGCCGTGATATACATCTGTATTTTTATTCCCCCAGTCTATAAATGCTAACTTAAAACAAACGGTAAGGTTATGTAATGATTTATTTTTCATTTTAATATTTTAACAATATTATTTATATAACATATTGCAGTAGTAACATCCGCATCTGGAATCTTGTTGATTTTTTCATGGCTTCCTTAATGTTACTTGTATCAGGAATGCAATAAGTTTCGTGGAGTAGTAGACTTTACTTAATTTTTGCAAATATTTAAAAACAATAATTAACATTGCAATTTAGGTGAAATTGCAGTGGTAAGTTTCCAATTTATAATTATTACTATGTTAAACATCTCTAAAAATAATATGTTAAAAGCCTAAATCAGTAAAATGAATGTCGCGCTTAAGCGGTAAGAAGAGGGAAATTGTTATGTGTGTTACGTTGGGAATACTGAATGTGGTATTTCACACTTACCGCGTATTGGTTCTGTGCGGAAAACAAGCAAATACGCACGATCTCGCACAAAAGTTTTTCTCCTTAAGGGGCAGTGGGATCTCAAAGAATAACTCCCTGAAATTAATGAAATTAATGACACTACATACGGTCCACTCTATAGTTTATCATTGACTAATACTTGAAGAACATGTAGTTCAGTAAAATCCATCGACATTGACAACGCTGCAGAGACGTAAACGAATTGAAATTATTCTGTACAAAGAGGGCATTGATATTACTGTGAAGATTGTGATGAAGATGGTGATTATTACCTTATTTTTCTGTCATTAGTGACATAAACGAAAGATATCCGCTAATGAGACAAATAGTTTGTTAAAGTTTCATGTGAATTATAAAGTTACTTATCTTCTTACTATAAAGGAAACTTTCGCGAATTTGAGCTATTTCTAGGACTTCATACCATTCACGCAATAAAGACGAAAAATAGGATATTTTTCAAATTCTCAAAAGGTTTTTTCCCCCTCTAATAGTGTGTCTGTGAATTCATATGGATCATACTGTGGCGTTAAAAACACCAAGACTTGCTGACAGTTCACTGCTACTAAGGAGTAGTTACTATTGCAATTTGATAGATGTGCTTCTGTCTCTAGAATAGGCGGTATTTCTGAGCGAGATTTATTTCCTAGGCTTAGGCCATTATAATTGAATCGTTTAAACCAGTTTGATGCTGTCCTACTACTGACCACCTTCTCACCTTCCACTTCTAATAATACTTCAGCTGCTGACTTTACACTCATGTCTTTTTCCCTAAATAAACAAAGACTCGCTTGAATTACTGTTTTGTCGTCGCAAATTTTCAATGAGAAACTGGAGGTAACAGGTAATAAACAAGGGTTATTCACGCACTATAACCCGCGCTTTTGGAGTAACATCTATAAGTTAATTTTCGGCAAAAAAGGTCATATGAACATAGGTACGATGATGAGTAGGTACTTCAGGAGCTGCAGTTGTTCGAATCCTAAGAAAATAGAAGCGATTGTCAACAGAATTAAGGAGAATCAATAAAAAATATCCTACAAAAAGATTATCACATATTCTGTAATAAATATAGAATAATTTTACCCCATTTTCAAAGATTTTTCATTATTCCTCCTTCTACTTCAACGCACTTCGACGCACAGATGTAAATCGCGCGCGTATCATTTCTTAACTCAGCACAGGTGATGAGCACAGAAACTCACCAGACGGATCTGGCCTACTGTATTTTACCCCTCTGACCATATAATATCTGAGTGGGACCGAACACCCCTTAGTATAAGCCCCACTGTTTGTATAAAGACGAAAGTTACAAGCTTGGTTCACAATACGACGTATGAAATTTTACATTGTAGGGTAGGGGGAGAAGAGAGATAAATTCAGTGTACTTGCCAAACGTCACAGAAACGTCATTGAAGGCTCCGGCCTAGTGGACGGGGGAACACACTCATTCCCCATGCTTCCGCCCCTCTCTTCCTCAGTTCTTGCACCCTGATCTAATGCTTGAACGAAGAAAATTATGATGATGTTGATTTTTAAGTATTAGTAACTTTATTGTGAAACTGTAAAAAGCCAAACGTATGTAGTATTATGATGATGATGATGAATAATTAATATTATAATTTGGACATACTTTTTATTTGGTTATTTAACGACACTGGATCAACTATTTGGTTATTTAACGTCGATGTAATTGGCGATAGCGAGATGGGAGATGGTATATGGCGAGATGAGGCTGAAGATTGCCATAGATTACCTGACATTCGCCTAACGGTTGGGAAAAATCTCGGAAAAAACCCAACTAGGTTATCATTCCAAACGTAACTCCGGATTTGCAGGCAAACGCACTACCGCCTGAGCTACGTCGATGGCCATTTGGACATCATATGCTACAAAGATAATATTGAATCCCTTACGTAGCAATGTTGACCAATAGTGACAAGTTATTTCCTGTGATAAGGTGAACGTAACCTGAGATAGCTGGCAAATGAAAGCACTAGATAGCGATAGGTCCAAACCCCAGTGGATCTGAGGTTAATCCAGATTGTAACGTTGGTCATCCTTCTCTATATACTACTGGGATTAACAGTGATTATATTTCGAGTTCCTTGTGCTGAGGAAATGCCGTGATGACCCTCTATGGTATTAACCTGTAGCAACCTAGAATGCGCGGATGAATTTTCGTTTTATAAGTCTTAATGGAAATTATTATTTAAGATCTGAATGCAGTGGACTAATGTAATTTTTCTGTCTCAGTTTACCCAGCAGTTGATACATTAGTTTGATAGTAAACGGAGTATATTGGGAAGCCCCGATGAAATCCCGGGAGGATAAATATACTCGTAAATATCTCTTAATTTTCCTACCACGGTGTACGAAACCATGAAGGTTTGGCCTTACAGAGTGCTCTATTCAGTTCTGATCTTGCCTCGAACATGGTTCTTAATTAAGAGGGTGATGATTTTTGTCATTTTGTCATTATAGATAAATGTACCACGTCGTACTGACTTCACACTCCAGTTATCCAATGTCAGGTACTTCACCCGCCACCCCATCTAGAGGAGACGCGTGAAACTGTAGTTCTTTTTGTCGCCGTATGAGCTGCCTTCGCGAACTACTCGTATATAGCACCACATGTGATTAATGGAGCAATAGTGAAATTTCGGTACCAGCAAGCACTGTCTTTGTCCGCTATAAATTGTTTGAACTCTCCGGAATTTTAACCCAGGTTACCAGTCTGAAAATCCTACGCTCTAGTCCAGTTCTGGACACAAAGGGGAAGGAAAAATGAAAGGAGATACCTCCGCCCATATCCTTTCCGCTTCACCGCTTTAGAAACGAACACACAGTAAAGCACTGTGCATCAGTGGTGGATTTTAGGCTGCCATCGAGAGCCGAAAGCTATGATGCATGTCATACAATCCGTCACTCAGCAATTCTGACCTTCAGATCTCTGTTTCAGCCGTGGGATATGGAGTGGGGAGATAAGAGGTAGGCTGCAGTACCTCAATAGAGCTGTTAACGCCCAGGCCTGCTCTAGTCGTTCCACTAACACTGACTCCAAAAATAATTCCTCCATATAATTGTTTTCCCTCTTTGTACATATTTCTGGATACAGGAGCCTGACTTTCTGATCTCTCTCTCAAAGACATTTGGACATTCAGATGTAGAAAGTGTGGGCAACTCTCTGTATTATAGGAAACTGCTGATGTATATGGTTTTATTCTGATATTGATATTCCGTAATTTCAGGCGTGGGTTTCGCTTTGCACGCATCCTACGTTCTTGAGGTCGCGGTCCCCCTCAAGAATGGCTCATTCTTACTTTGATTTTCTGCTTAGTAGTAGGTGTACAGTATGTGATCTCTAGCTTTCAGTTTGATGTTCTCTCCACCTATAACTATATAACTCCATTCACTGTTTGAGTCGCTTGAGAAACTTCTTGCCCCAGCAACTAAAACTTACCCTAGTACAAACCCTAGTAATGCCGCACTTCGATTATTGTGACGTTTTGTTAAGTGATCAAAGTTCTGAACTGTCAGTCAAGTTACAGCGAGCTCAGAATATGTGCGTCAGATACGTGTGCAACATCCGACGATATGACCACATATCACCGTTCTTCGCAAGTTTTTCGTGGCTCCGACTTAAAGAACGCAGAACTTTACACTCTTTGTCTTCACTCTTTCGAATTCTGCACATCTTAACACCAAATTACCTTTCGTCTTGTTTCTCTTATCTATAGTCTAACCACGACGTAAATACCAGATCACTTATCTGTGGCACGCTAAGTATACCTCTTCATAGAACATCTTGTTGCTCATCATCTTTTACACTATCCACCTCCCGTCAATGGAATTCCTTGTCACAAAGTATTAGGGGCTGCAAGACAATAAACACCTTTAAGAACAGCTTAAAAGATAACCTTATTAGCATTTCACTCCAATCATACTGATTTAAACTATCACTGACTACATTGTTACTTCTTTCTTTTAGACATCATTCTGATTGTGCTGTATTTTCAAAATTGTCTCATAATAACCTCTTTCTATTATCTAATACTATTTGAAATATATTAACATTTTATGTATTTTAGCTTAATTCTGCTACACAGTTTATTTCAGTGTTTAATTAATAGTTCATAGTATTTTGTTGTTTAATTCGTAAATAACTCTTGTATACATTTAACTCTCAACTAAATCAAATTGTTGAATTATTTGTAAGTTCATGCATATGTATATACTCTTTTTGCTGGTAGAGTGGAAGAGAAGGCCTTACGGCCTTAACTCTGCCAGCTAAAATAAATCATTATTATTATTATTATTATTATTATTATTATTATTATTATTATTATTATTATATAAAATATCAAATTTAGAACGAAACAATATACTAGACTAGGATTACAAGACGTACCATTTCCAGGGACGGTGATTGATTTTTTTTATGTTCTAGGCTGAATGAAATGTCCCTGGTTTTAATTTCCTTTTCATTTCATTTCATTTCATTTCATTTCATTTCATTTCATTTCATTTCATTTATTATATTCCATAGATCTTACATGAGCAATGAAGCTTTGAGATGTTGAACAAGTCAAAATTTTACAATATTACAATTACAATTTTACAAATTTTTACAATTTTTACAGTTTTACAATTTTGTAATTTTCTTCAACTTTTTACAATATTTTGGCAAGATGTATGGTCTGTCCAAAACTACTTCCGACCTGACAAATGGTGCCATTAGCATGCTACCATGGCTACCATTCAAATCAACCAATCACGAGAGACGCGTAACCATGGTAACGGAACGGTGTTGCCGTGTCTATGTTTATAAGCTGCACGTGAATACCACGGCCTAGTGGTGAATACAGTGCCCGGAATGACTTTCAGTTGGCTGGTTAGCGCTTGCTTTGTATGAATTAAAAATATTATTTAATTTTATTATTGTTTTAGTGTATCGATAATTATTGTGTTTAAATTATATTACACGTACTATCTTCATTGTCATTGGTGGAGTGTGTGACTACAGTAGTGTGGTGTTTTCTAGTTTCTGCGAGAGTTTCTAAACAAGCAACTTCTGCAATGTCGGAAGGAAGGAAAGACAGGCGGAGAACAAAGAATATTGGACAAGGTGCCCCGTTAAGGAGTCAAGCGCGAGAGATGGTGTGTAATGTAAGATAGTATTTTGGGAGGGAAAAAGATAATGGCGAGCCTCTTTTACCTTCGGCTCAAGTCGTAAGGAGAACTGCTGCTTGTGTTAAAATTAATAAGAGCACTGCTATCGATATTGGAAAATAAAAAGGCTGTGTAGATTTTTAATCAAAATATTTTTACAGTTTACAATTTTTTCAACGCCTTTCTAACAATTGTATTACATTGAAGAATACCGGCACTCATAAAAGTTAAGGCTTCGTATTAAATTTAAACTTGTTTTTACAGTTTACAGTCCTTTCGACGCTTTTCTAACATCGAAGAATACCGGTACTACTACTACTACTAATAAAAATAATAATAATAATAATAATAATAATAGACTAATAAAAATAATGTACACAAATTTTATTACATATTGTTCAAGAAATTGGTTAGAAATATATGTGTTCATGTCAGCCGTTCATTACTGCACTCTATCGGCAGCGCACTCTCTTACACGAAAAAGATGGGCAACATGACAACACTGCTTCCCCTTCTCTGTAAACTGTCAAGTCGGAAGTAGTTTTAGTCAAGGTATAGTGAGATGAGGTGAGGCCCGATGATTAGTCAAAAAATTTCCCGGCATTTTGGTTGGGGGAAAACCTCGGAAAAAACAGGTAATCAGACCAAAGGGGCCGAGGACTCGCCATAGTTTGAACATATTCTTCGTGAATTAAATCAATACCTGGAAGAATCCCAACCAATTTGCTGCTGCGACTTCCCTGTCGTATTTATGTTCTTGACTGAATGAAATGTCCCTGATTTTAATTTCCTTCAGTTTGAACATATTCTTTGTGAATTAAATCAATTCATACAAGAATTCAAACCAATTTGGTGTTTATAGAGGGAGTTTCCCTGTCGTAACCAAGGCTGTTAATAGAATCCTTACTCATTATCGTCAATCGAAATGTTATTCCTGGAATTATCGAAACGTAAGCCCGGTTCCTGTGTAGGGATTTTATTCTGATGCTTTGACCTACACGGCGTTCATGCATCACACCGGAGAATGGAATTCTAAGAAATATTCTAAATCAGAGAGTTGCTCTGAAACATACTCCCATTTTTAGAAACTATTGTTCCGCTTTGGAGATACGAAAACCGGTGGATTTAACTCTATGTATGCCTAGCAGTAATGCATCACGGGAGCGAGTGTTGTCATGTATGAATTTGTTGTGGTCATCTCAAAGATCAAGATTATCAACAGAGTCGTTAACGTTAATCTTAACAGTGATTTCAAACTTCAACATGACATGCAAAGAATTCTCATAGCAATTGAGAAACTGAAATGACACACACATTGTTAAATTGAAATAGACCTACAATGGTAATAGACTCAGTGCATATTATAATGCATATGAAACTAAAGTTATTTCGAGTTTCCCGGATTTTGTCCAAAAATCTGGTCACCTTAGGCTGGACTAATTTTTATTTAATACTAAGCACTGTAAATTGTACCAGTTAAGCTAATTTAACCTGAAAATTGTGCCATGTAGGTATAATTCAGTATAATTTGAAATAATTATATTACTAATTCTTGTGGTTTATTTATTTTACAATAAAATAAATTGTTATGTTTTTTGTGCGTTATAAATTAAATTAGTTCTGTTACAAGTAATTGCCTTTATGATTTATTTTCCCATTGTACAATTTTTTTTTCGGCTATAGAAATCTTGTACCCTTACTTTTTTAACTTCCCTACTTGTTGCAAAATATAACATTCTGATGGATTCTCGAAAAAAGAAACAGACACTGAAAGTCTTTTCCTTTTAATATTGATATCAGCGTCGCATTTTCAATTGTAGCTTGAGGTTGCACGAGGAAAGTTATAAATTTTGATCTACCGGTTGCAAAGTGGTCTCTAGAAATCCTATCAGTGCCCTAACCTTCTTCTCCAGAGTAAAGGCTCAAAAGTGAATATATCCTACATGTAATGAATCTCACAGAAAACGATTTGCTGAACGATTGAATAAACAAACGGCTAGGAAAGGAAAATGAAACTTGTATGTAAAATATTCACAACATAAAATGTTTAAAAACTACATTTTAACTCTTACAACAGTTTATAGTTATTTATGATACAAGTTCGTAAAGATTCTCTTCTTGGCACGAGTGTAAAGTTTGTGAAACGAGGCTTCGTGCCTAAAATATAATTTTACGAATGTGTATCATACAATGTTTTTCCTACGATAGCACAGATTTACATAAAATATATACTTAAAGTTGGAATAGTTATAAGATCACGATTTCACGGTCGTCTAAACTCAGAACCATTAAGAAATAAGTATCCATGGAATTACAGGCTATTTTATTCAGGATTATGATTTCATGGCCGTCAGAACCGGCCATATAATTAACAAACCTGTTGGGAAAATTTGAGTGCTAAATCTTGTTGCAATGAGTAGGCCTACTGCAGATTAAGTTCAGAATAATACAGGTTAAAATGTAAATATGAATGTTAAATTTGTTACTTGTGTTGCGTATAATATTTACGTTATAAAAGATCAAGGTAATGCATTAATTTGTTATTCAATGAAGTTTCTAGATTGAATATTGCATTTCTTTTGGCAGTGCTTAAAATGAACAGTGCGTGAAGTGATTACTTACTTTTTTTACTCACTAGTGCTTTAAAGGGTCACTTTACGCACTGATAAGTGGAAAAAATTTAATTTTACGTACTATCGTAGAAAAAGCATAATTTATGGCCATGTAGTATTACAACATTAGGAAAACCGGCTGTGAACTCGTGTTAAACGCATTCCATTAGATATTAGAAAAGGATCTAGTTAGCCTATGTAGTGCATAACACACGCGAGGTTATTGCCTTGTTTAAGTACCTTGATTTCAGATTGGGAAAATAGTTTGAAAATTGCAGGCATACAATTGTACAAGGTATAATCATTATATTTCCGAACTGTACTTGTATTATTGTACCTTTAAACATATAATATATGCGTGTGTCACTGAAGATCATTGCTTTCATATCTGTAGAGTCAGTCTATCAAACAGCGTCAGATTGTCTTTAAGAATGAATGAAGCTTCTACATCTCTCCATATACGTCTCATGGCTAGTCTTCTTTGTTGCCTTTCATGTGATGCACTTAGTATAGATTCCAAGCGTTTTCCTGGTTCTACATAACTTCTCTGTTTCCTATGTGCTGTGTGTTGCCTACATTCAGAACAGTCCGGAAACTTATTGATTATCCCTTGTACAAATAGAGACGCTTCCTACTTGTTAATTATAATAGCTTGAGTGTTACGTCATCATATTCAAAGTGTTAAAAATGCAATATTTTGAGAGATTGTGGTATAGATATGAGTATTTGCTGCTTTTATACAGGGCTCCACAAAACATCTTTCCGGTTTCGAACACATGTAATTTTTTTTATTGGGTTATTTTACGACGCTGTATCAACATCTAGGTTATTTAGCGTCTGAATGATATGAAGGTGATAATGCCGGTGAAATGAGTCCGGGGTCCAGCACCGAAAGTTACCCAGCATTTGCTCGTATTGGGTTGAGGGAAAACCCCGGAAAAAACCTCAACCAGGTAACTTGCCCCGACCGGGATTCGAACCCGGTCCACCTTGTTTCGCGGCCAGACGCGCTGACCGTTACTCCACAGGTGTGGACCACACACATGTAATTTACGTTCTATGAATCTGAGGAGCCTGAAAATAGTACCAATGGAAAGAGAAACTCAAAAAGTTTAGTTCCTTACCTTAAAGACGTTCATTGTATTCCCACTTGGTAACACGGCATACATCAAGCCTATAGTCAAGTTCCACGTAGCTACGCGGGTTTCCCGATCCCAAGATTCTGAGGTTATGTCGGTTCACCTTACCAGAAAGATGAGAAGTGGCTTAGTCAGAAGACACCAGGGAACGAATAAATTCATCACCGTTTTCAATTTAAGTCTGCATACTTACGGAGAAACTTCTTCGTAGCAATTTGTCCTCTCGTTTTAGGGCTTGAAGCAACTGTAGTCGGTACGGATGAAATCGCAACTGCTTTCGAAGAATATTGCCTTAAAATCAGTGTAAGTTACCGTTTACAGATTATAGGCCCACCGAGTGAATCTGCACCAAACTTTGTTCCGTAATGCCGTTGCACATTAATAATCGACTGGTTCACATGAAAATCAAGCTTTTCTGTCCTCTATAGCAGCCATTTCGCCTCAACACTGAACAAATTTGTTTACATGCGCTATTATGAGGCAGTATTACTAACAAGAAAAACAATGTTGCCAGAACTAAACTTATTGAGTTTCTCTTTCCATTGGTGCTATTTTCATGCACCTGAGATTCATAGAACGTAAATTACATGTGTTCGAAACCGGAAATGTCTTTTGTAGAGGTCTGTATTGTGTATTTTTTGTTCAGTTTTTATTGGATGGATGGATGGATGGACTTTATTGTCGGAGGCATATATGCATGGACATTGTCAATAAAATACATTAAAACATTAAAATTAAAATAAGTCAAATATAAAATGAAGAGTCCACTACAAGAATGATGGATGTCACTTTCTTGTCGAAAATGAACCAAAACTGTCAATGCATAGCTTAAGACATATAGAATATACATAGAGAGTTATATGGCATTAACACTGATAGTCATTGTCCAGTAATGATCGGAAATGTACATAGAGAGTTATATGGCATTAACACTAATAGTCATTGTCCAGTAATGATCGGAAAATCTCAGTTAAGCTTTGAGCTCTAAGCATTTCAAACTTTCAATTGCGTCTCCTGCAAAATGTTGTCCAAATGACATCCATCATTCTTGCAGTGGACTCTTCAAATACATTATTCAGTTCAAAGGCCCAAACGTGCATCCTCTAGACTGTAAGGACACAAATGTATTAATTTATTTTTTATATACGTCCTGAATTTAAGAGTATTATTTGTATATTTAATATCCACAGGCAAGCTATTGTAAATTTTAATACCAGAAATCATGTAAGATCGGCTAAGATGATGTACCGGAATACTTAAACTATTTTTATTACGAGTATCATAAGTATGAAAGTCACTATTTTCGTGAAAGCCAGAAAAATTTGAATAGACTAATTGCAATACATTAAAAATAAACAGTGACTGCAAAATTGATTTTGTTACTAATTTTGCTCTGAGTACTCATAAATGTTTTGCCTATATGAAGCATATTTTTTTGACTATTCCCCGTCCATGAATATTTGCTAGCGTCTTAACCTTCCCCACGTTAGAGCACCGGTAATGTCTTCTTATGTTGACGAGGTCCTGCCCCAAGAAGTAAGGGGGTCGTGCCCCCATTGTTACGCGGAGTTACGACCTACTGAAAGGATGTTTAATGGGGCCTCCTCGTGCGACGCGACTCGACTCGACGCGAAGTCGTGGTCCGCGCGCGCAAGGCAGACAGGCTCTCGTAGCGCCAGACCGGGCGTTCCGTGGCGTTGTCGGGCCCGCACATCGCTCCGAGCGCCATGTGACTGAGCGTCGTGCCGCCTCTGCCGCCTCCCCATATGTCCGACTCGAGCACAAATATGCGCGCCTCCGCGACCTAGTGCCAGTGCTAGTGCCAGTGCTGTGGATAGTTCAGTTCCCTAGTGATAGCTTTGCTAAATGTGTTGCTAAAGTGTCTCAGCTATACTGAGTGTTCACGCCTCTAGATATTTGGTGCACACGTAGATCTTCAAGATTTTTTTTTTAATGCACAACCAGTGATAAATATTTGAAATAATTTTATTCAGTGAATGAAGTGCTAGTGTTATTTCTACATGACATCTCTTCCCAGTTGGCGCAACTTTAGGAAACTTCATCGCCTTTTAATCTTCTGCTATGGTACATGTCAGATTCCTCATCTTTTTAGTGGAATTTTATCACAGCACTTTAGTTAAATTTTGTGACAATTACTGTTACTTGTTTCATAATTTCGTCCAATTCTAGGTATTGTTAAGGAAGTAGAAATATTTTAGTCGTTTTTCAAATTTTTGTAACCAAACTTTAAAAAGATTATGACTGACATTTTGGTAGCCTATAGCGAAAAAAAAAATTGTTAAGTCCAACGTATAATTTACAACAGTAGCACATGTAAAAATACAGCGTCTTTTACTGTTTTCTGATGCACATTCTTTGATAATTTTTTAATTAATTTTGTGTAGCCTAGTAAATCTAGTGATTGTATTATTTCTTCATGACGTTCCACTTATGTTGGTGCAATTTCAGGATACTTCATGGGATTATTAATATTTTGCTATGGTACGTGTCCATTTTCTACTCTATTAGTGAAATTATATCTCAACACTTCGGTTAAAATAAATCTACAGTTATTGTAAGATTATTCGTTCAATATTCTAAGTATTGATAAGGTCGCAGGAATATTTTGTTTCAGTTGTTAAAAAATTAAAGGACACATTCAAAATGCATATTAATCTGTAAGATTGTTGAAAGTACTTATAATATTTGTAATTAACATTCATGAATATTAATTAAATATCGGCTATTATTTCTCGTTGTTAGTAAATATGTATGATATTCTGATCGATTGAAAAAATTTTAGAAGTCCAACATAGAATTGACAACACTATTGTGTTTAGTTTTTAGATACTTAGTGAACATAGAAGGATACAGTTTTTTATTGTTTTCTGAAGGACGTTCTCTGATAAATTTTTAAATTTTATTTTGTTTCATAAATCTAGTGATTATATTATTTCCACCTGGCGTCCCTTCTCTTTTGGCGCTTTAGAAATCTTCATCGTCTATTAATCTTATTGTATTGTACATCCCTATTTCCTACTCTTTATTAATTAAATGTTATCTCAGTATTTTGGGAAAATTGTGACAACTACAGTTATAATATTATTATTTGTTTTCGAGCTCCGTTCAATATTGTAAATATTTTTTAGAGCAGCAAAAATATTTTGTCTTGGTCGCTTAAAATATAAAATTACAAATATAAAATGCGTATTGATGCATAGGCACCTCTGATAGTTTTTCATTTTTATTAATTATGTCTGATATTTCCGTGTATCGAAAAAAAATGGTGTCCAACATTGATAGAATTGACAACAGTACTGTATCAGTCTTAGATATTTGGCGCCCATGTAAAGATTCAGAGTGTTCTGTTGTTTTCTCATATACAGCTATGAGAAATTTTGTCTCAGCTCTTTCGTTAAATTGTGGCAATATATTAGTTACGACTATTTGTTTTACAATATTCGGCCAATATTCTAGGTATTAATTATGAGAGCAAAAATCACAGCTAGAAAATGCATAGTAATATATAAGGTTGTTGAAAGCCGTAAAATAATAAAATCACACCTACAAATGCATAGTAATGCGTAAGGCTCTTATAAGAGATTAAATAATAAAATCACACGTACAAGATGCATAGTAATACGTTAGGTTGTTGTAAGTGGTTAAATAATAATAATAATAATAATAATAATAGTAATAATAATAATAGTAATAATAATAATACTAATAATAATATCACACATGCGAAATGAATAGTAGGCCCTAATGCATAAGGTTGATACAAGCGGTTAAAAGTTTTGTAACGAAAATTTAAGAATCTTAATTCAAGTTCGGGCACATTTTTTCATTGTTAGGCATTGTGTTTGATATTTCGGTGTGTCGAAAAAATTTATAAGTTCAAAATATGTAGAACTGACAAAAGTATTGTGAAAGTCTTTAGCTGTTTAGATATTTGATACAAATGAGAAGATCCAGATTTTGTTTACTGTTTCTCGTGTAAATCATAATATATTTTTAAAATAATTTAACTAAGTGAATCTAATGATTTTATCGTTAACATGATATATCTTCTCTGTTGACGCAACTTTAGGAAACTTCTGATATGGTGCATGTTCCTCCTTCTGTTTTTAGTGAAATTGTGTCTCAGCACTTTGATTAAAATTTTGACAACTACAATTTTATTATAATGTTTATTTGTTTTATAATTTCGTCAATTATTCCAAGTATTGATAAGAGAACAGAAAGATTTTGTTTTGATCGTTTAACAATGAACTCGCACATAAAAAATACATATTGATCCATACGATTATTGTACAAATTTACGAATGTCATTTCAAATTTGGCTGCAATATTTCATTGTTAAATATTATTTCTGATATTTTGAAGTATCGGAAAGAATTGCCTAACACAATTCAATTTAATAACAAATCTTCTGATATTTGGTGCATATTTAAGCTGTTTTCTGTTACACATTCTCTAAAACATTTTTAAATAATTGTGTTTAGTCGATCTAGTGATTTTATTATTTCTACGTGACATCCCTTCTCTGTTGGCACAACTTTAGGAAACTTCCTCGCCCATTAATCTTCTGCTATGATACATGTTTTTCTCATTCCTAGTAAAATTATATCGGGTAACTTCGTTAGAGAAGCTACATCTGACATTACTATGAGATACGTTGCTTTAAATTTTGTCGAAGCGATATAACCACGACGTAAATACCAGATCACTTATCTGTGGCACGCTAAATATACCTCTTCATAGAACATCTTGTTATTCCTCATCTTTTACAATATCCACCTCGCGTCAATGGAATTCCTTGTCACAAAGTATTAGGGGCTGCTAGACAACAAACACCTTTAAGAACAGCTTAAAAGATAACCTTATTAGCATTTCACTCCAATCATACTGATTTAAACTATCACTGACTACACTGTTACTTTTTTCTTTAGACATCATCCTGATTGTGCTGTATTTTCAAAATTGTCTCATAATAATCTCTTTCTATTATCTAATATAATTTGAATTATATTAACATTCTATGTATTTTAGTTTAATTCTGCTACACAGTTTATTTCAGTGTTTAATTAATAGTTCATAGTATTTTGTTGTTTAATTCGTAAATAACTCTTGTATACATGTAACTCTCATCTAAATCAAATTGTTGAATTCTTTGTAAGTTCATGCATATGTATATACACTTTTTGCTGGTTGAGTGGAAGAGAAGGCCTTACGGCCTTAACTCTGCCAGCTAAAATAAATAATAATTATTATTATAACAAACAATTACATACTAATATAAAGGATTTTATAGGCGTTTAAAATAATATTACAACTAAAATGTAGGTAAGAATATTAATAATGTAAAGAATACAATGTAGAAAACTGTATCAATTAGTTCCCATTTTCCAGCCAACTCATCTGATATTACTAATGATTGTGAGATTATTCCGGTATGATAAAGTATAAGTTTGATATAGAACGTGTTAAGTATATTATTATATGTGTGTAAATCCCTAGACATGCACAGAATTGCTTTACTCTTTCCTAATACACGACGAGTGATACGTATTTGAAGTACTTTTCTTTACTGAATAAAGTACTTGTGATATTCCTACATGGCAACTCTTCCTTGTTGGCGCTACTTCAGAAAACTTCATCCCCTATTAATCTTCTGCTAAGATACTTGCTTGTTTTCCTCTTTTATAGTGAAATTATATCAGAACAATTGGGTTAGAAGAGACAACAAGATTTGTTATGGGTTGCACGGCTTTTACAAATCGTCTATTATTCTGAGGATTATTCTGGATTGTTCTAATTGTGCGAAGCAAAACAACAAGGGAATTATGAGAGGATGAATCGTAAGTACTGTCATTAATTTTAGGGAGTTTTTCTTTGAGATATTTCAAACGAAAGAGTTAAATACAATTTTGCTCGTTTTTGCTTCCTTTACGAGATAACAATAATTGTTTTATATATAACATTTCATAGCGTGTTTTGGGAAAGTTATTAATTTAATTCCCAGTCAGTTTAAGAGAGCAGTAAGTTATATCTATACTAATAATAAATCTGTAGCCGAAATTTTTCTGGTAATTTTCGATTTTCCAAAAATAATTGGTCCTAACATATATAATTAACCGCCCTGAAACCGAAAATCGCTTTTTTGAAATTTTTGTTTATATGTCTGTCTGTCTGTCTGTCTGTCTGTCTGTCTGTCTGTCTGGATGTTTGTTACCTTTTCACGCGATAATGGCTGAACCGATTTATATGAAAATTGGAATATAAATTAAGTTCGTTGTAATTTAGAATTTAGGCTATATGACATTCAAAATATTTTATTTAAAAGGGAGGTTATAAGGGGGCTTGAATTAAATAAATCGAAATATCTCCCTTATTATTAATTTTCATGAAAAATATTACGTAACAAACGTTTCTTTAGACATAATTTCCGATAACTTTTATTCTGTGCAAAATTTTGATAGGACCGATATTTAATGAGATAAATGAGTTTAAAATTACAATAACAACGCCATCTAAGGCGGTGCAATGAAATAAAAAACAAATGACTTCGTCTATAAGGGGCCTTGGACAACAACAATCGAAAGCTATGAAACATAGCCTACAGAGAATGTTTCTGTGTTTGTATGAAGTAATATCGGAAGCTAAATTAACCGAATTCTATAATTAATTATTAATTCACCATTGGAAAGTGTAGTTTCTCTAGATGGACATAATGCTATAATGTTATTACAGTAACTTCTGAGTGAATCGAGGACAGTTAAGATTAAAATAGCTTCTTATGCACAGAAAACTTGATAGGCTATTCTGTACATTCGTTTCCTGTATTTCCTAAAATAATTTTTATGGCCTAATGAGTGGTCTCTGGATCAAAATGATCGCATTTTAATTTTTATTTAATACAATTTAAATTAAGTAACATAATAAACGATATATCTTTCTATCAAACACGAATATTCCCTGGATCAAATGTCCTATTTTAATTATGTAATTAATTTATATTTATTTGTAACGGGTGCAGCGGAGCGCACGGGTACGGCTAGTTATGATAATAAATATGCTTTAAAGAATTTTAGTTTTGTCCTTTAAGTGTGCAGAAATTTGATCCGAACAAATGTAACATTGAAAAATTTCTTTGCAGAACGAAAAGTTACATTTGATCGGAACAAATTTCTACACATTTAAATGACAAAATTAAAATTCGTTCAATCATTTATCATCATAATGTACTGTTCTCTTAAACTGACTGAGCATATTGAGAATTAAATCATTGGGTTTCCCAAAGCACGCTATGAAATGTTTCATATAAAACAGTTTTTATCTCTGAAAGAAAGCAAAAAAGGAACAAAATTGTATTAAACTTTCTTGTTATATCTCGTAGAATAACCCCCTACAATTAAA
Organism: Periplaneta americana; assembly: GCF_040183065.1. Classification (NCBI taxonomy): domain Eukaryota; kingdom Metazoa; phylum Arthropoda; class Insecta; order Blattodea; family Blattidae; genus Periplaneta; species Periplaneta americana. The sequence continues at coordinate 37,864,188 of NC_091117.1, read as the reverse complement.
TACATTAATTACGGTTCATTCTGTATATATCATACATAAAAAGTTAATATAAGCGCTTCAAAACTTTGTAATTAAAATAATTATAACAACATTCACAGTGTAAGAAAATAATATGGGATTCTCTAGCGATGCATTTGTACAGTTAGATTTCATTTTATCCAACGTAAAGGAATTGGTCAGGTTATTCACTTGTATTGAAAATCAATTGCTTTAGTTCTTTGAAAGTGAAAGCAAAGTCCATTCTAAAGCAAAAGGTTATGGTCGTTTATTTATTTATTTTTTTGTAACAGAAACGTAAGACTATTAATTCACGCTCGGCTACGGGTCTCTGATGTTATTGAATGTTAGGTTTTATATCAAATCATCCTGATTGAAAAAAAAAAATTAAGTCCAATATGGATTGCTTATAATAACAAAACTGTTTGACATTAAATCACATATGATATAATATAATATTGTTTTATTTGAAGTTCAGTCTAATTGACATATCACAAATTTAAAAATCAATGACATTTACATATGTAAATGATCATTACTATTATGAAAAACGTTTGCTTTAATTTTCATAATACCAATGATCATTTACATATGTAAATGTCATTAATTTTTTTAATTTCTGATCTGTCAATTAGACTGAACTTCAAATAAAACAATATTATATTATATCATATTGTATTGACTATCTGAATATCTTTCATCATCCTTTCTAAGATGTTAAATCACATAGTTGTTGCATAATATATCTGAAAATCCACAATAACGATACATTTAAAATAATATTATTTTTCATAACAATCATCTTTGTCCAAGTTCAAGGAACTTCATTCTCTATTATTCTTCTGCTGTAGCACATTTCTGTTTTTTCTCATTAGTGAAATTATATTGTAACAATTTGGTTAGGAATGTGACAACGCCTTATAATCTACAACACATTGAAGTCATAGGTCTACTAATTGGGGCCAGGGACATGTTACCAGGAAATTTAATAAAATTCTGCAATAAGTTCCGTCTCCCAAATTCACTGATGTTTCACTCAACATTTTGATAAATCACCTTCACTGAAGAGAATTTTAATATAAATAAAAATTATGTTTTTATTATACCATAATATTGTAATTCAAAATTTGTCTAATTATTTTTCAGATAATTGTAAAGCTTAAAACGCATCTGTCCAAACGCGGGGTAAGAGGCGAGAGTAAGCCAATAACTCAGCGTTCTTGAAGGAGCAGGTGGATGGGAGTGATGTCCTTGGCTGGCTGGGACAAACAAGGCTCAGTCAATGGCCGGCCGGTACCGTGTCGGGGATAGGTTATAAGAGTGGGAGAAAAACTCGCATTCCTTGTCCGGATCTTCTCGTGAAATGCGGACTGTACTTTATTTTCTAGGCAACTCCTAAGTATGGAAAGTGCTCGTAAGAAAGTAATAAGAAATTAATTTTAATTGAAGGTGACGAACTCAAAAAGTTACATTAATACAAAAGAAAACTTTCCAAAACTGTGTTATTATTTTCTTCCACACTTACTTTTTATCAGAATCACGTGATTTTGAAATCATTCGTGGCTTTTGAATAACACTACATACACACATACACATACACATACATACATACATACATACATACATACATACATACATACATACATACATACATACATACATACATACATACATACATACATACATACATACATACATACATACATACATACATACATACATACATACATACATACATACATACAAGATTTCGCAGTATCTGTTAAGTTGTAGCCTGTATGAAATTAGTCTGGTGTACTGAAGAAAACCAACAATAAACATAGATTAATTTAGTATTAATAATAATAATAATAATAATAATAATAATAATAATAATAATAATAATAATAACGGAGTATTTGTGTCTAATTTCTTAGATATTTAGTGAAGACATAAAAATTAAAATCATAATTTGCTATGTATTTTGTAATACGATATAGGTATATTACAATTAATTTAATTTCGTTTGTTAATTGCTTTTAATATTTTCACGTTATTCCTCTCCGCTGTTGGCTCAAATTCAGGAAAGTAAATCACGCTTCACCGCGCTTTAATCTTCTGCTACAGTAGATATTTATTTGTGAAATTTCCTTATAAATAGGACAACTGCATATAAGAGATTTGTTGATTCAGAATATCGTTCAGTGTTCTGTTTTTTGATAAGGATATATAAACCGTTCGGTGTAGAAGTGTTATGCACAAACAAAAATAAAAAAGATTGTTATAACTAAACCATGAAAAAAATATAGTTTGCATAAAGAATACGACAGAGTAAACTATGTATGTGAATTCGTACTATCCGACTACAATTTTATTATCCAATGTTACGGTTTATATCAGATTATTTCGGTGTATCGGAAAAGAATTATAACTTCAACGTGTATTGCTTTAAAAACAGTACTGCATTACGCTAAGCTCTTAAGATACTTAATGTTCAGAATATTTTTACTCTGTTTTATTGTAAAAATCAACGATATACATTTTAACTGATATCATTGTGTAAGTAAAATGTTTCTAATATCTGAATTACATATTTTTCTAATTTTCTTATCGTGCCGGAGCTCCAACGCGCCTTTCTTTTTTATCATCATATTCTATAGTAACGCATTATTCGGTTGAGAAGATTTTGTCATCCAGTCTACTGCCAAAAAAACTGAAAGTTAGAATTTATAAAACAGTTATATATATATTACCAGTTGTTCTGTATGTTTGTGAAACTTGGACTCTCACTTTGAGAGAGGAACAGAGGTTAAGGGTGTTCGAGAGTAATATGCTTAGGAAAATACTTGAGGCTAAGAGGTAAGAAGTTAAAGGAGTAGGAGAAAGTTACACAACGCAAAACTGCACGCATTTTATTCTTCACGTAACATAATTAGAAGCATTAAATCCAGGCGTTTGAGATGGGCAGGGCATGTAGCAGGTATGGGTGATTGTAGAAATAGATGTAGAGTGTTAGTTGGAACACCTGAGGAAAAAGAGGAGTGCGAGACGTAGATGGGAGTGTAATATTAAAATGCCTTTGAGGGATGTGGGATATGTTGCAAGGAACAGGATAGGGACCGATGGTGGGCCTATATAAGGGCGGCAATAAACCTCAGAGTTCTTGGAAGGCCATTTGTAATTATGTATTGTATAGCAACGGATGTACGCCTGAAAACAGGTTTCGGTTAGTACGGCGCCGTCCGAAAATTGACATGAGCAAGTTACAGCTCGCTTAGCGGTGATTCAGCGCATCAGGTTTCGGTAAAAAATCTCTTAACTTAGTTATACATTACATTACAGATGTAATTTATTTCCTTACCTTATAATATGTGCTGAAACTGCCGACCGGTGGAAATGTAGCAAGACACGTTTTGTGCAATTTCTTCGTAATATACTTATCTTAAGTGGAGAGGATGGTATTTTTTTTATGAAAAACGAGTAAATTTTCAAAAAAAAATTCTTTAAAATACTCTGTGATATGTGTGGAATGCATAGCATAACATTTTGTAGGTATATGTGCCCTTATCGGATGTTGAGTCGCCATTTTTAAACTTCCTGCGTTATGGATTTTTAAACCACTCGCCCACTTTTATTGTTGTTTCCGGTAAATTAAATTTAAAAAAAAATTATTTAAAATACTCTTTGATATGTGTGGAATGCATTGCATAACATTTTATGGGTATTTGTGCCCTTATCGGATGTTGAGACGTCATTTTTAAACTTCCTGCGCTATGGATTTTTAAATCACATGCCAGCTTTTATCGGTTTCCAGTAACTTCATTTTTTTTTTTTTTGCTACATTGCCAGACAAAAATGGATGTAATTTCTGAACTGTTAAAGATACAAGCATGAAATTTAGAACACACATTCTTTAGACTATTAGGAAACTTTTCTCTGTGACAGAATTTTGTTAATTGATTTCATTTTAAAAATACGTCCGTTTGTTTGCAAGAAAGGAAATCAGAAAATTGTTATTAAATTTTAATTGTTTATTTTACAAACGTAGGGACTAATATCAAAATTCTGTTACAGACAGTTTGTAGAACATGCTTTTGCAAATTCATTGCAAAATTTTTTTTGAATATATCTTCAAAAACGGTTTAGATATATCGGTTTTAGTATCATCCTGCATTGGGTATATTTTTTTCAAATTTGGGCCCCCAAATAATTTTTGCCACAGCTATGAGCTCTCTACATACAAAAAATTAATATTTTACACCAAATAGGAAAAAAGTTTAAAAAAATACCATCCTTTCCCCTTAAATGAACATTCACTCTTACATTATACACTGTTGCCACGAAATAAAGAGAACTACACTGTAACGAAGTCAGCTCTATACTAATGCTTTGACCTTGACGTCCATTCAGAATGCATTATCTGTACATACTATGGAGTACACAACCTTCCCACACTCGATCCAGGAGAAATGTGAAGACAATTCCCTCATCAATCGCATGCCATCTATAATAGTAGAAAACCAACGGCGTTTACCTGAACAAAACTTTCTGGCCAACGCTGTGTATGTATCGTTCCTCATCGTCTGCAGTTTTATTACTGAAATTCAATTTAGATATGTCTTTTCACCGAATCTATACACATTTACCATCATTGCAAGTGATTTACTATCAAGCAACGATATCAAACCGTGTTGGCTATTGGCTAATGCCACGTAAATTTTTTTATGCTCGACCATGCCGAAATGTAGTAATTATACACCTGGTAGCAGTCCTTTAATGCATGTCATTAAAGTACACCTACTCATTAAAGTTCAGGTGTTTTCAGCCAATGACAACTCAGCTTACAGGTGTTCAGCCAATAACGAGTTAGCTTTGTACCGTTATAAAACCGCAAGTATCGATTATTCTCGGATATGCAATCGAAAGAGAATTAGCGAAAAGTCACGGATGCTGGAAATCCAATAGGTTATGTTCTGTTACTATAATAATTAGCGTTAATTGTAAATAATATTCAAATAAATTCAATTTGTCATCTCGTTTTTCTATGTCGAATTCAATAATCAAAGTTATACCAAGTTTAACGGATTACACAAGGTCAGTGACATTATTGTTCCTCGGAAAAAATCAATACTTTCACGTCTGCGCACATCTCACAATTCACGATCTAGAACAAGGTCACTTCCGATCTTGTCAGATACAAATAAAATGTATACATCTGAATACTGTAATTTCAAGTTAGAAATATGGTCGAGCATAAAAAGTCGTATGAAACTCGCCTATAATGGAAATTAAGAAGCTCGTATGAAAATTATGAAACTCGCTTGCGCTCGTTTCATAAATATCCATACTCGATTCTTAATTACTATCATTATAGGCTCGTTGCATAATGTAGTATTGTGATTTTTCTGAACCCTACACTGTTATTCACTTTTACAGATATTGCTAGCTTATATGTTCACTTCAACTTAAAGGAATTAGTTTAGTTAAAATGTTATATATAAACTAAGCGAGTACTTCGCCATTGTTGGACTTCGAAGACTATCATTACTTCCGGTTTGAAGGATTCAGTCCTCACTTAAATCAATACATAAAGTTCGGAGTAGCTTATAAATTCTTTAACTCCTGCACGTTTCCTATAGCATTAAAGTAATGGACATCTATTTCTGTTTTCTGGTTTTAATTGCACATTTCATTTAGACTTTTGAAACAGTCCTTTAATGTTCTAGCAATCGGAATAAAATTTATGGCTTAGTTCCCCGATTTTAAGACCTTTTTATCCGTATAAAGTTGTAAATAACCCAATTTCGCTCTGATCGGGACGGGTTTCAATATGATTGGAATTACTTCGCCAAGTGTGTCGTTAAGTTATTTAATCACGATGCGTTGCCATAGAAATTCTAGTAATAATGACGACAGTTTTCGCTATTCGAAAACAGAGGTTATTCTATTATTGACATGTTTTTTACAAACTGATATATTTATGGCTCTCTGTAGGATACATTAAACCTGGGGGAGGGAACATTTATAGCCTGAAAATAAAATAAAACGTGTAAACTTTTTATGTATTTTCTGACATAACAGCTCTGTCACCACTTTAAAATGTCTGGTGTATAAATCGTTTGGAGAGCCTGTAATCGTTTCCCACTTCAGTTGTATAGAGAGATCGATATTCTTTCAACTATTTTCATATATCATCCAGTCTTTTATTATGTCTCGTCGGTGACTATGCTTTATATCTAACAATAACTTATATTTCAAATAAATATACTTTTTTTTTTTGTTCAGTTGTCATGATAGTATTGCCATTGCTGAGAATATAATCTGGTTTAAGTTTTCATGTTCCTGTAAGTGCCCCTTCAATAGTTGAATACTACAACGGGGGTTTATTATTCGGTGATCTTTAATTTGATCCCTGGAATTGAATGAACTTCTTGGTATGTACAAGTTTGGACGATGGGGTTTTTTTTTTCCTCGGAAACTCACTTTTATGTCACTTCTGTAAATTTTATTTTTTGGTTTCCCTTGAGTAATAAGACAAATGCCGGGATCAGCCCTAAAGAAATGGGCCACGGACCTCTTCCCTTATCCCACTCTTTTCTCTTCTACTATCACAAAGAAATTGCTAATTTCTTAGATAATCCTATAATATGATAATAGGGGAAAATAAATATACTGTAAGTTCACAGGGCTAACGGCTTCGAAGCTGGGTACCTGGTTCTAATGAAGTGCATTGGTAGCAATATAACATGGGGGCATGAGATAGTTACTCTGCCTGCCATAATAAAATTCACTTAAATTAAATTCCCAAATGTAAAAAAAAAAAAAAAAAAGTTATTCCATAGTTTCTAGATCGCCCATTTTCTTGGCTCGTTTTCTATCATAAAAGCAAGGGCAATACAAGAAGATAAAAGAAAAGACAATGAGACCAAATGGAAGACAAGGAGAACACGGGAAATACAAGGAAAACGTGTTCTTTTTCTCGTTTCATATTTGTCTGCACCACAACTTACTTCGTTAGACTAGATCTCCAAGCTGTTCTTTATTAGTGTTCGTTATAATTTAGTATTAATTGTGACATACAATACAAAATAAATACATATTATGGATGTAGCACACACCCGTTTGAGCGAGCTCGTTTTCAGAGTGGTTCCTGTAAATAATTAATTTGTACTAATGGAACAAAACAAAGATTCAATAAAATTATAAAAACCGATACAGTTATTAAAAAACAGGGATAATTACGAAGATAAAAGTAGAGAATCAAGTCAAGATCAGAATATAAGTTGGAATGAATATATAGTATATTGAAATTTAGAAAAAGAAAAAAGACATGATTACTAAATAATTTGCTGATATATACATATTTTTTTAATTTATTAAACTCAAAGTAACCTAGGTCAGGATTTATTATAAAAATAGAGTTGTATAATATTGGCCCGTAACTCTGTCTATGATTTAATAGTTGTGTAATAGGTTCAGCTGAAGGACATGTCAAATTTCTAATGGTAGTACAAAGACGTTGTCCTTCTTTATAATTCCGACGATTTTTATGATAATATTTTAATAATGTATATTTACATATTTGTTCAATTTGGAAAACATTAAAATCGGAATATATCAAATTTGTTGAATAATCAATTGACTTATATAAATCTGGCTTGAATAATTTCAAGGGAAAAATAGTTCCGTGACCGGGCAAACACGTTACTGTTCGTTAACAGAAAACCACAAATTTAAGTCACACAGAAAGTGTGCACTCAATGTTTGGTCTCTAACGTCTCGTCAAGCCACTTGAGGTATGTGGATATAAAGGGAATAATTGAGGCGGGGTCTGGTAGAGTTCCTGGGTAGCTCAGTCGGTAGAACGTTGGCGCGCTCAGCCGAAGGTCCTGGGTTGATACCCGGCCCCGGAACAATTTTTTCCTTTAAATTATTCAATCAATTGACTTATTTAAGGAAATTTTAATTATCCGCTTCGAGCGGACAAAGTGTACATTTGGTTACTCCTCCCGATCCGATTACACCATATTGGATGTCGGATTGAACCAAATCTAAATAAACTAATCGCAGAATATTTGTAGGGATGTAAGAACGAAGAATTGCAAATTTATAAATTGTTGTACGAAGTCTGTTACATAAAGAAGAAATATTTTTATCCCTCCTTAAATGCTAGTCAATAATAATTACTAAGTACTTCACTTGAATAGATTCCTTCAGAATAGGACATTTGCAATCATCATTAATTGAACAAGCAGCATTGTTTGAGAATTTCCTTTAATTTCTCTACTTTTTGCTGCTACTTACTTTTTATTGTGGATCTTCCCACCATTTGTCCCAGAAATTTATTCATATAGGCAGGAGGTATTTTTCCCGTCAACAAAAATAAGGGTATAGAGTGTCATTAATGAACATTGTTTACTTAACTCTAATATCAGATCTTCTGACAATCGCAGCATAGAGTCGGCGTTGAAACGGATATGGTAGCCTGTATAAATTTTGAAGCGGAAGTACCAAATGAATCAGATCTCTCTCTCCCTGCAGATATGTGCTTCCTCTTTCGTTATATGTTTACGATCACATTCATAAATGTAATTCATTAGAGATAATTGAATCACTTTGTGAACTTTTGCCTGGCGTCCCAAGGGTACGAAGAATATTGATGTTGATTCTATCAGATTGGTTTATCTAATATAAATGTAATTAAATTTCGGAGACTTTATTGTTGTCGCTGAATCTATCGAGAATTGATATTTCCACGAAGTAGTAGCAAGAATATGGCAGTTAAATATAATTAAGCTTAATCGACGTAACATGTAACAGCGTCGATGATGATGATGATGATGATGATGATGATGATGATGATGATGATTTATTGCTTAACTTTTGTGGATATGAACATCATGTTTCGTCATGCTACACTAATTAATTTACTTTTTTATGCAGATTTAATTTATAATTGGAGTGGTGTAGATAATGTCTCCAAAAGTGATGTCTCAGAAAAATTAATTATTAATTAATAATTTAATAATAATAATTTATTTATTTAATCTGGCAGAGCTAAGGCCAGTAGGCCTTCTCTTCCGCCGAGCCAGACTCTAATTATTCTAATTGAATACAATTGATTGCATAGTCATTACATTAATATCTAGGCCGTTGAACAACATGAAAGTAAATAATGAAAGTTGGATCAGTAATGTTAGTGTGATAATAATAAACATTGGTAAGAAATAGTGATAATAATAATAATAATAATAATAATAATAATAATAATAATAATAATAATAATAATGAGATAATTTTAATATTCATTCTGTGAGATATATATATATATATATATATATATATATATATATATATATATATATATATATAACCATTAAACATTGAGAAACCTGAAACAGCTATTTATTGTTAACAAGAATTGTTAGATAAATATTTCGTTAATCTATTCTTAAATTGGTTTGATGTCTGACAATCCCTGACATTACTCGCTAGGGAATTCCAAAGCCGAGGAACAGCCACAGTGAAAAAAGATGAATATGAGGATGTTCGGTGGGAGGGAGTGGATAATACTGAGGAGTGTTGTGATCGTGTGTCTAGGTTATGATGGGTGGATAAATTTTGAAAACGAGACGCAAGATAGACAGGAGTGGAGAAATGCAATATTTGAAAGAGAAGGGAAAGACAGTGGAGGAATGGTGTTACGTGATCAGCCCGGCGAATATTGCAGACGAAACGGACGCACATATTATGAACACGTAGTCTCTGCGCCGAAGTAACGCTTAGGTCAGTAAAGAGAATATCACAGTAATCGAAGTGGGGCATCACGAACGTTTGCACTAACATCTTTTTCATGGAAAAGGGTAGAAAATTCTTCAATCGCCTAAATTCTTATTTATTAAGACGCGCAGGCACAGACTAAAAAAATATTCTAACGGTCACCATATTTGCATACCTAAATTCTGTACTTAATATCTTCCCAAGTGGACGTCCTTGAATTGATAACGGTACGTGGTTCTGAGCGTCACACAGGGAATGTCTGTATCGACCTCGCCAAACGTTTGTACCATCCTTTGTGGCATTTTGACTTAAATCTGAGAAAAAAATAAAGAAAAACTGAGTTCACCGGTTGAATGAAGTTCGTCTCTTATATGCTACTTAAGTTTCATTGATTGTTTTTCTCCATTAATAACAAATGGTAATTACCACAGATTATTCTGTAGAACCAAAAAATAATCTTTACATAGATTATTCGTCTAACAGTGCTTCTACTATAGGAGTCCATGCCGCCAAGTCACTCAAATGAGTGCGCTCATTGTGTGATGACTGTTGACTTAATATATGTCAATACATAAGGCGAGCATCGAGTAAGGCCACTAAGGGAAAAGAACCAAGGGAGAAAGATTCGATCCTGTGCGGTGGGTTGAACTTCGGCGTAGCTCAGTGGTTAGAGCACCCAGTGCGTAGAACTGGCAGGACCCTCGGCGCCGGAGCGAATTTTTCTCCATTAATAACAAATGGTAACCATCACTGAGAATTCTGTAGGACCAAAAAATTAATATTTACAGTAAAACCTCGATTATCCGTCACCCTATTAACCGATAAGCGGATTATCCGACTGTCTTTCTCTCACTCTTTTCTTCCTTTGCTGCTGAAAAAAGTACGTGGTGCTATACCATTAGTACCCATTCTTTTCTGGAGTCTGTTGTTAGAAACCTTTATCCTTAAATATTACTACTGCTGGCAATAGAAACGGTTAACTTACCGGTAGGCCTGCTTGAAGGTGTTTTTCCAAAATTGTAAAATAATCACTACCTGCTTTAAAAAAATGGTTCCAAGAACGTCTGCAAAATTTAGAGCAAACCCGGGCAGCATTCAGTCCTTCTCATACTGTTCGAGTGCCCGTACTTCATAAATATCTTCCATGGTTGTCAGAAGTGTTTTGCTAAGTATCGAAATAAAAATACAAATAATTGATCTGTTTGGGGAAAGACAATACGAGATTGGCGTTACAAATGTGCGCGATTTGATTAAAACAAGGACAAAATGTATAATTTGACCCTTATAAATCCACTGTTGACAACCGGGCTTAAGTTAGTGAACTTCTGATTCACAATCTAGACAACGGAGGAAATTATGAAACTGTGTTATGCACTGAATTTAAGAAAATATTTTATGGTACGGATTATCCGATTTTTTCGATTAACCGTCCACTCCACGCCCTTGATTACCACGGATAATGGAGGTTCTACTGTATATAGTTTATTGCTTAAGTTTCCCGCGTATAAAAAGAGCACGTTCTGTCATGCTACATTTCATTTACTTTTTTTAACGATAGTTTAATTTATAATTGGAGAGGTATTGACAATGTCTCCAAAAGTGTTATCTCAGAAATTACGTTTATTTATTAAGAAAACACTGGAACAGATCCGGAAAGTATTTAGCGGTCACTATATTTGCATATCTACCTCTATACTTAGTATCTCCCCAAGAGGACTTCCTTGAATTGACCCTTACTCAGAGATATCTGTATTTAGGTCACCAAACGTTTGTACCATCCTATGTGGCATTTTGAGTTAAATAAATCTGGGTAAATTAAGGTGAAAATGAATTCCCCGATGGAATGAAGTTCGGCAAGTTGAAAGGAGCTAGAGAATCCGAGAAAATCCCAAATTCCTCTAGTTTTCTCAATGCTAAAGTCTGTATGATGTATCTTGTCTCACTGTGAAAAGAGAGAGAAAGGAGATATGTCTTACTTCGTCTGTATTGTTATGGCGATGGCGGAATGGAGCGATTCCGTCCATACATCCAGTGGCGGAAGGGACTAGTTGATACATTCTGTAGCACAAAATAAAATAACAAAATATCTCTCTTCGTACTGTGTAGTTCCGTCGCTGAGCTTGTCTTTCAAGAAACTGAGTTCCGGTAGCCTGTACAATAACAAGGTTTTGAAAGAAATCCAGAAAATTTACAACCCTCCTATAATCTCCACCTCATCTGAAGGGACTTGGTTTTATTGCTACTGAGACAAGATAAACCTTACCAGGTATGTGGTAGACAAAGTCTGAGATCTTACCAGAGAATGAAATGCTTGTGAGAGTGTGGCCACCCCTGCGCACATATAATATGATATTTTTAACACAAATCCCTAAGTAAAACAAGTAAAAAGGGTTTTGTAACCGGATAGCATTCTAAGTACACACGAGACATCTGCGATGCAGAAAGATACAGCTTGTGCCGTGCTGTTTTTGTTTCATAGCTTACTGTGTAATGTTTATCCACGTTTATTTTTAAACGTTCCTATACGTTGTTTTGTGTTTGATCCACCCTTTCTGTTCTTTCGCATAAATAACTCATTTGACCTAATTTGATTTTTATAAAATTTGATATCTGTCCTCCTGTTCAACATAATTCATCAGCGAAAATGTAAGTTGAGTTTTAATATGGTAATTAAAAAGGCTTATCTTGTTTGCGATTTTAATTTAATTAGCATTGTATCCCCTTACAGGTTGTTTATGGAGACTATAATTTCAAAATAAAATATAATTATAATATATGCTTCCATGACCATAAATTAATATAAAACTGCATCCGAGCACGAGCTTTTGCTCCTTGGAGTGTAGTCTATTAATTTTATATGTCATCTCTATAACCAAAGAAATAAATTATTATTATTATTATTATTATTACTATTATTTATTTATTTATTTACTTACTTACTTATTTATTTAAATTAAAACCTAAACATGTTCAGCATAAGACGGGTGCCATAAATGCATTGCTACTTGTTCTAATACTTATTAAACTGAGGTGATATTGTTCGGAAAAGACCAAATAATATAAAACACTTTTAGATTTGGTATTTTTTTTCATTTGGTTTGTAGCTGTGGCTTACGATAACTGCTTGTACAGTCCCTTCTTATGATTGAACTCATAGTAAAATTTACATGTACAAGATTACCTGTGTTCCAAATTGATTAACTCGGAAAAATATTACATTTACAAAAAACTATCATTATTATCAATTAAGTTAAACACATTTTCCCCATGTTCTGAATTCAGTCTTATTACTCTTTGTTGGATTTTTATTTCGGAATTCTGATACAACCTCACGTCACTTGAGCAGGTCTACTATTGAGGAGAGTCGGATGTTCCCTCTCTCTGCTCCTTCAGACAATAGAGACACCATGCAACGGGACGCAGGTACAGGTACGTTCGTATACAAAATAGTTACTCATCCTCTGCCCTCTTCCTGTAGAAAGTCAAAACCGGGACGCAGTCATTGTGAGTAGTCTTATCGATCACTGGTCTTACTAGTCGTATTATTTAAGCAACTACATCTTTGTGGCTGATTGAAGGTTTATTGCAGAGGTAAAATGCCTTAGGTAAGACGCTCAAGCGTGTAATATTGCAGAGCATAGTTGAGGATATTTTAACTAATATTTTCACTGTCAATATAGACAACATTACATATAAATTGTGTAAAATAAACGTAAAAGTGACAAAAACAGTGCACTGAAAGACACTGCAATACCAAAAGGCACGGAAAGTGTACAGAACCAGTAAAATTATGAAGATATTAACTCCACATTTAGTATGGAATTTGTTTAGCCTACCATAATGTTCAGTGCCAACATCCCAAATAATTAATTAAATAATCTACATTTTAGGAGATTTCTAGAAAAAGACATAGAAAATTAGTGGGTTTTCAGGTATGACTGACATACAATATCCTAATGAAAAAAAAAAAAATCGGACAATAAGAATATAATGCGCCAATAACGTCGCATGATATTGAAAGAATTTCTTGCAATATAAAGTCATTTCAAGTGACATCCGCATATGTTCAAGTTCCGTAACTTACGAATGCACGTTATTATTCACTGCAAAGATCACGACGAAAATGAACATCACGGCTCAAGCATGTGTTTACTAGTATAGCTCCAGAATGTAGGGAGTTAACTGGGCTCCACGAACACGCAGCGATGACGTGTTTGTTTATATCCTTATCCGTTGCATTACCTGTATTCGGCGTACTATATACCCAATGTGTCTTTAACTTCAGTCTTTAGGGAGCTGTAATACGGAGCCTACTGATAACATATTAGATACCGTACTGGGAAGATTTGATGTTTGTTTTGGAATTAAGGATGATTTGTTTAATCGTTTTCAGTTATTTATAATTGTATTATTTATTTTTCTTTTCCTTCTACATTGTTTTTTTTTCTTTTTATCCATTATAATTGTTTACCAATCATTTATTTAAAAAAACACAGTTTTATGGTGAGCTTTGTCTTTTGAGGCAATCTCCGCTAGAAGGAAGCTGAATAAATATAGTTTATTCAAAAGAAAATAATGTATATAACGGATTAAACGTATTTTTTCAGTTAATTGTAAGCCTCAACTGAATTGAAACTCACACTAGCTTTTCTCAATGAACAGTAAATCTTTACATACAAATTCTTTCATTTACTGACAGTGCATGCTCACTTCAGGTCTATATATAAAAAGAGTCTGGCAATTGTTACTGCGGGTTTGACTGGGGGAGAAGATTTGGGTTCCGAGGACGGGAAATTGGTATCTGTTCTCAACCCGGAGCCGTCGACCGGGCAATGCACCCCCATTACTCACGCACCTCTACTCTTTAATGGACTGGATCTGAAGCAAGAACCGTCCTTGTTCTTTTGAGATGTGGGAAATGCTGATCAGAGCGCGCCCCCCCTCGTGATTAATGGTCGTTATGTGTGCGTAACACTTTTATTACAGATGTTTGCATATAGATGATTGCTATTACTGCTCCCAAGGCAAGGGGATTCGCTGAAGTCCTAGTCAAAACAACTGCAGGATCGTCTGAAATGTGGACTGTTTGTTTGTTCCTATAGCCCGGATCACTGAGCTGTAGGAAACTTGATTTAATGACACATTTTATTAGGAAGCTTTCGTTTCAGCTTACATAGATTCGCCAAATGGCAGCCATTAGCCGCTACTCAGTGTTTGTGTCCTTTCGCAGCGTTATAAAATACACGAAAATATCTTCATTCTTTTTAGGATCACATTGTTAAGTATCTCTATGATATATCTTCGATGTTGGGAAGTAGAGATTTTTAAACTATGTATCGCAACCCACTATACAGCCATTTCAGTTGCCAAGGATATTAAATATTTACTATTTTCAAGCTCTATATATTAAAAATGTAATGACTTCAGTCAACTTTTATTACTGGAATCAATTTAGAGGACCAGTATAATTTTCTAGAAATAAAGTTGTTTGCGCAAAATTCATTATTAGACAATGGATGCAGGATGACTTAGGGAAAGGTGAAGTTGTTTCGCATCAGAGTATATGGCATGTGCCTCGCCGTCCGTCTTTAGGTAAGCGTTCACTACATCGTATCGCACTCCTCGTACGTATCGCACGCAACGGATATTTAAAGTGCAGTGCGTTCACTGTAACGGCTTCACCTCATCTCCTCATCGGATTCCCCTATCAGCTGTTTAAAACATGACGTCGTACGATATTGACATTACTGAAAGCAGAGGAGTTGAGGTTAGGTCTATTAATTACGTCTGTTAGCGAATAAGAATTTGTAATTGCTTCATGCGTCTTAATTGAAATAGGAAGGAACGAAAGAAATATTGGTTACATAATATATTTGCAAGAAACGACTTGATTACTGTAATGGGAACGCCTCAAATTATATAATTCTCCGCAATTTTCTACACGCGAAATAAGTTTTCCGTCTGCCATTTTGGCGCGATACTGAACATGGCACAACATAATAGTAACAGTTGACCAATTAAAATTTATTTATTAAAGAAGGCCATGATCGCACGCATCGGAAAAGTTGCCCATCCGAGAAACGTGGACGGATTTGCCGAGAGGCGATGCGTCCGATACGATGTAGTGAACGCGGTTACATAACAATTACAGCAAAGATAGTATTTTTCCGATCCGTGCGATTCGTCCGATGCGTGCGATACGATGTAGTGAACGCTTACCTTTTTTGTGTACCTGGCGAGTACAGGAGCGTACAAAACGAATGAACCCCGATCTGTTCATAGTAACATTGCAACGCAATGTGTGCAGTTGTGTTATCCTGCTCAAGTATTTAGTACGCGTTGAATATGTTGTGCTGATCCATTCATAATAGCAAAACGTTAAATTCGCTCAGAGATTCGAAATGCAATTAAGAAGTATGAGAGTGACATTTTATGTATTAACGAAGACAATATCGTGTGTAATGTATGTAAAATTGAAATAAAAACCAGAACAACTCAGGCTATAGAGAAACATTGCAACAGTACATCGCACAGGAAATACGTTGAAATGAAATCTGAGGAACCATCTACATCATCATCATCATCATCATCATCATTTAGTTGTGCGGGTCTAACGACACGTGCAACATGATGCTCAGTACAAATATTCTTCTAAAGAAATTGAGTGATCCCCATTTTAGAGTATTTCTTCAGAAATTCTCTCGATACAAAAACTGTTTAAGCGATAGGCGAAGACGATTCAGCCTCGACAACTTACGAAAATATATCGTCGTTTACTGCAATGCTTGTAATTGCATCAATGATGACGAGGACTGAACCTTGCAAGGTATGTACTACAGTACTACAGTACGTTATTTTTCTTTTCCTTCTGACTGTACGGAGATACAGTAGCATGTTGACGTCGTCTGTTTACGTTTAAAACCTGTTCAGCCAATGGTCCGAATGAAAAGAATGTAACATACAGTAAATGTGCACCTACATTCAACGATAAGTCATCCCTCATCAACTGTCTATTCATTATTATTGCAGAAAAAAAAAGAGAAGGTTCCGTCAAGGATGTTACAAGATTTGTGAACTCATTTCACACCTTATTAACAAAAAGTGTAAAACATGGGTCTCTGCCTCAACCATAAAGAGATTCATTCCCATGGTGTCCATGGGAAAGCTATGCGAATCTCATGGTATCTAATTAGTTCACAAAAACATAATCGTAAAATATTTTATTGCCGTTTCTTCCATGTCACCCGATGTTACACATGAGGTATGTCCTTCATTTTACCAGTTTCAAAAAAACAGACATTTCTAAGTCAAAATGTTCACTTGAACTCTAAGATAACAGAAACACTTGCATCGAACGTACTGGGGACTATGTTGAAAAGTGATGAGTGTTTGTAGTCTTATTACACATATTCAAATAATAAGACAATCATTAAGGTTACTTTTTGATTTTTCATACTTGTGTTATGATTATTTAATTGGTCGCTCTAGTCCAGAGATGGGCATCGTACCTCACTTGAGAATTTATGCCTCACTGACCTTCACAGAGATCGCTCTGAGTGACATCATCTTCACAGTCCCCGTTCCTCCCTCACGTAGCTCCTAGGCGTGGCAGGTTCTTTATCAGTTTCATAAGCAATATCAGTGGTGGCATAATGGCATTATCAAAGCAGCGTGTACGCGTTAGAAAACGATTATTTCATGAGAAATGGGAGGAAGAGGTTTTTTTTTTTTTTTTTTTTTTTTGCTGTTTAGAAGGGGAGAACATACTATATGTTATGCTCGAAAATCCTATTAGGCATTAATAAATTTAATATACAACGACATTACTCCTTATTTCATAAAGAACATGCTGAATTAGAAGGTAAGACAAATTAAATGTTATATTTCGTACTATTCCTAAGAAAATTTATGATCTTAACATTTGCATAGTATACTAAATACGACATTATACCTTAAACACGCTGCATTAAAAGGTACGAGGAATTAAATGTTGTTTGTACATATTATTTCCAAAAGAAATTTATAAAAAAAAAATATCAAATGTGCGTAGAAAACGAAATATGATTTTCTGAAATTATTTTAGGTCGAGAACGTGCAAATCTATTAAGTAATCTTGAGAAACGCCAGAATATTCAAGAAAATAAACGTAGACAACGTGATGGAATATTATTGGCTAGTTACGCAATTTCTCGCCTGTGATTTAAATCAATTCAGCGACGGAGAAACAGTAAAGAGGTTTGTGATTAAAGCTGCCGAATTAATTTGTCAAATTGAATAAAAGTTTTCGAGTCTCTCACGTTAACCAAGCGCTTTCCTAATAATTCGCCACTGACCGCCTTAGCGATTACGATAAGGTGACGCAGGTCACAGCAGTTTATATTTCCCATCCTACTCTGCAGTCTCCTCTCCGAGTAAACAAACTATTTCAAATCGAGTGCCTCACGTAACCGAAAATTGTGCCCATGTATGCTCTAGTCTTTTACTCTCAGTTAATTTCTCATCTCAATTCCGTAATGAAAAATACATGCTAATTAAAACAGTTAATGATATGCTTCACTCTGAACACGTGTTCAGCTTACGCTAACAAAAATAAACTGATGTAAATGACAAGCATTAAAGCTTTTCAAGTGTTCAGTTCATGCTAACAAACAGATGCAAACAGCAGACACTCTTGCAAACAGTTCACATGTTTAATTCACACTAACAAATAAACTAAGATAACAAGTACTTATGTTTACAAATCATATATGACAAAACGCTGGCGTGAATAAAAAAAAACAGAGTTTGAGAGCGCGAACGAACATCATCACATAGATTAAACTTAATGTACTGCATAATCGTGGTTAGGGCTACAAATAGAGAAAGAAAAACAATGTGTAAATTTGCAGGAAGAGGAAATATAGAGTAGTGTGATGTCGAAGCTTTTGTGTGTGCTACTGAAAATGAGTATTCTTCGTCACTTTGCTGGGTTTAATACCCACTATTGCATATCTCCTTCTCTCTTACACAACACTGGAAAATAAACAAAATTAGGCAGTAAGTAGAGTCTGGATTTTTATGTAGGCCTAATTACATATTTTTCCCTTAGTGTGTGTCTGCCGGAGAACTCAAAATGTTGACGAATTGGTCTACTACTCGTAATTTTAATACCGTAAACTGGGGTTACTTTGAACACAGAGGAAACTTTGACTATTTTTTCAGAAAATCATATTTAGGTATCTACATACTGCATTTGTTATAGATGGAGGTAAATTTGGTATGAGAACGATTTTATGATAACACCTCCATCTATAACAAACGCAGCATATAGAAACCTAAATATGATTTTCTGAAAAAATGGTCAAAGTTTCCTCTGTGTTCAAAGTAACCCCAGTTTACGGTATTGCATACTTTTGACACATTTCACGCAATACTACATATTTTTTAAACAGTTGCATGTTATTTTACATAAAATTTACATTCATGACCAATGTTCCTTAATTAAATATTTAGTAAGAAAATTACCAATATACAGCAAGGAAGAAATATGTTTTATTAATTGAAGATGTGTAATAAGACTACAAACACTTCATCACTTTTTAAGATAGTCCCCAGTACGTTCAATGCAAGTGTTTCTGTTATCTTAGAGTTCAGGTAAATATTTTGACTTAGAAATGTCACAGTTTTTTTGAAACTGGAAAAATGAAGGACATTAAGTCATCTGTAAGATCCGTGACAAGCTGCCTGTGTAAATTCTAAAAATTAAGCTGAATCACACACAGTGCTTAAGACATGAACACTGGTAACACATTAGACACAGAATTCATACGGAAGTCAATGTCTTGATAGTTATGTCAAAAATATGAAGTTCTCCTTTTTCCATAGATGACGGTACTAGTTTTGTCCTCAGCACCTTTCATGCAAATTAGAATCATGAACATCTGTTTTTCTCACACGAATAGTAATGTTGTAATATGGGACATCCGTGTCCCATAATACCACCACTCATACCATAGCGTAAAACCATGAATAAATTTAATTTACAATGGAATTTGATTTCCATGATGCTGAGGATTACAAATCTATACAGCCTACTTTTTTACGCATAAAGAGAAAAATACCCTCTTCAAAAACTTTTAACACTGGCGTAATGAACATGACCCCCTCTCATGCACAACTCACATTCGATGGACATTGCAGAAAAAGGCTACCGGGGGAGGAAAATATGCCACTATACGTAACAGATAGCGCCACTAATTTCCTAAAAACAGCCTTGTCCCATTTTACAACCATGTCCCATATTAACATCTTCTTCTCTACATTTTTTTAAGTTTTTAGTTACGTATTTAGGGGGAAAGGAACCCCATTACCTCCTGACTTAGTTGCCTCATGAGTGATCCCTTATTGGTATCACTTATGAGATTCAATCCTGTTTTCGGACAGTTGACTAAGCAAACAGTTACGTATTTATGTATATATTTTTGGAATCAATATTACATAAACATCCGGACTCCAGTAGTGAGATCCATTACTGCTGCTGCCGGAACATCTTCACTGAGCAGAGGAAATATCCCTGCAAAATGATGGCCACATTAAATAATGTAGTGCTTCATGTAACAAAGCAAAAGGTATTGATTTAATATTTTATTAAAACAAATTGAATAATTCTGCAATTTTTTTTCCATATTGTGTCGATCTCTAATTTAATACCTGGGGGCTAAAAGGTTTTTTTAACATGCAAATTGTAAATTTTACAAGAGAGGGAAAAAGTTGAATTCCTACTAAAATTGTATTTGAAAATGTCTGTAGGTTGATAACAATTTGCACTGAAATAACATTAAAAGTTCTTCATTTTCTAAAATAACACAACGATGTGTTTTCCTGTGCAAATAGGTTGCTGTAGCTGCTTACCTTGTAAATTACAATGATGTTATGAATTTTCTCTTGTTACATAGTATTCTAAAGGTACCAATACAAACTTATACTCTCAGAGTCGATTTAAGCAACGTTAACACGATTAGTTACGATTAATTAAAGATCAGGCATAAAAGAAGACAGTTGTGACAGTATAGGCCTAAGAGAAAATTAATAATAATCCGTGGCGCTACAGCCCACGAAGGGCCAAGACCGACCAGCCGGCTGCTGGATTCACGGCCAAATGTCGAAGCAGAGGTGGACGATCATCCAACCAGAATGGAGGTATCGTATGGTTAGCACTATGAGCTCCCCAGCCGTTATAACTGGTTTGCGTAACCGGATTTCGCTACCTATCGTAGATCCCCAAGTGCATTATGATGCTAGGTGGGCACCGGTCCCATACACTGGCCGAAATTTCATGAGAAAATTTCTTCCCCCATGAGGACTCGAACTAGCGCGCATTCCGTAACGCGAATCCTAGGCAGGATGCCTTAGACCGCAACGCCACGGCGCGAGACAAGAGAAAATTAGTTTTTTCCAAAAAAAAAATAGAGAGAGAGAGAATATCGGTATATGCCCCTAGCCGAATCCATTAAGAAAAATAATAAGTCCCATTGCGATTTTATTTAGGCAGTAGCTTGTCCCATAGATGTGCAAACCATATAATATTACATTACTAGTCGCACTTAATGTCTCTTTTATGCCCAGTCTTTAATTGTAATTTAACTTAAGTACGGAAGTTAAATCGTATTTTATTTGTTTTTATGCTCGACCATGCCGAAATGTAGTAATTATACACCTAGTAGCAGACCTTTAATGCATGTCATTAAAGTACACCTACTCATTAAAGGTCAGGTCTTTCAGCCAATGACGACTCAGGTTACAACTGTTCAGCCAATGACAGGTCAGCTTTCTACCGTTATAAAACCGCAAGTATCGATTATTCTCGGATACGCAATCGAAAGAGAATTAGCGAAAAGTCACGGAGGCTAGAAATCCAATACTGTCGCAGAAGGTTATGTTCTGTTACTATAATAATTAGCGTTAATTGTAAATAATATTCAAATAAATTCAATTTGTCATCTCGTTTTTCAATGTCTAATTTAATTTCAATGTTATCTCTGTAGGTTCTTATGGCCTAGCAAGGTCAATGTGGACATCTGTTCCTCGGAAAAAATCAATACTTTCGCGTCTGCGCACATCTCACAACATACGGGACATTGCTAAAAAATTAATATCAAGTTAGAAATATGGTCGAGCATAAAAAGTCGTATGAAACTCGCCTATAATGGTAATTGAGAAGCTCGTATGAAAATTATGAAACTCGCTTGCGCTCGTTTCATAAATATCCATACTCGATTCTTAATTACTATCATTATAGGCTCGTTGCATAATGTACTATTATAGTATTCTAAATATCAAATGCTAATATTTTACTTAGCTTTGACCGCATTTGCAAGTATTTTGTTTACTGTATTAAAATAATCTTCTCTCTCGGGAATTATCCTGGTCCTTGTTGGTAAGAAATTATCATTTTCAAATCAAGTCCATCATTGTCGTCGCCGTGATGAAAATTATGTTCTTAATACAGTATTAATTATTTAAATAACCAAATATTGACCAGTTAACTTAATACAGTTTAATAATGGCTTAAAGCCCAATTTCTGTTGGGAAATGCATTGTCCCTTTAAGTTCAACTAAAGAGACTTTTAAATAACAATTAAAGATTTAAACGTCCATTAGCAATCATTTTAGACGCCCTGTGAAAAATAAAAAAAAAATATATTGTTTGTTATTTTTTAAGAACGTAATGCTGTGTTCGGTCCATTATCTTTAAAGAATCCTATTATTTTCTCACATATTCAATGGTGAGTAAAGTGGATTATTATTATTATTTTATTATTATTATTATTATTATTATTATTATTATTATTATTATTATTACTATGGAGACAAAACAGTAAGTCTCATGTTTAGCCCTCTGAAGTTGTTTAGTTTAGAATTTTCGTTCGAAAACTTTTTTAAGAATTTAAAAGAAGTATTTAACGTTCTTACATTATCTTAAGATGGGAAGTTTTTCTCAAAATCGGGAAATTTTTAGATACTTGGACGAAAAATTCCTTTAATGAAAATGACAACACTTGTTGGTACACGCGAAATTATGAGGAATAAGGCGTAAGCACCAACTGTTAGGGAAAACATTTTCAATTTAGTTCGGAAAGCTACGATTTAACGCTATACTAAGATGTGTATTAGTGAATTGCATGAAAATATTGACATCTCTACATGTCTGTGCGCATCATTAATGTTATACGAAGGTTTCCATTTGTTGCTGGATAAAACATTATTTCGTATTATCGTTTCCCGATACATGTAATTTATTAACAAAGCTCGATACAGATCGGATGTCCCAAATAGCCCCACCCCAACTCGTCCCTGTGGGGTCACGGCGCTTTGACCCTACATTACTGGAAAACACTTTCGCAAGTGTTAGCATATCCAAACACACTTTTAGTCTCCTCTCCAATGGAATTGTTCATTATTGTTGTAGTACGTGTTTATTAAAAGTGTCATAAATCGTGCTGCAAGCGTGGGATTATCGTGGTGCGGATTTTATAATATATGTCATAATGCTCTTAATTTTTTCTGACACATCACAACTCAGATTGTTAAGTGACATGTATTCAAAACTAATAAAACAAGAGGTTTTCATTATGTCGGTAAATTCACGAGATCGAAGCGAGACTGAAAGTATCTAAATGAAATAAAACTCTCACATGATATTTAGTAAGTCTATTAAGTCTACTTTATTTTGCGAATATACCAATAAATAAGTAAATGAATAAATCACAATATTATGATAACACATACTCTTTTTGGATTAGATAGGGGAGAGTTGGGAGTTTCGGACATCGGGTAATATCGGACAGTGTGTTTCTTTCATCTACCACCAGATGGTAGTACCTGAATATCATGGTTACGTTACTGTATGCGACATCACAGAAACGTAACCATCTGGTGGTAGATGAAAGAAACTCACTGTCCGATATTACCCGATGCCCGATACTACCCAACCCTCCCCTACTTCATTTACTTGCACAGCCTACTGCATTGTAAAGAAAGAATGTAAATTATGTTATAAATACTACCAACGCCATCTGTAGTAGCCAGCAGCGATTTTGGCGCATGATAATATTGTTCTTTGTGCTACTCTACCAAGCTTCTACCTTTCCTTAAGGGTTTATATGCACCTTCCACAATTAAAAATGTAGGCCTATATGTTTTATAAATTGTATTCCTACATGTCCTTAAGCCCTATTTTCATTAAATTTTTATGCTTAATTCTGAAAATTGCTCTTTAATGTAAGAGAAAAAATATTTATCTAATTTAAATAAAATTGTACGAAATTGCTATTGGTAGAATGACACCTGAGATTTAAAATATTTTTTAGCAATTCCTTTTTTGCCTTAAAGTTAGTATTCATTTTAACAAGCTCTAGATCAATGATTAAAATATATGCACTGCACAAAAGAAAAGAAAAACATTTCTTCATAATAAATTGAGGTCACTAGCCGAGAAGAAACTGCCTACTGCAGGATGCACTGGAAGGAATGGTGAACGGGAGAAAAGTTCGGGGTAGAAGAAGATCTCAGATGATAGACTACATTAAGCTATTTAGATAGTTTTGCAGTTTTGTATGTTTGTGTACTTTTTTCAATTTCAAAATATACATTCAAAATTCCTTATAAGATAAAAAAGAATGTCTTTCTCAGTCTTCTTCACCCAAAAATTGTTTCAAAGAAATAAAATGATTGTTACTGGTCGTGAATTGCAGAAGCGGCACATGTCCAGGCAATTAAGATTTTTTTTTTTCAGAAAATACTAAGAAAAAAGTTTAAATATGTCAAACACTAGAACATATTATTATGCGTTAATAAAAAATAATTAACTTCAAAATACCAGACGATTCTGAAGATAATAAGTTTTTTGTGCATCGTGAAAAATTTGCCCAAATTGACGAGGGGTTTCTGCAGTCCACGATTCGTATAATATATCTTCCCTTACTTTCTCCAACCTACAGGAAGGATTTTTCTTATTTATTTTTCCGTTCTTTCTTTCTTCCTTTCTTTCTTTCTTTCTTTTTTCCTTTCTTTCCTTCTTTCTCTCTTTCTTTTTAGATTTCGCACCATTATTCCTTGTACCCTCGTGGCAGAGGACGACGCCAGTTTTAGTAATAATAACAATAGTAATAGTAATAATTACTCACTTACATACATACAAATGGCTTTCAGAGAACCCGGGTGTTCATTGCCGCCCTCACATAAGCCCGCCATCGGCCTCTATCCTGAGCAAGATTAATTCAGTCCCTACCATCATACCCCACCTCTCTCAAATCCATTTTAATATTATTCTCCCATCTACATCTCGGCCTCCCTAAAGATATTTTTCTCTCCGGCCTCCCAACTAACACTTTATATGCATTTCAGGATTCGCCCATACGTGCTACATGCCCTGCCCATCTCAAACGTCTGGATTTAATTCCGAATTATTTCGGGTGAAGAATACAATGCGTGCAGTTTTGCGTTGCGTAACTTTCTTCATTCTCCTGTAACTTCATTCCTCTTAGCCCCAAATATTTTCCTAAGCACCATATTCTCAAACACCGTTAGCCTCTGTTCCTATCTCAAAGTGAGAGTCCAAGTTTAATAATAATAATATCATATATTGGGGAAATTTTATGCTTTCAATATATTTCAATCCCTTGTCGCATTTCATAACCGTTTCAGGTAAAGAGCTGCCTCTGAAGTTTCGAAATTTCAACCGGCAAGGCAAGAGGGAGAATATATTTAATTCTTGAATCGTCATTTTAATTTCAGTCTCGATAATTGTGTGAAGTCCGCTTAATAGGACCACGTTGGGACTATTGGGACTAGGCCTATGCATTTTGGTCCAATAAATCTGCATATTAGAACCAAACTTAGAAGGACAAATACCTACAGTATACGGCAATATATGTATCTAACTCCGATTAAGAGGACCAGCCGCTTTATTGGACTAAAGCGCATGGTCCCAAAGTGGTCCTATTAAGCGGAATCCACTGTATTACCAATATCACTTAAGGCGAGTCTGTACTTCCATATCTTGCAATGTTAAATTCCTCAATTTTTGGTAACTTTTCTCAGAAGTGATAAAAGATAGAAATGTAGAAAATATAGGGCATATATAACATACTTTTATATACATATACAACCGGTTAAATAAATTTAAAATTCCACTGAACGGTTGACAAAATTCATTGGTGACATTTCTTGCATTAAGAATTACTGCAAATTATTTTTTAGTTTTTCTGCAAATAGAAATAAACCTAATTTTTTTAACCTACTGTGTAAAATGCCATCACATTGATATTATATATTAATTTCAGCGTTCTGGGTACAATACTTTCTGAGAAAAGTGCATCAATGGCCCAAAAATAAGAAAGTGCAGAAAAATGGTGTCAAAGTTTCCATATCTTATAATGTGCGCAGTGTTCGCAATCCCAAACTATTATAATGTTATATTCCTCAATTTTGGGAGCACTTTACTCAGAAGTGATAAAAGGTACATAGGCCTATATAGAAAAAATAGGGTATATGTAACATGCGTTTATGTATACAACCGGCTAAATAAATTTAAAATTCCCACTGATCAGTTAGAAAGAAAAAAATTTTCGTTGATAACATTTTTTACATTAAGAATTACTACAATATTTTTGCTGAAGATAGGCTAAAAGCTGACAATTAGAGGAAATAAAATCATAGTATCATTTTACACATACTAAACTACTTCTTCTTCTTCTTTGGCACTACGGCCCTTGTAGTCTAGCCTTGGCCTCCCTTAGGATCTTGGTCCATTCCTGTCCAACCAGAGCCTTCTACCTCCATCTTCTCACGCCTAGAGTCCTTAAATCGTCCTCCACTCCATCCAACCATCTTAGTTTCTGTCTGCCAATATTGCGCCTGCCTTCTGGTTTTGTGTTTAGAATCTTTTTTGGTATTCTCTGATCGTTCATCCTGATTACATGTCCTGACCATTCCAACCTACGGGCTTTGATTTCAGCAACAATATCTGGAGATTTATATTGAGTTTTCAGCTCTGTATTATATCTAATTCTCCAGTGCCCATTCTCATATTTAGGACCATAGATTTTCCTTAGAATTTTCCTTTCCCATGTCATCAGCTGTTGTTCCATTTTCTTCGACAGAGTCCAAGTTTCACTGCCATAAAGCACAATTGGTCTTACGACTGTTTTATATAATGTAAGTTTTGCTTTTTTACTTATGCATCTTGCTCTAAAAGTTCTGTTAAGGGCTCTCAGGCATCTATTTCCCCCAGCAATTTTTTGCCTCATATCCGCATCTGCAGTGTTTTCTTGGGTAATTAGAACTCCTAGATATTTAAAAGAATCTACTTCCCATTTATTATAATATCTTTATTACAAACGCCACTTGGTCTTTTGTACTAAACTACTGAAAAGGGATAAAAACCAAAATTTATTTTTTTTTTTGTCAAAATTCGGTGTACAGACTCCCTTTAACGTAGGCCACCGTCATGATCTAGGAGTGGATACGAGACTATCGCTTCGAAGCAGCTCTCAGATGAGTGTTCGCTTCCCGGTATGATTTGTTTTCCGAGTTCGCGACCGCGTGTAAGAAGAATTTCAAGTAGATAATCGCGCAGTCGTCGTCAAATGAGCGATTGCAAATGTCACTGAGTGCCGTTGATGAACCTATTGACAAAGCATTGCAGTACAAAATCCGGGAAATAATCTCAGTATTATCTGCATCACGGTATTACAGTTTCTAGCACACTTTGATATACGATGTTATGTAACAGGACGCTAAGATGTGCTTTGCATATATAGAGTTGACGGATTATACGTTGAGATTGTGTCTCTCATCTCCTGGTACACGGGAACAAATAACAGGACGGGACGGTAACGACGGAGTTTCGACTTTCCTGCATTAATCTTTACTGAAGTTTGTAACATGAAGTAAACAGGAAATGGGTAGAAATCAGACGCTTCCGTGTACCTATGTAGAACTGTAGATAGAGGTGCATCACGTGCAGGTGTGTTTTCTGAAGGCGAGGCAGATACAGCAGCCATGCTTTTACTGTCTGGAAGTTGGATATTTGTAAATGGTCATCATTAGACCACGGAATTTGATACAATTGCATGTTTTTATTAATTTGTCAAATTGAAAATTAAAAGTGGATCGTTGCCGATCATGATTTTTATGTTGGAATGAACGCAACTTAATTATGCATAAATGCATATTTCGAGGGTTTTCACTTTTAAGGGGAGGTAGAGGTGAAATTTTCGAACAAAACTGAAGAAAAAATGAAAATTTGGTTTTTTCCATTTCTATTATCTTTATTTTGATATTCCGATGTTAGTTTTTGATTTTGTGCCCTTAAAAGTATGAAATTAAAACCAAGATAACTGTATTACTATATTATTCCCATAATACACTAATACTTATCATATTTATATACCTTCTCTGAACATATAAATAAAAATAAATATTGAAAATTTCTTACAATATGGGCATGGAGCATTTTATATCAAACGATATAAAGTCTTATAAAATTATTAATATTTACAGAACTATTGTACTTAGAAAGTTGAAACTTGGTACGTCCATTACTAATAACATACTTAGTATCCATGATCAATTTCAAACAAATCGGATAAATTGTGTGTATTTTGAAATATTCATCTCTGCCTCCCCTTAAATGCATAATACATATTTTTATTTCGCATATTTAAATTTATTTATTTATTTTGCTAATAACTGTAACATAAAATATAATATATACAGAAAAACTGTAGCTCGCCCCTGAAAGAGTAGAACTCGTGCTCAGGGGCGGATTCCTGAATTGGAATTCAGGAATATATAATACTATAATTTGTCTTATCTCTACTACTCAATGAGAATATATAAATTTAAATTTACAATTTTTCAGTTTTTATAAAATCCAGACATAACTTTTTTAATTGAATACTAGAACTATTAGAATTGTCAAGATTAGGATATTTAAATATAAATTTGTTATATATTCTTGGGCCTAAATTACTACTATGATTTAATACTGTAGCATTGTTGCATTTTGTTTCAAATAATATTAAAGAATTCGTACCTTTTGTTTCATAACTATGAGAATACAATTCAAAATTATTTCGGTTTTTATGTACGAATTTTATTAATGCAATATAATAAATTTGTCTTAAGTTAAGAACATTAGTCTAAAAACAATTTTTGAGATGAATTCTCAGTAGTTTTATGAAGACATATTTTAATTATTTTTTCTGTAATAAATAAAGTGGATTAAAATTGGATTTAAATAAGCTACCCCATCCTATAATTCCATACATAATTACCGATTGAAATAAAGTTAAGTATAGGCCCTATTGTGCGTAATAAACTTATTGACAAGTAATTCCTCAATAAAACAAAATAATGTATTATTTTACGTAATTTATTACAAAGGTAATTAAGGTGTTGGTTCCATTTTAAATTATTGTCGAAAATTATGCCTAAATACTTAACTTCAGAGGACTCCTTAATAATCGGACATTTACATTGTATAAGGCAACAATTAGAGTTTTGTAATTTAATACTTAATATAGATGTAGGAGGTTTGTTACATCCTTCAGATGATATGAATGGAATAATTATGGTTTTATTTTCGTTGATAGAAAGATAATTTATGTGAAATATGTTTTATTAATTTAAATATATTATTTGTATTATTATATGCATGATACCAGGTTTTTCCCCCAAAAAGTAAATCTATGTCATCTGCATAAGAATAATGTATACATATATTAACACATTTTCTTGTTTTTCCCCGATTTATTATCTAATTTAAAAATTACGGTTGAGGAAAACCTCGGAAAAGCCTAACCAGGTAATCAGCCCAAGCGGGAATCGAACCAACACTCGAGGACAACCCCGGATCAGGAGACAAACGCCCTGCCTCCTGAGCTATGCAGGTGGCTATCGTCTTTTATTATGTCCGTAGAAATGGGAACTGTACAATAGATAAAAAGTTCAAAATAAAGGTAAAGACTTTTTGCGAATCGTAAATCTATTAGAGTTTCCTGTTTTAAATGAAGTCCTTTGTTGACGACTATGGAGCTGGAAACCGTACAGTAGTTATAAAGATAAAAGGAAATTTTAAGATGTTATACATGTTATAAATGGTAAATTAAATACGAACTTCTTTTCTTTGGACCATAGAAAATCGAATTTGTTCATTAGAAATTTTAAGACGTTTCGCGTATTTTTATTAGAGTTGTTAAGTTACAACTGTAGTTTGAATTATGAGAAAAGCCGTAAAATATACAAAAATATTGCAAAACCTGCTTGAAACTCGCTCATTTATCATTCTGCGCGACCTAAAAGTGTTTCTCTTACCGGTGCTGACGTATTTTAAATTAATATAGTACTTAGCTAATAACTGTTGTCGTCTGATGGCGGTTGGCATTACTTTTGTAACTGAAATAAATGGAATAGGGATTAAGTAGCTGCTAGCTATGCATCCCAGCTCGACGTTAAAACCGCCACGCAGTATTACACAATGTGATTAATTATACGAGACAGCAAGTAACGTCCGTGGTTCAGTAAGTCACAGTAAAACAACCTAGTTTGCTTGAACTAGTCTGACCGATTTTTCAACAGTCTGGAATTGCAATCAATCATTTAAAATCGACTGGAAAATCTAGTCCATTGACTTCGTTTCCTCGTGCTGTGGCATGGACGTTCCTGTACAAATTCCGGCACTGCGACGTGATAATCCATTATGACTACAGCGTTTTACTGCTCTTTGTGCTCCGACATCCACGTCATGCCTTTAAATATGGAAACCCCTTTGAACCGCCGTAAAGATTAACTCATGGCTTGTACCCAGCCGTAGTTCAATTATCTGACGGATGCTTACCAAAGGGCTTGCTTTGATTACACTTAGTTTCCTGTGACATTGCTATTGGAATCAGCGTATGTGGGACAGAAATTCAAGTATTCCAAATTGTTCCTGTATTTATTCCACCGTGTGTCCATTATCAATGTATTATAACATAGCATATGAGAATCTTTGTGAGTTCAACAGTAATGTCTTGTTAATCTAGTTCAAACTAGAATAGACGAGTGTAAACTAGACTGGACCAATACAGATAAGACTATAGAATAGTTCGGACAAGACTACAGTGGACCAGTTCAAACTAAACTAGAATGGACCAGTTCAGACTAGACTAGACTAGACCAGTTCACACTAGACTGGACCAGTTCACACTAGGCTGGACCAGTTCACACTAGACTGGACCAGTTCACACTAGACTGGACCAGTTCACACTAGACTAGACTAGACCAGTCCACACTAGACTGGACCAGTTCACATTAGACTGGACCAGTTCACACTAGGCTGGACCAGTTCACACTAGACTAGACCAGTTCACACTAGGCTGGACCAGTTCACACTAGACTAGACTAGACCAGTCCACACTAGACTGGACTAGTTCACACTAGACTCGACCAGTCCACACTAGACTGGACCAGTTCACACTAGGCTGGACCAGTTCACACTAGACTAGACCAGTTCACACTAGGCTGGACCAGTTCACACTAGACTAGACTAGACCAGTCCACACTAGACTGGACCAGTCCACACTAGACTGGACCAGTTCACACTAGGCTGGACCAGTTCACACTAGACTGGACCAGTTCACACTAGGCTGGACCAGTTCACACTAGACTAGACCAGTTCACACTAGGCTGGACCAGTTCACACTAGGCTCGACCAGTTCACACTAGGCTGGACCAGTTCACACTAGGCTGGACCAGTTCACACTAGACTAGACTAGACCAGTTCACACTAGGCTGGACCAGTTCACACTAGACTAGACCAGTCCACACTAGACTGGACCAGTTCACACTAGGCTGGACCAGTTCACACTAGGCTGGACCAGTTCACACTAGGCTGGACCAGTTCACACTAGGCTGGACCAGTTCACACTAGACTGGACCAGTTCACACTAGGCTGGACCAGTTCACCGTAGACTAGACTAGACCAGTTCACACTAGACTGGACCAGTTCACACTAGGCTGGACCAGTTCACACTAGACTGGACCAGTTCACACTAGACTGGACCAGTTCACACTAGACTAGACTAGACCAGTCCACACTAGACTGGACCAGTTCACACTAGGCTGGACCAGTTCACACTAGGCTGGACCAGTTCACATTAGGCTGAACCAGTTCACACTAGACTAGACCAGTTCACACTAGACTGGACCAGTTCACACTAGGCTGGACCAGTTCACACTAGACTGGACCAGTTCACACTAGGCTGGACCAGTTCACACTAGGCTGAACTAGTTCACACTAGACTAGACCAGTTCACACTAGACTGGACCAGTTCACACTAGGCTGGACCAGTTCACACTAGTCTAGACTAGACCAGTTCACACTAGACTGGACCAGTTCACACCAGGCTGGACCAGTTCACACTAGACTTAGACCTGAACTGTTCAGACTAGACTTAGATCAGGACAGTTCAGAATAGGCTATACCAGTTCAAACTAGATTAGAATATATAGGCTAGGTTGCACTAATCCAGTTCAAAATAGACTATTCCAGTCGACCTAGATTATACCAGATTAGACTAGACGACTCCATACTAGAGTAGCCTTGGCAAGTCAGACTAGATTAGACAAACTAGGCCAGTTCAGACTAGATTAGTCAAACTAGGCCAATCCAGACTAAATTAGAGTAGAATAGGCCAGCCTATAGGAGATCACTAAAATAGGCCATTTAAGCTAGATTAAACTAGAATATAACAGTAAGATTTGGCTAGTCCATAGCAGTTCGGACTACATTAGGCCAATTTAGATTAGATGAAACTAGGGTAGGCCTGTTCAGACTATACTAGATCAGGCCAGTTCAGACTAGATCAGACTAAATTAGGACAGTTTAGACTAGATCACACTAGACTAGGCTAGTCCAGACTTGATTAGACTAGACTAGGCCAGTCCAGGCTAGATCAGACTATAATAGACCAGTTCAGACAAGATGTGACTAGACTAGGCAAGTCCAGGCAAGAATAGGCCATTCTAGACTAGACTAGGCCAGTCCAGGCTAGATCGAGCTAGAATAGGCCAGTTCAAACTAGATCAAACTGTACTAGATCGACTTGACTAGGCCAGTTCAGACTAGATCAAAGTGGACTAGGCTAGTTCACACTAGATCGAACTAGACTGGGCCAGTTCAAACTAGATCAAAGTGACTAAACTAGTTCACACTAGATCGGACTAGACTGGGCCAGTTCAGACTCGATCAAAGTGGACTAAACTAGTTCACACTAGATCGGACACTAGACTGGGCCAGTTCAAACTAGATCAAAGTGGACTAGACTAGTTCACACTAGATCGGACTAGACTGGGCCAGTTCAGACTAGATCAAAGTGGACTAGACTAGTTCAGACTAACTCGGACTAGACTGGGCCAGTTCAGACTAGATCAAAGTGACTAGGCTAATTCACACTATATCGAACTAGACTGGGCCAGTTCAGACTGGATCAAAGTGGACTAAGCTAGCTCACACTAGATCGGACTAGACTGGGCCAGTTCAGACTAGATCAAAGTGGACTAGACTAGTTCAGACTAAATCAGACTAGACTGGAGCAGTTCAGACTAGATCAAAGTGGACTAGGCTAGTTCACACTAGATCGGACACTAGACTGGGCCAGTTCAAACTAGATCAAAGTGGACTAGACTAGTTCAGACTAGCTCGGACTAGACTGGGGCAGTTCAGACTAGATCAAAGTGTACTAGGCTAGTTCACACTAGATCGGACTAGACTGGGCCAGTTCAGACTAGATCAAAGTGGACTAGACTAGTTCAGACTAGATCGGACTAGTCTAGGTCAGTTCACACCAGATCAAACCGGACTAGGTCAATTCAGCCTAGATCAAACTGGACTAGACTAGTTCACACTAGATCGGACTAGACTAGACCAGTTCAGACTAGATCAAACTGGACTAGGCTAGTTCAGACTAGATACTGGACTAGACTAGTTTAGACTAAATCGGACTAGACTACGTAGGCCACTTCAGACTAGATCAGTTTGGACTAGATCCGACTAAAATAGAACAGTACAGATTGATCAGACTAGACTAAATCAATACAAATGTCATCAGAGTAGGCTTGGCCAGTCAGAACTTGATCAGACTAGACTTGGCTATTCTAGATAGGACTACGTTAGACAAGGCTAGGCTAGACCTTATAAAACTAATAGTATATACTCGTATCATATGGAATGAGTTGTGCCAGCTTCTCAGTACCTACCCAAATTTGTTATTGTTAGTCTCTTCTTCAGACACCAGTGTTAATTTTACTTTACTGATGCAGTGGAAGACGTAAGAAAAATGAAAATGTTAAATATCTGCGAATTGAATAGCCTATCCTCCAAAGACGGATACCATTGGGGTGCAGGGATGCGGAGGCATGTTTTCTCCTAGAATTTCTTCTTGTTTGTTTTTTATGTTAAATATTGCTATTTTTTGTATTTCGTATTCTGATGAATATTCCTAGACGAATGACATTCAGAACAATGCTCGAGAGTGACTTAAAGGAAAGATATAAGATAGGAAAGGTTAAGGGGACTCGTGTGATTTTTTAAACTTCTACAGATCTCGGATTTTATCTCTGCCACTGTGCAACGTCATATTTGCTGGGGGGAAGTGAGGGGATGGGAGGAAAGTTGTAATACTTTTCATTACGCTGACGCCCACGTTGTAAAATAAGCCATTTGAAATTTAACGGCCGCTGACCGACGGAGATGTAATCCGAGATCTGTACAATTTTCATTCAAAATTTATTAATTTTGAACTGCATAAGCATGCCTTCTGTAGAATATTGTCGTCAGTACAAAATTTTGTTCCATTAGGGCTAATAGTTTCGAAATTATATTTTTTTAAATATATTTTATATTGACGTCACTAAAAAGGCTCCTTGCAACAATGTTTTCAAGATTTTTAGCTAAGCTTGAAAATAGTCATGGGAATGAAAATTAATTAGCTTTTTGAGCTTAGTCTAAATAAACTTCAAGTAGATTTTCAAGAATTTACCATTACAGCATGTTTTAAACTAAGTGCAATGTGAATAAGTCCCCAAGAACTTAAAATTAATATTTCATAGAAATGCTAATTAAATTTTATTTATTAACATTTAATTGACTTCCGTGAGAAGCTTGAGACCAATCTGGTAATAATTGTTGTGTAAGAATTTTTTCTTTAAGAAACTGTTTAAAATGTTAAAGTCGAGAAACAGCAATAAGAAAAACATCTCTTAACTCACTCGCGTAACGTATTTTATGGGTTGGTGCCTTACGACAGTGAGGATTTTGGATTACAACGGGGGGGGGGGGGTTCGTCTGTATAGCTACTAGGGAGCATTTTTGTATTATTATAGGCCTGTAAAGGTCCCATGACACCGTTTGAAGGGCTCTCAAATGGGAAATGAAACTATATTATGAAACTAGGAGGTTCAATATTATAATAACGAATATAAAAACAAAAAAAAAAAAAGTTTTCTTAATTTTTCACATTATTTCACCATAGTTTTCCCTTAAGAAGTAACAATAAGAAAGCCACCGGCGTAGCTCAGTCGCCTAAAGCGCTTGCCTGCCGATCCGGAATTGCGCTCATGCGTGGGCTGATTTCCTGGTTGATTTTTCCCGAGGTTTTCCCAAATCATAAGGCGAATGTCAGGTAATTCTCGGCTTCGTCTCATCAAATACCATCTCGCTATCACCAATCTCAACGACGCTTAATAACCTAGTAGTTGATACAACGTCGTTAAATAACCAACTAAAAAAGTTAAGAAATCAAAATCAGTTCCCTGTATTAGTAACGCCATTTTTATTTTCTTAATTTTTGTCAATTATTCATTACACCAGATTCGAGATTCTGTGTCTCTTGTATTTTTAAATTGAATAATTCCGTACTTAATGAAGGACTTTATTAATATTGCGGAACTAGAGGGCCTGACGGTACGGCGCACTTCTGCCTTTGCATAGCCAGACTTCATTATCCTCGGCGTTGTATCTGTACACGCTTGTCACCGCCGACAATTCTGCCGTCAACAGTGTTTATGTGCCGATGATAAACCACTGGAAACATGTGATGGAAGTTTTTGAATACTCGCATATGTGTACAATCGCAGTACGACCGGCAATTTTTTTTCCTCCCCAGAGCTCCGCTGTTGTTTTGTTAGCTAACAGACTGCCTTGCATTAGATCTGCATGACAGTTTATTACTTGCGCTATAAAACAAAAATATGGAAGAAAAGAAACGAAAAAGCAAACTAATGATATTTATTGAATTTTCATACGTTGCGACGTGGATTTAAGGGTATATGTACGCGAACGACCACAAATATTATCAGAAAATGCAGACTTTAAATTTCTAAACTTTATAAAAAATGAACTCACAATGAACTTGCCTGCAAATTGATGTTATCTGATAACAGTTGGCAACATTGAAAAGATGGCCATATTAGCTTCTTAGGTTAAGTAAAGCCCACTATAGGTTAGGTAAGAATATTATTCTTATTCATAAAATTACTTACAAAAACACTCCCAAAAATAATATACACTTATGAAAAAAAAATTATTGTATTAACAATATTTTCACCGTTACAATTACACATATATAAACACTAAATATAAACATTTACATAGAGATAAAAAAATTTACAGGAGAAAAAGTTCGTCCAAAGGGCTGGACTCTGGAAGAGTACCCAAAACGCTCATTGCATTTCCGCGTTGAATAGCAATACTTAAGCGTTGACGCAAATAAGTAGTGCAATGGCGATCACCAGTAATGGAGATCAAAATTTGGCCGATTTGAGATACCAAAACTTTAGCGTCATGACTCCAAGGACCGAAGGTCTCCACAGCAAAGGGGACAAAGATATAATTGTCTAAAAGATGAGCATATTTATTGACTTTCTTCTTTCAGTTTTATCAAAGTATTAAAAAAAACAACAAATATCTGCAGTTACATCATTTGGTAACACTCTGACATCTTTAATATTTTTTCCTGCATGTACAGTAATAAAAATTATTTCTGAGAAATAGACTACTCTCAGGCATGTAGAGTTGTTTATTTTAATGCAATTAATTTTTTATGTGTCCTATATAAAATATATTAATATTTACATAATGTTTTGTGACCTAATTTTTATATTTTCAAAGAAATGGGCATTATTGTAGTCTACCTTTTGCGTAAATGCATGTTAAATAAGTGTACAAAATTTCAGAATTTTATCTCTAATGATTGTGGAGTTATGAAATATTGTGTGTGAAAATTTTCAAATTTTGGAAAATTTAATTTTGAAGTAAAAAGTGGAATTCTAAAAAAATATTATTAGTAACCTTTTTATGCTTTTATCAGATATTTAAGTTTTAATAAGTCTTGTTGTGGTACCGTGTAATTTTTGTCCAATTGTGAGTTCATTTCGTTATAAAATTTTATAAATTTAGAGCCTGCATTTTCTGATAATATTTGTGGCCGTTCACGTACATATACCCTTAAATAAAAACTGCAAAATGTATGAACGAAATGAACTACGAGTTTGAAATATCTGGCTTTAACATCTTCAGTTCAGCTATATTATTATTATTATTATTATTATTATTATTATTATTATTATTATTATTATTATTATTATTATTATTATTATTATTATTATTATTCCCCTGCGTAACTCTGTTAAGGGTATATGTACGTGAACGACCACAAATATTATCAGAAAATGCAGGCTCTAAATTTCTAAAATTTTATAAGAAAATGAACTCAGAATTGGACAAAAATTACAAGGTAACACAACAAGACTTACTAGAAATTAAATATCTGATAAAAAGTATAAAAAAATGTTATTAATAATATTTTTCAAACCAGTTTTATCAAAATATGAAAAACAAAAAATTCTGCAGTTACATCATTTGGTAACCATAACATTGTTATGGTGTCTCTGACATCTTTAATATTTTCCTGCATGTAATAAACAATTATTTCTGAAAAGTAGACTACTCTCAGATATGTAGAGTTGTTTATTTTAATACACTTAATTTTTTATTTGTTTTGTATGAAATATATTAATATTTACATAATGTTTTGTGACCTAATTTTTATATTTTCAAAGAAATGGGCATTTATTGTAGTCTACTTTTTTGCATAAATTCATGTTAAATCAGTATACAAAATTTCAGAATTCTATCTCTAATGGCCGTGGAGTTATGAAATAATATGTGTGAAAATTTAATTTAAAGTAAAGTGAATTCTTAAAAATATTATTAGTAATATTTTTTACACATTTATCAGATATTTAAGTTTTAATTAGTCTTGTTGTGGTACTTTGTAATTTTTGTCCAATTGTGGGTTGATTTCCTTATAAAATTTTAGAAATTTAGAGCCTTCATTTTCTGATAATGGGTAATTGTGGTCGTTCACGTACATACACCCTCAAACAATATTAACTTACGTATTCCGACGGAAGATATGAGAGCTCACAAACTTTTCTTTAATATAAATTCAAGTTTCTTTCACCATTCTCCAGATGCATTAAAAATACGGACATGCATGACTGCGAATTCGATTGGTCTTGGAAATGACATCATTTATGTATTCTTTTAAAAATTATACTTACTTTTTTTTAATAACAAACTCAAATTACGGAAATAGAAACATTAGCAGTTAAATATTAAACTAAAAACTTTTCACGGTGCTTATTGTATTTGTTATGTTATAATATTCGTTTACATATAAATTCCCTGCAGCTCTGGAACTGCGTAATGAAAATCCCACATATGTTTTTTTTTTTTTACAGTGAAAGGCTGCAGGGCATCTGCATTTCTGTTCTTGTTTTATGAAAAATGTTACACGGATGCGTTAAATCCTTTTGGACAGTGGGATACATGACTAATCCCGGAACTTTTATTAGAAATGTTAAGCCTATCAGCGGAATTGACTAATGGGGGACTCGCGTTCGTATTTATCAAGTTGTTTCGATTTAGCGGCAGTGAAAAATTGACCGTGAGGAAATCGCTGCCCCGGCGCCGAAAGCGGGAGTAATTTGGTATCAATTGGGCTATCAATCTTCTTGCTAAGCGATGTCAGGCGTTTTTATTTGAATGCGGTCTCCACCACAGTTTGCAACATGTTATTAGCGACGTTTGTAAGGCGCTCGACAGCGTTGCCAGAGTTACTTTCCAAGCTTATAAGTGCATTTAACGAAATAAAAAACGAGGTATTTTCTCCCAATTCGACACGCCTTTATTATGTATGTATGTATGTATGTATGTATGTATGTATGTATGTATGTATGTATGTATGTATTTATTTACACTGCAAGTGGGCAAGCACCCGGTGGCAGTGGTATATACAATATTAACAATACACAATAAAATGATAACCAATACACAATAAAATTTACAATACACAATACAATTTTACAACACATATACAATTTTACACACAATACAATAATAATACACAATACAGTTTAACACAATAATAATAAAACATAAAATAAAATACTTAATTTTACAACACAACCTACATAATTATCTATAGGTCCTACATAAGTTTCAATAGTCTTTCACTTTACTCTCATCTCATTCCCTGTAGTGGCACTATGACGCATTTCACTGACACTTTAGCACACATTTCACTGACACTCTGTAACACATTTCACTGACACTATAGAACACATTTCATTGACGCTATAAATTATCACTGATCGGAACTGTTCACTGCACTGTAAAACCATAACTTCACTGACTCAGCTCGCTTCACTGATACAACAGTTCAAATAAGTCAAATAATTACATCCTTATGCATACTTATAAACAGAACTACATTTAAACTAAACATTTCTAGTCTAAGGCCCTCTTACACGCTAGTTTTAAATAATTTACAATTCAAACCAAGGAAGTAAACTCGTCAGCCTAGAAAAATACATGTCACCTTAAAAAAATTAAATGTTGAATGTCACCTTAATTTTAATTTTCACTTTATACACAACTTTTTAAATTATTCTTGAATCTCCTTAAGGAAGGACAGCCCTCAAAGACCGCTGCAGGTAGGTCATTCCAATCATTTATAGTTCTATTTAAAAATGAGAATTTACCTACATCCGTTTTCTGTTTCCTACATTTGATTTTAAAATCACGATCGTTCCTACCATAGTACGTTGGCTTTTCTAACCGAGCCATTATGTCTACCCATGCTTTCTGACCTAGATGTGCTCTATACAATGATGTTATTCTAGTTTTCCTACGTCTGTTTGCAAAGTTTCCCACTTAAGTTCTTTTATCGTATCGTTTCCATCTTCTCTTTTACCTTTAACAAATTTCGCTGCCCTATACTGGATTCTTTCTAAGGAATTTATCTGGTATATTTTATAGGGATCCCAACATGTAGTTCCGTATTCCATTAACGGTCGCACTAACGTTAGATATGCTATTTCCTTCGATTTGGGGCTAGCCTTTCTCAAGATTCTCATAATAAAGTGAAGTGCCCTCCATGCTTTACCCGTAACATTATCAACATACTCTCCCCAAGAAAGTTTGGAGTTTAAATACACTCCTAGGTATTTACAACATTGTTCTTGCGGAATTACAACACCACTGTAATTAAATTACTGTGTACACATGGACGTTTCGGCAGCGCGCCCCCGATTTTTCTGCCGTCCAGGTGCCATTGAAGCGCTTTTATTCCTGCATGTTAAGAGGTTGGGTACAGCTTACAGCAGTACATTTTTTTTGGAAATATTCAACATTTTTTCCCTCCATTAGTGTATCGCAAATAATTTTCTATACTAATAAAACACATCAAATACATAGTATTATTTCATTTTTTATCCGCTTTGATAATGTAAACTGAAACATAACAATACTTAAAGAAGTATTGTAATGGCCAACTTTACCGCACTGAGTGTCATAAAGTCAACTGAGTGTCGTAAAGTGAAAATTGTATTTGTTATACACATTAACGGTAACATTTTCACAATTCACTTTTCCACTTTAAGGAGTTAGATACAGCTTGCAGCAGTAAAATTTTTGGAAATATTCAACATTTTTTCCCTCCATTACTGTATCTTGTACAATAATGCAAATTGGTGTGTGTAAAACACTATCTTTCTGCTATATAAAAAAATATTATTACGATTAGAAAACATTATTTATTTTTTCAAAATTCATAATAGTGGTATTATCGCCGCGATCTCATCCTTAACATTTGGCAAGTCTTTGAAATTTAATTGCATTATTGTTTTCAATTTCTTGTGTCGCCGCTCCAATCACTCGCCTCAATTTCAATATTGCAACCAATAAGTTGCTTCCATTATTAAATGACACCTACTTGTCTAATCCACGTGGACTAAAACCGAGGTTGCAATGTCGTGTGCTGAGGACGAACATTAAGGTATGTGATTAAAAATTATTATTAAAAAGTAATTATTAAGAGTTAAGAATGTCAACGTACTCGTATATGAAATAATAATAATAATAATAATAATAATAATAATAATAATAATAATAATAATAATAATAATAGCCATTTAACAATATAACAAACGAATGCTTATTCTTATCGAGGAAGTAGACGTGACAACGTGACGCTTAGAGTGAAACCTACAGAGAAACAATCGGTCGACAAAATTAGGGCCTATGTTTTAAAAGCACACCGCACGTTATTGTATGATGCCGACATGTATGAGGCCGCGGCGATAATAGTGCAGTATGCAGTGATGAAACGTTTCCCTCGTTACTCATAAACTCGTTAACGTCTTCATGTTCTCTCCCTTTTATTTTATTGCTGAAACTGATGTTTACAATATCATGCTCTTTAAACTACATTCCTTAATAAATAATATTTTTTTTTTTATTTTGTGTTAGGAGAAAATACTGATATTTGACAATTTTTAAATGAATTTATTTTTTATCAGACAATGTATAAAAGGTTAAAAGTGATTTTATGTCATATTGTAGATATGGCATGCATAAACACACATAAAAAATTTCATCACAGAATGTTGGATAGTTTTTGAGTTATGTGGGATACGCTTCATCACTGCACAGTGAACTGAATTTTAAAAAATGCAACTAATTTGTATATAAAGAGCTTAATCTTGATGTACATAATCAGATTTCACAGCAGCGTGATGTTTATTAGGCGTAACACTTTCGACTTAATTGAACTTCATGTGATATAACTATAAACTAAAGGTATGTGTTTATCGGGAGGGATATGGACATTTT
Source organism: Periplaneta americana (assembly GCF_040183065.1). Classification (NCBI taxonomy): domain Eukaryota; kingdom Metazoa; phylum Arthropoda; class Insecta; order Blattodea; family Blattidae; genus Periplaneta; species Periplaneta americana. Next base: position 37,822,172 of record NC_091117.1, on the reverse strand, counting down.
CAAGCACTTAACCCCTAATGAAGCTTTTTGTACACCCGTGATGCAATGAGTTGCGTGACGATTTTGATGTCCGTCTAAGCCGACTCCATCACGAGGCACACTACGTATTTCTCTCTAGCCTTCAAATCCTTATACAATACCTCTAGTGATGATCTACTATTTCTTCTAGATCTATATAATATGTATTAGTCGTGCCTCTATATACTAATCCATGAATCGTCTAGAACTCACAATCATTGTCATCAACCAATCTTTAGGCAAACGGAGAGAACTTTTGTTGTGGTGGGCGGAGGTTTCGACGTCACACAAACACAAGAGATGCCCTATTTTTCGAGAAGGAGATGATAATGAAAACTGAATTGTGGAGAGTGTTGGTGGAATGACGAGAAAGAAATGGGAGAACCCCGAGAAAAGCCCTCACGATCTTCACTTTTCCCCACCTCAAATTCAACTCCTCTATTGCCAAAATACGAGTTCTGGTTCTTGGTCATCGGAAGACAACGTTCTGCGGTTGATCTACCAAGACGACTTACTATCAATTAAATAATTCTGTAGGTTTCATTTGCTTTAATATTTATTGTGATACATAAAATTGAGCATTATCTAATAGCTATCAATTTGCCACTGTAGCCGAGCTCAGACTTTAGTGTGACAATTTCTGGTCGGTAATTTGAATGTGTTTGGCCTACTATTCCAGCTTCCATTGCCATGATCCTTCTAGTATGGCTTCTCTTGTCTCATATATCACCGTAAGTCTTTATTGCGTAGTAATAAGTTCTCTCTCATACGCAACGTACTTTTTTTTCGAACTTTTCCCCTTCTAGATTTTCTAAGTTACTTTATCGGAACGGTATAATCTACTGTTACATCTTTCTCTCCGTCCCTTCGTCTTCTAAATCCTTTAAGTCCCTTCAGTGTAACAGTTTTGCTCCTGATTGAGATAAATGACTTACAGGCTTGGATCTCAGATAATAATCGATGAACTTCTTGAATTCAAAAACGAGCGCGAATTTCTAATTGTTTTTTTATATTGTAGTGAATTAATGGTATGCAGATTGTTCACTTCTTATTATTACTGCACTTTTACTATTATTATGTCATCGCCTCTGCATGACCTGTCCAGTTTTAAATGTACATTGAATAAAGGAGGAAATTTTTAAGTGCCTTATCTGTGTCCATTGTCAGATATGACACTCTGTTCATTAGTTTATGTTGTCCTATTTCATTTCCTATTTCTTACTATAGAGGACTCTGTGAATTAACCATACACTCTGAAAAAACAAGACAATATACATCTACAGTACTCTGCAGAGCAGGAAATGTGATCGGATGAAAAACTACTGGTTATTAATTTTGCCTGTGTTGGGGTTATTTGACGTACTGTGAATCTGTGATATAAGACTCTCAGACTCTGAGGGCCAAAATTCATATACATTCTTAGCGCTGGCTTCCGGTGGATGATCAGCGAACTAACGTTTTTCGTATTCATAAACCAGTGTTAGAGATATATGATATATGATATGATATGATATGATATGATATATGATATGATATGATATGATATGATATGATATGATATGATATGATATGATATGATATGATATGATATGATATATGATATGATATGATATGATATATGATATGATATATGATATATGATATATGATATATGATATGATATGATATGATATGATATGATATGATATGATATGATATGATATGATATGATATGATATGATATGACATGAATCCTGTATAAGTAATCAGTCGATAGCCGGGGATAGTTTAACACGCTCGTAGCGCGGGCTAGCGAAATGTCTATGCATAGCACCCTTATACTCGTGTAGAGATAAGATGCAAATATTTAGTCCAAGTAGCTGGTTGTGAGAGCGTCGTCGAATGTAAAACAACTAATAATTAATTTTGTCTCGATCAGGATTCTCCCAAAGACAGGAATCTACGATATTGGACACTATTCTTTATATTATTTCCGAATATTGACAATAAATCCCTTAGAAATAAGACAATTTCTAGATAGGCTACAGTATCTGTTTCTCGGCCGAATGGAAAGCAAGTGGCTAAATTTTTTTCCCTATGTCAGGGTTTTTTTAAATGATTCTAAGTCTGAGCCATTGTAGTTGTAATCCCCTGGTAGAGGGGCAGAGAAGACCTGACGGCCTTATCTCTACCAGGTTAAATATTTTCGTTTTTTTTTTCATCTCATTTATTATATTCCATAGATCTTAAATTAGCAATGAAGCTTTAAGATGTGGAACAAGTCAAAATTTTACAAGATTACAGTTACAATTTTATTTTTTTACAATTGTTTACAATTTTGCAATTTTCTACAATTTTTTACAATTTTTTGGCGAGGTGTAGTGAGATGAGTGAGACCGAGGATTCGCCAAAAGGGTACCTGAATTTGTCTTATGGTTGGGGAAAACCTCGGAAAAAACCCCAATCAGACCAAATGGGGCTGAAGTGAAGTGAGGCCGAGAACTACTAAATAAATACTGCTACTAGAATGTTTTATATATATATATATATATAATATTAAGATTATGATTCTGAATTTTGTAACTCTTTAAAATGCATCGTTCTCTGCTAGCTTTTAATTGCATCTACGGAGGGACGAACTGTAGTGCTCCTGAACTGCGACTAAAATTGCTCTGTGATACCCAAAAGCAGGCAGGACATATATCCGACGAGGAATTCTATGCAATAGACATCTTAACATAAGGGCACCATTAATTCTTTTGAAATATATATCCTCTCATACATGCAATTAAGTGTATGTATTTTTTAATTGTAGCCTACGAGTTAGAAGTACGTGTCTTACATTAAACGAGCGAGCGAGCTCATCCCCTGAGATAATAGTTCTACCGTCAAATCCCCAATGCTGTCTTCCTCGTTAGATATTCAGTCATCACTGTAACAGAGCTATCAAAGGACTCTCGGCGGGACCTGAACTAGCGACCTTAGGACCTAATGGCAAAGATGAATATTCTGGTTATTGCATTTACCCGGTTTGATGTAGCCTGCCAGTAATCCCCTATTGCTGGAAGACTAGGCGTTCCGCGGGTCATGGTGTGTGCACTTTCAATTTAGGTTACTTAGCTTACATTTATTGAAATGAAGGGTTTGTGAGAGAAGTGCGCTGGTACATTCGTATGCAAATCCAGATAATTTCCATTTTATTCATCTCTGTTGTGATTCATGTAATGGGTGTGATTTCGGAGCTGTGAATCAAATGAGGGGGAACGCGAGTTCAATAAGATTCCGTCTAGCAATTCAATGAATATGTGACTAGCAAATGTATACATCACAGAGGCTGCCACAGAAATCAGTCGCTTTGTTATTTTGGCTTTAAATTCTGCCGGAGTCGCAAGTGCTACATATTATCCGACTGTTGTATTGTTCAAATATGTTAATTCCTTCAATAACGTCGAAGCGAGAAATAAATTAAACTCTGTTGAATATTTACATCCATATATTATTGTATAATACGACTCAAAATGAACACAATTTCTTTTCTTATACGATATAAGGGAAGATTTTGTAAGCATTCATAAGACCTTTAAATTATATTTTGTGCTGTCATAAAATGACAACTTTTTCTGCTTTGTTGTATACAATTTCTTTGAATATGTATTAATTACTAGCAGTTATTTACTTTTTATAAACCTTTTGAGAAAAAATTCCCAAAAATTCTCATAGATTACCTTTTTATTAAACTCTTCTTCTAATGTCATCGGTGGGCAAGTATTTACCTTTAGATCTGAAGTTTCACGGATTCATATCTACCCGAGGGCAAGTGAAGGTCCAGAAAAAACAAATGCAATTATTACGTTAGAACTATTACTGGGTGAACAATCCTCCACGCGCCCGCTTCCACTGCTTGCTGGTCTTGGGTGATCAAGCCGATAACCGCAGTGAACGGGTGTTAGAAATTCCGCAGTAAATCTGTTAACAGTTAGTGATATATGTGGCGGACATGGTCGCAGTTGGCGTTTTTCTCGAGGTTCTCTCCTTTTCCGCCATATTAGGCATCTAGGCCTACATCATTTCGTCACCATTTCTCCATTTCGTCATCACTGAATAGCATTCCCCGATCGCCGGCTGGCGACGCACGGAGGGGATGGCCTAGGAACGAGAGGTTTGCCTGCTGGAAACCTTAATTCGCAGCGAACCTTAGTGTAGTCAGCCGGTGTGGGTTTGGGAATACTCCTAGCTTGAGGATTAACGCAGTAGATCATAATAGGTCGCAGTGCTGGGCCATAGTGCCCCCCTACCGTAAATTCCATTCCATATCTACAGTTTGTCGCGTGAGTTATTACCAATAAACACTTAAAAATAAATACTAATACACTTTGAATCGAACTTCTATTTGGAACTTGGACACCAGGGAATCTCTCTAGAAATAATCTCCTTACAACATAAGCCGATTCTGTTCGCACGTATGAATCGTATGTGAATACTTTTTTGGGGGGATAGAATACCTGAGTTGAGCCATATTAACTTAATTAACATACTATATTACGTAGTCTAAAGAACACGTAATTATCTTGCAAGGGTACAACTCACACTGACGCCTGACGCGACCTTCAGCGCAGTGGAGGCGGAAGGCTTAGCAGCTGGTTTCGCCGACTAGCCGTAAGCCGTGAAAGCGCGGGCGCGCGAAGGATTGTTCACACAGTATGTACAATACAACGATATCTTAAAAACTAAGGCAAATTCATCAAAATAAAAATTTTATATAGCACACTATACAGATTTTGTAATCGAATGACATATCGATACTGTTCGACTTTAGTTTCTCATTTTACGAAGTACGAGTGTACTATGATATTATTGTGATGCTCAAAATATATACACCGTGACCAGCTTACATCTCAACAAAACAAATGGTTATAACTACAGTGGTACAGATATCGGCACCCAAAAGGAAACGGCTCACAAAATGTCAAATTTTGAACTGTTTAAACTAAATAGTTAAGAGCATATCTGTTGTAATGGTTATTGTTCACTTTCGATTGAAACAGTTAGCCATAACTGAAAAAAACAAAATACATTCATTAGCAAAACATTAAGTAGTTACTGTTTATCAATTTTCACAGGTTTTAGAGTTTTCCTCTGAATTTCGTTAGGAAAATTAAACTTGGCATTCAGTATTGAACATTTTAACACACACATTGTAAGCAGAGATTTTTTTGTTAAGAATTAAGCGAGTTCCTGTTATAATTATCTATTATTTAATGTGCGTATACCATTTGGAATCAATAAAAGTAGTGAATTTAATTATGGAGGAGAGAGACACTATCACAAAAGTATTTGTAACTTTTGTGACAGTTCCAGTTAGATGTCAAGTTTATTATAGGTAATGGGCTAGCGGCGCTAATATGTTCACTAACAATATGTGAAAACCATTTTATATTTCTTATAAATTATTGATGTTCTGTTTTACTATATTCTTTTGTGGATTTGCTCAATCAGTGCATTTAACATTGTTAATGTTTCACTCTTTTTTGTTATTTATATGTAATCATAATTTAATACAAATGTAATATATTTCATGTATGTAAAGGGGCTTGGACACTACCAAATTTGTTACTTAAAGAAGTAAAAGAAGAAGTAATTAAATTAAACAAAGCGACTTAGTTCAGGAAGTTCTATCAACTGCCAAAAAATTGACAACTGTTGTAGACCTAATTTCATTTGTTCATATTAAATACGTTGTAACAATGCAACTTTTGACGGTCTTAGAAATTCTACACAGCTTAGAAATGTAGAAAAAATGCATTCATTTACGAAAAATGAAGTACCATAGTTGTTATTTTCATAAAATTTATAGCTTGTAAAGTTTTCATAATGAATTTCATTAGTAAGTTTACGCTACGTAACGTATTCAATATTAAACAATTTGATATACATATTATAAGCAGGGAATTTCTTTAAGAATGAAGAGAGTTACTGTTTTATATTATATTGATACACCAACTATTACTTTTGTTTACCGTTATACTGGGTGTTCAGTTCAAAATGTGTCATGGCTCGCTGTATGTTGTCATGTGGCTAGCCGATGAGCCTAGAGAATTCAATCTTCCTATACTTCCGCAGAGGCGTATTACCTAAATGCGAGAGAAGTTGCCTAGCAAGTACGGCGTTCATTCTGAAGAGTACACTACTTATCGATACGTACGGTAACGCCAGTAGTGGCAAGAATGTGAACTGTTTGGAAACACGTACTGAAGTGAGTTTTTTTTCTTACTGTCGGGATATGGGGAGAGGGTTAAGACGATTACTTACGTATTTGTTGACATTAACTTGGACGGTCAACATGGACACAGAGCATTTTGATTTGTGTTGTGGAATGTTGCCGTACGCAATCGATGATAACAAATACCCTGCGTACGACTTGCCCGCGCAAAACACAGTTCGAAAGAGGTTATGGTAGCACACAGACTTTACAGACCGCCATCTGTTGCTACGACATTCAAGTTATACCGTACACGTTCTCAAGTTCAGATTGAACGCCTTGATTAATAGGCAACTTCTCTGACATAAAAGCTGAAACTCGCTTCAAATCGCTGACTCACAACAGTGACGTCATGACACACTTTGAAATGAACACCCAGTATATCTTCTGTTAGGCCTACATGACGCATCCTAAATCTTTCCATGCACATCGACACAGCATTAAATATACGTTTGTGAACGAAATTGTTAGGTAACGGACATTTAAAACTTGTATGAAGTCCTTCTTGTTGTAACCTAGCGACCATCCTGGATGCTACAGCACGTATCAGTTGTGTTTGGTTTGCGGTTAAATGGAATATTCCTTTAGAGCGTCCAGTTCATTCCATGCGCATACCAAACTAACGACTGGCACCCGTGAAAGAGAGAGAGAGCTTCGTAATTTTATGAGGCTGCAGGAGTGAACGTTCGTTGAAGCAACAAGACCCCGGAGCGAACAGGAAGGGATGAGCCTTGCCGCTCCGGGCGAAACGGGGAACTATCAAATTCAGCGGATGCCTTAGAAAGGCAGACAACGCTCAACCGAGGGGCGCAACCCAGTTGAGTAAGTCAACTGGCTTCTCATGTAAGAAAACCGGAGCTCTGTTATCATTGCATCGTAGGAATCGGCAAACGCTAATTATGTTGAAGATTGAATTCTGTATTACATACAACGTATTACTCAACTGAGGTGCGGAAAAATGTATTTTAGGGTTTTCTGTGCAGTGCCCTTATGTTGAAGCAACTGATAAGTAGTAATGGGATATTTCTGAACAAAAGAATGTACTGCAGTTCAATAAAAATATTAATGATCATGTTAATTTATTTATAATATCGACTGTTGATCTATTCTTTGCTGGGTGGCCATATATAGAGTGTATTGATAGTTTTCCCAGAAAAAAAATTCTTTTCTTATTTTAATTTCGTTATACTGCTTATATCGTTAGTAAAATTAAGAAAACAATTACATCAGTAGGTATATCTAGCAAAGAGTTAATATTAATTTAAATAAATATTTGTATTTTGTATTACGTTTTCGTGAAATTAAATAATAATGCATGCTTAAATTTGTTAATATTCTGGCGTGAGAGACGTGGAAACGTGCTCAGCAGGCAGTACTCTACCAGACGTATGTACATGTTAGCTGAATTCAAGCCCCCTGTCCATAGGTCTACTGCCGAGCGGATGGCAGTTCAGTACAGGTATTCGATAAACAACTTACAATATCATTCACAGTTTAGGAATACCATATGTTGTTAATTTATGGAGAAAGTCTAAATAATTAAAGTGGAGCAAGAAGAATGTACCGTCAACATTTTCCTCAAAGAATGTTATCTAATCGGTGAACTTTTGTAGCAGTTTCTCAACGATTATTATTAGATACCAGAAGTCTCTTATCCCGTTTCGAAAATTACACAACTAGAAATTTGTTTAAAAATGCTATTGCTTTATGGAAGCGGGAGGGATTAAAATGTTGGATTATAAAAAAGTGCGTTTCATTTTGTGCAATAAACCATTATTGTTTATTTTTTAGACGTACAGTAAAAAAACGAAGTAATATTGTTAAATAAATTGAAAATTTACCATAATGTTCTATTGAGTTTGAAAGTTTTTTTTGCTTCACGTTTATGTAAACAACAGTATTGTCATGGTGCGGCCTTATATTAGAACAGAGCATCCGTTTTGTACAGGTATGTCTGTACCCGCTTGAGCTGTACTATGTAGGCCTACTTATAAACCCCCTCCCCCTTCTAGTAACATTGCCAAACGTCTAATATTGTAAACTTTAATAATTAGATAAATATTGCAATTATAAAAAAAATATGATGACAATTTTTCTTCCTTATGACATGGATAATTATCAGTTAAAATAATGGCACTTATACCCCTCACAACCTGTATAAAAACCACTAATCGCGATTTCTTCTCAAGCCGCGTGTCGACTTCGTTTTAGAAATCGCACAAGAATTCAGACTTTGATCGCCGTTTAAATGTCGCGGCTTAGAACCACGATTTCGGTCCGTGTTTTAGAAATCGATCCATTTTGTCTAGTTTACAACAAACTGAAAATATTCTGGAAACTTAATGTTGTAAAATTATGTCCAAACAGACAATATAGGGTCATATTCATAGACATTCTTAGCGCGGGCTTTCGGTGGATGATCAGCGAACTAACGTTTTTCGTATTCATAAACCAGTGTTAGCGAGATATATGATATGATATGATATGATATGATATGATATGATATGATATGATATGATATGATATGATATGATATGATTCCTGTACAAGTAATCACTTGATAGCCGGGGCTAGTTTAGCACGCTCGCAGCGCGGACTAGCGAAATGTCTATGCATAGCACCCATAGAGTTTTTAATGTTTCATGTTTTTACATAGGCCTGTATCTTATGCTATAATCCGATTATCGCTACTTTTTTTTTTAGTTGGCCACTGGAATAATTTTCTCACTTCCACCACACATTTTTTTGTGTTCTCTTGAATAGCAACGAAACAACCAACAGGAAGGCTTGTGAGCTGAAGCCAGCCGTGGGTTCCACCCGTTTAGATTCAACGAATGCGAAATGTAGGGAAGGTCATTTCGAGGTACGGGAGAGGTCATGTTTGCGTGGCACTAGAGACGAGGAGGCATTGTGACGACTGCCCCTCCATCAAAATGAGATTACAGCACCGAGAGCTTAATACAGTTTAACTGCTTGATCCGCGGTGATATCTCTAATTTGTTTGTGGCTCTCTAAAGTTTCATGTCGAGTTGCGCGGTTCTGTCATATGCAAATTTTTAATAGAGTCTGTGTTGAATCATCAGTAATTTGTAACAGATTTGTGCTTTCATTTCTGGTCGCGTGCTATCGAAAATATAGTGTAAATGAGCAGAAAGGTGTTTCTTGCCTTCATGTCCCATTCGGATAGATACCGATTTAATAGAATGCGTTTGAGTCTAAAGAGAGCAGCAAAACAGTACAACGTGGTCTGTTGTGAAGAGAATCCAAGCACCCTCATACCGGTAAGGCATCATGTTACAAACACGTTCACATCTTGGTATTTCTATCAAAGTAAATATTATTCAACGCCTTGAAAGCGGAGCAAATATTAAGGATATTGCTGGACAGTGTAAGGTATTTATTTATTTATTTACTTATTTATTTATTTACTTATTTATTTATTTATTTACTTATGTATTTATTTATTTATTTATTTATTTACTTATTTATTTATTTATTTATGTATTTATGTATTTATTTATTTATTTACTTATTTATGTATTTACTTATTTATTTATTTATTTATGTATTTATTTATTTACTTATTTATTTATTTACTTATTTATTTATTTATTTATGTATTTATGCATTTATTTATTTATTTACTTACTTATTTATTTATTTATTTATGTATTTATTTATTTATTTGTTCGTTCGTTCGTTCGTTCATTGTATTTTATAGATGGATACCCAATGAGAAAATAATTGACAAAGAGCAACGGATTTTTAAAATATTGCAAAATCCACAAGGAAATTTTTTTTCGAAAGAATACAAAACTGAGAGTCCAATGTCGAAACAGTACAACGTGGTCTGTTGTGAAGAGAATCCAAGCACCCGCATACCGGTAAGGCATCATGTTACAAACACGTTCACGTCTGTGTATTTCTGACAAAGTAAATATTATTCAACGCCTTGAAAGCGGAGCAAATATTAAGGATATTGCTGGACAGTTTAAGGTATTTATTTATTTATTTATTTATTTATTTATTTATTTATTTATTTATTTATTTATTTATTTATTTATTTATTTATTTATTTATTTATTTATTTATTTATTTATTTATTCGTTCGTTCGTTCATTCAATTTTATAGATGGATACCCAATGAGAAAATAATTGACAAAGAGCAACGGATTTTTAAAATATTGTAAAATCCACAAGGAATTTTTTTTTTCGAAAGAATACAAAACTGAGAGTCCAATGTCGAAGATTTAGGGCATTTGAAAGAACACCTAAGACAAGAAATAGTAATACAAGAGCGGTATGTTGAAGTTTTCATGTTCGAGGAAAAGTTTGAAAAAGCGAAACGTAGTTGAGCTTTTTTAATTTCCGAGAATTGAAAGAAAACATACCGCTCGTGTATCGTACATTATTTTGTGCGAAGATCGTTTATTACATACCAGAAAGAGAAATTTCTAATTAGTTGCAATGAAATCTTCATGTTGGTTTCTGTTTAATGACGGCAACTTCGGAAAACCAAAATATCTTTCTTCAACATTGTTGCTATAAAATGTTTTCTGTGTTTACTATACTCCAGCAGGCCGTGATATACGTCTGTCTTCCCCCCCCCCCCCAGTCTATAAATGCGAACTTAAAACAAACGGTAAGGTTATGTAATGATTTATTTTTCATTTTAATATTTTAACAATATTATTTATATAACATATTGCAGTAATAACATCGGCATCTGGAATCTTGTTGATTTTTTCACGGCTTCCTTAATGTTACTTGTATCAGGAATGCAATAAGTTTCGTGGAGTGGTATACTTTACTTAATTTTTGCAAATATTTAAAAACATAATTAACATTGCAATTTAGGTGAAATTGCAGTGGTAAGTTTCCAATTTATAATTATTACTATGTTAAACGTCTCTAAAAATAATATGTTAAAAGCCTAAAGCAGTAAAATGAATGTCGCGCTTAAGCGGTAAGAAGAGGGAAATTGTGATGTTTGTTACGTTGGGAATACTGAATGTGGTATTACCGCGTATGGGTTCTGTGCGGAAAACAAGCAAATACGCACGATCTCGCACAAAAATTCTTATCAGCTGTTTTCCATTCGACTAAGAACTAGATATATTCTGCAAATTGTCTTGTTTCTGCAGGACATATTGTCAGTCCTCATGAAGAATATGAAGCAGGGAGTCATGCGTCGTAGATTTTCGTTTAAGTAGGTAAATTATTTCACATGTTCGCTGTTACATTTTAAATATACATACTCTCGAATCATTTGAACAAAAGTTGTTCACTTTTTCCGTTATTTTGTAATTTATTTAGATCACGTTTCCGGAAAAGAACTTCTTGAAAATGTGGAATTGGAGTATAAATCTTTGGCATGTAGCCTACAATCTTTTCCGTGTGCCATTTGTTTGCTCGAGCAATTCGTTAATTTCCGAGTATGTAAATAAAAAATACGGCTGGATTAAGACAAATACTCTCATTTTCTTCCTTCTGTTCTTGAATTATGAATGACGTCTTCACGAAGCGGAAGGGAAGGTAGAGAGGTGATCAAATATTGAAATCAGAGAGTAGCTTTCCTCTGCACTACATCCTTTTCTCGCCCGTTATCTCTGTTTTGTTTTGTTACAGACCTGCCATTCTCGGTCATCTGGGTATATAATTTAAGTCAATACGAAAAGAAGCAACGTTTCTTGAAAAAACGCACGAGATGAAAGTCGTTGCTAGGGAAACTCGAATTGCTTTTCTTTTTTTTTTCTGGTTTGTTTTTTGGTGGACTTACGAATTATTAATCTAGTATTCTTTGTAATGGTGAAGTAGAGAGTAAGAAAAAAGTAATAGAAGAGAGAGCGTAACTTCATTTGTAGATAAACTGCCAAGAAGGAACTTATATATACGTAGGACTATGTATACATGTACTGTATACTGTGTATATTTATGTACCGGTATAGCCTTATATATTCAAATTATGTCAAATACGGAAGGAAATATAGCAATAGAAAATGAAGAGGGTCGCATTATGAGTGACTGAAGCACGCCCTTCATTAATAGACGAAGTACACGCTCTCTCCATTTCTCTCTTATATGTCAGGAGATGGAATTTGCATAAGTTGTAGCTGCGCCTCGTTCTCGTTGCTTTTTGTGTAATTAGATTTGGATGGCATTTCTGTTATGTGCACCGCAGGGGAAACTCGATACTAACCCCTTCCCCTCGCCTTCCCTTTCCTACACTAATGATTCCACAAAGAAGCGATCGGCCCTTCAAACTCAGATGGTTCCTTGATGCGGTGAGACCACAAACCCGTAATACTCACTGACCGCTCTACTTGTCCCATACTCTAGGAAATTAGAATTTTATTTAAATATTGTATTCTGTGGTTTTATGACGGTTGATTAATTCAGTGCATAAGTTTGGCTTCTGCATTCTAACGGACATTAGTGGTAATATTATATCTAAATACAGGGACATCATTTTATTTTTACTTCAGTTTTTATTGTATCTGAGATTTTGAATGTCCCTCACTCACACCCCTTCTACTAATGAAGTTACAACTGTCCTCCACACAGAACCGCATATAGTAAACAGTACTGAGTTAGTGAGTATAGTACGTTCCAGAAATATGTTCGCGTTTTCCAGTAACGAAAGAGCTTTCAATATTGAATAATATTTTCGCACAGGTACTGTCGTTCGTTTGCCTACGTCGCATCCCGATTTCCCCCACCTGCTTCTGCTCGCCCCTCTCTAAAGGCTAGTGGCTGGGCTGTCCTAGCTCTTTTCGGAAAAAATTAATTCATGTTAGGAACTGGACGTCTACGTAATATTATACAACTGTTTAAAATAACTTAAATAAAAGGGCGTCGTTAAATAAGTAACTGTCACGTGATTTTCCCCCCTTTCTACGGTCCTGCGACATAACCACTTGGACGGACAGTAGATAACTTGTCTGAGTAATTTTATCTTTGCGGGTCTGGCAGAAGTGAAGATTGAATTTATAGTACGTAAGGTACTCTTTTGTAGAGTAGGTATAGAATTATTTCAATGTGAGTTACTAGTACGAAGGACGAAACTGGTAACTGGAATTAGATGCAATAGTCTATAGTGCGATAATATGCACAAAAGAACTGAAGCCTGTATCGAAATGAACGGCCACCATTTTCAAAAATGTGCTTAAATATCCATATTATGATTATTTTTCAATTTAACTTCATTCTCTATATTATACGCTAATGTGCTGTAGACTGTAGACACTGCATAATGAATACGTTCGCATGCATAACTCAGTTCATGAGTAAAAACACTTGTTAATACAGTACTGTATTTTGATTAAACAAAAACCTAATGAAAATGATCAAACTCAAAATTGCGATATTTCCTAGTTTACGTAAATGGATGAACTACTTTTCTTCCCTCCTATACCTAGTAAAGTGATTTGTTTGTATTTTACGCCAGTACCATCGAACTCCAGTCGTGGAAAGGGGTAGCAAACGATGTTCCCGGTTCTCAACCGTTAATCCAAAGGTATAGGCAGGTTAATATTAAAAATGTTATTAAAAATAAAATGATGTCCCTGTATATGACTCTACTGTCCGTCAGAGTGGTTATGTCGCAGGGTCATTAAAACCGGGGAACTCACTAGTGATTGATAGAATCGAATAATCTGTTCTCGAATAATATTAAGAATCAAATAATTTATTCGAATGAAAGTTCTCTAATACTTTTATCATTCGGATAACGATTTGATTATTCGCCGGCAGGTTCTCGTTTCTCTTGTCTAACATCCAGCATGACACCGATAATGATAGCAGTGATAGCAGTGTATTGTGCAAGCACAGGAGTTTATATTCGTTTATTATTCTAATCACTTTCTATAGCTATCTGCAACTTATGATAAAAAATGTTTATTCTGCGTTCCGTAATTAGACGGGAGAAAGAAAGAGGAGAGAAAGAGATGATCTGGAGCAAGTCTTCATTGCACGCGACTACTTCATGTTTGTGGTCGACGTTAGCCGAAAGTATACGATAGACGAGCAATCGTTGTTCTCATTCTTCACTTTTCGCAGCATTTACCATCTGAGCGAAGTATTCGAGTACTTGTTCACCATTCGAGAAATATCTCGAGAACTTACAAGTCTCGAATAATTCGTATTTTTTATTCGAATACTCCCATCACTAGAAATCACGTTGACTGTTACCTAACGAGGCCATTTTCTTTAAATTATTTTAAACAGTTGTATAATATTATGTAGATAACCAGTTCCGAACAGTATATGATTCCAGATAATAGCTAAGGCTGGCCAATCACAAGTCTAAACCAAGGAAACACCAGAAACGGGTGGGGGAAACCGGAATGCAACATAACCACTCGGACGGACAGTAGGATTGCTTGCTATGCCAAATAGAAAGGTTACGTCTCATTCCTGTAACCATCAACTGACAAATCAAAGTTCATCATCATCATCATCATCATCATCATCATCATCATCATCATCATCATCATTATCGTCTCAGCCACCACCATATACAAACAGATGTTAGGTCTTTTGTTTAGTTTTGTCTCGTCTCGTCTCGTCTCAAAATATAGTAAAATGTTAAGGTGAAAGTCAGTAAAAGATAATATTCAGTATTGCGAAATTATTTTCTGTCCCCTACCTTTTTCCAATTCGAATTTAATTTATACGTAGACTAGAGCAAAATAAAAATTGTTTGCACTTGCCGAAAAACCTACCTTTTTTTAACGAAAAATATTGTAAATAAAGGATACAATTTGTTAGAAAGTAGGAAAATGTTTTATACAGTAGAACTACAATTATTCGAACACTAAATATTAGGATCGATTTTTAGGAAACATAGAAATAATTTTTTTCAGTGGCGGAAAATAATTTTCTTTGCTCCAAAAGACTGCAAACATTTTGTTTTGGAGCACAGTACATAAATACATAAATAATGTTTTGTTCTATTCTGCAATATGAAAAATTCCTTTTCACGTTTCATTGCATGTTCAGTATTTAAAAAATATCTTTAGTGTTAAACTATTTGTAACATTTTTAACAAATAATTTATTATTATTATCATCATCATCATCATCATCATCTCACTAGAAATACTATCGCAAGACATAAAAACAGATACTGGTATTCTTTTAACCTTACAGGAGACATAAATTCTTGAAAAGTTGAGCTTCAAATAGTCAAGAATATGTGGAAATTTCAATCGGTGAAAACGTGCCAGTAATCATATTAGTGGTAGGAATAGCTTCTTGTACGTTCGTGGAATACGTACAAGAAATTGAAATTCCCCGTGGACTGACTATACCAATTCAAAGAGCCACGAACTTCGAAACTTGTCACATTGTACGTAAGTTCCTAGCAGTTGAATGAAATTGAATTCTCCTCAACTGTGAAACATTTAGTGCAGATGTCGAGCTCTGGTTTAGTAATAATAGTTCATTCACTCATAGTTTTCTGCCAAAGAGCAGGTGTTTCATTGCAAACCCAGTATCGAATCTTTCCTATTTTCCGCCTTCCTCTTAATAGTAGTAGTAATAGGTTCATTTTGCCTGGCAGAGTTAAGGCCATGAGGCCTTCTCTTCCATTCAACCAGGTTACAATAATATACATGAAATACAAAATTAGATTACAAAACAACACAAAAGAAAATACATTAGAAATTACATAAAATATAGTAGAAAATTACAATAGCCAAGATCAGTTACATAATATAAAATTACAAATAGTCAAGATCGGTTACATAATATATAAAATAAAGTAGAAAATTACACATAATCAAAATCAGTTACATAACATAAGGGGAATACACACACACACACACACACACACACACACACAATTTATGAAACCTAAAATGCTCGAGATAAATTCGACGATTAATTCTCTTCAGATATACTATAAAGTTAATATACTAATAGGAGAATACATGTGGGTTACAAGACATAAAATGTTGATTAGCAAAGTCGTACTAAATGGCATGCAAATACAAATGATTAAGTAATATATCAAGATGATAAAAAAAGAGAAAAAAAGAAGAAGAGAGAGAGAGAGGAGAAAAAAATAACAAATTGGTCATTTAAGACTATTTAGAAACTTCCGCAAGAGTCTAATTCTGTTCATTAAAAACATTTCTAAGTAGAGTGTGCTTAAAAGATTTTAGACTCCGACTGCTCCTGATTTCCTGTGACAAGGAATTCCAGGAACGAGCTGTGTGTATTGTGAAGGAAGCAGAGTAGAGAGATGTTTGATGGAATGGAATTGATAGAACAAGGTTATGCTGTGAACGTGTATCACGGTTGTAGTGGGATGCTAAAAGAGTGAAGCGAGGAACTAGGTAACTAGGTGTGGAATTATTTAAAATCTGATACAGCAAACAGAGTGAATGAACTGAACGTCTCTCCCGTAAACGAAGCCAAGATAATTGAAAGAAGTACTCGGAGACATGCTCATAGCGACGGCTGTTAAAAATTAAACGAACACAAGCATTAGTCTCCTCGTACAATACATATTAGCTATATCTTAATGATATCAATCATCTGATATCTTATTCTGCCACGAACTTTTCTCCCGTTAACCATTCCTTCCAGTACAACCTTCAGAAGACAGTTTCTTCTTAGCCTGTGGTCCAGCCAATTCCTTTTTCTTTTCCTGATCAGTTTAAGCATTATTCTTTCTTCACCATTCTTTCAAGCACAGCTTCAATTCTTATTTAGTCTTCCATTTCACACGCTCCATTCTTCTCCATATCCACATTTCAATGCTTCAGCAAGTACAGTACGATTATTTAGTCCTGACAGTCGCCGGAGATGTGCGCGTGGGACAGGCGAATCCATTTAATTGCACCAAGGGGTGTTTGGGTTATTCACTCGCTTGCCTTTACCGACCGCTCCCCTATCTCTACTCCGGAACTCTACCCACTCCTCCTATTACTTCTTCTCTTTCGCGTCGCTGAGCTGTCAGGACTAAATAATCCGTCTGTATCTGTAAATTTTCGATGTGTTTAGGTAAAAGCGCTTAACCTTTATACTTTTAAACTTTACTTTTTTCCTACAGTTGCTATAATTAGTTAAAGTAATATTGTGTACACATATTTTACTTCTCATCCGGTAATTTTTACAGGAAGTCATAACTTTGGTTTTTCAGGGCATGCTTTCATATCGTAATGTGAAGTTATGTTTTGTATGTTGTAATGTAGGCTGTATTGCACTTTAGAATAAGCCAGTATGTTTAAATACTTAGGCTGCATTCTATTTTACGAAGGCGAGAAAGATATGCAATAAAAATAACTGAACGATGGAGTTTATGTAAAAGGGCTTATCCCACAAAAGAAAGAGCTTTTTTTTCAGGAAAAATAATCATATTCTTCTACAATTTATTTAGCATATGCATCATGTCATCTTCATCTCCTGTAAATATTATGAATTCGAATATAAATTTAAAAAGATATAAAGAGTGGAAGTATATTATAACCGTGCAGATTTTAACAGCTTAGTCCTCGGATAGGACAACAAAAAATTCTAATACCACATTAGTTGCAAATGAATATGCTCGAAGATATTTCCGTTTTGGCTATTACCACTTAGTAATAATAATAATAATAATAATAATAATAATAATAATAATAATAATAATAATAATAATGTCAGATATGTTTCCAATTCACTGTGGGCTAAAGCAAGGAGATGCACTATCACCTTTACTTTTTAACTTTTTAGAGTATGCCATTAGGAAAAACCAGGATAACAGAGAGGGTTTTGAATTGAACGGGTTACATCAGCTGCTTGTCTATGCGGATGACGTGAATATGTTAGGAGAAAATCCGCAAACGATTATGGAAAATACGGGAATTTTACTTGAAGCAAGTAAAGAGATAGGTTTGGAAGTTAATCCCGGAAAGACAAAGTAGGCCTATATGATTTCGTGACGAGAATATTGTACGAAATGGAAATATAAACATTGGAAATTTATCCTCTGAAGAGGTGGAAAAATTCAAATACTTGGGAGCAACAGTAACAAATATAAATGATACTCGGGAGGAAATTAAATGTAGAATAAATATGGGAAATCCTTGTTATTATTCGGTTGAGAAGCTTTTATCATACAGTCTGCTGTCAAAAAAACTGAAAGTTAGAATTTATAAAACAGTTATATTACCGGTTGTTCTTTATGGTTGTGAAACTTGGACTCTCACTTTAAGAGAGGAACATAGGTTAAGGGTGTTTGAGAATAAGATGCTTAGAAAAATATTTGGGGCTAAGAGGGATGAAGTTACAGGAGAATGGAGAAAGTTACACAACATAGAACTGCACGCATTGTATTCTTCACCTGATATAATTAGGAACATTAAATCCAGATGTTTGAGATGGGCAGGGCATGTGGCACATATGGGTGAATATATAAATGCATATAGAGTGTGTTAGGTGTTAGTTGGGAGACCGGAGGGAAAAATACCTTTGGGGAGGCCGAGAAGTAGATGGGAGGATAATATTAAAGTAGATTTGACGGAGGTAGGATATGATGGTAGAGACTGGATTAATCTTGCTCAGGATAGGGACCAGTGGAGGGTTTATGTGAGGGCAGCAATGAACCTCCGGGTTCCTTAAATCCAGTAAGTTAATAATAATAATAATAATAATAATAATAATAATAATAGTAATAATAATAATAATAATAATAATAATAATAATAATAATAATAATAATACGACTTTCCATGAATTCACTGCTATACCCCATTGAGTATTGTTACCGTTTCACAAAAGTAATACAGTTGAAATGTGAAATTTTGATATCCACCCACAGCCAATAACCCGTTCTTTCTTTGATTAGTAGGCCTGTAGCGGTACATAACCAATAAAGTAATAACATTACTCATAAACTGTATCATTCACCAGCATATACAATGTCTGTTGACCGAGTTGATAATTTCGATTCCACAGAGCCGAAGAACAAGCTGCGTTTTTATCGATTCCAGGAGTATCAATATTTAAATGTCAATATTAATCTCTCTTCCATATGAATATCTTTTATTTGTCTGTGTGTTGGCCGTGTTTACTGTAGGCATTCTGATTAGCTTGGTCTGTAATAAATTCGTTAATCTAATTTATTTCCTCTTTTTTAACTCTTCAGTCGTACATATTCATATAATATTATACGCATTTATGCGTCTTAATACCCTACAGTGAAATCTCAGCCAGAATTTTTGTTGATACAAACTACCTGCAAAATAAGGTTTATTGCATTAGGCAGTATGTGTAGAGATTTTTTTGCTGACGTCGGTATTTACTCTTAGCCCCCTTTAAAAAAGGAATTCTGATTAACATTAGAGGGAAAAATTCATACCATAGAAATGTTTAATATTGGAGCGCGGGGAAGTAACGCATTCATATATATATATATATATATATATATATATATATATATATATATATATATATATATATAGGGCGGAAGTGAAATAATACTGCAGATTGATAGGGGCAATAGAGTACACTTAAATTAATAAAAAAACCTATATTACATTTTGTGATTAAATGCACGGTTAATTAGAACATTGAGCTAGAAGTTAGAACATCGCCGCTAACACAGTGCCCTTTCTTCTCATAATACAGATGTAAGAGGTCAACGAACTCAGGTCTATCTCCCTAGCTGAACTTCTGCCTCTCTGGCTACACCGTTGCAATCTTTTCGCATCGTTCATTGGCTTCAACTTAGTGGTTTTTATATTAAATTTACACGAAAACCGTTCATGCTATTGAAATACGCCAGAGGGATAAAGGATTCAATATTAGATTTTCTATCGATATGGACAAAAATCACGATCCTACTGGCACTATTTACCGAACAAGAGTGTATTAAACATTTGGAAGAAAAAAAACTTTTCTTTTAAGAAAACTATAAACTTTCCACCAATATGGCATTACATTTTTTTGCTACATACAACTAGCGCTATTCGCTTTGAAAATCTGCAGACTTATTTCACTTCCACCCCTGTATAAGTCGTCTAAATAAAAATTAAGTGGTGAGGGTGATGAACTTCACTCTTGTCTCGAGTCTTTATTTACTGGTAACTATAATATTTTCACTGAAATTACAGTCCGCGTCACTGTTTTTGGCGTGTGAAATAAGTAATGGGGACGTTAAGTGCGAGTGTTTAACATTTGCTGTAGTCAGTCTGAGAACACCTTGTCCGTTACAAGTGTCACTGTGGATTTTTGATTAACAGGCCTGACTGGGACTCAAACCCGAACCACCTGCGTGACAGGCTGAAGATCTGACCACACAGCCAACGCAAGGAACTGTTTACATGGAAGAAAACTCGTTCTCTTACGTTGTTGTTGCTGATTTGAATGCTGCGTTCCTAGAATGAATAAAACATTCATGTTCAGCTTTTTAAGAATGGAGAAAACATGTTTCGAAACGAAGCTCCTCTCATATCTGTATCTATCAACAATATTCCCTTTTTGAATTCCAGCATTATAAGCAGTCCTTATAGTTTGTGAAAATCGTGCATAATGTGTTACATTTTCGTGCCGACGCAGAAAAAAATTTGGGCCACCTGAATTTTCCACGTTCCAGTTATAACATAGGTACTACGCATGCTCAGTAGTCTGTGCCAGAGTCGTAACATATTACCATACCAACTAAAAGTCATTATTTCTATTATGACGGCATAATTTGTGCCATAAAGTTAACATTACGAAACGATTTTCCATGCTATAACATTTAACATATAATTGTTGTCATAGCAACCTCTTTTTTCGTACACCATAATATGAAACTACCCATTATTACAAAAAAAATATTATTATTATTATTATTATTATTATTATTATTATTATTATTATTATCCGGTATATAGTGATTTCTTAAAATTCCTTTTCACATTGTAATATTCGCTCTTTCCCTGAAAATTGACTCTTGCAATAACGTAGAATATTATGAACTTGTTTCATATTACGAGTGTACTGTACTGTCGTAGTCCTCACATTCAGTCGTACGTAGTAGAGGTTTTTGTGAAACCAGTTCTCGATTGTTTCAGGAATTTACATTTTTTACAGCTGTTATTTTATAAAATGTAAATTTAAACAGTCAACATGTGAAAATATATTAATTTAATGTTAATTTTCTGCTTCCATTATTATTATTATTATTATTATTATTATTATTATTATTATTATTATTATTATTATTATCATCGTCATTAACTTACATTATGTGGAAGACATACAATAAGGTCCACGTATGGTATTACGACAGAAAAACGAGTGCATCTGGCTTGAGCAAGTTCTGAAACGTGCTGGAGATTGCCCAGACGTGCGTTATTTGTTGGGCTTTTCCGTCATCCCGGTTACGTCAGCAGCCCCCATTCGTTTTGCACGCTCTCTCGACTGATCGGGCAGACTTGCGGATTTATTTACATATTTGATTGCTGCCCGCCATCCTGTTTTGTTTACATAAAAGATGGTTAATTATATCCGAGCCCTTATCATAAAAATTGCATTCCGATATGTTATCGGCGTAATATAGATATGGCATTTATTAGCTGACACAAGAGAAATGTTACCCATAATTCTACGCGCACAGACGCGTTCGTTCGCTATTGTTTCTGGTGACTCTCTATACACGCTTTGTGAATTATCTACAAAATTGATTTGAAGAAAATTTCGTGTTGTATGCTGATGCGAAGGTTTCGGGATTTTGGCGTGTAACGTTTATATTCAAGCTACATGAGACCTAATAGAAAACTGAAAGAATTTGGTGGAACGAAAATTACACTGACTTCATTCCAATTTGGTTGTCATGGAAATGCTTACGTCATATGCGGTAAACCATGGCTAACGAGAAAGACAGGCTACGGGGCGACGTCACATTCTTAGTCATAACATGGCCAACATTGAACAAGTTTATATATAAATGCACGTTTAACATGAGTATAATATAGCAGTTCCTTTGTTTTTTAGAACTTTGAACATGTATTTATATTAGGCGATTGTCAAGATGGCCATGACTGGACCGTGATAATCACGTGACTCCGATTCGTGCCGAAGCCTGTCTTTCTCCTTAGCCACGGATAAACTCAACGATGTGAACGAATCCATTCCTACACACAAGGAGAGACTGCGTATTATATAGGCCTACATAATCTACTTGGAACAGTTTATTATACTCCATAGAAGGGCTGAAGTAAGCAGTAGAACTTCGTTAATCCTGACTAAATGAAGGATAAGTTGTCCGAATTACTGAAATAACCTGAAAATAACAATAGAAAGTGCATTAAAACTCAGTTTATAGCAACGAAACACATCTATTATACATTTAAAGAGGATAGACTTAATATAAACATAAAACAACGTGAGTTACTGAGATCTTCAACTGATGTTAGTGATTGATATTATCGTAGGTTTACAAGCAAAATACGTTAAGTAAAAAATAATACTTAGAAAAAGGCGTACAGAATGTACATAATTATAAATGTAAACTTAGAATTGGAAAATGAAATACACATAAACAGAAATAAGTTACTGGAAAGAATAACATTGTGAGGATTCAGTTTTGTCAGAAGAAAAACACCTTTTTCTGAGAAGTAGTAATAATTCTGATTTAATGTGTTTTGCTTGTAAACCGACGATATATTAGAGTGAGATACGTGATTACTGTAGGCCAGTAGTGTCAGAGTTGTAAGCTCCAATACCGGTTGTGGAGCTAGATCAGAGCGTGAACTTTCTTGTGTCTGTGGTAACACCGGAGCACGCAACCAGTCTAGTGGAGCGCTCCACTCCGTTTAGTCCCTGTCTGACAACGCTGCTGTAGGCTATAAACTCCAGCGTTTGGAACAAATTTCTGCAACAAGCGTTTCTTTTCTTTTGGCTGTCCGGATTAGGCGAAGTCCGGATCAGCAGTGTCCGGATTAATGAGATTTTATCTATTTTGAAAAACAATGTTATAGAAAGGTAATACAACCTTGGCATTACTCACGTGCAGATGGGTAAATAATATTTACAGGATATTATAATATGCTTATATGCAACAAACAAGTTAAATATTAATTATCTCTGGGTAGCATTCTTTTTAATTCATCAAGTTATTATTATATTTTTTTTAACTGGAGGATTCACTGTTGTTCATGTCTGATTTTATTTTGTTCATTATACAGACTTAAATTTTATAGCAAATTCGATTTACTTATTTTCATTTAATCACCATAATTCCTGTATGTACCTATATTGCACGCAATCTCAGGGATTTTCTCAAATATCTTATCAGTTTTTCTAGTTTTGTCTTGCCGTGTCAGTTGAAGTACTGTTCTTATTTTATTTCTTTGTCAATCATTTAACGACATGTTTTGCTGTCATATAAAAGAATATTCTGTATTAAACACTCATAAATACTATTTTGTTTCTTTTCCTGTGGTTTTACTCCAGATTGGGCCTCTAATATAGTCGTTGTTCCTGCAATAACGCTTATGTGACATATTTGTCGATTTTCAGATTTTTGCTCTATTAAATAACTTAAATAGTGATACCTACTTACAAATGGCTTTTAAGGAACCCGCAGGTTCATTGCCACCCTCACATAAGCCCGCCATCGGTCCCTATCCTGTGCAAGATTAATCTAGTCTCTATCATCATATCCCTCCTCCCTCAAATCCATTTTAATATTATCCTCCCATCTACGTCTCGGCCTCCCTAAAGGTCTTTTTCCCTCCGGTCTCCCAACTAACACTCTATATGCATTTCTGGATTCGCCCATATGTGCTACATGCCCTGCCCATCTCAAACGTCTGGATTTAATGTTCCTAATTATGTCAGGTGAAGAATACAATGCGTGCAGTTCTGCGTTGTGTAACTTTCTCCATTCTCCTGTAACTTCATCCCGCTTAGCCCCAAATATTTTCCTAAGTACCTTATTCTCAAACACCCTTAACCTATGTTCCTCTCTCAGAGTGAGAGTCCAAGTTTCACAACCATACAGAAGAACCGGTAATATAACTGTTTTATAAATTCTAACTTTCAGATTTTTGGACAGCAGACTGATGATAAGAGCTTCTCAACCGAATAATAACACTCATTTCCCATATTTATTCTGCGTTTAATTTCCTCCCGAGTGTCATTTATATTTGTTACTGTTGCTCCAAGATATTTGAATTTTTCCACCCCTTCGAAGGATAAATCTCCAATTTTTATAGTTCCATTTCGTACAATATTCTGGTCACGAGACATAGTGATAGAGCAAATAAATTATCCTATATGTAATTAGGCCTATATTTCTTTCTTTCGAAAATGTAAGAAGTCACAATCCCCTATGTACGTCTGCCATAGGATGAATAAATGTGTTTTTCCTCCTACTGAAAAATGGTATATTTTGCAAGTAGGAGTTATTGCAGGAACAACGACGATATAAGTACATCATGCCATCTTAATCTCCTGTAATAGTAAATTTGGTAATCCACAGACAATAGTGGATGTAATGTTCTATTGTCTTTTCAATTGCCTTGTATATCTTGTCTCGAGCAGGCATTCACATTTGAAAGGAATTTCTTCCCCCTTATAGCGTTTAGCTCTAATATTTTCTATCTTATTTTCAACGGTTCTAATCCTTGCGCCGGAATATGTATGAATATGAGTAAAAAAAAATTTAATCCTGGCTTGTGTTGTGGTTTAGTCGGTGGTTTTACACACTTGGAGTAAAAACTGTGGCTGAAATTTGCATTGGGCAGCCCAAGTGCTCCGAGACGTCATCTCTGCCCAGCAGGTTACAATAAAAAAGGCTAGAATGATGGTGGAGTGAGTTTCCAGTGCAGTATATTTTCATCCTGCAGCGAGCTATTAGATTTTACCCGTGGGCTTAGCTTTGAGGCACCACGCCTGCCCGGAAGATCACGTGGACATGAATTGGCACTCTGAGAGGAAAATAATGGCCAGCGTTGATGGTTATAAATTGCAGGAGCGAATTTAACTAATAGTGTATAGATACAATACCATTGTGTCGAGGCCCGTATAATGAATTGTAAAATGGGAAGAGCTGTGTTATAAGCAGTGATGTAGTATTGTGCGCTTCACTTTAATGATATCCAAATGTGTACATGCTACTGGTATTAGTCAGTTGCTACAAACAAAAACCAGGGATATGAGCTGGTAATGATAATGCTTCAATGCCGAAGTTAACTCTGTTATTGAATCTAATTTATTGGTATCGATAACATTGCCACCCATCTTAAAGTGTTAGCTCAGAAATTATCGATATTTAATCAGTATTTATCCCTATTATTTACGTAATTTAGTGTTTTTATTTTCTATTTTTTTGTTTCGATGTTCAGTGGACAGTTAATCGGACGGCTCGTGTCAAATGTTTTAAGGGGAGTCTTTACTTCCATATCTTACAATGTTAAATTGCTCAATTTTGGGTGCACTTTTCTCAGAAGTTATAAAAGATGAAGAGTCCACTGCAAGAATGATGATGTCACTTTCTTGTCGAAAATGAACCAAGACTGTCAATGCATAGCTTAAGACATATAGAATGTACATAGAGAGTTATATGGCATTAACACTTAACACTGATAGTCATTGTCCCGTAATGATCGGAAAATCTCAGTTAAGCTTTGAGCGCTAAGCATTTCAAACATACCTATCTCAGGTAAAATAGGGTTCTCTGTAAAATTGGAGTATAATAAATAAGCATTTCAAACTTTCAATTGCGTCTCCTGCAAAATGTGTTCCAAATGAGATCCGTCATTCTTGCAGTAGACTCTTCAGAAATAAATGTAGAAAAATTAAGGCATATGTAACATTATACAACCAGTTAAATAAATTTAAAATTTCACTGAGCTGCTGGCAAAAAAAATCATTGATAACATTTTCTGCATTAAGAATGACTGCAAATTATCTTTTATTTTTGCTGAGGATAGAAATAAACTTAATTTTTTTAACTAACTGTGTAAAATGTCATCACATTGATGTCGTATATTAATTTCAGTCTTCTGGGTACAATACTTTCTGACAAAAGTGTACCAATGTTACAAAATAATAAAGTGCAGAAAAATGATGTCAAATTTTTCATATCTTGCAATCTTAAATTCTTCAATTTTGGGTGCACTTTTCTCAGAAGTGACAAAGATACAAATGAATTGGTCGGAGTTAAAAGGAACTAAGTCAAAATATGCAGTTTTGGGTTGTGCAACAAAATGAACAACGGATGTCATGCGCATCGAACGGTGGATGAAGGAACTAAGATTTTAAATATTCTTTTGTCTTCTATAACGTAAAAATATAATATTTGTGTTATTAGTGGAGTGTTTTTTGCTTCTCCTGAAAAGTTGTAAAAAGTGATTTAGTTCCTTTTAGCTCCGACTGATTCAAATGTAAAAAATAGGGCATATGTAACATGCTTTTACGTATACAACCGGCTAAATAAATTTAAAATTCCACTGAGCGGTTAACAAGAAAAAAAAATTTCATTGATAACTTTTTTTTGCATTAAGAATTACTACAATATTTTTGCTGAAGGTAGGACCAAAAGCTGACAATTAGAGGAAATAAAATCATATTATCATTTTACATACCGTATATTAAACTACTGAAAAACTATAAAAAATCAAAATGCCATTTTTTTGTCAAAACTCGGTGTGGAGACTATTTCGCTCCATTCTAGTAACCGCGATTGGGGAAAGAAGGGGAACGTCATGTTCAGAAAATGGAATGCAATTGGACTGCACTACTAATATAAAAGAGGTTAATGCATCCAAAATGTAGTAAATGTTTGCTGTTCTTAGTTTACACACAATGTAATACATAGAAGCTTACAACTGGTAAAACTTCGTTGTAGGAGTTTACTAAACATTACCGCTCTACTGGAGGCGGACTCTGGAGTTTCGCTCCATTAATCTGAACCATTGTCGCTACAGATTGACAAGTCTCTGACGCATTACTGCTACCAGTATGCGCTACTATTGGCTGACAATTAGGAAGGAGGAGGTGAAGAATATATTGTGTCACTCTTTAAGATTGACGCATGCGCAGACCAACGGAGTTTAGTAAGTTGTTTCCCTATAGATCATTCATGGGCACAATTTTCGGTTACGTGAGGCACTCGATTTGAAATAGTTTGTTTACTAGGAGAGGAGACTGCAGAGTAGGATGGGAAATATAAACTGCTGTGACCTGCGTCACCTTATCGTAATCACTAAGGCGGTCAGTGGCGAATTATTAGGAAAGCGCTTGGTTAACGTGAGAGACTCGAAAACTTTTATTCAATTTGGCAAATTAATTCGGCAGCTTTAATCATAAACCTCGTTACTATTTCTCCATCATTGAATTGATTTAAATCACAGGCGAGAAATTGCGTAACTAGCCAATAATATTCCATCACGTTGTCTACGTTTATTTTCTTGAATATTCTGGCGTTTCTCAAGATTACTTAACAGATTTGCACGTTCTCGACCTAAAATAATTTCAGAAAATCATATTTCGTTTTCTACGCACATTTGATATTTTTTTTTTTTATAAATTTCTTTTGGAAATAATACGTACAAACAACATTTAATTCCTCGTACCTTTTAATGCAGCGTGTTTAAGGTATAATGTCGTATTTAGTATACTATGCAAATGTTAAGACCATAAATGTTCTTAGGAATAGTACGAAAAATAACATTTAATTTGTCTTACCTTCTAATTCAGCATGTTCTTAATGCCATAAGGAGTAATGTCGTTGTATATTGAATGTATTAATGCCTAAGAGGGTTTTCGAGCATAACATACATCGTATGTTTTCCCCTTCTAAACAGCAAAAAAACTCTTCCTCCCATTTCTCATGAAATAATCGTTTTCTAACGCGTACACACTGCTTTGATAATGCCATTATGCGACCAATGATATTGCTTATGAAACTGATACAGAACCTGCTCACGCCTAGGAGCTACGTGAGGGAGGAACGGAGACTGTGAAGATGATGTCACTCAGAGCGATAAGCTCTGTGAAGGTCAGTGAGGCACAAATTCTCAAGTGAGGCACGATGCCCATCTGTACTATAGATACTAAACCTGAACGTGAACTGTACCGAATGAATTAATATATACAACACTGTGATAGCCAGTGCAACATTCTGATAGAGTCAAAGGCTACCGCACAACATTCTTTAGTTGTGTCGCGGGAAGGGTTGCCAAAATAACAGCTGTCAAGTGCATAGTAATAACGGATTGGATATAGGCATATATTATCTCACAGCTATAATGTAGTAGAAGAGGCGTTGTCCAATCGATAATCCAATGTTTTCCTACAAATTAGGAACAGTAATCGATAGTAAAGTGTAGCATACTCATTACAATCAGTGGTATCCCTAACAAACTGTTGGGAATTCGAAAACGTGAAATAATTTTCTATGCAATATATATTTTTGTTTCTGAGATTGGAAAATAGAACAATACTGATTGTAGAGGTTGATTTTTAAACAAACTACAACCTTCACACTCATGTAGATGTGTATACGGTTTACAATACATGTGGTTCTCCAATTAGAGTTGCTCATCTGGAAACCGCACACTGGTGGGGGGGGGGGAAAGGGTGTCTACTAGCATGTATCGCGGAGTGTATGCACCAACAACCAAACAAAACATTTGCTTCAATTACACTCAATAGGCAGGGACATACAACTTTTTAATTCTAGTTTGCTTGCTAGACATTGTATACAAATTTACATACGCTCTTTTGTATCGCGTAATTTTGACGCGCCTTTTTTTATATTGTGATCACATTACTGGAACATGTTCATCGGTGATCTCCACTCCACCGTCAACAAAAGCCGGACGGCCGTCCGTTTCAAGTTTGGTGTTGATTTTCATTTTACGCATTACTGAACTTTACATTGTTCCAACCTCGTAAATCACACAAACTATTATTCTGAAATGTGCCAATTATCGAACTGTTGCATGGCTGTTCACTGCTGTAGTTACCACTTAAGATAATTCAGCTTTCCGCTTGTTCATTTACATACTTCAATTCAACGGAAATAACGCTTAACTATAGGAAGTAGATATCATTGTACTTATTGTATAATCCTTCGGGTACATTATACAAGCCATAATATAAGAACGTATCTCAGTTCATTTGTTATTACATTGCGCTGACTCCTTTTTTCTTTCCGAAGGGAAACTTCTTTAACCCTCATGCTACCAAGGTTTATTACAACTTACTATTACCAAGTGAGGTATAAGCATTTGGAATATTTAACAATTTATGTATTATTGACTGTATACCTGTAGAAAGAGTAAAAATGTAGAGTACTGGGTGGCTAAAGAATCCCGTTTCATATTGTTGAAAACGTATACCAAAAAATTAAAGAACATTATACAGGGTGTTTCCGGGTTGGTGTTACAAACTTTCAGGGATGTTGGGGAAGGGCATATGTATCAATTTGAGATAAGAAACCTGGTCCGGAAGTGACTGAGTCGAAATACATGGAACTTCAAAAATAAATAGGGAGAAAAATGGAAACAATACTAAAAAATCAGCAGTGGGACAATCCTATTACCCCCCTTGTTAGCAGGAGGGTTACGCATTGTATGAGTCGAACAGAACAATTCTGTGACGGACGTTTTAAGGGGGCTTTGCGTATCGTTGCTACAGGATTGTGTACGTTGTACGTTGCTGTGTTATAGCGTAAAGTTGTTGATATTTGCGGTTTTCTACAAATTTACACATATCAATGCATTGATTTAGTGAGAGTGGAGCTGCCGTCAAGCAATGCATCTTCTGTGTAGTGTTGCGACGTTTTGTAGTGAAAGCCAGTAAGTTAAATTACATTTTCGAGAAAATTCTTGCTATAAAATATACCGAAATCGCTGGTGGAAAGGACGAGAACTTGGCGTGAAATAAAGCTTGCAAGTGAACCGCCGAAAATTGAGCCTAATACGGAAAAGAGTATGAGAATGAAGGGCAAGGGAAAAGGCATTTTCTGACTCCTCTTGTGAAGTTCGGTTACAAAACGTCAACGATTTAGTGAATGTTCCTACACCGTCAACAGTAAATGAGTGCAATGCCTGATTAAACCAGTGGCATTGATTCAGAATTAAATCGCAGTTTACCGTATAAAGACTTAGATCAAAAGTGCTCATAAAATATTTAAAATTTAAAAAGCAATTTATAAACAATCAGTTTGGTTTTGTGTGCTTCATTTGTGATCGAATGTGGTTTGAAAATGATTTAAAAAATTCTCTCGTCACAGTATGAACACAACTACTACCATATTCTACAACACAATTTCGTTGTCTACGAGTTTATCGCAGTTTTATAACACAGTGTATACTGTCCGCATTTCACGAGAAGATCCGAGCAAGGAATGCGAGTTTTTCCCCCACTCTTATACAAATCCCGTCATGGAACCGGCCGGCCATTGACCGAGCCTTGTTTGTCCCAGCCGGCCAATGACATCACTCCTATCCACCTGCTCCTTCAAGAGCGCTGAGTTACTGGCTTACTCTCGCCTCTTACCTCACAAGGACCATACTCCCCTCGCAGGGATCCTCTCGTGAAATTTGGACAGTACAGTATGTCGGCATTTCTTGACTCCCGAGTCATCCCCTCAGCACACAAGCAAAGTGGAGATGTAAGGCATGATATCCACCCTTGCCCTTAGCCATCATTTGTTCATTCAAAGTTATGCAGTGTAAACACGTCAGGATTAGTTGTACAATCTAAAAGAATTTCGCGTAGACCTCGTTGCTCAGTTAAAATTCGCTAAATGCAGCTTAACCATTAATTTTAATGAGTTAATTACACATGCATCTTAATGTTTAAATTGTGTATAAAATAACAGAAAAAAAATAAATCAAATCGTACAAAAATGAAAGAGAAAGGAACAAAAATATATTGACATAAACTTAATTGAACTTTTCCTTAGTTTGGTTTTGTTCACTGTCCGATTCTGCGCACGCTAAACTTGCGGTAGTGAAGGTGTTCCGTAACTTCTCCTCTGATACCTCCCTCCTTCCACCTTTCCTGTTGCTGTGTTATGTGCGCTATATTTCATATGATGTCATCTTTGCCGACCAGTGCTGTATAGCAACGATAGTTAAAACGTTGTCGGAGCTGAAAAAGTTAACTCAGCGCCCTTTGTTTTAATGGTGTATTGAGAGTATTCTGTCTTAATATTTAATGAAAAAATAAATAACGTATAAATGTAATTACAAAACATTGTTTGGACATTCTGTACAAAATTCAAGCCCACTCGAGTTATGTGAATAGAAATGGAAAAATTAGGACGATATCGGGGGAAGTTCCTGGATAGCTCAGTCGGTAGAGCGTTGGTGGGCTAAGCCAAAGGTCACGGGATAGATACCAGGCCTTGGGACAATTTTTCACTTGAATTTATTCAACATTATAAACTATTTTGCAAAATTTGTTAATTTTTTTATGTTTATTATCTACCTTTATTCTCGAATAATATTATCGTTATTATTCTATGTAACTTATATTATTACCATTATTTTTATTTATTTAATTATTTTATTTATTTATTTATTTATTTATTTATTTATTTATTTATTTATTTATTTATTTATTTTTATTCATTTAATCTGGCGGAGTTAAGGCCATCAGGGCTTCTCTACCACACTACCAGAATATAAATAGACATATAAAAGAAACAAATGCAGGGAGAAGAAGGAAATAAGAAATAGTAGTAAAATTGCAGATACAAATACAAAGAACACAAATGCAAAAAAGATTGAGAGAAATAATAATTATATATATATATATATATATATATATATATATATATATATACTAGAAGGAAGATAAGATCACAAATAGAGTAGTGTTTAAGAAAAATGATTAAATATTTGTAAGTAGCTGACTGTGCAAATATAAAGCGGAACAAAACAGTAACAACTTCGAAACATTTGCCATGAGTTAGTGTACTCAGTTTACTGCTTGGCACTCTACGCAGTAAGAAAATGCTTAATAAGTTTGTTTTTGAACACTGTTAAATTCCGACATCTCTGATGTCACTGGGTAGGATATTCCACAAGCGCGATAGCGAGATCGTGTATGATGTTAAATACGTTGATGTCTTATGTGTTGGTATGGCTAACCTATTTATCTACCGTCCTAACCTATTTTTGGCATCTCGCTATTTGTTAAAGTAATAACCAATATAAATAAACATAAATTATTGTTAAACGTAATGCATTAATTGTACCTAGCAACAGAGGGAGGCAGAATAAATGAAATACCGTACTGTTCCCATATTGCAGAGGGAAGCGAAACAAAATTGCGTTGTAGATAATAAACGCAAGAGATGATTAAGACCCCTGGCCATGACCAGAACCTTTCTCATATCTCTCCACGCCATTTTGATTACAGTAATTAAATTTGAAACATATTTCGAAGGTGAAAGTGTGACTTTCACTGCCTGCGTGGTGGGCAGAATAAAAAAAAAAAAGTTTGAGAATCGTATTTTTAATTCCTGTTGGTTATATTTCATCCTTGCAGCAATACCAATGCGAACATATATTCCGTTAATCAGTCCAGCGGTGGTTTGCGCTGGCCTACCGGCTCTGGATGCAGCAAAACCAGCACCGGGAGGGAATAAAATGGAACAAAAGAGAAAACCGTCCGTTTCCCACACTCTGAATATGAGCCAGATCTCAATTCGCGATTCCGTTGGTTTTCCTCTAGCCTACAAGCTTAAGTTTACGCTCACCACATAAGAATTACAACAGCAGTGTTCTGTGTTAACATTTCTGTGGCTTGCTCTCTGTTTCGACTTGCCAGAACTATAAATCATAACGCTTCGTTGTGTTGGTAGAAAATAAGTGAAACTGTTTTAATTAACTTCATTGCATAACTGTGAGGAATAACAGACTATATTGCGCAAATCTAGCTAATTCGAGTCACACAAAGTTTGTGTGCACTCAATGTTGGATGTTTTACGTTTGTCAACCCACTTTGAGGTATGTGAATATAAAGGGAAAAATTGAATCGGGGTCTGGTAGAATTCCTGGGTGGCTCAATCGGTAGAGCGTTGGTGCGCTTAGCCAAAGGTCCCGGGTTCGATATCCGGCCCCGGAATATTTTTTCCCTTGTAATTATTCAACAGACTATATTTTCATCGTACGCTGACGCAGAATATCTGCATGGAAATATATTATTATTTATTTTTATTTAACCTGGTAGAGATAAGGCCATCAGGTCTTCTCTTCCCCTCTACCAGGCGATTACAACTACAATATTAAGAATACAATTATAATTGCAATTAATATTAAATTTACAAATACAATAAAAGTCAAAGTACTAAAAGATTAACTGATTAATAAAAGCTAGACAATTTATTGTAAAAGTTAAGAAGAGAG
Organism: Periplaneta americana; assembly: GCF_040183065.1. Lineage (NCBI taxonomy): Eukaryota > Metazoa > Arthropoda > Insecta > Blattodea > Blattidae > Periplaneta > Periplaneta americana. The sequence goes on along the minus strand of NC_091117.1, from coordinate 37,788,568 downwards.
AAGCTTTCTTTTATTGATTAAGTAAAAATTAAACCTACTCTACACAGTAAGAAAATGCTTAATAAGTTTGCTTTTGAACGCTACTAAATTCCGACAGTCTCTGATGTCACTGGGTAGGGTATTCCACAAGCGCGAGAGCGAGATTGTGTATGATGATGAATACGATGATGTCTTATGTGTTGGTATAGCTAGTATGAGGCTATTTTGCGTGCGTGTGAAGAGATTATGATATGATGACAGGTAACTGAAACGGGAGGCAAGGTAGGTAGGTACAGAAGTGTGAAGGACTTGGAAAAGGAGAACAAGAGAATGAAAATTTCTACGTTCGTTAAGCCGTAGCCAGTTTAGAGTTTGGAAGGATGGGGTAATGTGGTCAGCGCGACGGACATAGCAGACGAAGCGAACACAAGAATTATGAACACGTTGTAATTTTTGCGACTGGTTGACATTGAGGTCAGTCACTAGTATTTTCTTGAGTGATAGCGGAAGGAATTTTCGAATGCTGTTTAAGGAATGTAGTATGGAAAGCACTTGTTTGGTAATCTGGGTTACTTGGTTATTCCAGTTTAAATGCGTATCAAAGTAAACTCTAAGGTTTTAACACAGGAAGCAAACGGGATTATTGTGTCGTTTAACTTGATTGGAAGAGCAGGAGTAATATTGCATAATAGACGTTGATGTCCCACTAGGATAGATTGTGATTTCCTTGCATTAAGAGTCAAACCAAACTTTCTGGCCCATGCAGATATAGATTCAAGGTCTTCGTTAAGATTTTGTATTGCGTCATTGAGTGACTTCGGTACATTAAAATAATATATATGATAAGCGTAAATCACTTGTGATTTAAGACCGCGCTTATTCCGTCGGATCCCGGCCAACCACTCACTTATAACGAGTGCACCTCCGCACATGTGTGGACATCAGTCCTAAGTTCATAGACATCTATGACGTACTGCAGAGGGCGGCCACCAGAGGGAACCCAAGAGGTAGAACTTAAACTGAGAGCATGATAATAGAGATATTCCGATAGGCCTAGTCAATATAATGTAGGCCCTAATATAATCTAATAATTTTATTTAGAGTTCAGTTTAATTGACATATCAAGTTTAAAATCAATAACACTTACGAATGTAAATGATCATTGCATATTACAAAATTGAAATGCAAACTTTTTCGCCCTTGGGCATCATCAGGCATTTGACTCACAATATCTTATACAATTTTTACTATATCTTTGTTGTGAAATGTGTACCAGTTACTTGATATTTACAATCTTGTGTATATTAATAAACAACTGTTTACATGGTTAACTCTATGATATACAACAATCTGAAATTTAAATGAATACATATATTAAAATTATATGTGATAAAATTGTAACTAAAATGTTGTGTTGCTCTCGTAAAATGGTGATCATTAAAACAACATATTGAAAAACCATATGATTCCTCTTAAACTTCATAATAGGCCAATATACTTCTATTAGTTGGGTGTTTGTAGTGCGAGCATTGATTGTTCACATTTCTTACATCCATTCTGCTGTTAATGATAGTGATGTTATGGGGTATTACACATTTTTAAAAGCCTGAAATTGTATTTTTAGAGTCTATTTTACAGTTTTTAAAGCCTATTTTAGGTGTCTAAATGTGCATTTTTAGAGCCTAAAATCCGAGGCTAGTTATTACATACATCAGAAATCACACACTGACTTCTCTGTAGTGATATCTGTAACCAAACAACTTGACCATAGCCATCGATAAGTCTCGATCTTAGTGATGACGTGGAGATGTGAATCTGCCTGTATAGCTGACGTATGCAGTTAGCTTAGTAACACGGGTCAGCATTCTGGCCCATTAGCACATCCATCAAACAACGGTTGCACAGGAAGTTGGTAAACTAAGTTTCAGTGCGGGATTCCAAACCAGCGGAAGTAAATATTACGTAATGAGCTTCGTGCGTATCTCATTACTGTTTGAGCTGAAACTAAAATAACATTCCTCATTTATTTGTCACTCATTACCGGTATTTCACAAATATTAAATTCTTATTAAAAAGAACAGTGCTTATGCGGCAGATTGTTATATAAATGAAATAAATTTCTAGTTTTATGCATGTATGTATGTATGTATGTATGTATGTATGTATGTATGTATGTATGTATTCACATTGCAAATGCGTAAATACCTGGTGGCAGTGGTAACTAATTACACACAATAATGACAACTATAGTCTCGTCGCTCTTATTTCCGGCAGCCAATCACGTTGCAAGTCGGCTACATTTAAACGTGTGCGTCTTGTCACTCGCTACTGATGATGTAATGCATTTCCTAAGGTTCGATAAATACTTAATATAATCGCCCGCCATTTTGGCTCTTTCGTTGGCGTTCGCAGAAATCACACGAGGACGTTATTTGCTCAATCACAGTAAGTTTGATTTATTATCGTAGGAGCAACGACATGATAATGTTTAACGGTGAAGCAAATAGATTCCTCATCTGGTAGCTCGGCAACGAAAGAACAAAAACGGCGAACGATACTAGCTACACAGACTTTATAGAGCCTTCACTTCCTAAGACGTAAGCAAAGATGAGGAGTCACACCGGAAATAACAGCGACACGACTATAATAATATATTAGAATTGATGACAATAATAATAATAATAATAATAATAATAATAATAATAATAATAATAATAACAGTAGTATAATAATATTAACAAGAAGCATCCTAAATTAAATGAAGCACTATCACTTAAAATAACGTTTAAAGTAAATCTCATTTTTATCTTAACCCTAAGTTCGTACTTAAACCTACTAGTATTATATGGTTGTACAAGTGTTGAAGACAATATAAATAAATAAATACATAAATAATTAAATAAATAAATACATATTATTCAACGCCTTGAAAACTGCGCAGATATTAAGGATATTGCTAGAGAGTTTAAGGTAATATTTCTTTCTTTCTTTCTTTCTTTCTTTCTTTCTTTCTTTCTTTCTTTCTTTCTTTCTTTCTTTCCCTTGGTTTTGTCTATCTTTATTCCTTCCTTTCTTTTGTATTTATTTCTTTATTTCTTTCTTTATTTATTTATTTAATCCATAAATTGATATATTCTAGGAAATGAAATTAATTTGTATTAACGTTGTACCAAATTCACTTTTTCTCAGAGACTTAACAACTCTTAAATATCCATTCGCGTAGGATCGATTTTTTACTGTGCATAATATTCCTGGGTTTTCATGCTGTACCTAACCGTGATGATTGCCGATTGCAGGGGACTTGCTCCGTGTGTTACATCTAACTAGGTATCCATAGGCTTTCTCCTATATCGACGGAGCAGTGTACTTTTTTTGGTTTCCTTCTGACTTCGAGTTAAGTATTCTCCCATATGATTAATGGACGAAATGATTAAGAATATTCCAATAGGAATTCGACTTCGGTTCCCTGATTACTTGAGGAAGTAGAGTGTCAGTTTTTCGTCTGGCTGAGTGCGTGAGGCGCCCTCCCGTTCGTCAGGTATTGTGTCGCCGTAGCTTCGGCTTGCGTCAGTGACGGCTTAATTTGAATCCGAATTTGGAGCAGGCTTTGTTCCTGCAAGGCGGAGGGTTGTAAGGAGATAATAGCTACCACCCTCCACCCTACTGCAGCAGGGCATTATTCATGTTTACTATGGAGCTTTCCGGTGGTTCCTTCCGCAGTTAGTTCCCCGTACACTTACCGGCACGCAGAATGCGACAATGCTGCAGAACAACTGGGGACTCAAACCCTTATCTGTGATGCTTACGGATTGAACTCCGGGATTTCTAATAAGACTGAGAATAGGCTCGTCATAATGCAATCTAAATTTTATCGTGGGGGATATGTTCAATTATCATCGTGGTAGGGAGCAGACTGAAGGCAGTGACATTTCTTCATTCCTTTCTCTTTCTTTAATTTCCTTTCCTTGCTTTGTTCCCTTTCATTAATTCATTCTGCTTCCTTATTTCCTCCTTTAACTTTATTTTATCATCTATCTGTGTTTCATTTGTCCTGTATTTTCCATTCTTTCTTTCGTTATTTCACTTTTTCTTCCGTTATTTCACATTTCTCTTTTTGTTTCTCTACTTCACTTCCTTTCTTTACTTTACTCTCTCTTTCTTTACTTCACTTTTCACTTTTTGCTTTGTTTTACTTCACTCTTTCTTTCCGTCACTCTCGCTTTCTTTTGTTACTTCACTTTCTCACTTTCTTTCTCTCTTTTTTCTTCTTTTCTCTACTTCACTCTTTCTTTCGTTAGGCCTACATACTTCACTTTCTCTTTCTTTACTTTTCTTTCTTTCATTACTTAATTTTCTCTCTCTGTTCCTTTACTTCACTCTGTTTCTTTCTTCTCTTCCCTATGTTTCTTTCTTTCTTTCTTTCTTTCTTTCTTTTCTCCACTCTCCTTTTGTTTACTTTACACTTTCTTTCTTTCTTTCTTTTATTTTTTCCTTTCTTTCTTTCCTTCACGCTGATTCTATCCTTCTTTTCTCTCTTTACTCCACTCTCTTTTGTTATTCACTTTGTTTCTTTCTTTCTTTACTGCATCTCCTCTCTTTTTATCTTTCACTACTTTTGTTTCTCTCTTTCTTTTTCCCCTATTTCTTCCTTTTTTCATTCTTTTTGTCTTTCTTGTTTTTGTTCTCTTCATTAGTTATAGACAGAAACCTAAATTGTGCTCTGGAAATTACTCTTTCGGCATTATATAAGCATAAAAATCATGAGACCGGCTTTTTGTAATATCTTTATCACTACACAGCGGAAAAAAAGTCAAATAATAGTCATGTTTACGGTTTTTAAGTTTTGTACGCATAGATTATGGTATGAGGTGTGCACGAATTCCAAGTAGGTACAACGCGGTACCGTCCGCAGAGAGCACCACGCGAACACCGAAAACAACTGCCACTCTGCGTTTTCAATCCTCATCCGTACGTGAACAGAAAATATTGAAATACGTAAACATATTCTTCATTTGTGTTCAGTGAAGTGATCACAATGCCGAAGACAGATGTTAAAAAACATAGGGTGTATTCTTTAATACAAAGATATGGTGTCCACATTTTTAGTAGTGATATTGGTGAAACAATTAAGTGTCGGTTACGTATGTGTGCATTAAAAGAGATAACAAAACAATCGATAGAACATCGCTGTAATGCACAGAAACACATGAAAATGTTGCTCGTATGTTAGAAGAAAATAAGGGTTAAAGTTCAAATTCGCCTCAAATATGAAATATGACTTTTGCCAGGATTTGTGTCGGATGATGATACGTTGCAATATTCCATTCAAAACGTTGAACAATACTCACTTTAAAGAGTTTATAGAAAAGTACACAAAATATGCCATTACAATAGTTATATCAACGTACAACCAATATTCAGTGATTATTACGTCTGTGAATTTACTTTTCCCCCAGCCTGTACATGCACGTGCCTCTAGTGTACCTACTGTGCTTACGTAAACAACCACCCTCTGACGAGACAAATTAGTCACGTTGTAGTTACCTTCACATCCGAATGACTTTTTTTTTTCCCGCTGTCTATTTATCACAATGCTTTGTATTTCTTAAAATGATAGATGACGTAGTTGGTCATCTTGTAGAATCAGTTTAGGAAGACCGTTAAATAAATGGAGTGAAAACTGTTTTGACTCTTATAAAGAATGTCCCAACAAGAACGCCGTATTTCATAATGTGAATAAATGCAACAAAAAAAGATAACAGAACAAATAACAGCGCCGCCAAACCAACAACAATACAATGACGCAATGTCTCAACAATATCTTGTTATTGTTGGGTTGGCAACACTTCTTTCTGCTCTGTTAGCTGTATTTGTTGCATTTATTCACATTATTGAATACGACGTTCTTGTAGGAAGACCCTATACGTACTCTACAATTGAAACAGCATAGGCCAGCGTTTCTCAAACTATGGTCCGCGGACCACCTGTGATCCTCGAGGTCTGCCCTTGTGGTTTTACAATAAAAGACAGAAGAAAAAATAAAATTCAAACGAACTGCGTATCACACTATAGATGAAAATCTCAGAGTTTGGAAATGACACATGGCAATCGCCTTTCACTTTTTATCCCAGTACTGACATTTTATGAAATTTATTATCCTACCCATCTATCGACTTCCCACTCTACTCTCAGCAACAAAAGAGGGATTTAAAGCACTATACACGTGGTGTTTCTCGACATCTTTTCCCCGCACATCTGGCGCCGCGCTTGTAACCCAGCCAGGGGCCACCCCAATTCATAACAGAGGACCAAAGTACCGAATCTTAATTCGATTTTAAAATATAGGTAACTTATACTGGTATTAAAATATGCTACGAAAATGATCAATTTGATTTCGAAGGGAACAAGAGTAAGGTGGTCCGCGGAACTGTTCTGACTTTAAAAAGTGGTCCCCACTTCAGAAAAGTTTGAGAAACGCTGGCTTAGGCGATATGTCAAGTATTAATTTCTTTCCCTGTGTTATTTCCTCCCTGTTTGCGTCTATTAGAAACTTAATATAATAACCTCCTCTGAGTTGTTTTAATGAGATAGCAAAGGGTTTAGCCTGATTTAAATTCAGTCTCTACTTGCCAGTTATTTTCTCATTTGCACAAAGAAGCAGAGGCCTGTAAGAAGGCGGCTACTGTTTCTATGGTGACAAGTGTACTCAACTGCTGAGCAGGGCATTCATCACCTGATTATTATTACGCTGGCCACTCCTCGGGAATTAGCAAGTTCCGCTTATTACCTCGGCGCACCGCAGCCCCCGCCAGGTAGGCTATCCGCCCAGTGACGAGACCCAAACCCTTTGTTTTAGGTTGCCTGCGGTGCAGAACGCGCGCAGAATTTTCAGTGGTTACCTCACTCCACGTCCGTAGGATCGTACCACGTGACCGTTTCTAATAAAAAGCGATCTAGGCGGTCAGTTCTCAAGCCCGTAAGCCGTGACTGAATCAGCTAATGACTTTCTTTACTACTATACACCACGTTGCGCGCTATATCTTGGGTACGCAATTATTATGTGGAAAATACAGTATTGGGTTCAAGTCTCTTCTATCGTCCATGACTTATAAGGGTGATTAACGAAGATTGTACTATACTCTGGGTTCTGATTTCTGTTATCATTGTGATGAAATAAGTTCATATAAACATGTGTCGTCCACACCTGTGGAGTAACTGCGAAACCCGGGTTCGAATCCCGGTCGGGGCAAGTTACCTGGTTGAGGTTTTTTCCGGGGTTTTCCCTCAACCCAATACGAGCAAATGCTGGGTAACTTTCGGTGCTGGACCCCGGACTCATTTCACCCGCATTATCACCTTCATCTCATTCAGACGCTAAATAACCTAGATGTTGATACAGCGTCGTAAAATAACCCAATAAAATAAAAAAAAAATAAAATAAACATGTGTCATATTTTCAAAATTGAGTTAGTTACAGCCTCTTGAATGTTAAGTGTACTTCCAGGGGAAATTTCAATTTTCTAAACTAATCAAACTATAAAGTCTCAAATTATGCACAGTTATTATGCTGTGTATAAATTTGGTTTAAAAATATGTGAGTTATTAACGTTTTTGTAAAATTAAATGACTTTTCAAAAAAAATCATTATTTTTCCTACAAATTTTTACATTTTTGCCTGAAATTCAATTTTTATAACTTTTAAACCCCTTCCAAACAAAACTTACTACTCAGGTTTTTCATTAGTTTCACCCAAACATAACAATAAAAATTGTATTGCCAATCCTAAAAACAGTAAAAAAAAATTAGCAACTGTTCCAAAAACAAATTCATATTTTAAAAACTGTGTCATTTAAAGGAAATCCTGATAGTAAGTTCTCCTACACACATATTCAGAAAATCTCACAAAAAATCATGTAGTACAAAACTTTTTGGAGAAATAGTATTTTTGTTAAAGCAAAATGTGTAAAAATTAAGAACCGAGAAAAATTGGTTTTAAATTTTAAATACCTATCCAGAGCGCGTAGCCTTTTAAAAATGGCCGCTGTAACATGCAATAGGAGGGAATAACACCATGAAAATAGGCCCAGAGCTTCCTTAGACCGTAAACAATTTTTTAATGCTGAAAACATAACAAAAAATTAATTTTTTGACCAAAAATCACAGTTTTCACCTCGGTGTATCTTTAAACATAAACTTCGGAATTATGAAGGTTTAATTATTTAAATTATTTACGAGAATAGTACTGAGTGTTTATAACTTCAATAAAGAACATTCAAATTATTACTCATCTGAAAAATCTTTATTAAACCATGCAATAGGGTACATGAAGTCGCCCGAATGTGAACTGCGTGCGCACCATTCCTAAGTTACGTTGTTCGGATAGGTAGATAGGTTGTACCGGTAGAGAGATAAGTCCACAAGGATGCGTGTTACGGAATGAAGAACCGTGATTTTATCCAAACTGTTCAAATTCGGACAGATGTATATACAAACTTTTTTCTTCACAGCGATATCATGAATCAGATCCTAGAGGAGTGGTCATCAGCACTCGCTGAAATGAGTAAAGGGTAACGAGTGCGAAGTAATATGTTCCGTCGTGCAGAAGGGAGAGGTAGAAAGCATACCCGCCAGCAGCCACAGTTGCACGCCAGTGCAATGTCTTCATCCGCGAGTAAGAGACGCCAACCCGAGGGTGCACTGTGCTGATGACCCGTAACTGTCGATTTTAAAGTACTAACAAGACCTAGACCCTGTGAACTTGATTTCATTTCAAGAATAAAGATGGTTTGGCTAATACAAGAGATTTTGTATGACCAATTTCACATATTCGAATTTGTATAATTTATTTAAAAAATTGTCCTCATTATTTAGATAAATAAAAGCGAAGGTTCGACAAATTATTATACACTGTTCAGTAATTGAAGTAGTTATTCAAAGAAGGGCCCAAATTGTAATTTTAAAATTTCACAGCAGGAACAAAAACCTGAATATTTCAGTATAAAAAAACGACACAGAGTTAATTAACATCATATATTTAAAACACTTCCAAGAATGTATGATATAATTTTATCTTTCTATAGTTGCTTGAAAAGGCTCTAATTATAATTTGAAAATGATGGAATTGGGTCCTTCTTCTACAATAGGCTATTATTATTTTAGAAAAAAAATCCTCTTAAATCATTATTAACATAATTTGAAAACATATAAAATTGTAAACAATTACATGAGGGCTTTGCTTTTTGGTGCCCGCGGATCGGCGTATAAATATAGCCCTACTACTGACATTTTAAAACAATATGATATGATATCCTAAAATATTAAAAATATTTGTTTAAGTATTTTAAAGAAATCCATAGGCATTTTACATAATCATTTGTATAATGTTTAATCTTTTAAATTTTCTAAATTGCATATTGTACTATGATTGCTGCCTACTGTATTGATTTTTCTCTCTGTTCCATATATGCATTTTTTTTAATGTTTTCCGGACTTATATGGTCATCTGCTATGACAGGCGGATTTTATTATTATTGTTATTATATCAAACAGATGAGACGTCATACTAAGACAAATTGGAACTCGAAACTTAAACGTACTGAGTTATATTAATGAAATAATAGTCTTATGAATCGAAGCTGACAGAAGAAGGGCCCAATTGTAAATGACTGGACCGTTATTCTACAAATTGGAATATGGTATTGTCACAATAAGGTCCCAAAAGCAATAATTGGATCCTTCTTCTACCAACCGAGATATTCATTACGTATTTTCTACCGGAATATAATTATGACTGGGCTCTTTTTCTACTGATCAAATGTGCCTTCTAAAGAAGTGTAATAAAGTGAAAAATAAAAGTGAATTTTGAAAAAAAAAAAATCCTAGTTGGGTGCTTTTTTGAGTAGCCGCTTCAGTTGGTTTAATGAACATGATTTTAGGTATAACTTTTCTCCTCTGTTATTGGTAGCCTCAACCTGCGATCCTAGCATTTTAGAGCAGAACTATCTGAAATAAAATACTTTTAAGACTGTGGACAATGCGAACTGAAAGATTCTTCTCGCTCAAGGCGCTCCGTTTTCCTTTCAATTGCAGACATCTCGGTGACGTCTTTGTGACTGTCTTTATCCTTCTGATGTCATAGCAGTACTTCGAGAAAGCGCCACATCCGTTGGCTTACTTGATGGAGAAGATACAATGCGCCTCTGGCTCTGACCTCTCTTCCACACTTCACAACTAAAAATTGTGCAATCCGTTGAAGAAGATTGCAGGAAACTGACATTCACTTTCTTCTCCATTTAACCTCGAAAATTATCCACTATTTGGAAATGCACTTTGTAGTCATGGGTTTTAAATATAGATTATGAGGTAAATACTGTTTGTGACAGTTACTGATTTTTTTTTTAATATTTCAGATAAGGGAAATAAGTCTTCATATAAAATTTGAATAGCAGAGTTATTTGTTGGTATATTTGTCAGTAAATCGATCTGAGTACATGTTCTCTCTTAACCTTTAAACACCGGAAGACTTGTAGCACTTTTGCATGCAAATGTCTAACTCTTGACCAGATTCATATTCCACGAAAGTATGATCTAATATTCTAGACGGGCCCTAGACTCAACATGGCACACCAAAATGTTAATCCCCTCAAAAACCTATTATGTGATTCTCTTAATATAATTACGTAATAGAATCAAGTTAATAATAATAATAATAATAATAATAATAATAATAGTTATATAATATTATTATTTGAATAATTTGAAGGGAAAAATTGTTCCGGGGCCGGGTATCGATCCCGGGACCTCTGGTTGAACGTACCAGCGCTCTACCAACTGAGCTACCCGGGAACTCCACCCGACACCGTCTCAACTTTTCCCTTTATATCCACACAACTCGCGTGGGCTGACGAAACGCCAGAGACCCACATCGAGTGCACACAATCTCTGTGTGACTTGGAATTGTGGTTTTCTGTTAACGTACACAGTGACATATATATTATGCAAATCTAGTCTTTCAGGTAAAGCTCCATGTAAAGCAGATTTGAATAATTTGAAGGGAAAAATTGTTCCGGGGGCGGGTATCGATTATTATTGTTATTATTACTATTATTACATACAATTATGAACTTAACAAATACGAGTAGGCCTACACGAAAATGAAGCACATTCTCAATGTTATTTTCATAAAGAGATTGTTAGCAAGATCCATGTTATGGAATACAATAAATGGAATTAAAAGTTTGCATTCCTTCTTCAGTTTTTCTTCAGAATGGCGAACAATATGTATCACCGAAACACTGCATGGTTCGATGGAAAAACCCACAGTTTCGCACCATTTTGAACACATTATAAATTTAAATCTTAAATACAGCATTTAAATTAAATGAATCGCAACGTCATATGCCTCGGAATAGTAATTGTAAAATTACGCATAAAATTCTTTACTACAAACATCATTAAAAAGTGAGAACAAAAAAAAAAAATGAACGAGTCTCAATATTTAATAAATGAGAGGACGAAGAAAACTTAATAATTTTCACCACCTTCAGTACTCTCAACATTATTCCCATCATTACCTCCTCGTCAGAAGCTCTGAGAACTTGCTGTATTAATCAGGAGTTTAGAACTTTCGAATGCGGATAACAGTATTATAAATTCATAATGGATGTTAGTGTTGAGTGCAGCTTTAGACTTACAGATGGAGTAGGCTACACCTGTGCGATGTTTTAACCACGACTCCATTTGTATCTTCGCAAATGAAAACTAAGCAACCACATGGAAATAGACTACAACGTAGATCTAAACTACTGACTGTCGACGAAGAACACGATCTCGGATTTTTAGGCTTGTTTAGCGTAGGCTGAAATATACGTTCTTTAATATATCTAGTTTTAGGCAATATCATCGTTCGAGAGTTTCCCGTGTTGCATACATTTAGGGTTTTTTACATAAAATTGTTGCAGGCTATCCTATTCGAGCCTAAAAATCCGCGGTGTAGTAATCAAGTAAGTTGATACAGGAATGTGCACTTAAAAAACTGATTAGAATTCGTAATATAAATTCAATTCGTCGTTGTAGTTTGGCGATGTTCTTAATTCAGAAAGTCAATTTGGTTTAAACATATAAGAGTGATATTTATATTTCCTTTTTACATGTATAGTTAAGGAACATCTTTTAGGCGTTACGCCTAAACCATGTCCCTACCGTGCGCCCCGTTAAATAATCCAGTAACTAAAATTACATTTTTTTTATTGTTCCAATCTCAAAAGGAATTCGAAGGATACTTTTTATGCAATCGGAATCCGAACCCACGAGCTGAACTTCCGCGCAGCTTTAGTCGTTGCGTACTTTACGAATTACTGTCCATGTTTCTTAAATTAACTAAATTAGAATTTCGCAACACACATTCCTTCGAACACACTTTCAGCCATACGCGGATTCTCGTTTGTCCCTGATTTGAAGAATATTTCACGCTCAAATTGTCGCCCTAACTGCACTTGAGAGATACTTCTCTTCAGCTGCTTCCATCTTAACAGCCTGTAACATTGCGCTGCAGACGTTGATCGTTTTTTTGTTTCGCTGTCTCTGCCCTATATTTCGTTCAAAATTCGTACTTCCGTTTCAAAGCATAGTAACATTCAATCCATAATGGCAAGGGGAACTTCGAAGCTGCTGAGTATAGAAACGATTTCAGTTCCTTTTATATTATATATACAAAGTTATTGGTAAATTATTCGATGGCGTCTATAAGGAAAGCCGGAGTGAAAAACGAAAACAAGTAAAGTCGTTTATATTGGAATGGGTAAGTTTATGTTTCGTTTTCTCAAGTTGGCACTTTTCTTCGCAGCAACTCTCATAGCGTTAGCGAGTTGACTCGGTGCCTGTTTAATATAATCTTACTCGTCACGGCAAGAAAATTTGTTCCTTGGATTCAATTTAGATGTAAGCTCGTGCAGAAATATCTTACATAGTATTCATATCCGAAACTAATCAAAAGCTCTTTAACTTACGCAGGAAATGTCTATTGAACGTAACACCCTCTTGACTCGTGCTGCCAAGGCGTTTGCTATTTCTATAGTTCTACACTGGTGGCCATAATTCTGGAAACTTTTTGTTTTTGTACTGAATTATTATAACATCTGCATTGATTCACACATTTATACAATTGAAAATGTTACTCATGACTGTTTCGTTAATTATGGGGTTATAATAAAGGTATTATATTAAATCCTGAATATTTTAACAATAAATAATCATTACTATGTGGGAAATTATGTTCTTGTCGTTTAAGATCTATATATTAATTTCAGATTTCATTATAATTTTCCATTATTTACTGTAATACAAACTGGCCCATTTTTTATTTTAAGATTATTGTTCATCGGTAGAAGCATTGTTGAGCACTGTTAGCATAAAATGTGGACATTATTAGTGTGTTTCTATCATTAGTCTGACTTAAGATTTCGTTAGGTTAATATCTGATTGCTTTACAACAAATTTTATTGATCATTTTATCACAATGGATCCACGAAAGGACTGGACACCTTCTAGGGCAGTCGCGCTTCGAGAAGAAGGCTACACATTCAAGGAAATTGGAAGAAAACTTGGTAATGGTGCTACAGTGTCTGGCATCCAGAAGGTATGGCGGAAGTACAAATCCACAAAATCTTGTAATGGAACACTTAGGACTGGTAGAAAACCTAAAGTAAGTCCAAGAGATGTGAGGCAGATTTGTCGATTAGCATTGAAAGATCAAAGAAACTCTTCTAAACGACAAGAACATAATTTCCCACATAGAAATGATTATTTATTTTTAAAATATTCAGGATTTAATATAATACCTTTATTATAACCCCATAATTAACGAATCAGTCACGAGTAACATTTTCAATTGTATAAATCTATGAATCAATGCAGATGTTATAATAATTCAGTACAAAAACAAAAAGTTTCCAGAATTATGGCCACCAGTGTATAATATGATAAACATTAAGATCTAGGATACTGAACTAACTATATACAGTACTTTGATTCATAACTTCCCTTTCAATACATTAGGCTATTTTATGCAGGAGATCATATATTATTCTAGCTAACTGTGAAGATAAAACTTAAAGAGCAGTGCATACATTATTTAAGGTAAAAAAAAAAAATTATAATTTTCAATTTTATATGAAGAGGAACAAAATAATGGCTTTAAAATGTAAAAAAATGGCGTAAGATCTACAATTGTCATTAACAAGCTTCGAGACTTGGGACCCGATACAATAAGTTTACTGTGCATGTACTATAGGTTGTTGACTCGCTGCAGGTAGTGAAAGAAAGAGATGTGTTGAGGTAACAACGTTGCTGTTTAGAGTAGAGTACGGTAGTATGGGGAAACACACATATGTACATTCTGAAAGTAAATATACATTACACAATGACAATGTCAAAAGAATGTGAAAAGCATTTATTCTCCTGTCTTTTATGAGCATTTGTGTTTAATTATACACAGTGTTAATGGTGGAAATAAATATGTAGGAATTTTAATTTCTTCATTTATCCTATTGGTCGTCTTTAGGAAGTGCAGTTACAGTACCGAATTCTAATGTACTAAAAGATATATTTTCAGTGTCTCAAACGTAAATATTTTTCGGTTATCTGCCAAACACAGTTTGTACTGTGACAAGCTACGCTCTACGTCGCATGACGTGATAGGAGCAAAACGAAGAAACCTAACATCATTGCAGTCTCTAAGAGACATTCTTTTATTCTCGGGTGACTCTTGTCCACTAATTTGCTGTTTATATTACACAATGTTCCATATCCGTTATGTTTACATAAAATTGATTTCCACTTCTGTTTTACACGTTCAATAACCGGTGTAGGCCTACTTGGTGTCTCATTAATTCTCTGTGTCATTTCCTCAATTAATTTGAGGGCTTCCGGCATCTCTTGCTCTGACTTTTCTAGTCGTGTAATAGTTTCAGACACAGTTTGAAAATAGGTTTGTATGAAAACCAAATTATTCGTCAGAACCTTCAAATCCAGAGCGTTTTCCTTTGTGAATTTGTTGGCATTCATTCTACAGTGCCCCCATCCACTATACGCTTTATCACTATACTCAGTACGCCGGTATGCGGATTTCCCAGTGAACTGCTCTATCGGGTCCGAAGTATCGAAGCCTAGTCATTAATAACAATAGTATAGAACAAGTAAAAGCTTTCAATTGATGATCCACCGATTTTTACTTTCCTATAAACTACATTAAATGATTGTAAGTAGTTATGAAAAGAGAAGGTATATACAAGGGCGAATCAATAAGTTTGCGGACTGCCCTAAATGTAGGCAACACACAGAACATAGGAAATGGAGAATCTATCTAGAACCAAAGAAACGCCTAGAATCTGTACTAAATGCATCACTTGATAGGAAAAGAATACGACTAACCATAAGGCATATATGGAGAGATTTCAGAAAAAATCGGAATAGTCCTTGACATGTTCGCACAAAATCACGTGTAGAAGCTCAGTCCATTAAAGAGTATCTGACGCTGTTTGACTCAATAGGCATGGAAGCAACGATCTTCAGTGAAATGCGTATGTATGTCCAACAAGTGCAGTTCGGAAGCAGATTCATTTGATCTTGTATGTTAGTGGCAGAGAAAGAAAGAATTTAAAAATGAATATTTTGTATAGGCCTAATACTGTACGGTTGAGAGACGGAAAGTTCTTTTCAAATAGTAAAACGTCTTGGTATGACGAAAATTTCTCTGACAGTGGTGTTTCTTCGGTTGCCTGTAATATAAGGCGCTTAATATATTGCGTAATACTCAGCTTAAAAGTATTATTTTGTCAACTGTCCGAAGATAAATAAAACCCGGTGGCATCAATAAGGAATCACTCATGAGGCAACTAAGCTAGGAGATAATGGCGTATGATAGCCAATTTCTTTCCGTCTTCATTGCATACATCACTTTGTAATAAGTTAAATTAATATTTGAATAACTGGGAAGGAACGATGTTGTACCAAGATATTGAAGTGTATAGAAAAATCCGACGGACTATACAGGGTGATCTGAACAAATATAACATTTCGTTCTGCAAAGGAATATTTCAATGTTACATTTGTTCGGACAAAATTACTGCAAAATTAAAGGACACAACTAAAATTCTTTCAATAATTTATTATCATAATGCACTGAGAATATTGGAAATTAAATCAATGGCTTTCCCAAAACAGGCTATGTAATATTTCATATAAAACATTTTTTAGGTATCTCGAAAAGGAAGCAAAAACGAGCAAAACTGTATTAAACTTTTTTGTTTGAAATGTCGGAAAGAAGAACTCCTTGAAATTAGACTACTTACGGTGCACCCCATATACGGATACGGTGTCGTGTAGTATAATACGAACGATCTGTGGTATAACCACAGTCTAGTATATACAGTCACGAAGCTTGAGTTGATGAGGGTACTAGGAACATTAGACTGTGCTGGTACTATTTCGCATTGTCTGTGATGAGGCGATAGTAGCGATCCTAGTGGTCAGCAACTATCTATGGATGCATATTTCTTACATATTGAGCTTCGTATATATATATATATATATATATATATATATATATATACACTAGACTGTGGTATAACCCTCCCCCCAATTAGTCGTCCTACAGCGAATGTGCTCGTCTCATACATATGTAGGCTATCTACTGTTGTTAAGTCAGTTTTTGGCTTTGTGTATTTTGTTTAATGCAGGAATTACATTTTGTAGGCGAAATATCTTTTTTTTTAGATTTTTTTATGGATTGCTTTTCTTTACATATTTGTGAGCTTAAAAATACATTGTTTGATAGAGGAACTTATTGCATTCCTGTCGCTTATTTTATATAAAAGTGGCTTTATAAACTTTTTTTCGCTTTTTCTTGTAAATTTCATGGAATCACACATCCATATGATTCATATGAATCTACCGTCAGACTCGCGAATAAATGATCTGCAGGCAAACAATGAAGTTCATAATACTACTTGACGTGTTGCAAACATCGCTTGAATTGAATTGTGTGTAATTTGTCTGTTATTGTCACGTGATGTGAGCTGAGCACTAAGCATCATCACTATTCACCTTTTGTTATGACGAGGACCCTCGAACTAGAGCAGACAACGTCTGAACAGCGAGAGCTGCCGCCTGTCCGTGACGTCTGCTCGCTCCTGGAGCACATTTTCATTACTGCACTACGATTTTTTTTCACATAGTTTATACATAATTTCTGTATGCGTTGATTAACTGCTGAGGTCCATGAAAAGCGAACGTTTTAATCCCTAACTACTGCAAATGTGAACTCCTGATTTTAACAAAGGCTATATCAAAACACATTGTGGCGTGTTATAGGGTGGATAATATAGTATGAAAAGTACAATACTGTTAAGATTTGTGCAGTAATATTCAATTCCATAATAATAAAATCATCCCAACTGGAATGATTTTATCGTGACTCAGTTTACTCTGGGATTTCGTGAAACATTTAACAGCAATGATTACGAACTGGTCAACTTATTGTGTTCCTTTCCTCCTTCACCTTCTTATCTTTCCTTCTACCTATTTTTCTTCTTCATTTTGTTCTGTACCTTTCCTCCTTTTTCTCATCTTTTCTTCATTTTCTCCTGTTTCTTTCCTTCTTAATTTCCTTTAACCCTTATTTACTCTCTCAGTGTCTTATCTTCCTTTTCTCCCCCTTTTCAATATTATCTTCTTGCTTGTCCTCCTCGATCACCGGACTTAATTCCTTTGGATTATTTTTTTCCTGTAAAATAGTGGTCGTCAGCACTCGCTGAAATGTGCAAAGGGTACGTGCAACAGGGTGAGATAGAGAGCATACCCGCTAGCAGCTACGGAGTGCACCCTAGTGCCCCAGCTTGCTCTGTGCTGAAGATCTCTGCTGTAAAATTTGTTGAAAAGTGTATGTCCAGAGACTTAAGCTGCCCTTAGACTGTCAATGTCATTGTGAAATTTTATTGGAAAATAATATTGCGGTATCCTTCACTCGATTCAATCAAGTTATGCAGTCATCTGTTGTCAGAATGTTAAGTGACAGTGACATTGCTTGCGTGGAAATTTCTTTTAATCACTTAGTCATTTCACCTCTTTTTTTTAAGTAATAAGAAGTGAATTAAAGTTATATTTTACGTCCTTTCCCTGTTTCCGGTTATGTCTCTCGATATTTTCCAAGTAAACCGGCATATGAATCATTCTCTTTCCGACGGCAAGTGAGGTTTTATATACTTCAATGCATTCGAGGACAATCGTCGTTTCGTAATGAGTTTTGACTATCGTTGTATTTTTTTTCGTGAAGTGAAATAGATTCGGTCTGTTCCAACCAACATTTCCTTTTTAACATCATATTAAGCGGTGAGAAAACTCATTTTGTTGTATTATCGTTGCAGATTTGTGTTCTGCGTTCATAGAATGTAGAAAAATTGTTACAGGGGTCAACTCTTTAAAGAATGGATAAAACACGTTTTGAAACTATGTTCTTTAAATTGTCCTTTATTAAATAATGAACTTGAGTTAACAATGTAGTGTAAATATACAGTGAAGTCCTGGACCCCACATTTTGCTTTATATTACATAAACTCTTAGAGCTATCCATTTGAAATTTTAAGACTGAATAAGGAAACTCTGTTGAACATAACCTGTAAATTTGGATATTCTAGCGAACAGTATAATAATTTTAATAAAACATTTTTT
The DNA here is from genome assembly GCF_040183065.1 of Periplaneta americana. Taxonomy (NCBI): domain Eukaryota; kingdom Metazoa; phylum Arthropoda; class Insecta; order Blattodea; family Blattidae; genus Periplaneta; species Periplaneta americana. The sequence goes on along the minus strand of NC_091117.1, from coordinate 37,769,863 downwards.
TTATTTCGTGAGAAAAAACTGAAAACACTGAGACAAACGCTAATTTCTCTCACGAACTAGTGGAAGGACTTGAATGATGTTTTTACACAGTCTGCCGACATAATTTAATTTTGGTGGCTAGAATTACAGGGTGATCCCTTTGGGTATGGATAAAATAAAAACACCGTAAAACATTTACTATTGAACTTTATTTGTTGAAACTTGCATACAACACTGAAAGATGGGAGATCCCTCAGAGCTCAACATGACCCCCATTATGCACCCTGCACAACTCATAACCGTGATGCAATTCAGCCCATGTCCGTTGTAACATAAGAGAGGTGATTTATGGAAAGGTTGAGTTATTTTTACTTTCAGATCGTCAATGTTCCTGGGTTTCTGAGAATAGACAATGTCTTTAAAAAAAACCTACACGAAGTCAGGCGGGGTTACATCTAGGGAGTTTGGGGACCAAACCAAGAGATAGCTGCTTCTCGTACTGGACTTCGCCTGCGACTTCCTGCATGTTTTCTTTTTTTTAACATAGAACCTGTTTCTACAAATGTTCGATACCACAACATTATGGAATCGTATTTAGGTACATTACGCACACCATACTCATGTCGAAATTCCCTTTGAACTCTTTCATCACTCTCAAATTTAGCATATCAAAGAACACATTGTCCCCGCTGTTGATTTGTAGTAGTCATTTTAATCATCTACGATTTTCATTTGTCCTTTCAGATTATGTATTGTTGATTGTCATATATGGAAACTCCCATCTTTTAGTCATAATATAACTATATTAAAAGTATTTATTTCAGTCACTGACTTCACAGCATATGTTTAAGGTGTTCAACCTTTATATTACATGTTTAAAATGTAATTAAATACTGTAATTTGCAACTCTTCACACTCATAATACATAATTACCTTAGTTCTATATATTTTATTACTAGCCATACCCGTGCGCTCCGCTGCACCCGTTAGAAATAAATATAAAGTAATTAAATAATTGAAATAGGACATTTGATCCAGGGAACATTCGTGTTTGATAGAAGGATAAATCGTTTATATGTTGCTTAATTTAAATTGTATTTAAAATATTAAAATGCGATTATTTTGATCCAGAGAGCACTCATTTGGTGCAATGACAATTCCTTTAACATGTTTCTTAATTGTTATTACCAATTATTTTTGGAAAAGCGAAAATTAACAGAAAAGTCTTGGCTACAGATTTATTATTATGTTTATATTATATTATATTATGAAAAAGTGTGTTGATAACGGATGTACTCGAATTAGAAAGTTTTTAATTTGTTGTAGGAGCTCTTGAATCTCAGGAGGAACAACTTTTAAACAGCGCAACATAATCTGCTTGGCTCATTACCCAAATTTTTTGCATTGCATTTATTGCATAATGTATTTTATGTATTTTAACACGATTCAATTGAGCATAGTTAAAATTTGAATTATAAAATAATGGATTGCTAAGCTAACGTACTATTACTGCATACTAAATCAATACACTCTCGTTGTTCGTTAATTCTCTGAGATAAATATGTTCATAAACATTATTATAAGAAATACAGAAAATGAATATACAGAATAACCCATCAAGTTTTCTGTGCATAAGAAGCTATTTTAATCTTACCTGTCCTCAATTCACTCACAAGTTACTGTAATAACATTATAGCATTATGTCCATCCAGAGAAACTACACTTTCCAATGATGATATAATAATTAATTATAAAAATCGGTTAATTTAGCTTCCGATATTAATTCATACAAACGCAGAAACATTGTCTGTAGGCTATGTTTCATAGCTTTCGATTGTTGTGTCCAAGGCCCCTTATGGACGAAGTCATTTGTTTTTTATTTCAATACACTCATTTATCTCATTAAATATCAGTCCTATAAAATTTTTTAGAGAATAAAATTTATCAGAAATCATTTTTAAAGAAACTTTTGTTATGTAACATATTTCACAAAAATCAATAATAAGCGAGATATTTTGATTTATTTAATTCAGGCCCCCTTACAACCCCCCTTTTAAATAACGTATTTTGAATGCCATATAGCCTATAATCTAAGTTACAACGAACTTAATTCATATTCCAATTTTCATCGAAATCCGTTCAGCCATTATCGCGTGAAAAGGTAACAAACATACAGACAGACATACAAACAAAAATTTCAAAAAAGCGATTTTCGGTTTCAGGGTGGTTAATTATATATGTTAGGACCAATTATTTTTTGGAAAATCGAAAATTACCAGAAAAATTTCGGCTACAGATTTATTATTAGTATAGATTGTTATTCCTTTTATATCATGTTACTTCATTATTCCATGTGTGAAGACTTGCAAACATATATATTTTGCAACTTACACATGTATTTTAATTAACTGATAATAAGGGCAGTCATACAAGAATGTCGATGCGTATCATAACCATGTTGGTTTTTAGTATGTTTTATTTTGCATGCCACCAAATATGTTGTGTATTTGAAGAGATTATGTAGAGATTATTGTTATTGCTGAAATGTAGGCCTACGTCGTATCTGATGATGTTGGCGTAGTCGAACGAAAACGTTCATACGTCTTTTAATCATGTAATGCAAAGGTTGAACACCTTAAACATATGCTGTGAAGTCAGTACTGAAATAAATACTCTTAATATACAATACAGACTTCTCTGAAAACTATAAAAATGAACTGAAAAATAACATAATTAGCAAGGAAATGTTCCTATTATCATAATAGCTTTACAATAATAAATTAATATTATCCATACCCAAACGGATCCGACTGTACTTTCCTATGTTAATCTGGGAATGAGATATGATTTTTTTTTCGGATATTTGAGAAATTAATGTAATTGTAGTAAATGTAGGCTAGTGTGTAGGTAGAAAACTTCTTTTTATGTAGTGCTGTGGGGACTTGAAAATAGGTGGAAGTCACGAATAGGGACAGACAGTTACCTTAGTCCGTACTTGGCGTGGGTGACTCCATGATGTCAGTGTGATTCTATAGGCCTAAATTAACAAAAACATACCGAAAGACACTAATTAATTAGCAGCATACCACGTGTGTTGTTTTGCCTGGAAGGAGGAAACGTGTCTGGTGATCCCTTGCGGCCAGCGGATACTTGAGTCGCGAGGAGAAGTTTCGGTTAGCCAGTGGAATGCGTACAAGGGGCGCGGAAACAAGGACTGACATTAAGACCGTAGCAAAGCCGCAGAAGAGACGAGTGAGGTGTGCAAATTCTGCACGACTGGATTTTCAGCTACGGAGATGCTAACTTTAATAGTTTTTAATGGTCACCAGATATAAACCAGCCTTGTCCCAGCGGTTATTGCTAACTGAACGTGCTGACTGTCCGCCGTGCACGATCGTTAGCCACTCAAAGAGCTAGCTGGTAATTTTCATCGGTATTGCCAAAAATATTACGCCACTCTCTAACAATCTTTCTTAACTGACTTAACAAACTGATATAGAGTGAAGACGATCGTTAAGGTAACGAAGTTGTATAAATGTACTTTAAAATTAAATACAGCAGCCTAAGTTTGCTCTGTGTCTCATTTACTTTTAAAGCTATCCATTTGAAATTTTTAAGGCAGATTAAGGAAACTCTGATGAACATATAATAATTCTAACAAAATAGTTGAAAAGATCTTGTGAAAAAAACACAAAACATTAAGGGCCGTATTCATAGACATTCTTAGCGAGGGCTTCCGTTAGATGATCAGCGAACTAACGTTTTACGTATTCATAAACCAGCGTTAGCGATATGATATGAGATATGATATATGATATGATATGAAATGATATGATATGATATGATATGATATGATATGATATGATATGATATGATATGATATGATATGATATGAGATATGATATGATAAGATATGATATGATATGATATGATACGATACGATATGATATGATACGATATGATATATGATATGATATGATATGATATGATATGATATGATATGATATGATATGATATGATATACATGATATGATATGATATGATATGATATGATATGATATGATATGATTCCCGTACAAGTAACCAGTTGTTAGCCGGGGCTAGTTTATCACGCTCGTAGCGCGGGCTAGCGGGATGTCTATGAATAGCACCCTTAGATTTTAATCATAAACTAATGGAAGGATTTTAGTTAATAATTTTTATACAGTCTAAAAACATTATTTAATCTTGGGAACTAGAATCATTTTCCTATGTTAATATGATTTTTTGAGGGGGAGGAATTCGATAGTTGACATTAATTAAACTATATTACTTTTTCAAGCCTAAATATAAAAAATAGAAAAAAAAATCATATCTCATGCCCAGACTAACATGGGAAAAAAATTCTAGTTACCCAAATTAAATAGTGTCTCTAGATTGTATAAAAAATCATTCAAATCCTTTCACTAGGTTGGCTTAAACTAGATAAGAAAAGAAGTTTACATTTACTTCTCCTTCTCTTCGAAATCTTGAACTCTTCTATTCCTTCGTACCTGTCGTCTCGCTTCACTCACCTTTCTTCCCACCATAATCTGAACACACGCTCTCGTCATGAAACAATATTAACAATACCATCCTTCATACTCATCCTCTTTCACAATAGCCCTGCCAAGACTCTGGAATTCGCTAAATTCTAGCATCAGGGACTGTCGAAATAAAATTGAACTCAAACGCAAACTTACTAGGCACTTGGTCAGTAATTGATTTCTTGTAAATAGTTTCCTTAATCTATCACAAAATATTTCAATATCCAGTAATTTCATCACTATACAATTTTGTTATCCTACGTTTAATTTGTAATTCAGTAAATGTAAAATATTCTTTGTTTTTCTGTGATAAATTATCTAGCTTTAATTAATCAGGTAATCTTTTCGTACTTTGATTTTTATTGTAAATGTAATTGTAAATTTAATACTAATTGTAATTTTATTTGTAATTGTAAATTTAATACTAATTGTAATGTTATTCTTCATATTAAAGTTGGAATCTCCTGGTAGAGGGGCAGAGAAGGCCTGACGGCCTTATCTCTACCAGGTTAAATAAATAAATAAATAAATAAATAAATAAATAAATAAATAAATACTAATACTAGTTCATGAGGAAAATTGGCACTCCTCAGTGTTTGCAGTTTTTTCACAATATCTCTAAATTATTTTACTAAAATGTTTATATGTTCAGTATAATTTTACAATTTATGCGAAATATTCGTCAGTACTTCCCTTATCTTTTTTTAAAATTTCCAAATAGATAGCTTTAAAAATGTATGAGATACAGAGCAAAATGTGGGATGCTGTATTTTATAGTAAATGTATACTTTCTTGTTACCTTAAGTTTGGGGCATTGGTAGACAAACTAGCCACCGGCGTAGCTCTGTCGGCTAAGGTGCTTGCCTGCAGAACTGGAGTTGCGCTCGGGCGCGGATTCGATTACCGCTTAGGCTGATTATCTGGTTGGGTTTTTTCCGAGGTTTTACCCAATAGACAAATGTCAGGTAATCTCTGGCGAAACATCTGCCTCATCTCGCCAAATATCATCTCACTATCACTAATTCCATCGACGCCAAATAACCTCGTAGTTGATACAGCGTCGTTAAATAACCAAGTAAATAAATAAATAGACAAATTACAGCTCACTGGCCAAATACGGCCTTCCGATGTGTTCAATCCAGCCCGCGGGATGATAAAATGTACAGTTGATATATATTTTTTAAATTAATATTTGTGAATATTAGAAGTTGGCAAGAGGCAAAGTTATCTGTAGGCCTAAATTGAGGACAAATTTCACCCTTTATTATTTGTGAAAAATATCACGATGTAGAGGTAAAGACTTCATCCCTGTAGTATCGGAGCATGGATGTTTCTCCAGGACTCTCGAATTACAGACTTCATCCCACAAAACTCTACACTGCTGCACGCTGTGGAGTAATGGTTAGCATGGCTGACCAAAAACGAGCGGTTTGTGACAAGTTACCTAATTGGTTTTCTTTCTAGGTCTCCCCTCAACAAATTGAAGCAGAATTCCTGAATAACTTCCGGCGTTAGACCTCGAAGTCATTTCGCCATCATTAATTCAAATGACTTTGTCATTACTATAGTCCGGTCTGATCTGCAACTGTTTTAAATTGAGTTAACCGGCAGGCATTTGAGATATTTAATTAAGAGATATTTAAAAGAGAGAGAGCAGCCATTAAAAATATTGTAATAGGCTTAGTCAAACATAAAAAACACCAATAGAAAATAACTTTAGTAATTAAAATACTGACTGTTCAGTTCAAAGTGTGTCATGGCTCGCTGTATGCCGTCATGTGGCTAGTCTATGAGCCTAGAGAATTCAATCTTCCTACACTTCCGCAGAGGTGTATTACTTATGTGCCAGAGAAGTTGCCTGGCAAGTACGGCGTTCATTCAGAAGAGTACTTACCGATACGTACGGTAACGCCGGTAGTGGCAGGAATGTGAACTGTTTCGAAACGTGTACTGAGGTGAGTTTTTTCTTACTGTCGGGATATGTGGAGAGGGTTAAGACGATTACTTACGTATTTGTTGACTGTCAACATGGACATGGAGCATTTGATTTATGTTGTGGAATGTTGCCTTACGCAACCGATGATAACAAATACCCTGCGTACGACTTGGCCGCGCAAAACACAGTTCGAAAGAGGTTATGGTAGCACACAGACCGTACAGACCGCCATCTGTTGCTACGACGTTGAAGTTATACCATACACGTTCTCAAGTTCAGATTGAACGCCTTGATTAATAGGCAACTTCTCTGACACAAAAGCTGAAACTCGCTTCAAATCGCTGACTCATCAACAGTGACGTCATGACAGACTTTGAAATGAACACCCAGTATAAGATCCAATTTACCAGCCATTTCAAACTCATTGATATTATAAAATACTTTGGTCACAAGCCAGTTTTTCAATACTCTCTTAAATTTATTAATACTACAGGATGCTGCACTAGGGGGAAGTAGATTCAAAAGCTTAATTCCAACAACTCTATAACAATTTTGAACTTTTACTAATCTAATGTCAATATGATTCCCTTCTCTAGTGTTATACTTAAGTGCATCACCTCTCAAATTAAATGTATTATAATTCTCTAACAAAAAACAACAAACTGTAAAAAATGTAAAGAAAAAGTACAGTCATTACTTTCAACTCTTGAAAATGCCTCCTACAGGAGTCTGTTTGCTTAATACCCTTTATACATCTTACAGCCTTTGGCTAAGAAGTTCATTAATTTATGTTAAGTGACACCATCTTTATGGACGAGGAAAGCTGAATAAAGACAAATCGATTTGGGTGTCTACAGTTGAGTTTCCGAGATTTCCGAAAAGTTTAACAACGATTTTAATTGAAAATAGAAGAAAAAAGGAAACCCTGGGCAACGCCGGGTGCTTTCAACTAGTCTAATATACTACTAATATAAAATTGAATTATATAATCATGTTTTCTATACAAATCTATGCGCTTCGACCGATATTTACCAAAATTGGCACATTAAGCCTTCACAATCAGGTGAAAAACATAGGCTAAATTAAAATTTGAGAAATGGACATTAAATTATTTAAGCAAATAAAAAATAAGAATCAATGCAATCAAACATGCATATTATAATTAAAATAGCCTCTTCTACAGTCAATTATTTATTTCTATTATATTCAACATCGGCTTTCATGGGGTCGTGGAAAAAAATAAACCAAAATTAAATAACATTGTTGATACACTCTGAAAGGCAAAATCTAGACAATTCATGCAATCAGTTCAGGTACCTCAAGGGTCAATACATGCATACACACAGTTCTGTGACGAGGAATAGAAAGAAGAGATTGATGCTGATTTCGTGAAGTAGTTAGGAACTGAAAGCGTGAAGATAAGCAATTTGGAGATTTGGAAATTACAGATGAACCGAATGAAAAACCAAAATTCTTTTGTTCGCCAAAGACAATTTTTTCTTTGTTTTATAAAATCTGAAAACATATAATAGTTTGTCACGAATTCCTAATAAGTTAAAGTTAAATATATATTTCTCAATGAAAAATTATAATACAGTGCACAAAGAAAATATTGCATCTATATATAATTTGAACTAGTAATGGAAATTACGGGAAAACGGCTGAACGGATTTTAATAAATGACCCCTCATTTTGAAGCTTGTAACTCAACGTTTTTCAGAAAAATAGTAGTTTTCAGTGAAATGTCAATTTTTCAACATAATTTTCCTATTTCCCAAAATCCATCTGTCTTTAGTTTTCAGAACTCGCTAATTGCATTCCAGAATAAAATAAAACACACACTACAGTAAACAATATTACGCGAAGGCCATGATCTGCAAGAATTATGACATATTTGGAGCTCAAATTAAATTGGTTATTAAAAACTTAACTTACTAAAAATAATTTATAGGTTCGATTCTGTGGTGTGTAATTTTCTGGGTGTAGCTGTGTATTGGATATTAAAAACTACAAAACTTGAGGTGGTTTGATGACATTATTATCATTAGAAATGAAATATTATTGTAGTTAATGCCGTGATGTGACTATTTTTTCATTAATTATACATATTAATGGTATATTGATGATATGAAAGTGAAACGTTTTGGGGTTATATAAGTAGATGTAGAGAATAACTTAAATTAGATTTTGATTTCTGTATTTTACTGAGTGGCGGCTATATAGTATATGTTACTGAAAGCTATAAAACTTACGTAAGATAGTAATATTATTAAAAATCGAATATGTTTATAGTTATTAATCAAGTGGGTTTGGGTATTTTTCATATATTTAATGGCGGTGTGGTGTAGACATTTATATGCGTGGTTCTCTTCAGTATTGGCTCGAGAGTGAGTATCTTTCATTATTATGAAAGCAAATAACTTTCAGAATGTCTGGTATTCTTCATTGAAAATAAATGTGAAAAATATTTATTTGAACGTCTAATGAACTTAGTTTGCAGCGTTTGCTGCACAAGCCACTAGTACTTTTTAGAATGGTAAATGAAGAAGAGAACCAGCTTGATGGATTTGGCTGCTCGTATTTTTTTAAATTCGTTTTATGATTGTATAAAACTCCTGCTCCTCTTTTTAGAAATAAATGAAATAAAATACGCTTTTTTTGTCAGGCTCCCAAAAACTGAATTTTTATTTCCATCATAACATGTTACACCATACAGAAAACTAACAGTGGGAGGAAAGTATAAATACGAAAGGAACAATGCGTATGTAAATGCGTGTGAGGATCGATATTCAATGATTTCGGACACACGGTACGTGAAATAGAAATAAAACAAACGTAGAACGAGCTACACAGGCCTCCTCGGGGGAATATGAAGGTCCCTGTAACGGAAATAAATTCAGCTTTTCGCCCCGGTAGACTTTTCTCTGAGATTCCGATAGCCACCATCACTCCCTGTGCCCAGCGGAAAAACCAGACAAACTTTTCAAGAACGAGATTAGTGAAGCAAAACATTCTCGTTTCGTTTCACTCCCCCCCCCCCCCCCGTTCTCTGTTGCAGAAATGCAGTTAGCATTTATCACGCCTGACCAGCAAGTTGGAAATTCACGCGTTCCATACACAAAAGACTTTTCTTTCTTTTTCTCTCTCTGCATTCAGCCTAAAATGGGACAACTTTCCGTCTCTTAATTAAATGTGTTGCCTATACATACTAGCAATGTACAGCACGAAACCGACTGTGATGGGAAATGTTTGAAAGAACTTTCAAGATGTGTACCTACCGCTTGGCTACAGAATACGTTTCATAAATGCATCGAAATGATATCTGAAGCTGCTTTTGTAATAGATCCTAAACGTAAACAATACATTCTGTCGTAATTTTAATTTAGTTGTACAGTAGTGGCAAAAAAAAACCGGACCGACCCTCGTAGCTGATACAAAAGAATCCTTGTTGAATCTTTCGTACTCTAGGCCTACTTTTAACACTTGAATATAAATAATTGATTAAATGGCGATCTTACACACAGATCAATTTCAGAACAAACACACTATTTGACACCACATTTCAACACTTTTCAACAATCGAACGCACCCACACAATAGGCAACGAAGTTCGAGGTGACGCTGAGATCTAGTAGTCTCTAAGGATGGTGTAAAGAAGCACCGAAACAGCTGTAAGCCGCACATGCTTACACAATTAACACGAGTAGGATCGCCATTTAATCAATTATTTAAAAGAATCCTGTGCTGTGTATTGTTTCAAACTGTGGTAATTTCAATATGGATAGTGAAGCCAGAGGTATGTACTGCTATTTAATGTAAAAATACGCAGTTATCTTTGCCGAATAGAGGTAGAAATCTAATATTGATGCCAGATGAAAATAAAACTCTCAAAGTTTTTTCGTCTGTAAGTTTGAGGCACTGAAGGAAACAAAAGACTGTAAGAATCGATCAAATGCAATAAATTTCATTGTTACAGTTAAATATACAAGATGGATGTGTTTTGTTACTAGCAAAATTTGAATCTGTGACTCTGAAATCAGCTACAAGGGTCGGTCCGTTTTTTTTTTTTTTGCCACTACTGTACATTACTGTAATCTTTTGTTTCTGGCTGAACGGAAGAGGACTGATGGTTTTAACTCCTCCAGAAGAAATAAATAAGTAAATAAATAAATAATCCATGGCGCTACAATCTTTAAGGGTGCTATTCATAGACATTTCGCAGCACGCGCTACGAACGTACTAAGCTAACCCCGGCTATCCACTGGTTACTTGTACAGAATTCAAATCATATCCTATCGCTAATACTGGTTTATGAATACGAAAAACGCTGATCATCCACCGGAAACCCGGAAATGTCTATGAATACGGCCCTATGAGACTAAACCGACCAGCCGGCTGCTAGCTTCACGTTCACATGCTGAAACAGAGGTGAACGATCATCCAACCAGAATGGAGATATCGCGTGGTTAGTACAGTGATCACCCCAGCCGTTATAGCTGGTTTCGTAACCGTATTTTGTTACCTATCATAGCTCCCGAGGTGCATCACGATGTTAGGTGACCACCGGTTCCATACCCTGGCCGAAATTTCATGCGAAAATGTCTTTTTCCATGAAGACTCGAACCAGCGCGCATTCCGTAACGGGAGTGCTAGGGAGGATGTCTTAGTCTTTAGACCACGACGCCACGGCGCGAGACAAATAAATAAATAAAAATTCATCAGAGCAACTAGTTTTTTCTTCTTCATCATCATCATCATCATCATCATCATCATCATCATCATCACCACCATCATCATCAGCCATTCAAGTAGTAGGCCTAGTGGCCTATTGCGGTCTCCTTCCATCTTTATTATTATTATTATTATTATTATTGTTATTGTTATTGTTATTATTATTATTATTATTATTATTATTATTATTATTAATAACAAAAGCAGGAAATACCAGGGGAAATATCCTCTAAGGGTCAAAGTACGTATTTAAAGTATAACAGTGGAATAAGTTCAACATTTTAATTACTTTTAATGTGACATATGATACATTTATGATAAAGATTTAATTTATTTAATGCAGGGGCTTTTGAATTCATCACTAGCTACAACAAACAATGACAAGAAATTAAATATATGAGGAGCTCATTTTTAAAACGTTTCTGTTATTCACATGACTACGAAAATGAGCTTCCTGAGTCCATGCATTCTTCAATTATAACTCTACATACAACTGTCATGATTTGAGAACGCACTCTAAACCACAAAAATCTTGGGTTTAAAGAGACTATTCGAGTCAAACTGACTCTTGTCCACAATAGAATTTGCGACGAAGTCAAAGAGTCTCACGCTCCCATTTGATTCTAAATGCACCCAACCACTTTGGTTTTATAATGTAAGAAATTTCAGATCTAAAAAGGTTTTCGTGATTTCCCACAAAGTTACGGAAATGGATAAAGATCGTTTTGTAAGCCCCCCATATGTAACTCTACCAGACACCGACTCAATTTTTCCCTTTATATCCACAGACCACAAAGTGGGCTGACAACCGTCAAGCAACCAACATTGAGTGCACACAAACTCTGTGTGACTTAAATTGTGGTTTTATGTTAAAGAACAAAATTCAAATTTAAATTCAAATTTATCCACACTTTACATTTGAAATGATAACTTACATATGAATATATACCCGAAATGAGTATATGCTCGTGCTCGGGTACAGTCCAGTAGTCTACATAAATTTTAAAGAGATCAGTAATTATGTTTATGATAGAAATAATAGTAATAATAATAATAATAATAATAATAATAATAATAATAATAATAATGATAGAATATTCGTGACGGAGATGATACAAAGATAGTAATACAAATTAATTCATTAATAATAATAATAATAATAATAATAATAATAATAATAATAATAATAATAATAATAAAACAAAAATATTTACAATAATAAAATAAATACTAAAACGGATAAAATAAAATATAAAACCACTAGCGAGAGTAAACACAACTTAAATAAGCATATAATAACCAGAAAAAAAAAAGAACTCGAAAATCAACAGAAAATTTCGATATACTCGTATCTCAGACGACAGCAACCGCCGTATTGACATTGTGCTATGCATTATTGGTAGTAGGAGGGAGCCAAAGGTCTACGTAACTGCCGTTCTCTTCGAATCTTCTCGTACAATCATGGGAAGTTAATGCTGAAAAACAAAATGTCTACGAGTCAAAATGTTCATTATCACCAGGATAAATACAAATAATACTGAAATATATTAATCAAGTTTCAGTTATAGATCTCCCCTTTTGTGCAAGAGGTATCATATCAAAATATTTTATGAATGGCGGGGAAAATAAAACAGTGACGTGTAGCTTATCATGCAAATCTAGCTTTCAGGTACAGCTCGCTGTGAAGCTGATTTGAATAATTTCTGGGGAAAAATTGTTCCGGGGCCGGGTATCGAGTTCCTGGGTAGCACAGTTGGTAGAGCATTAGTGCGTTTAGCCAAAGGTCCCGGGTTCGATACCCAGCCCAGAACAATTTTTTCCTTGAAATTATTCAAATCAGCTTCACAGGGAGTTAGGCCTATATCTGAAAGCTAGATTTCACAAAGAATATTTCTTAAAACGCGAATAAAACACAGTAAAATTCATTAGAAACTGAAAGTGGCTGGCAATTGGAGGCATCCATATTAAGGCTGGTTCACAATAAACCGGGAACGGAAACGACAACGAGAACGAGAACGGAAATAATGTTAACATAAAAGTATTTAAACGCGAGCATTCACAGTAGTTAATTGTGAATACTCACATTTAAATACATTTATTTCAACAATATTTCCGTTCTCGTTCTCGTCGTTTCCATTCCCGGTTTATTGTGAACCAGCCTTTAGTCACTAGCATCTGAATATCTATCCACCGGTTAATCTATACTAATAATAAATCTGTAGCCGAAATGTTTCTGGTAATTTTCGCATTTCCAAAAATAATTGGTCCTAACATGTATAATTAACCATCTTGAAACCGAAAATCGCTTTTTTGAAATTTTTGTTTGTATATCTGTCTGTCTGTCTGGATGTTTGTTACTTTTTCACGCGATAATGGCTGAACCTATTTATATGAAAATTGGAATATAAATTAAGTTCGTTGTAACTTAGATTTTAGGCTACATGACATTCAAAATACTTTATTTAAAAGGGGTTATAAGAGGGCTTGAATTAAATAAATCGAAATATCTCCCTTATTATTGATTTTCGTGAAAAATGTTACATAACAAAAGTTTCTTTAAAAATGATTTCCGATAGGCCTAAGTTTTATTCTGCGCAAAAGTTTGATAGAACTGATATTTAATGAGATAAATGAGTTTTAAAATTAAAATAACGATGCCACCTATTGGCCTGTAATGAAATGGAAACAAATGATTTTATCTATAAGGGGCCTTGGACAACAACAATAGAAAGCTATTAATTATAAATTATGTAATTACTTTATATTTATTTCTAACGGGTGCAGCGGAGCGCACGGGTACGGCTAGTGTAGGTAATAAATGAGTTGCATAGATGCATGGAACTATCAAAATTACTTAAAAAATTTAAGAAGGTGCACACAGATACGATTTTATAAAATAATGGCTGTCGCCTACATGTAATAAGGAAGTGGAACACGGGCGGAAACAATTTTATTTATTTATTTATTTATTTATTTATTTATTTATTTATTTATTTATTTATTTATTTATTTATTTATTTATTTATTTATTTATTTATTTATTTATTTATTATTTTGCTAATAATTGTAACATAAATTATAAAATATACAGAGAAACTTTAGCTCGCCCCTGAAAGAGTGGAACTCGTGCTCAGGGGCGGATTCTTGAATTGAAATTAATAATTATATAATACAATTATAATTAATAATTATACAATACAATTTGCAATTATAGTATATATAATTTAAATTTACAATTTTTCAATTTTTATAAAATCCATACACAACTTTTTAAATTTAATACTAGAACTATTAGAATTGACAAGATTAGGATATTTAAATATAAATTTGTTATATATTCTTGGGCCTAAATTACTACTATGATTAAATACTGTAACAGTGTTGCATTTTGGTTCAAACAATCTTAAAGGATTCATACCTTTTGTTTCATAACTATGAGAATACAATTCAAAATTATTTAGATTTTTATGTAGGAATTTTATTAATACAATATAATAAATTTGTCTTACGTTAAGTACATTAAAGTCTATAAACAAATTTTGAGATGGAAAATCAATAGGTTTATGAAGACATATTTTAATTATTTTCTTCTATGATAAACAAAGTGGATTAAAATTGGATTTAAATGAGCTACCCCATCCTATAATTCCATACATAATTACCGATGAAATAAAGTTAAATATATTGTACGTAATAAACTTATTGACAAGTAATTCCTCAATAAAACAAAATAATATACTATTTTACGTAATTTATTACAAAGGTAATTAATGTGTTGGTTCCATTTTAAATTAATTTCAGAATAGGAACTAGGCCTACTTCAAATTGATTTGGTTTGAGAGAAGAAAGATATTCGGTTAACGACCGAAGAAGAATAACATAACCCAGTGTTGCCAGGTCGACTGCCTCACGAGCGCTCGTTAAAGCATGCATCCCTGCTAGTTTGGCGCCCTGACGATCGGTCTTAACGTGAAACTGTGGATTTCTGATGGATTACTGGGCTCCAGGCTGGAAGAGTAATGGCTATAAATATCCTGCTTGTTTATTGATTGTGGATTGGAAGGAATGGACCTAGACGTGACTTCTCTATTACTGGTTTGTTTATGGAAGCCGTGTTATGCGCCACGCAAACAGATTGCGTTCTCTGCCTCTGTGCTAAACCGCGTTAATGGTCTGGAAATGGACGTAGCAGGCATGATGCATCAGTCAGGACGCCAGCAGATCAATACGTGCTTCACGTCTTTAGTAGGACAGTCTCTAATCTGGACCACTTTGTCAATGGGAAAAAGAATCTGCATAACTGTGAAATATAATTTGTATGTACATCTATGTATGTATGTATGTATGTATGTATGTATGTATGTATGTATGTATGTATGTATGTATGTACAGATGTGGACAAATTATTAGACTAAACTAATTATATGTACAACAAAGCTGTATTATCGGCAGATATAATGAACAGAAAATTGAGTCTGGAGGCTATTAATATTTGTGAACAATCCCTTATTCTTTATTAACACGCTGATTTTGTCAGGGATGCTGGAAACCAAAGTTTGACACTTTCTTTGAATATCAGCATCATTTAGCCGGATATCAGACAGTGCTTAAATGAATCCATGTTTTGTTATAAGCCTCTTTTTGTTCACTTTCTTCTTCAGTATAAGTAGATCACAGATTTTCAATTTCGTTCATGTCCGGTCTTCTTGCAGGCCATGGGAGAACAGACTGTTGAATATCTTCTGCAGTATATAATTGAAACACCAGTAGTACCAACACAGCCACACAAAATATACTTAACCGTTCGAAAAATATATCAGAAGATATAAACAATCATATTTACAACAATAGAGAATCTGTGAATTATACTGATAGTTAATATGACGAATGTTTCCAAGAAAAACGTTTTAATCTAATAATTTGTCCACGTCTTTATGTATGTATGTATGTATGTATGTATGTATGTATGTATGTATGTATGTAGCCTATGTATGTATGTATGTATGTATGTATGTATGTGAGGGGCACTACAATCTAGTACATACGTCTATTCTACTCTCCGGCTAGACGTATTCCCAACCCACACCGGTGGACTACACTAGCGTTCGCTGCGTATCCAGGTTTCACCTAGGCAATCCCACTCGTTCCTCGCGTAGACAGTCCCTTCGTGTTCGGGGAATGCTATGGAATGATGACGGATTATAGATTGGAAGGAATGACGTTTATTCCCAACGTAAAAAAATGGTAGAACACCGGACAAAACTCCAACTGTGATAACATCCGTCACCATATCACAATGCACTTCTCAAATGAAAAATTCCAGGCCTGACCTGAATTCGAACCTGGTCTATCTGTGTCATAGGCTGACAACTCAGGCACCTAAAGAGTAAATACATACATACATACATACATACATACATACATACATACATACATACATACATACGGACAGGCACACACACACACACACACACACACACACACACACACAAACTCACAGATACAATATGAAGCAAAATTTGGCTACAAACTTTGTGAGCTGGTAGAACGCTACCTTTAATGGCGTCAGATTGATGTTATAGTTCCTCTTTAAATAGACAAACCACTGCATATTGTATTCCATTTTATGCCTATACGAGTGTAGGCCTAGGCCGATATGAGAGAGCGTTGTTTACGAAGCATCGGTGGAGACAGAGGGGCGGGTAATATAGCTGTTGCTGCTGCGAACTCCATAAGACAAATACCAAGGATGTTCCTGGAATTCCGCCACTGGCAGCAATGTACTCGTAAGAATTTATACTGCTGAATTGCAGTTTTTAAACAATATTCTTGTATTTTCGTGTGTGTTATATAAACGTATGTTATGTCTTAGTGATATGTGCTTAAAACAAGATTTTCGGGTACTCCATCCTCTGTTGGGACTCTCCAACGTTTCGGTACCGTACACGGGGAGATGTTCATTCCATGCAGTGAGTGAAGTACCCAAAAGCCTTTTTTGTAGGCCTATACTGTATAATTACCTCAGTTCCAAAATATCTTATGTTTGACATATTCTTTTTTTTTTTTTTTCGTTATTATAGGTGTATTGGAAGATTGGTCTTTATCTGAATAATTATTCTTTCCCTTTACTGCATCTGACTCGCTCTGAACTACATATGTCTAACATTAGTACTGCTAGTGTTTTAGCCCTCTATCGATGAAGGATGATACAGGTATTTTAGGAAACGAGTTTATAGTTGAAAATAATTTATCTTAACTCCATGTATTATCTATCGAAGTGTTATACCAAATTCATGTGAAGGTAAAGTAAATTATAATTTGTATAATGTTTGAGTATCACGATATGTGGACTTGAAAATTGCTATTTGAACTTTTACAGAATCATTCGGAATAACTCTCACTATTAACGCAATAAATAAGAAACACGCAACTCCATGGAGATGGGAGCGCATACGCAGTGTGTAGTCCATTACTTCTGGGATCGCCCTTGTACTTTAACAGTCTTACTAATAAACCGTGTATAGTTTTTATACTAGACTTATGCAGAGTTGAGACAGAAAACTTTACTAATCAACCATGCAGAAGCGATGGACGTATAAACAGCCTGTAACTATACAATGGGAATTGCTTTCCAGTAGTTATATACACGAAACCCCTTGTTTAAGCGTTGTATTTAGAGAAAAAATGGCCGCCCCTCTAATAGCTGTTCGTATCGACTGTCATTTTGTGATGATGGTTGCCTAGTAACCAAAGAAGAACACACCAAAGAGCACAGAATAATTAGAATAATATTACTGTAGCTTGTACTCTTTGACGAAAATATAGTACGGTAATCGATTAGAGCCAGTTGTACTGTCGATACTTAACACGCCACACTAGAGCGCTCTACCAGATGCAATAGAGAACCTCAGATGTTCTATTATCTTTCGTAACGAAGTAATGATGAAACTATGACGTAGCTGTGTAACAGTTATACTGTTGTACACGACGTATGTAGTGATTATTAGTAAGGAATTTACACACGACTTATAAACGAGGTACTCATTGTATAAGTATAAGACAGTTAAACGTCTGTATATACAGTTTTTATTAGTAAGACCGTAAACCTTTAAGTTTTTAACAGATGTAATCTGTTGTTTTGGTAGTAGTGAATAAATGGTGGTATGTTATTTTAATTTCATATTTAGCGAATGAGAAGTAAAACGCTATATGTTTAAATAATTAAATAAAATTGTCATATTTGTTAATTTTTAGGTATTACATATGCAGATAAAAGTAACTATAGGTCTACAACTGGCAAAACTCCGTTGTAGGACGTTACTAAACCTTACCGCTGTGCTGGAGGCGGAGTCTGGAGTTTCCCTCCATTAATCTGAACCATTGTCGCTACAGATTGACAAGTCATCTGACGCATCACTGGTATCAGTACGCGCTACTATTGGCTGACAATTAGGAAGGAGGAGGTGAATAGTACAATTGTGTCACTCTTTAAGATTGACGCATGCGCAGACCAACGGAGTTTTGTAAGTTGTTGCCCTATAAATATGGATACTTACTTTCATAATCATTTTCTTGGTAGCAAGGAGTAATGGAGTTTGTTATTTGAATTACTTATTACAATTATTATAAATGAGTGAGACGTAAAACATTATAGCTGTAGTTTAATTAAATGAAAGTTGCCATTAGTCATCTTTAAGTTCATATTTGCATATTCAGATAACAACTGAAGATATGTTTGCATAATATTTATACATTTTTAAGGGTTTAGGTACAGCTTACAGCAGTAAAATTTTGGAAATATTGATCGTTTCTTTCCTCCATTACTGTATCTTGTACAATAATGAAAACTAGAATGTGTGAAACACTGTCCTTCTGCTATAAATATAAAAAAAATATATATTTTTCGTTTTATATATATATATATATATATATATATATATATATATATATATTTTACAAAAATCAGTTCACTGTGAGTGATGAAGTGTTTCGCACATAACTCAATAAGTATCCAACATTCTGTGATGGAATTTCTTCTGTGTATTAATGCATGTCGTATATACAATATGATGCAAGATCACTTCTCTATCTTTGATACATTGTCTTATAAAAAATAAATTCACTTGACAAAATGGTGAAATATCAATATTTTCTTCTAACACAAAATAAAAAAAAAAATATTTATTAAGGAATGTAGTTCAAGGAGCATGATGTTGTAAACATGAATTTCAGCAATAAAATAAAAGAGAGAGAACATGAAAAAGTTAACAAGTTTATGAGTTATGAGGGAAACGCTTCATCGCTGCACAGTGAATTGCATATTTTGAATTTTGAAAATATATATATATATATATATATATATAGGCTATAATATTTTTAATCGTAAAAATATTTGTTTCATATAGCAGAAGGACAGTGTTTTACACATATCAATTTTCATTATTGTACAAGATATAATAATGGAGGAAAAAAATTGTTGAATATTTCCATAAATTTTACTGCTGTAAGCTTTACCTAACCCCTTAACTTCATATTTACATATTCAGATAAAAACAACTGAAGATACAGTATGTTTAAACAATATTTTATATAATTTTTGTGTATTTATAGGGTAAATTCGTTCCCTGATTTGTATTCTTATTATAATATGTATTGTATATCATTGTATTATAAATGAATATTGTTTGAGTTTGATATTTTGTATCATTTATGGCCTACCAGGGAAATGGAAATGAAACAGCTGTATGCGTATATTGTAGCCCATCATTTTGCAGTGTGGAGTTTTGAAAATAGAGACGTAATATCTTTATTTGAAATTTTTATACTAAATTACGCAGAAGATATAAAAAAAAAAATCAGGAACATCCGTATGAGTAAAGCTCGTGTTCGGGTGTAGTTCCATCTACATACAAGAAATACAATGAACTGTTTTAATATTGAATATATAGGCACAGTGTTTTTAGTCTGTCGGATGAACTTTTTAATATCCCTTAATGTTTGTCATGTATGTATGTAACTTTGCAGACATATTTATGTTACGTGGGAATATTTCGAAAAAATATAAGAGTTGCTGTCACATTTTCCGTGTCATTTAGCAGGACTGTCAGCAACGCACGATTGTATCAGCGCGCAAGCTGACAAAACAGTAAAACAGCGAAGAGACGGGCAGGCCTCTGTGACAATGACTGATGGGAATGGGGCGGGACGGCTGAGCCAATCAAAAGAATTGTATCACGGGCTGCAGCGTTATTGGAAAGCGAGACTGGGTTTACCTACATCACAAATAGTTGATTAAAAAGTTGTCCCTCTCCTTTTCATTAGCGTTCAATTACGGACAGTGCCCGAATAGAAACATACTAGGGAATTATTTTACGCTAGTATTATTTCCTGATTACAGGCAGTGCAAATAAAGGGATTTAAAAAGAACTAATAGCATTTCACCTAATCAGCACAGAGGGGATTTTTGTTTCTGTCTTGTTAAAATTTCAAATTTATTTCCTTTTCAGACTTTATAGCCTCTAAAATTAATATTTAATTCAATTATGTAGAGTCTAAACGATATAAACTACCCAAAAAATATTGGTGGTATAGCATAAATAACTGAAGAAAAAATTCAAATGTTTTTTGCAACTGTCATGGTTTTCCCACAGAAAAAAATTGTTTTGTAAGTCTAACTTTTTTGAAAATGAGAGTAGAATATTGTTTATTTAGGTTACTTTTTCCCGATATGTATGCAGAAACGGTCCTTTGTTACTCTGCTGTGCATTGTTATCTGTTAAGTGTTGAGTGCAAGGTCATTGGCAATAACATTTACGTTCAGTCGAAATATAAATAATTAAACTACTATTAATCTTTTAAAAAAGTTGAATTTTACAAATTAAAATTAAATTATAAGATATAGACCCTAATCAGATTTCACTAGATATTTTGTTTAGTAGACCTAGGCCTATATGCACCGCCTATATAATTTTGGCAGTTATTATCGTTTACACCCTGTATGTTGCAAATACGTCATGCTACCAGCTACTGTTGTGTAGCACTTTGGATCCTTCGAGAACCTTGTTGCAATGCATACTAGGCAAATTTCTCGCTTTGATTCTAGCCACTCAACGGCTTTTTCCTTCTTTTTTCCTTCTTTTTTCTTCTTTTCTTTCTTTCTTTTTCTTACTTTACTATCTTTCTTTTTCTTTCCTTGTTTCTTTTTTCCTTCTTTAATTTCTTTCTTTCCTCCTTTCTTTCTTTCTTCCTTTACTCTCTTTTTCTGTTTTTCTTTATTCTCTTTCTTTATTTATTTCTTTCCTTCTTCCTTTCTTTCCTTTTTCTTTCCTTCTTCCTTTCTTTCCTTCTTTCTTTTTCCCTTTCTTTCCTCCGCTCCTTTTTTTCCTTTCTTTTTTATTTCTTTCTTTCCTTCTTTCTTTCCTCCTTTCTTTTCTTCTTTCTTTCTTTTTTCTTTCTTTACTCTCTTTTTCTTTTTTCTCTTTTTTATTTCTTTCCTCCTTTCTTTCTTTCCTTCTTTCTTTCCTTTTTTATTTCCTTACTCTCTTTTTTTTCTTTTTTCTCTTTCTTTATTTCTTTCTTTCCTTCTTTCTTTTCTTTTTCTTTCTTTCCTTCTTCCTTTCATTCCTTTTTCTTTCCTTCTTCCTTTCTTTCCTTTTTCTTTCCTTCTTTCTTTTTTCCTTTCTTTCCTCCGTTCCTTTTTTTCCTTTATTTCTTTCTTTCCTTCTTTCTTTTCTCCTTTCCTTTCTTCTTTCTTTCTTTTTTCTTTGTTTACTCTTTTTTTCTTTTTATTTTCTTTTTTCTCTTTCTTTATTTCTTTCCTTCTTCTTTTCTTTCCTCTTTTTTTCTTTCCTTCTTTCTTTCCTCCTTCTCTTCCTTTTTCCTTTCTTTTTTATTTCTTTCTTTCCTCCTTTTTTCATTCCTTCTTTCTTTCTTTTTTCTTTATTAAATCTCTTTTCTCTATTTCTTTCTTCTCTTTCTTTATTTCTTTCTTTCCTCCTTTTTTCTTTTCTTCTTTTTTTTTCTTTATTAACTCTCTTTTCTCTATTTCTTTTTTCTCTTTCTTTATTTCTTTCTTACCTCTCTTTTTTCTTCTTTCCTATATTTCTTTCTTTACTTCTTCCTTTCTCTCCTTCCTTTCTTTCCTTCTTTCCTCTTTCTTTTTTCTTTCCTTCTTTATTTCTCTCCTTTCTTTCCTTTTTTCTTTCCTTATTTCTTACTTTCTTTCTTTCTTTCTTTGTTCAAACTCCCCCTTTTCCGTCTTACATTCCATTGCGTGTAGGGGAGGAACAATTATTACGAAATCACACACGAGGCGTCTCACAAATGCGGGCCTCCCTGATCATGTAATTAGCAGGGCACAGAGCCACGGCAGAGACATCAGAACACAATAGACAAACACCCAGTTCTGTGGACGTAAGATAAATTTCTTCCATTGCCCATATCAGGAATTAAATTTCGGACCACTTGGTCGGGATATGCGCGCGCTATTCACATAGCCACAACGGCGGACCTTAGCATAGTGTGAATGGAATATTTCCGGAAATAATTATTTTACATAAAAGTTTATTATCCCGTTATGTTTTAACACGTTTAATAGCCTATAAGCGTTTTTACATTAGAGTTTTCAATTCCAACAAATAATTGTACATAATGTGTCTGTTATGTTTACAGTTTAAGAGTAGACTATTTTAATACTTCAGCTTTTAATACTGTAAACCACTGTAAGTACCGGTAATAGATGTTTGGCAACACTGTTAGCGAGATGTTGGCGTGAAGGCCTGAGTACCGCGTAGCGGAGCGTGCAGCAGACAGTGTTGTTTACATATTTTCCCCTCAACTGCTGCGGAGAAGGAGTGTTAAAATTCGCTGGCAAGTGCTACTGAATTTACCGCGTTGTTACAATTATTTCTAGAAACACATTCAATTTCCTACTAAATAGAAAGAAATAATGTGAAATGGCAATGGAAAATTCTGTTGCTTTTATCTTAAGGATTTACTATGTGACGTTACTGTTATTAAACACCCACCCTGTTTATGTTGCTGAAGGTTATTATTATAAATGCTCTGTAGGCCATTGTGTTTAATTAAGTAAATAATCCTTATCCTGTAACCTACATATAAATTCAATTAATTACTGCTTATCCCGTACACAAACGTGATTTATTACCCTTTGATTTAGTTAATTAAATGTAATTAATTTCTGCTTAGGCTATTTTGTACGTAAACGTGAATTATTGCGCTTGATTTAGTAATTATAACGTAAATTAACCTACAGACAATGATGCTGTTATTACAAGGCCGAAAGGATACTCACATTATATGAATTCTGATACAAATTAGTAACCTATTAAAGTTACGCCATCCTAGCCATCCATCCATGGTGCTACACCCACACGACTAATCGGGGCTTAGCCGAACACATAGGTCTACCGTCTAGTACTCAACTGCGTTACTACTAGTCGTTATAAGCATGCTAGCTGCAAAGTCAGGGCTTCAAGTCTTCATGGGTGTGATTTAATCAGCTTTCTTTAACCGGGGTTCGCCACTTATCATAGATTCCCAATTTTTTAGATCACGGAGGCGGTGTGTACTTTGTTTTAGAGCCTATACATCTGAGTATAGCCGAGAATCGAACCGAGATCCTCCTAGTCTACATTCAGGCAAGCTAGTCGCTATACAAAGAAGATGATATACAATATCGGCCTTACAAATAAAAATTCTATATACAGACGTTTAACTGTCTTATACAATGAGTAGCTCGTTTATACGTCGAGTGTAAATTCCTTACTAATAATCACTACATATGTCGTGTATAACAGTATAACTGTTACACAGATACGTCATAGTTTCACCATTACTTTATTGCGAAAGGTAATAGAATATCTGAGGTTCTCTATTGCATCCGGTAGAGCGCTCTAGTATGGCGTGTTAAGTATCGATAGTACAACTGGCTCTAATCGATTACCACACTATATTTTGGTCAAGGAGTACGAGCTACAGCAATATTATTCTAATTATTCTGTGCTCTTTGGTTTGTTCTTCTGTGGTTACAAGGCAACAATCATCATAAAATGACAGTCGATACGAACAGCTGTTAGAAGGGCGGCCATTTTTTCTCTACATACAACTCTTAAACAAGGGCTGTTGTGTATATCACTACTGCAAAGCAATTCCCATGTATAGGTAAAGACTGTTTATACATCCATTGCTTATGCATGGTTTATTAGTAAAGTTTTCTGTCTCAACTCTGCATAAGTATTTGTTTATTAGTAAGACTGTATGAATAAAAAATAGCCTGTGGAACTTTGGTTGTAGCTTCCCTATTTTTAGTTTTATGAACAAATTCTGTATATAAACGTTATAGAGGGTGAAAGAGGGAATATTTTGGACATTTTCTAAAAAGTACGTTTCTTATATGTAGACCACAGGGGAAAGACTTGATAAGTCACGTTTTACTGTTTTTACAGGAGAGGAAGTCGAAAGTTTCAAGACCCTTATATTGTATTGTCTTTGGCTTATCATTCTTCAAATTTCTTTGAACCTATAAGATTCATATTCTCTACAGTTAAATTACACAAATCTACACTACCTGAGCTATTACTTGACATCTGAAACAGAAAATCTATAATTTTGGAATTATCACGTTTTTCCTTTGTGGTCTTCAATGTAAGTGATTTGGCAAAGAGCCTATTTTTTTAATGGCACCGCTTACATTTTCTTTTAATTCTTCAGATCTCAAAATGTACAGAATGCTAAGTCATTTTTATAAGTAAAAACTCACATTGCTGGCTTAGAAAATGGATGTGCATCATTAAAATTTGACTGCAATATTAATATAAGGTACAGAATATAAAGGAAAAGAAAATATTTTCGAACACCTTTAAAACTTCTGTCCCTATCTCAAAGTGAGAGTCCAAGTTTCACAACCATACAGAACAACCGGTAATATAACTGTTTTATAAATTCTAACTTTCAGATTTTTTGAAAGCAAACTGAATGACATAAGCTTCTCAACCGAATAATAATAGGCATATCCCGTATTTGTTCTGCGTTTAATTTCTCCCGAGTGTCATTTATATTAGTTAATGTTGCTCCATGGTATTATTATCTAGCATTATTTGAAATATATGTGTATATCAATATAAATTTGCTACAGATTTTGTATTTCATTATTTAATTCATAATTCATGGTATTTTACTATGTAATTCATAACTCATGTAATACAGGTAACTTCTGTCGTGGTCAATTTATTGTAATCTTTGTATTTTATTTTATTGGGCTATTTAGCGTCTGAATGAAATGAAGGTGATAATGCCGGTGAAATGAGTCCGGGGTGCAGCACCGAAAGTCACCCAGCATTTGCTCGTATTGGGTTGAGGGAAAACCCCTCAATCAGGTAACTTGCCCCGACCGGGATTCGAACCCGGGCCACCTGGTTTCGCGGCCAGATTCGCTGACCGTTACTCCACAGGTGTGGATTAATCTTTGTAATTTGTAAGTTTATTCATATGTATGTATAGGGCTACTTTTGCTGTTGAGTGGAAGAGAAGGCCTTACGGCCTTAGGCTAACTGTCTCAGCTAAAATAAATAGTAATAATAATAATAATAATAATAATAATAATAATAATAATAATAATAATAATAATAATAATAATAGTAATCGTAATAGTAATAATAATAATAGTAATAGTAATAATAATAATAATTATTATTATTATTATTATTATTATTATTATTATTATTATTATTAGTATTATTATTTTAAAACCAGAGTAAGGGGACAGTAGCATAATCTTAAAAACCTATAGCCTTCAGCTGAGTTGAAACCTCGACCTTCATATCTAATCTGTAAGATGATTAATATAGGCCAACTATTACTTAAAAATAATGCACAGTGTTGAGCTTGGGCGTGCATTGAAATCCTGTTTATATTACTCATCCTACTAGAATTGGGTTTTCTTTTCTATGGTTTGTTCTAAGTGTAAGGCAAAAGTGAAGTAATTCCATGACAGATCCTCAGATTCGTCTCCTCAAAATATCATGTCACTAGCTCCACCGACGCTGGATAACGAGCAGTTAATGCAGTATCGTTAAACCCATGAAAAATAGAAGTTCGTATGTAATTTACATGGCACGGTTTATTATCGTTATTTGTGCCACAGGTAAAATAACTTCAAACGATGTCTGGCGTACCTCATTTTATTTTAAATTAAATGCCAGTACGTGGTGGAAGATTACTGATGTTTAGCTGAACTGTAAATGTTTGCAATAACGTAATATAGTAAAAGCCATTTCACATGGTACTGCGTTCTGATGTTCTCATTCCATTACCTGGCATTTTTCCCGGTTCACTCCGCTCTGCTGCCTTTCGACACTCGTTAAGATATTACAAAAAAAAAAAAAAGCGTTCTCAGTTTTCCACTTCCTAACCCACATGAAACACCTCCTCCCCTTTTCTCTAAAAATGTCCTTGTCCAAACTCTTATAATGTCGTTATTTGATTACTGCGATGTTCTAGTAACTGATATAACTTCAAAATTAGCCATAAAGCTACAGCGTGTCTATAATATGTGCATTAGATTTATATGCAACTTTCGGAAATACGACCATATTTCAACATACTTCGAACAGCTGTCGTGGCTCCGACTTGAGAAACGCAGAAAACTACATTCACTCTCGCTGCTGTATATATAATGCACACTTCTTGTCCATCTTATCAGTCATGTCATGTCGGTTTCAGAATCTCTCATCTATTCACAATTTTGGCACCCGGTCTCAACAAGAAACTATTATTTTTATACCTAAGACAGAACATACTGTTATTCTCAATCATTCACAATCTGCACCTCTCGAATCTGGAATCTTCTTCCCGCCGATATAGATCCTGCTGTCGGACGGTATCATCTTTCAAAATTAAAGTGCACAATTACCTAATACAACAGGCATAATAAATTATATTCGCTCTTAAATGTAATATTCGGAAGGATAATTGATAATTTGAATTTTTTTCAGACTAGTTTAATGCATTGATTTTCTCTTCATATGTTGAACAGTGATTATATTTAAATATCTAAATAATTGTATTTTTTACTTCATAAATTATAGTCCTACGTAATTATCTTTACATTTCTAACGTATTTAGATTAACTGGTAACTTAGATAAGTTTGAATAACAGTATTTCACATTATTATTATTATTATTATTATTATTATTATTATTATTATTATTATTATTATTATTAACTTGTAGACTATTAATTGTAGATCTGGTTGAGTGTAAGAGAAGGCCTTAATGCCCTAACTCTGCCAAGTAAAATAAAATGTATTATTATTATTATTATTATTATTATCTTTATCATTATTATTATTATTATTATTATTATTATTATTATTATTATTATTATTAGGAATTGAACGGGTTACATCAGCTTCTTGTCTCTGCGGATCACGTGAATATGTTAGGAGAAAATCCACAAACGATTAGGGAAAACGCGGAAATTTTACTTGAAGCAAGTAAAGCGATCGGTTTGGAAGTAAATCCCGAAAAGACTAAGTATACCATTATGTCTCGTGACCAGAATATTGTACGAAAAGGAAACATAAAAATTAGAGATTTATCCTTCGAAGAGGTGGAAAAATTCAAATATCTTGGAGCAACAGTAACAAATATAAATGACACTCGGGGGGGGGGGGGAATTAAACGCAGAATAAATATGGGAAATGCCTGTTATTATTCGGTTGAGAAGCTTTTGTCATCTAGTCTGCTGTCAAAAATCTAAAAGTTAGAATTTATAAGACAGTTATATTACCGGTTGTTCTGTATGGTTGTGAAACTTGGACTCTCACTTTGAGAGAGGAACAGAGATTAAGAGTGTTTGAGAACGAGGTTCTTAGGAAAATATTTGGGGCTAAGAGGGTGAAGTTACAGGAGAATGGAGAACGTTATACAACGTAGAACTGCAAGCATTGTATTCTTCGCCTGACATAATTAGGAACATTAAATCCGGACGTTTGAGATAGGCAGGGCATGTAGCACGTATGGGCGAATCCAGAATGCATAGAGAGTGTTAGTCGGGAGACCGGAGGGAAAAATACGTTTGGGGGAGCCGAGACGTAGATGGGAGGATAATATTAAAATGAATTGGAGGGAGTGGGATATGATGATAGAGAATGGACTAATCTTGCACAGGATCTTGCGGGCTTATATGAGGGCGGCAATGAACTTGCGGATTCTTTAAAAGCCATTTTAAGTAAGTAATTATTATTATTATTATTATTATTATTATTATTATTATTATCGATTTTGAATAACCGCTGTTAAAGCATCGATGTTAACCAAGCTTGCAATCAATAAATCACAAGGCAATAGTGATAAAGACGTTGGGGTCCGTGTTTGGCGTGCAGGCAATTCATAATAAAGAAGCACGTGTTGCATCGACTTTTATGGGGCCATTAATTATATCATGACATCATTACCAATGACCTGTCAGAGGTGAAATGATAGCGAAACGAGTTCAGAAATTCGATAAAGGCTGATCAAATTATGGTGTCGTACTCGGAAACCGTGTCAGCATGGTGCGGTGGGGTAAACAATGGTTTTGGCTAATAGCCCTGATTCGATTTTTGTGTGGTATGACGTGTATAGATCGGATGACGTTTCCTCAACTCGAATCTGAGGTGTATAGTAATTGGAAATTATTTAGCTCCGCTTTTTTGCCTCTCCTGTAACTTAAAATTGGATCACGGACAAGTGATGGTCTTTGGCGAGGTATACTTAACTTGTATTCAAAGTAATCAAACGCAGAACTCTACTATGTCAATTTCTTAATTTCTATACAGTTGAAAAAGCTATGGTATATAGGCCTACCTCTAGTTACCTATACTTCGTTCCATGATGTCTGACAGAAGATGTAAACATTGTCAGCAGAGGAGAAGAGAAGTATAATTGCTATTCAACGAATGACAGAGGTCTTATTCCATGCTTGACTTGAAGTTGGACAGTCTGAAGCGTTCTACCCCTCCTGTCAGATATTATGGAACGAAGTATACTGGGTGTTCATTTCAAAGTGTGTCATGACGTCACTGTTGTTGGGTCATCGATTTGAAGCGAGTTTCAGCTTATAAGACAGAGAAGTTGCCTATTATTTAAGGCGTTCTTCAATCTGAACTTGAGAACGTGTACGGTATAACTTGAACGTCGTAGCAACAGATGGCGTTCTGTACGGTCTGTGTGCTACCATAACCTCTTTCGAACTGTGTTTTGCGCCGGCAAGTCGTACGCAGGGTATTTGTTATCATCGGTTGCGTACGGTAACATTCCACAACACAAATCAAATGCTCCGTGTCCATGTTGACCGTCGAAGTTAATGTCAACAAATACGTAAGTAATCGTCTTAACCCTCTCCCCATATCCCGACAGTACGTATTTCCAAACAGTTCACATTCCTGCCACTACCGGCGTTACCGTACGTATCGGTACGTACTCTTCAGAATGAACGCCGTACTTGCTAGGCAACTTCTCTGCCTCACAGGTTATACACCTCTGCGGAAGTGTAGGAAGATTGAATTCTCTAGGCTCATCGGCTAGCCACATGACGGCATACAGCGAGCCATGACACATTTTGAACTGAACACCCAGTAGTTATCAGTAAAGGTGGGAATTTATACCACAACATGAGGATATTATGTTAGTTGTGCTTAGACTGTCGTTACGTCATGAATGACGTGAAGTCAGCAGTATGGCCAGGTTACATCTGAAATGTGTTTTGTATCGCAGCAATTGAATGGGGATATGTTTCTCGAACACTGTCTACCTAGCCTTGTAAATTCCTATCTTTAGTTAACAATAACGTTCGGATAAAGTAGCCACAGTATCAGAATATAGCTGTATAAGATAGGGCCTTGACGTGCTTCAGACTAAGTAAACACTACCCTCTTCCACTAGCTAAAACTGTACCTGCTGGGAAGAGCGCTCCCCACCCCGTAGCTAAAACATACGTCATGACTATTGTCGGCTGGGGGACACGCGAGAACTAGTTAATGTTAGTAAAAAAAAAAAACTCACGGACCAAGGATACCTATCCTGATACAGCTACTTTATCCCAACCTTAGTTATCAGGTTGGGTAGTAGAGTTCAGTTGTGTACTATATTTCAGAAGGGCTCGGACTTAAATACTCTAACATCATATTCCTCTGAGGCAAGTTCTTTGCTTTGGAATACTAGTTTACAGTAGCATTCCATTTTAAAGAAGTATCAGGGGTGATGAAAATTATACATATACAGTTAAGATTTATTTCCTTTTCAATAAATCGTTAAACCATATTGTTTACCCATTCCTGATGACGAGATTTGGGTTGCCTATTTAAATACTGTGGACGCCGCTTCTGGAGCACTCTGTAGATAAAAATAATGTCTATTGGATGCCAGTAACTTTCAGAAGTGTTGTTCCATGCACACAATACATATGAAATGTGTTTTTTTTAATTCCGTTGTTTATCGATGTTGTAGGCCCATCAACTACTAGGTTATTTAACGCCGATAGCATTGGCGATATCGAGATTATATTTGGCGAGATGAGGTATGAGATTCGCCGTGGATTACCTGATATTCGTCTTACATTTGGGGAAAGCCTCGGAAAAAAACAAACCAGGTAATAGCCCAAGCGAGCATGCAACCCACGTCCGTCCACAAACACGATATCGCCTGAATTACGCTAATGATCTTTAAAATGTTCGCATCTCTATATTTGCTTTCTGCTATCTGTAAGAAATAATAAAACCTAAATCATTTTTCTTTTATACCGTATAAGATTTAAATAGTAATATGCGTTACAAGAGCGGTATGTTGAAGTTTTCATGTTCGAGGAAAAGTTTGAAAAAGCGAAACGTAGTTGAGCTTTTTTAATTTCCAAGAATTGAAAGAAAACATACCGCTCGTGTATCGTTCATTATTTTGTGCGAAGATCGTTTATTACATAACTGAAAGAGGAATTTCTAATTATATGCAAAACAAAAATATCTATCTTCAACATTGTTGCTTTAAAATGTTTTCTGTGTTTACTGTACTCCAGCAGGCCGTGATATACGTCTGTCTTTTTTCCCCCCAGTCTATGGAATCTTGTTGATTTTTTCACGGCTTCCTTAATGTTACTTGCATCACGAATGCAGTAACTTTAGTGGAGTTGTAGAGTTTGCTTAATTTTTGCAAATATTTAAAAACAATAATTAACAGTGCAATTTAGGTGAAATTGCAGTGGTAAGTTTCCAATTTATAATTATTACTATATTGAACGTCTCTAAAAATAATACGTTAAAAGCCTAAAGCAGTAAAATCAATATGTCACTTAAGCGGTAAGAAGAGGGAAATTGTTGTGTGTGTTAGGTTGGGAATACTGAATGTGAAATTTTAGACTTTCCGCGGATTGGTTTTGTGCGGAAATCAAGTAAATACGCACGATCTCGCTCAAAAATAATGTCTATTGAATTCCAGTAACTTTCAGAATTGTTGTTCCATGCACACAATGCATATAAAATGTGTGTGTTTTTAATACCGTTATTTAACGATGTCGTAGCCCATCAACTACTAGGTTATTTAACGCCGATAGCATTGGTGATATTGAGATTATATTTGGCGAGATGAGATATTGTGTTCGCCGTGAATTACCTGATATTCGCCTTGTATTTGGGGAAAGCCTCGGAAAAAACAAGCGAGCATCGAACCCACGTCCGTAGACAAACACGATATCGCCTGAACTACGCTAGTGATCTTTAAAATATTCGCATCTGTATATTTTCTCTCTGTCGTGCGGAAGAAATAACAAAACATAGTTTTTCTTTTATACCCTATAAGATTTGAAATGTATATTACTTCAGTAAACCGTTGTATTTCAAATTTTAATATCTCTATCACAAGCTCTAAAGATTACTAATTCCAGCTTGTATGTGACTGGCAATATGAAATAATAGCGAAGTGAAAATGTGTAATGTTTACTAGTTATTATTTACCATGGAAGACAGCGGCAAAACATTTTTGATTCAAAGGTGAGAATTATTTACGATATACGTACGCGGTCTGTGAAAGCCTCAGAGATTTGAAAGCTATGCCTTTTAAGCAAATCGTTTGTTTTATCCCGAAAAGTCTGATGAACGCAGCGTTACTAATATGTTTCGTGATGAAAGCCCTACTTAGCTTCGTACCGAATAAATACGTGTTTTGTATTTACTGCTGTCATTCATACGCGTATCGTGCTTCGCTGGTCGGCATTGTTTTTCTTGCTTTTTGATTTTTCCTCTTGATATCTGCAGAGGGATGATGCCCCATGTGCACATGACAAATGAAGCTTTTCAGCGTCTCCACGCAGCCAGTCTTGTTACTGGATGCTTCGTGTTTTTATTAGACGTGCTTTTTTATTCCGACAAAATATGATACGGGAGGCATGGAGCATACATGCACTAGATTAGCTTATAGCTGGTCGTACACTGAAGGCTTTTAACATTGTCGATGTATGGCGCTTTTACGGAAAAAAATATTAACGTTGACATTAATTTTATAAGGATGTTTGTTCTTCTTTCATATTTTTCCCTTCTGAGTGGTGGAGGTCCGCTATATATCATCTCTTCCGCTCTGTCCTCGGAAATATCTGGTGCTGATGGTGTAGAAAGTTTATAGTACCGCAGGTGACAGATAGATGAACACTTCAGTGGCTCACAAGTAGCTCAGAATTGACTGCGTAATGTGGGCTATATTAAAATTTTATTATACTTTTTTTGCCCTCTCACATCATTACGTTTAATGCGAAGTAGCAAGGAACATTTCCCTCATATACGAAAAGAAGGAAGTATTCCTAAAATCTCGTTTTAGAGAACAACAATTCTACACTATTAAATAAATAATTCTTGCATGCATATATTTTATTTATTTTATTGGATTATTTTACGACGCTGTATCAACATCTAGATTATTTAGCGTCTGAATGATATGAAGGTGATAATGCCGGTGAAATGAGTCCGGGGTCCAGCACCGAAAGT
Source organism: Periplaneta americana (assembly GCF_040183065.1). Taxonomy (NCBI): domain Eukaryota; kingdom Metazoa; phylum Arthropoda; class Insecta; order Blattodea; family Blattidae; genus Periplaneta; species Periplaneta americana. The sequence goes on along the minus strand of NC_091117.1, from coordinate 37,736,624 downwards.
TACCCAGCATTTGCTCGTATTGGATTGGGGGAAAACCCCGGAAAAAACCTCCACCAGGTAACTTGCCCCGACTGGGATTCGAACCCGGGCCACCTGGTTTCACGGCCAGACGCGCTGACCGTTACTCCACAGGTATGGACTGCATGCATATATACATACATACATGCATACACATACATACATACATACATACATACATACATACATACATACATACATACATACATACATACATACATACAAACTGTTATTTCTACAGTTTCTCTCGCGTATTCTAGACTTATAACCGAGCGCTCAGCGGACTGTGTGTGGGCAGCTGCGCTGTGCACTGTCGCTCCCACTCTACTTCCATTAGCGTGGAAAGATAAAATGCACGCAATGTGGTTTAATAAGCTGGACGTATTCCATCGGGGTCTATTTTTTAATATGTTGATATGAAGTTCCTTGCAGCTCACTTACACTTCTGAAACATTAAAAATGATCAGATCTTTTGTGGTATCTTTATTACTTTTTCTGTCTAAACGAATCACTCTTGTTAATGAACATGGGAACTTCATCTCTTGTGTTTCTATATTTCTTTTATCGGATCTATACAAAAAATTTGAATATTGGTTTATTTAACGACGCTCACAACTGCCGAGGTTATATCAGCGTCGCCGGTGTGCCGGAATTTTGTTCCGCAGGAGTTCTTTTACATGCCACTAAATCTACTGACACGAGCCTGTCGCATTTAAGCACACTTAAATGCCATCGACCTCGGCCGGGATCGAACCCACAACCTCGAGCACAGGAGGCCAGCGCTATGCCAATTGCGGTACCGAGGCCGACTCGGATCTATACATACATACATACATACATACATACATACATACATACATACATACATACATACATACATTTGGTCCACACCTGTGGAGTAACGGTTAGCGCGTCTAGCTGCGAAACCAGGTGGCCTGGGTTCGATTCCCCATCGGGGCAAATTATTTGGTTGAGGTTTTTCCGGGGTTTTCCCTCAACCCAATATGAGCAAATGCTGGGTAACTTTGTGCTGGACCCCGGACTTATTTCACCGGCATTATCACCTTCATTTCATTCCGACGCTAAATAACCAAAGATGTTGATAAAGCGTCTTAAAATAACCTGTTTAAAAAAATACAGACATACGGACGCATGCACCCACGCGCGCGCCTATACACACACACACACACATATACACACACAAGTGCTCTACTACGTGCTGATAGATTTCGCTTTACGATATTAGTATTATAGACTATTTTACCTCTTTTGAGTATAATGTTTGTATGAGTGTATACTATTTAAGCTCTCTTGAATAAAATGTGTAGGCCTATACACTATTTGACATCCTATTCTGTATGTATAGCCTATGTACTTATGTGTGTATGCATAGTACGTAGAGTAAGTATATATTATGTATGTGTGTAAGAGCCCTATATGAATGTATGTATTTATGTAATATAACTTAACTTTATGTAATGTATATCTGTCTAATGACTGTAGGCGTGTGCGTCTGTGTATGTCTCTGTGTGTGTGATATTTGAATATTGATTGATGGCATGCATCTAAGAGTCCCTTCAGACGAGGCCACTTTTAGAGAGCTGCTAACGCGCTGTCGCTTATGAATAATGTATTTAAATGGAGGCCTTCACACACAGCCACAACTACAAAATCAATCGCGCTGCAGACGCTCTTAGTGGTTGGCTTCGTCGCTGGCGGGTAGCGCTTCTCGTCGCGATACATAGAATTAAATGGTAGGTTTCCGACGGGGGCACAGCCAGACAATATTTTAGCGGCGCGTGAGTATCGCGTTCGCAGCGCCAATAACGCGGCCTCGTCTGAAGGGAGCCTTATTATCAGGCTTCGAGACTTCGGACCCAATAGAGCAGTTCAGTGGGAAATCCGCATAACGGCGTACTGAGTATAGTGGTAAAGCGTACAGTGGGTGGGGGTACTGTAGAATGAATGCCAACAAATAGGAAAACGCTCTGGATGTGAAGGTTCTTACGAATAATTTTGTTTTCATACAAACTGTGTCTGAAACTATTACACGGTTAAAAAATTCAGAGCAAGAGATGCCGGAAGCACTCAAATTAATTTAGAAAATGATGCAGAGGATTAATGAGACATCAAGTACACCGGTTACTGAACGTGTAAAACAGAAGTGGAAAAATAACGGATATGGAGCATTGTGTGACATAAATTAGTGGACATAGAGTCACCCGAGAATAAAGGACTGTATCTTAGAGACTGCAATGATGTTAGGTTTTTTCGTTTTGCTCCTTTCACGTCATGCGACGTAGCTTTTCACAGTACAAACTTTGGCAGATAACCGAAAAAGATTTACGTCTGAGACACTGAGAATGTATCTTGTAGTAGGTATACCTTATTTTATTTCAAGGTGTTCAAATAAGCCACCGAACTGCACTCCTTGAAATAAAATAAGGTATACATTGCAATTCGGTACTGTGACTGCACTTTCTAAAGACGACCAATAGGATAAATGAAAAAATTAAAATTGCTACATGCTTATTTCCACCATTAACACTGTGTATAATTAAACACAAATGCTTATAAAAGACATGAGAATAAATGCTTTTCACATTTTTTGACATTATCATTGTGTAATGTATATGTACTTTCAGAATGTAAATATGTGTGTTTCCCCATACTACCGTACTCTACTCTAAATAGCAACGTTGTTACCTCAACACATCTCTATCTACTTGCAGCGAGTCACCAACCTATAGTGCATGCAGAGTAAACTTATTGTATCGTGTCCAAAGTCTCGAAGCCTGCTTATTATAAAGTAAGATATCTTATTTTTTATTATGAAAAGATTTTTTTTTGTTTAATGCAAAAAACAAACTCATTTTCGTATTTTGGTACATACTAAGTTTTTTTTTATTTATTTATATCTCTTCAGTGATAGTTAAATCATATATTATAACGGATATCACTTGCAACAGTTATTGTTACGATAGGGGCTAGGAGTCACATCGTCCTGATATTGGTTTGTTTCTGTGTGTGCCGTTGCGTTGCCCATTGAACCAGAAAATCTGACCTCTCGTGAATTCCAGCATTTTGTATATAATCCGCACTCGGAAGGAACGAGCGAACAATCCAATCCCCGATAGAGGAAGGATAACAACAGGATGTTGGATACAGAACTAAAATCACATTTTTAAAATGCTTCATCGACTTTTAAAATATGTTGAAACGCAGAAACGTCTGCAGCAATTCTCTGTGGCAAGCAGAGCGTGACAGCCTAGCTGTACAGAACCGACTCTATTAAATGGGTTCCTGGTGTTGTATGATAAATTTCAAGAACTGAGCGATTGTGAGATGGTGGCCATGTTAATGCGGCTTCTGAGTGATGGATGGCGGATCCTAGCGTTGCAATATTCCTTCCCATCCTCCTCCATCCGTCAGACAGAACGTTCGCCAAGCTCGCTTTCTTGATGGGAGAGTTTGTAGTTTAACATCGCTTTACTTAGCTATTACCCTGCTGCATTGCAGAAGTAGATCAACTTCTTGAAGGGGAACTTGCTACCGCGTATGCCGACAGTAAAGTAGACTTAATCCCATAAATGCTGCGTTAAGCCAAGAAATTGCCCGTCAGTTCGATCTAGATGGAGGCCTCTAATCTCTCCATTCCGGTTCTACCTTGGGGGAAGGTATCGAGGGATTTTACTGTCCGTCTTATAATAACACCTCTAAACTTGCCCAATCCGTCAAAAGAATAAACGATGATGTGCAAATGACATTCCATTTTTTACACGGTTAATCCAGTTCTTTGGGTTACCAGGGAATGACGGATCTTATAGGTTAGTAGCCTACATATCCGCCATGTTGGTCCCACAGCTACAGCGCTGGATTTATAATCCTGTGGACCCGGGTTCGATCCCCGGTGTACCCCCGATTTATAACTTGTGTTGAGAAAGTCCGTGGTCCAGATAACATGGTTTTCTCCAGGAGCTCCGGTTCCCCTAGAATTTAGCCTGTGACATTCCTTGAGGACTAAGGCCTCCTGCACGTAGGCAGGGTAGCTCTGATTCACTTTTTAGGTGAGCTATAGTTTGACAACTTCAAGTGAAACCCCGTAAAACACGCCAACTTCTGGAATCTCTCTCTTTCTTTCTTCTCTCTCCCTCGCTCCTCGTCATTCAGTCACCAATCAGCTCGTAAATATCTGAGAGGGTGTGTGTGGGCATCGCGACCAATAGAAGAACCACTCTCCAGTATTACCACAATAACGCATTCTTCATTTTTGCCTCGACTGTCGGCTAGGAAGGTTCCATTACGCTAGCTGTGCACGCAACTAGTCAACCTTTTAATGCTTTTGTTAGGAGGTTTGACAAACTGTGAGTGGACCTGCAAGTACATAGTGCATAGTTCTCTCTCCCTTCCCCCCGTACTTTCTCACTTGCTCCTCCCCAAGACAGCCAGCGCTCAAATAGTAACTCAGTCAGGGTTTCAGTTCGATTTTTCAATCTATAGTCTAGAGTGTGTTCGACCTTGTTCATCGTCTCTCGTGTTGGGTATGAAGCACTTTCACTGGTTTACGGTCACTATTCACTGATTCTGCCGCGCACTTTGCATCATTTCACTATTCACATATTCATTCGCGTTGCTGCTGGCACTTCAGAACACATTTCACTTTCCACCGACTGATGTTTCCTTTGACAGTTTTTTCCATGTTGATCTGCTTCTTGCGCGCCTCGTCCACTGCTTTCCCGCTCTCTGTGTGAAGCCCATCTGGTTCTCTGTCTTCCGGCACTCCGCTTCCCTATCCTGGGGTCCCACATGGTCACTCTGTATGTCCACTGGGTGTCACGCTACGTGGCCTCCTCATTTCCATTTGAGTTCGTCTGCAACGTGTACTGCGTCTTTCATTCCCGTGTTCTTCCTGAGGTCCACATTGCGGATTCGGTCTTTTAGCGTCACTTGCATTATTTTTCGCTCCATTTTCCTCTGGCATACTTCTACCATCTGTCTCAGCTTCTCGTTCAAAGAACATGTTTGACAGACATAAAGCAGCACGGGAAGAACACATTTCTAGAACACCTCCACTTTCAAGTTTGTCCTCAGGGTTCCCCTAACATTCCAACAAATCTCCATAATCATCTCATCGCGGGTGTAGTGTGGACCAGCCTCCTATTGCGCACCCTGGGTAACGACTCTATCGGTAAATTGGTCTACATAACTGGTTTCATATGGATGAATGACGTAAGTCAAGTACCCGCCATTGGTTAAAGAAAATAGATTAGTACAGCCTTACAAATCGACGGCCCAGTTCAAAAGGGAAACAACTCGGAATTTGAAGTTGAAGAAAACTTTTTAATTGAACAAATCCAGACTTTCGGGAAATGAAATTGTAAATTCCATTAAATCACACTTAAATCTGCATTCTGTAATTTAATCCCTTCAGACCTGAATTTACATTAAAAACAATTGAAAAAAGCTGGTCACATAATCATTCTGGGGATCCAAAATTCCCAAATCAAGTCTTCACAGAAAATCAAAATGTGGGGACAATTTTGACCCCTGGAGCCCCAAAATTTAAAATTTTATTTTTAATTCAGGTATAGAAATGTGTCAAAAATAATATTCTCCATTTCTATCACATTGAATTTTTCAAAATATTTAAAAGTATCGAAGACATTCCAAAAAATAAAAAGAAAAAAATGTGCACTATAATGTACATCAGGCCTGAAGGGGTTCACGTCATCAATAAATCTCAAATAAGACTGTAATATACTTAGCATGTTTATAATCTTCGTACTCGATCAGTAGGCCTAATGCAAAATTAATCAAAGAATTTTCACGATACACAGTGCTTAGTAATGGTACAGGGACATCATTTTATTTTTACTTCAATTTTTATTGTACCTGAGTTTTTGAATGTACTTCATTCCCACCCATTCTACTGATGAAGTTCAACCGTCCACACAGATCCAAGACCGCATATACAGTCATAGTAGCCTTACGCTCATAGTAAACAGTACATTCCAAAAATATGTTCGCGTTTTCCAGTGACGAAAGAGCTTTCAATATTGCATCATTTTCCATTTGCCTACGTCGCATCCCGGTTTCCCCCACCTGCTTCTATTCGCCTCTCTGTAAATGCTAGTGGCTGGGCTGTCTTAGCTCTTTTCTGAGAACATTAATTTCTCTTAGGAATTGGACGTCTACGTAATATTATACCCATACAATTGTTTAAAATAACTTAAATAAAAGGGCCTCGTTAAGTAATTAACTGTCGCGTGATTTCCTCCCTTTCTACGACGCTGCGACGTAACCACTTGGACGGACAGTAGATAGCATGTCTGAGTAATTTTATATTTTCGGATCGAGCAGAAGTGAAGATTGAATTTACAGTACGTAAGGTCTCTTTTATAGAATAGGTACAGAATTATTTCAACATGAGTTACTGATACGAAGTACGAACATGGTAATTGGAATTACGTACAATAGTCTATAGTGCGATAATATGCACATTAGAACTGAAGCTTGTATTGAAATGAACGGCCACCATTTTCAAAAATGTGTTTAAATAGGCCTATCCATATTATGATTATTTTTCAATTTAACTTCATTCTCTGTAGTACGCTAATGTGTTGTAGACAGTATAATATACACTGCATAATGAGTACGTCCGCATGGACAGCTCAGTTCGTGAGTAAAAACACTCATTGTTAATACCGTACTGTATTTTGATTAAACAAAAACCTCATGAAAATTATCAAATTCAAAATCGCGATATTTCCTAGTTTACGTAAATGGATGAACTACTTTTCTTCCCTCCTATACTTAGTAAAGTGATTTGTTTGTATATTACGCCAGTAATTATCATCGAACTCCAGTCGTGGAAGAGGATAGCAAACGGTGTTTCCGGTTCTTAATCGTTGATCCAAAGGTATAGCCAGGTTAGTATTAGAAATGTTAGTAAAAATAAAATGATATCCCTGTACTATTCATCATTTAATAGAACTACGAGGCGAACCTAGCGGCAGAAATTGTAACGACGCGCCGAGTCCCACTCTTGATCATACTGTGCGCCAGCTTTTATAATCTCGTAAGCAACGAGTGCATGAGTGGCTAATGGCTTGTACTGAAGAGCACATAGTGGATAGATTGCACGCTCTGAAATACATTTAATTGATTAGAATGGAGGTACCCTTAGTTTTATTTTTAAAGCATTGCATTTGAAAGTTACTGCACGATCTCTAGAATGAATAAATGTGGGAGTATAAATAAATTGCCATGTGATTTCTGTTCGATGTGGAAGAAAGAGAGAAAAATTCCCAGAGGAGGGTAATTCTGTCTCTGGAAATGGTTTGCCATGAATGTGCTCAGTTTACATACAAAACCCGTTCACGAACAAACCTGATTTATGGGGAATGTTTCCTTTTTCTGCGCCGCAAGGCACTGGTTGCAAGCGCACGTACGCCGGATTCTCTCAAAGAGAACTCCAGATGCAACCCAATTAATATTAATGAGCTTTTTTAACGTATTCCCTCGGTGGAGGTTCCCCCATTTGACTGTGCACTCAACAGCCGTCGTATTTATGCCATTATACTGGAATTAAAAGCCAGAAAACTCAGAGGACAAAAAAAGAGAGAGGAAAAGATTGTAACTGGCTATGGAAGCATATAAAAACACAAAAGATTTGGAAAGCAAATAGTGTATAGAGAAGCCTCAGCTTCACAAAAAAAGTTGACGACATTCTACAAAATTGAACCGTTTAGAGCTAGCTTTTCTTTCGTTTATGATCTTTAAGAAAATATCTGTGATGACTTCTGAAATGTCCATCTCATTACTTCATGTTTAAGAAGTTATTGAAGGAAAGATTTTTATCTGTTGTCGAAGAATGACAAGCTCGCTCTCTGGACTTGGGTTGCCGTATGAATTTATTCATTCAGTGTTCTGCCTAAGAGTAGGTCTTTCACTGCAAACCCAGCATTCTCCAATCTTTCCTTATTTTCTGCCTTCCTCTTTGTCTCCTCATGTGATCATTTATCTTAATGCCATCTATCATCTGATATCTTCTTCTGCCCCGAACTCTTCTCCCGTTCACCATTCCTTCCAGTGCATCCTTCAGTAGGCAATTTCTTCTCAGCCAGTGACTATTAGAATACTCATCAGTATTTAAAATCTGTTGAAGTGCTTGCTTTTTAAATAATTTATTATTGGAGGATGCTAATTTTGAATGTTTTAATGAAGTTATTATACAATCTCGGGTCGAAATTTGAGTCATTCCTTAGTGCTGCTTCAGAATTGCATTTGGGTTCAAAGGACATGATATAGCCTCATGTGTCTTCTTGCACTGTAACCATGGTCATAATGGTTATTATTTTTATGGTACAGTAGTATTTTAATAGGTAGCCTGTATTCTGTATGCATATTTGTTTAATATTCAGTTCATTAAATTCCTTGTAGTATATGAGGCGTGTATAATCCATTTTTTTCTTAGTACATATTTTTGTTATTCTCTTCTGTAATAATATTACTGGCATGAGTGAAGACTTCATTGTCCCACCCCCATCCTATAATGCCATATTGTTTGATGGACTGAATTAAACTCAAATATATTTGTCTTAATCGGTGAAACGTATAGCAGAGTTCGTATAGGTCAGTTTCTGTCAGATGCGTTTCCAATTCACTGTGAGCTAAAGCAAGGAGATGCACTATCACCTTTACTTTTTAACTTTGCTCTAGAGTATGCCATTAGGAAAGTCCAGGATAACAGAGAGGGTCTGGAATTGAACGGATTACATCAGCTGCTTGTCTATGCGGATGACGTGAATATGTTAGGAGAAAATCCACAAACGATTAGGGAAAACACGGGAATTTTACTGGATGCAAGTAAAGAGATTGGTTTGGAAGTAAATCCCGAAAAGACAAAGTATATGATTATGTCTCGTGACGAGAATATTGTACGAAATGGAAATATAAAAATTGGAAATTTATCTTTTGAAGAGGTGGAGAAGTTCAAATATCTTGGAGCAACAGTAACAAATATAAATGATACTCGGGAGGAAATTAAACACAGAATAAATTTGGGAAATGCCTGTTATTTTTCGGTTGAGAAGATTTAATCATCCAGTCTTCTGTCAAAAAATCTGAAATTTCGAATTTATAAAACAGTTATATTATCGGTTGTTCTTTATGGTTGTGAAACTTGGACTCTCACTTTGAGAGAGGAATATAGGTTAAGGGTGTTTGAGAATAAGGTGCATAGGAAAATATTTGGGGCTAAGAGGGATGAGGTTACAGGAGAATGGAGAAAGTTACACAACACAGAACTGCACGCATTGTATTGTTCACCTGACATAATTAGGAACATTAAATCCAGACGTTTGAGATAGGCAGGGCATGTAGCACGTATGGGCGAATTCAGAAATGCCGGAGGGAAAAAGACCTTTAGGGAGGCCGAGACGTAGATGGGAAGATAATATTAAAATGGATTTGAGGGAGGTGGGATATGATGATAGAGAATGGATTAATTTTGCTCAGGATAGGGACCAATGGCGAGCTTATGTGAGGGCGGCAATGAACCTCCGGGTTCCTTAAAAGCCAGTAAGTAAGTAAGTATATTCTGTATGTATAAGTATTTGCTTAATATTCAGTACATTAAATTCCTTGCATGAGGCGTGTATTATAATCCATTTTTTTCTTAATACATACAGTATTTTTGTTATTCTCTTCTGGAATAATATTACTAGCATGAGTGAAGACTTCATTTTCCCACTCCCATCCTATAATGCCATATTATTTGATGGACTGAATTAAACGCAAATATGTTCGCCTTAATGTTATTTTTTCCTTAAAATGTCTTAGTAAAACAAATTTATATATTGTTTTACGTAGTTTAAGACACAGATAGTTTATATGATAATCCCATCGTAAATGTTGATCTATAATAATATTGTCGGACCATCGGATCTGTACCCCTTCAGCGCTGTTGTCGTTCTTGGAAAACTTAACTCCTGTACTCACTCCATTCCACCCACTTTCCTCCCACAAAGTTAAACAGCACGCCACGAGCCTTGCCGAATAGGAATGTTGCCAAACTTCCGAATAGAGATGTTGCCATAAATAACTGATCCTCCATGCTACAATATAATTTCTTTCAATCAAAATACATCTTGTATTTCTACATTTTTTAAACCGAAATCCCAAGTCTCGAATCACTTTCCGTAGCGTTTCTCTCCAACCTTGAAAATTATTGCTTCTCTCGCAACCTTCAGTAATTTCTTCAATGTCGGAAATTCTTTCTGCACGGTATAAAATTCTTGTATCTTTCTTCTTAAAATACATCGGTCCATATCATCTACAAAAATTAAAGGTTCCCTTGGCCTGTCCCCGGGTGATTCTAGCTTTTCATCTCCTGCACAGACTCCCTCTCCTGATTTTCTTTATTAGGCGCTCTGACTGCCTATATAAATTACATAAAAATGTTGTATTATTAGTTAAATAAGTAATTTTAATACGTAATCAATTGAAATAAAATAAGCCTCACCTATGATCGCAGCTGCTCTTTTCGTTGCCTGATTTATAGGAAACAGATATTGACCTGATTGTTTCTCGTCATCGAAAAATAGGTATTACGTACTTGCTTAATAATATTTCTTTCGCCACTCCATGCTACAGTGTTCATGTTGAGTTGACAACACTGGACTGCAAGTGCAAATAAACTGTCCCGCAAGAAGGCTCAAAATTGTGAGTAGTGGGGGAGAGAAAGGGAGAGAGATAGAAAAGAGAGAGATAGGAATGCAGGGAGAGAAATGAATTACCGAGGCTGAGAAGGAATTAGGATTCAGTTCGCATATCTTACGGGGGCACATATCCGATGGTCCGACAATACCTAGGTTTTTTACTTTCATTAACATAGTAAAGAAGTTGGAAATTTAATCAGTGATATATATGGTAAGTGTTAAAATTCTATATAGAAAAATGAAGAAAGAAATTATTATTTTCGTTATTTGTATAATTATCATTAATATTCAATTATTTTAACTCTTGTTATCCTATTGCTAACCAATAGCTGTTGGCTATAACAATGTACACTAATAATAAATCTGTAGCCGAAATTTTTCTGGTAATTTTCGATTTTCCAAAAATAATTGGTCCTAACATATATAATTAACCACCCTGAAGCCGAAAATCGCTTTTTTGAAATTTTTGTTTGTATGTCTGTCTGTCTGTCTGTCTGTCTGTCTGTATGTTTGTTACCTTTTCAGGTGATAATGGCTGAACGGATTTCGATGAAAATTGGAATATAAATTAAGTTCGTTGTAACTTAGATTTTAGGCTATATGGCATTCAAAATACATTATTCAAAAGGGGGGGGGTTATAAGGGGGCCTGAATTAAATAAATCGAAATATCTCGCTTATTATTGATTTTTGTGAAAAATGTTACATAACAAAAGTTTCTTTAAAAATAATTTGCGATAAGTTTTATTCCTTGAAAAATTTCGATAGGATTGGTATTTAATGAGATAAATGAGTTTTAAAATTAAAATAACTGCCATCTAAGGCCGTGTAATGAATTAAAAAACAAATGACTTCGTCTATAAGGGGCCTTGGACAGCAACAATCGAAAGCTATGAAAGATAGCTTAGAGAGAATGTTTCTGTGTTTGTATGAAGTAATATCGGAAGCTAAATTAACCGATTTCTATAATGAATTATTATTTCACCATTGGAAAGTGTAGTTTCTCTAGATGGACATAATGCTATAATGTTATTACAGTAACTTCTGATATAATATAATATAATATAATTTAATATAATATAATATAATATAATATATAATAGTGTATGTAATATTATATAATATAATTTAAGTTATTTGAAGGGTTCAGAACCATAGTGGGGCAAGCGCCATTTACTGAATACGTAGAAAACAAGGGTTAAAATTAAGTTATTACCATAATTCAATGGAAACCTATAACAAGTAAAATAAAATATACACATTAAATCTAAATGATGTCAATCTTCATTAAACTATGGTTGCATGTAATAAAAATTAAGAAACATGTTAAAGGAATTGTCATTGCACCAAATGAGTGTCTCTAGACCAAAATGATCGCATTTTAATTATTTGGATGCAATTTAAATTAAGTAACATATTAAACTATTTATCCTTCTATCAAACACGAATGTTCCCTGGATCAAATGTCCTATTTTAATTATATAATTACTTTATATTTATTTCTAACGGGTGCAGCGGAGCGCACGGGTACGGCTAGTAAACAAATAAATTACTAAAATTACTACTGCTGCTGCTACTACTTATCGGACCGCAGAATGGATTTCATATCTAACTAGTGCTGTAAATGAAAATAATAGTGTAATCTATAAAAAAGGGCCGATACCCTGAGTTTTATGTTTGGTATTTTCGCAGTATTACCAGAACGCCAGCACATGCTTTTCTCGTGTGGAACTACTGTATTTATTTTATTCGCCCTTCCTGTGCACTAGTCTTAATTAAAACTTCATTTCGCGCCATTCGTTCCAGTTCCCTGTGTACGGGCCATGGGTGTCCCAGCCCATTTAATATGTTGGATTTACTAGCTACCTAAATAAACTAAGTCCGTGACCTGTGAGGGAGAGGGACTGTTTTTACAACTGTGTTTTGTCTCTTTTCATCAACAAAACATAACCACAGTTAATATTTTACGAACACACACACACACACACACACACACACACAGGCGCGAATACACAAACCAAAATATATGGGTTAATATAAAACCGCTTGCCCGACTCCTAACGTGCCCCCCCCCCCCAAACCTCTTATCCACTCGGATCTGAATGGTATACTGCCCTGTGGGTTAGATTTTCTTTATGGGTGACGTGAAATGCGAAAAGGATTCTCTTCTGAACAAATTTTTTGAAAGCGTATAATGCCTGCTAACCGATGATGCTGTCTGTGTTTCGCTTGGGAGGAATTCAATATTCTTGGAATAACACGGCGTTTTAACATTTTTAAAATAACGGAGTCCGTAGCTGGGTTAATTATAGTTTAAAATATTGGTATTCTGGAGCAGAACTGTGCAATGCATAGCTCGGAGAATTCCTCAGAGATGTTTTGTTTTCCACTTCTTGTATAGGGTTATTCTGAAGTCGGGACTCTTTGGAAATTTTCTCGACTGTTACAGAATAATAATTCACATGAGGAAAGTTTAATTCATAATTCAAGTGTTGTTTAACGTAGATATACTCTGCATACTTTTAATTTATTTACAAATATAGCGAATCTATTTATTTATCTGTTCGTTTACTCATTTATTTATTTGCTTACTTATGTGTTCATTCATTCATTCATTCATTCATTCATTCATTCATTCATTCATTCTATTGACAAGTGGACAGTGAACATAACCATACATTTTTTAACAAACCTCGTACTTTCCATTTAAAGAGCTTCAGAATAGGGTTTTGAATCGGCTTATTTTCGACCGGTCAGAGAACATCCGTCAAGGTCGAGCATCCACCCGAATGTTCGACATTCAATCGCTTACTCATAATGTTTTATAGGCTAGACAGAACACCGGGCGCACTTCATTATACACGAACACTGACATTTTCTTCAGTACACAGAGTAACAGTTGAAGGAAATTTAATTTTTCTAATTGTAAAATTTGTTTGCTTGAAATAGGCCCATAATTGTTTGGACACTTTATTACATTTATCCTTTTTTTTTGAACTTGTATTAATTTTATTTATTACTATTACATAAACCAACAAATGGACACCGGTAATAGTAAATAAGCTTAACGCATAATTTGAAAATATGATATGTATAAATTAATTTAAAAAAAAGCTAATTTAATAAGAACATACATTTTATTGCAAAGTTTGTAATTAAAATCAAAATGTATACTTGAATATGTACATATAGTAGTTATTTATATATAATGAGTTTTAATTATTCTAAGCAAATGTATTATTATTTCAATAGGAAAGAATTTTTAAGAAGACACTGTTATTCTTAACAAATAATGTAATTTTAACAAATAAAATTCTAGTTTTACGCTGCATGTTATTGCTCTTGACGATACAGTACAGTAATACCTGAAAAGCTTAATGTGATCTGCCTTTTATACCCTAGAGCCGTCCATCCATAAAGAGAGCGAAACACAACATTCGTTAAACCGAACAGTAAGGCATTCCTCAAGACGGAAAAGCTTTGCATACTGCCTACAGCACCAGGCGTTCAGGAGCAATACATAATTAAATTTACTTTTTATCTAACCGGTTGTGCAGAACTCTGTTCCCAACATCTTGCACATTCAGTTGTTTTGGAGAGTTCTGGACACTTTTGAGGTGGTTCCTATCCATTTGTTTCCTTATATTGCAAAGACTGCAGTGTATTCTAGACGTTCCTAGAATGTTATGTCCTGTAATGAGGCCTTGAACATTGAGTTCTTTCACATTAATATTTTTGCAGGTGTTCTTAATTCTAGCTTTCATTGTGTTGTATACACTGCTGTGGAGTAACAGAATTTCTGACCGTGAAAGGAGCGGATTTGGGTTCAAATCCAAGTTGGAAAAAGTTATCTGATTGAAGTTTTTCCGAGGTTTTCGTTTAACACATTAAGGGAAAACGCTCTGGACCACGGATTCATTTCGCTGGTATTATCACCTTCATCTCACTCAGACGCCTAGATCAGCTAACAATTACAGTTGATAAAGCGTCGCAAAATAAACCGATGAAAAACAAAACATTCACTCTGTTGTATTGTATAAAATCTGTTAGAGAGCTCTTGTATTTCGTGCTTTCTTTTGCTAGAATGTCTGCAAGCTTATTTTCAGATAATCATACGCATTCTCTGTTATTCTTTTGTAATTTGCAACGTTTTTGTTTATAAATTTATTTTATCTCTGCAAACGCGAATTGTTTTTATACGGTATTATTGCGAATTCAATAGCGTACTTGCCATGACTTAAAGATTCGAAATCTATAAAGTTGAATGTGTGGTCCCTGGACCCATTTCTTGCGGAAAATTCTTGGACAGTTTCAAGAAAGCGGTTTCGTAACAAATGAAAAACGTTATGGTAGAAACAATCAACATTCTATGCCACATCAATAAATTTAAGAATGCAGTTATATTGTCAGACTCCAAAGCAGCTATTCTATCAATAGTCTCTAAACACACACCTTCATCTCAAACAGCAGAAATAACTAAAATGCTCTCTCAATTAATATCACTCAATAAAAGAATTGTATTCCAATGGATACCATCCCATTGTGGAATCCTGGGAAACGAGAATACGGATGCTTTAGCAAAGAAGGGCAGCACTGCTACTTACAGACCTGTTACTAAACCTACGTATTACTCTGTGAAAAGATTTATTAAATCTACATACTTAGACTTCAACAAACAAAATTTGATAACACAATCTCAAGGGAAAAATGGAACTCTCTGCATCATAATCCACAGTTAATTCCCGATTTACCACGAAAATCGTCTGTAGCTGCATTTAGATTGGCAACAGGCCATGATTGTTTTGCCAAACACCTGCATAGAATTGGAATATATCAGTCCCCTAACTGCCCATTGTGCAACTCAAACCAAGAAATGGATTCGGAACACCTCAAAATCTGTGCTTCAGTGGCTGACCATGATACTAATATCTTTGAAAAATATTGGCGTGCAAGAGGTCAAATGACTTTATTGTCAAACGCCTGGCATTAGAAAACAACAACAACATTCTTAGCATACACAAGATGTCGTTAAAATCACGATCGTGAATTAACCGGTGGAGTTTTAGATTTCACATTGATTTATTCGATTTACTGCATCAAATGGTATTTTATAGTGACACCGTTTATTCAAGCTGACGTCGAGGATTTCAGGAGGCGCCACTTGTCTCTTCAGTAGAATTATTAACTCGGATATCGTGACGTGATTTTCATGCTGCTCCTGATAAATACTCGGAAGCCGCGTCGAGGATTACAGAGGTTGAGATCATGCGGTGCTGCTGTCATTGTGGAGTGCCAGGGACGGCAAGCTTGACAGGTCCGCGCTTTAATTGAGGGCGGGGAGTAACATTATTGTGGAAATTGTTTGCTTGCTGAATGCTGAACTCGGAGAGTGATTTGTGGACATCTTCTGCATGCTGCCTAGTCTCCGCCGGAGCCACTACAGAACTACTTCACACACGATGAGGTGTATGGTACAGTAAACTTTTCGGGTTCTAACGAGGTTCTGGTTCAGATGTATTTGGGCCTCACAATCGTGCTCCCACTTCCAAGAAGAGGATAAGACCTTGTGATCATTGATATCATGTAGAATTAAGTTTTTCTCCCTTCTAAGAATGGTTGATAATTACTATTTAATACGAGAAAAATTCGTACCGGCACCGGGAATCGAACCCAGGACCTCTCAGCTCTGCGCGCTGAGAGGCCTTTCCAACTGAGCTATGCCGGGACACCATCCACGGCGCCGGCCGAACCCCTCTCGTAATGCTTTTTACGGCCCTACTACTTGCATTTGAGACGATACAAGTCTATGCAGGAGCACATATTTAAATGACTTTGTGGCCATATTCAACATCAGTTTGTGACAACTGTTAACAGTTAATACATCATATATTCATTTTGTATGAGGTCTCGCCTACCTCATTGAATATTACACGGCTACTATGAAGTAGCCAATATGTATTATTACTATTTAATACGAGAAAAATTCGTACCGGCACCGGGAATCGAACCCAGGACCTCTCAGCTCTGCGCGCTGAGAGGCCTTTCCAACTGAGCTATGCCGGGACACCATCCACGGCGCCGGCCGAACCCCTCTCGTAATGCTTTTTACGGCCTTACTACCTGTATTTGAGACGATACAAGTCTATGCAGGAGTGCATATTTAAATGACTTTGTGGCCATATTCAACATCAGTTTGTGACAACTGTTAACAGTTAATACATCATATATTCATTTTGTATGAGGTCTCGCCTACCTCATTGAATATTACACGGCTACTATGAAGTAGCCAATATGTATTATTACTATTTAATACGAGAAAAATTCGTACCGGCACCGGGAATCGAATCCCGCAGAGCTAAGAGGTCCTGGGTTCGATTCCCGATGCCGGTACGAATTTTTGTCGTATTAAATAGTAATAATACATATTGCCTACTTCATAGTAGCCGTGTAATATTCAATGAGGTGGGCGAGACCTCATACAAAATGAATATGTGATGTATGGTTGATAACTTGGGAATTCACCGTTACTTAAAATGTAACCCATACTCGTCCATGAATTCCCTTTGTTTTTCTTGTATCCCGCTAATTTTCATTTAATTATCCTTGTTCTATTTGTATTTCCCTCATTGTCCCTGTATTTCTTTCACTTGTCCTTCTTGTATTCCCATTGATCTTAGATATTGCATTTCCTGTGTTCTCTTTGTCTTCCCCATGTCCGCTTTGTTTTCCCCTTGTTCTCTTTCTCTTCGCCTTGTTTTCCTCGTTTCGCCTTATCTTTCCCTTGTTATTTTTGTCTTCCATTTGTTCTTCTTATCTTCACTTGTTCTTTTTGTCTTTTCCTTTTTCTTGTCTTTCCCTTGTTCTCCTTGCCTTTACTTAGTTCTTTTTGTCTTCTCCCTCCTGTTTTCCTTTTTTTGTCTTCTCTTTGACGTTTTGTTCTCGCCTCCTCATTGTTCTCTTTGCATTCACTTTGTTCTTCTTGTATTCTCCTTGTTCTCCTTGTATTCCCCTTGTTCCTGCCTTCCCTTGAGTTTCTTGTCTTCGCTTTGTCGTCTGTTTCTCCTTGTCTTCCCCTTGTTCTCCTTACAGTCCGTTCTTCTTGTATTCCCCTTGTTCTCCTTCTCTTCATCTTGTTGCTCTTGTCTTCTCTTTGTCGTCCTATCCTCCTTACCTACCCCTTATTCTCCTCGTATACTCCTTGTTCCCCTTGTCTTCCCCTTGTTCGCTTTGTATTCACCTTTTCTTGTCTTCACCTTGTTAGCCTTGTATTCCCCTTGTTTCTGTCTTTCCCTTGTTTATCTTGTCTTCTCTTTGTCTTCTTGTTTTCCCTCTTTTCTCCCTTGTTCTTCTTGTAATTCTCTTCTTCTTTTCGTCCCCTTGTTCTCCTTGTCGTCCGCTTCCTCCCCTTGTATTCACCTTGTTCTCCTTATCGTCCACTTGTTCTCCGTACATTACCCTTGCCCTCCATGTCTTTCCCTTGTTCTCCTTGTTTTCTCCTTTCCCCCTTCTTTTTCTTGTCTTCTCCTTTTTCTCTTTGTCTTCCCCTTGTTATCCATGTCTTCCCCTTATTCTCCTTCTCTTCCCCTTGTTCTCCTTGTTTCTCCTTTTCCCCTTACTTTCCTTGTCTTCCCCTTGTTTTCCTTGTCTTCCCCTTGTTCTCCTTTTTTCTCCTTTTCCCCTTATTCTCCTTGTCTCTCTTTTTCCCCTTATTTTCCTTGTTCTCTTTATCTTCCCCTTGTTCTCTTTATCTTCCCTTTGTTCTCCTTGTTTCTCCTTTTCCCCTTATTTTCCGTGTCTTCTCCTTGTTCTCTTTGACTTCCCCTTGTTCTCCTTGTCAACCTCGTGCTCTACTTGTGTTCTCCTTGTTCTTCTTTTCTTTCTCTCGTTCTTCTTGTATTTCCCCTATTATCCCTATATTCCCCTTGTCCTGGTACTCACCTTATTCTCATTGTACTCCCTTTCTTCTCTTTGTACTCCCTTTCTTCTCTTTGTACTCCCCTCATTTTCCTTGTTTCCCTCGCTCTCCTTGTATTCCCTTTCTTCTCCTGATATTTTCGTTTTCTCCTCATATCTCTCTTTTCTCCTTTGTTCTCTTTGTACTTCCCTTGTTCTTCAGCTTCTAATCAGGACACAAGCTCCTTACCTCTAAGCTCCTTTGTTATTCCCTAATGAAATTATATGAAGGAAACAAAATGGAAGACTTTGTTTCGTAGCTTTGGTGGTGAAATTATTTGAGAACATGAATTCAGTCTGACGGCTGTCATACTTCTCTTTTTAATGATGATAATTATTTTCTTGCGATTAGGCAGTATAGAAATCGTGTTCCAGATTAGTAGGAATGCCGGGCTGCGAGTGTTACGTCCAACCAGTGATTTATGCCGCCAATAACATGCGTGAAGCTAATTGAACAATCTGTCGATGGCGCTAACCTTCCAACCCGTCACTTCATCGATTCCAATGAACACACATTATTTCAATGCCATATATTGAGGAAATGAAAAAATGAAGCGTGGCAGCTGATTGACAGTGGCGTGTGTGTTCTCACCGCAATTAAAGTGGCAACAAGTGGCTGGGTATCGCCGCGGCTTCTCGTTAGAGCGCGCCTTCTCCTTGCAGTGACACTCGTTTATTTTGCAGGGACTGAGGGGAATTCGAAATAGCGTTCGTGTCTACCTCCCCACCTCCACCATTTTGCTTTCCGAGAAAGGAAGAGAAAAGTAATTTCTCTTCTTGTAGACCACCCCAGCCCAGTTGACATAGACATGACCTCTTCTTCCTATCCTCTTATGTCAGGGCTGGGAAAAGACCTCGGCTCCTAAAAGCAATGTCGGGCATTAAGACACCCGTACTGGAAACCACTGAAGCTACTGTGTTACATGTAACAGAGCTCTGGCTTACCACGACCGCGAAACCTAGTGGAGTTGTATTTGTGGTTGGCAAAGCCAAGGTATTAATTAATCAGTATGAGGACGCTATAGGATTACAAGGTTTTCAGAATGACAGCATGAGGTCGAGGCTTAAAGTGTGATGATTATCGCAAGAAAAGTGTATGCAATTTCAGAGAACCCCATGTGCACATTGTGCCATATTATTGTCATAGACATATCTAAAATCACTCACACTGAGTTACTAATTATCGGCTTATTTTATTGTAATTTTATTACTTGGAATTTAGATTTTAAAAACTATTGAAATAGCTTTCTGTTGTTTAAATTATCCAATAATATGACGGATTTTTATTGAAAATTATACATCCTTTTTATTACTTGGAATTTTAGATCTTAAAAACTATTGAAATAGCTTTCTGTTGTTTAAATTATCGAATAATAGGCCTATGAAGGATTTCTAGTGAAAATTATACATCCTTTTTATTACTTGGAATTTTAGATCTTAAAAACTATTGAAATAGTTTTCTGTTGTTTAAATTATCGAATAATAGGCCTATGACGGATTTCTAGTGAAAATTATACATCCCTTTTAATACTTGGAATTTTAGATCTTAAAAACTATTGAACTAGCTTTCTGTTGTTTAAATTATCGAATAATATTACGGATTTCTAGTGAAAATTATACATCCTTTTTATTACCGTCAACGCGGGCTACTTTGACCCTTAAGGTGTTACTTGAACCCAGAAAAAAAAATATTTACTTACCATTGGAGTAACTTAGGTGAAAACATTTGTACAGATGAAAGTTTGCAGAGAAAAAAAAAACACAAATTTCGACACCAAACTGTTACTTTACATCGACGAGAACATTTTTTTCTTCTGGGTTCAAGTAACACCTTAAGGGTCAAAGTAGCCCACGTTGACGGTACTTGGAATTTTAGATCTTAAAAACTATTGAAATAGCTTTCTGTTGTTTAAATTATCCAAAAATATTAGGCATTTCTATTGAAAATTATACATCCCTTTTATTACTTGGAATTTTAGATCTTAAAAAACTATTGAAATAGCTCTCTATCGTTTAAATCAGAGGTCTCCAAAAAGCGTATCATCATTCGTGCTCTCGATGCTGCCCGCCGAACACAGTGTGCTGTAAGAGGAAGAGACTCATACCTCAACAGATGGGAGCGGTCAGTGGGGGATCGCGGCAACGGTCTGCTTATGTTTACAAATAATAGCATCAAAAGAATAAGAAATATCATACTTTTGTATATTATTTTGACGTACTATGAAGCTGGAGCCCCTTCTGTTGCTGTTGACACAAGCCATTGCAAATTCAACCCCTTGTGTTCTATGGTGCTTTTCAGTGCCTGGAAAATATCTTTTCTAGTTGTATTTTGTAATTACATCTAGAAGACATTCAGACACAGTAAAGTGTTCAGTAACTCCTCGGATGAAAATGGCTAGGTGAGCTTTGTCATTTCTATCTGTGCTTTCGTCCAATGCATGTGAGTAAGCTACAAACTGGTTAATTGTGGTTTCGACTTCAGATTCAATTACATTTACAATCTTGAAATCCCTTCTCTGAACTGTAATTGGAAACAATTTAATTTTCTTAAACTTTGACTTTGTTCTGGACACAGTATTTTAGTAGCGTTCTGTATGCACGATTTTACAAATGATGCTTCTGTAAAGGGCTTCATTGATTTTCCAATATTCCAAGCTAGAACATAGGTAGCAAGAAGCTTTTTTGTTTAAGACTGAGAACACGTGTATGATTTGTGTTTGTATTTTCTTGTTTTATATTTATCAAAATATTTGTAGGCCTAAGCATTTCACCTAAAATTAAACAAAAAACTGTAAGTATGTCATGCGGAACTGAGTGTAAACGTGGTGTAATATACTGATTAT
Source organism: Periplaneta americana (assembly GCF_040183065.1). NCBI lineage: Eukaryota > Metazoa > Arthropoda > Insecta > Blattodea > Blattidae > Periplaneta > Periplaneta americana. The sequence goes on along the minus strand of NC_091117.1, from coordinate 37,715,090 downwards.
TATGTATAACCAACAGTTATACAGATAGCCCCAAAATAAATTATTTTCACATGTCCAACATGCCTGCAATTGTATGATGATATTCTTTGTGAAGAGTCGAGTATTGTCGTCGCATGTTGCATTTTAACACACCCTTAAGAATTTTCGAACAAATTAAGCATTTAACATTCTCCCCACTGACACAAAAAATATTTCTCTTCCTCTTCATCCTTGAATGTACTACGTCCATGATTAGAATACATTGTGAAACGGTGGAACACGCCGACCAATACAGTGATAATGGCAGTCCGCCACTGCTCTTCGTTTGCGCATAAACATTGAGTACACTACAGGTGGGGATGGGTGAGGCGGAGAGCGCTCATTACGTACTGGCTTCGGTTCCGTTCAGGGACTTACTCGCGAGTACGGTTTTGGAGACGTCTGGTTTAAATTATTGAATAATACGAGTATTACGGTGAAAATTCTAATGAAAATTATACATCCATATCATTACTTGGAATTTAGATAAAAAAAAAATAAAATGAAAACGAAGAGATCGAATGAAGATCAGTAGAAATGAAAAAAAGAAGCATTATAATATTATGTGTAATAACTAGAGTTCGAGGTTGAGACACATGTTACCCTGAAGTTAAGTACACACAGAATAATATAGTGTTTACAAAACAGCTGGTAAGGTAGTCCCTCCCCTCGTATAAGTTACACATCATGTTACTTGGATGGAGCAGTATAGGCCAAACAAGGAAAAAAATTACTAAATGTTCGCCTGAAGGACAAACGTAAATATTACGTTGGTTGGAATACATCGCTTTATCGTCTCTAGGGTGTAGAAACTTAATATTATTCTTAGGCCTATAAACTGTTATACAGGGCAATACTAAGTATTTGTAAAGGCACAGTAACAATTTTAGTAATAATAATAATAATAATAATAATAATAATAATAATAATAATAGGCCACTTTTATAAAGCTCATTTCTGTCGATTTCGTTATTGCTCACTTGTCAGCCGGCCACAGAGAGTGATCTCGCTGCACCAAGTTTCCACATCCCTGCTGCCTTACACTGTCGTTAAATCAGAGCGCGCGGGAGGATGGGAATAGACTCTTTGTGCCTTCCTCCAATATCCGATTTCCACTAGTTTGAGTCAGAACTGCAGCCACTCCGCAACCGCCAGACTCGCTACTCGCACGCTGATCTTCTTGATCGTGTGACAGCTAGGCCAGCAGAAGTCCATATCACGGACTTGACAGCCCCGCCTCTCCTCTCCTCTCCTCTCCTCTCCTCTCCTCTCCCCTCTCCTCCCCTCCACCTGTCTTAGTCGCGCTCCTTGCTTCCTTACATGTAAAACCAATAGGTAGATGGACTCATTCTGCTTTCTGTCATGTCTTTTAAGAATTGGAATTTGTGGCTGTGTGCCACCACCAACATTGAATTTGTCACATGCTATTAGGCCTATATTATTCTGTGGTTTTATCGCATTAGTAAACGGCATATGACCAATTACAATTTTGACACAAGGAATACATATTGCCACACTTAGCCTCCATATAAATCAGAAGGCGAAAGGCACTAATATTTTCTGATGGCAGTCAAATCATTTAGGCATTTAAACAGGGGCATCTCGTCCTTTGGGGCTTTCGGAGCTCAGCCCCGCATGAAAATTTGCGTATTATATTATTTCAGATATTTACGAACAACTCTCAAATATAGAGAAAGTTTAGTCTCGTTTTGGGCAAATCGCAATATAGCGAACGTAGAAGCTCCGCCCACGACCCCTTCCACTTTTCCCCTACTAGCTCATCAGACACTCTACGTGACAGGTGAGTGTTGTGTTGAATGTACATTTCATATGGGTAGGGATAACTTCCCCTACTGGCGTTCGTTATATTGCGATTTATCCCTCGTTTTCTTTATAACTTAGTCAAGGTTTGGACTTAATGCTATACTGTTCTCCAACCAGGAGATAAACCGTGAAAGGAATGTGCTTACTATTGCGTCATCTATTGGAGCGAAGTAGATAGATAATATTAGACTTATAACGTCAGTTTAAAAATCATGCGCTCTCCTGCATATGTTATTTCCTGTATGGAAGGATTAAAAAAGACCAGGAGATTAACCGTGATCTAATTTTGAAACTAGGGTAGTATAAAATGTGTATATCAGTGTTATTGTTTGTGCTGTGAGACTTAGCCAATAGAGATACGAGTACCCACGTGTGTGACCTTATGACATCTTATGACATCAACATTTATTCACAACATCACCCCGCTCCCTCTCATTCCCTGGAGACTTTCTCGTGATTGGAGTACAGTAGTCTTCTGTTGTAGAAGCGACAGATAAACTCTAGCCCGGAGATGCTAGATCCCCAATACAGACCTTACGAGGATATTATGACGTAATTCCTGGTTCGGCGTAGCGCTCAGTCCGCGGAGATGCTAGATCCTACAACACAGATAGTGCGAATGAAGGCGCCGGGAGAGGAACGACTGTTGGGGCTCAATCAGTTCTGTCGCGGTCGCGTTCGTATCGCGGTAAAATAGTGTAATACAAGTAAAGGTAATGTAATTTTATGAGCAATAATGAAATGACTTTTTAGTTTTAGTACCACGCATGACAAACTATAATCAAATAGCCCCGGACAAGTTCTGGACCACGAGACGCCACTGCATTTCAAAAAGAGCATACTAGTTATACAGATTGAAAGGGTGATATAGCATAATAAAAACATAAAAAAAACCTATTATGCGTTTTGTAATTAAGTGCATAGTTAATTAGAAATAAGGCTCGAAGTGTATGTGGTTTGGCAACAGCGCATCGCCGACTCAGCTACGAATACACACGAACTAAGGTCTGAATAGCAGCATTTCATTGCACAGTATGGTTGTCAGAGTTTCTGATAGCAGGGGATAACGATACATATATATTTATATATATTCACTTCTAAGAAAACCGTCCATTTATTGAAAATCTGCAAAGAGATAAATCATTCCTTACCACTTTCTTTAATGAAAAGAGTAAAAATCAGAATCGTACGGTTAGTAGATATCGAGTAAAACAGTGTTAACATTTATGGATTTTTTTTTCCTGAGAAAAATATTCATTTGGGACTAATATAGTATTCATATGTTTTGTTGTATCTTATCCAAATAATAAGCTGTTATCTGCACAGTTGTATTATGTTCATTCAGTGGGCCTATGTGTGTCTTTCATTGATGATAGAGACTGCGTTTTATGATTTTAGTAGTCAGGCAGGAAAGGAGTGAATAAGAAAACATCTTTCTTCCCGTATCTTGCACTAAAAGCCTTTAAATGGGGATTCAGTTATATTCCCTCATGGTCGTTATTCAGTTTAATACATTCAGTAAATACTCATGGAAAAGAAATCAACAAAACCTAGTTATTCCTTTCTTTTTTCTTTTCGTACATTGAAGGTTTCTTTTCTTTCCCCCCCCCCCTTCATTCGGATGACATTTTATATATACAGTTGATTTTTACCCATGATGTAATTTTGTTTACAAACTGAATGGTTTTATTTGTTGTCATTGAAATAGCGTTAAAAACGTTGACATAAATCTCTGCAGTGACGCTGCTTGATATCGTAGAATTAACCTGATACAAATTCCTTTTTCTCCTGTTCTTTGAGACCTCAGGGGTCCTAATTACTTGTTAGCCGTGGTAATTACAACTGGGGTTTTAAAACTATCAACGGACCACAAGAAATAAAGAATAGCTAGACGTTATGCTTTACATTACTCTTTAATAAAAAAGAGTCATTGAAAGTGAAAAATTACAAGTAGATTGTCGGCGCGTAGAAGGGAGTCTGCATTGAAGTCTGTCTAACAATTCGAATGTTTAAAACTATCCAATAATTTGATTGTGAAAATTAAAAATTCTATTGCTCAAGATTAAGGCATAGTTCAATTGCTCAGTACTATCTAAAAATTCGATTTCTTAAGACTAACGAACGTTTAGGTTGCTCAAGATTGATGAGCATTTGGATTGTTCAAGACTAGCGAACAGTGTGACTGTTCAAGACTAGCGAACAGTAGACTAGCGAACAGTGTGATTGTTCAAGACTAGCGAACAGTGTGATTGTTCAAGACCAACGAACAGTGTGATTGTTCAAGACTAGCGAACAGTTTTATTGTTCAAGACTAGCGAACAGTTACATTGTTCAAGACTAACGAACAGTTCCACTGCTCAAGAGTAACGAACAGTTCCATTACTGAAGAGGAACGAAGTTCCATTGCTCAAAACTAACGAACAATTCCATTGCTCAAAAGTAACGAACAGTTCCATTGCTCAAAACTAACGAACAAGTCCATTATTCAAGACTAACAAATAATTAAATTCTCAAAACTTTTGAACAATTCAACTCCTCAAAACTGAGGATCAATTCAATTGCATAAATCTAACGAACAATTCGATTGTTCAGTACTACTAAACTATTTGATTGCTAAAGACTAACAACAAATTTGATTGCTCAAGACTAAGAAACAATTTGATTGTTCAAACATAGAAAAAATAGATTTTTCAGTACTAACAAACAATTTTATTGCTCAAGACAGAGAAACAATTTGATAGCTCAAAACTAACAATTTGATTGCTCAGAACTAAGAACAAACAATTCGATTACTGAATACAAAATATTCCATTTCTAAATACTGACAGATAGTCTTATTAGTCAAGACGAATATACAGTTTTATTCACTTGTTCAAAACTGGCGCAGTTGCGTAAGTATATAAATATTTTGATAATTTAAAGAAATGCAATGTGTTTATTCAGTGTAGAAATTAGCATAAGAACTGAAACTGGAAACTGTGAAATAAATCATTAGATAGTTTTGTTATAAAATGGTGTTTCGAAGTCCTACTTAGTTCTGTCAGACAGTTTTCGATATGACCCTATAATTATAACCATATACAAATCATTTTTTCCTGTCGTTTGGGCTCAAAATTGTCCTAATTATTATTGTTGGTCGTGATATTTTTGGTCCCTGTAAGAAATATCCCGCAAGATGGAGTGTGGCACAATCCTACAAAACATCAGAGCAACAATATTGGATATAATTTTCTCACTGCGTTATACTTTCCCAATCATTTCTTGGTTGAGCTGGCAGTATAATTGGCTTTCATATTTCGGTCGTGTTATAAACAGAAGAAGATACTAATTTTTTACTGATTTCCTGCTAACATCGATCCTCCTGTATGTTAAATGAGTATCTTTATTATTATTTGTTAATCCATATTCAATTAAAAAGAATAATCGAGAAGCATTGTTCCGATTGCAATTTAAAATTGTGACTGGAGAGATAGCAGATCTAATAACCACTATAATTATCTTCCGCCCTAACAAGTAATTATAACATGTCAGTTCTGTTATTTCTATTATGCCAGTGGCAATCAGATCAGTTGTTTTGTTCTTTTTTTGATGATTGTGATAGTGTTCGTGATTTGTTCCGAAAAGTATAGAACGATCTGAACTGCACCGCAAGCTGGGCTCTGAAGTTAAGTCCATCAAGCTCTGACATTTATTCCTGTGTATCTGAATATACTGCAGTTTTTAAGGCGGATGAGAAATCTTGACAAGTGGAAAATTACTCTCTTCATGCATGACTTTTTATACTGCATCTGAGCATTTGGCGTGATGCATTTTTCTGTTTTATGAAATATGGCACGGAAAATAATTATACTTTGTATCATGTACAGATTTTCCATTTCTGTTTCTTGCTTTATATCTTTCTTGATTTTTCCTATTCCTCTTTTGTTACTCTTGTCCCTTAATCTTTTCTAGTCGTCCCTGTTTGTTTTTCTGTAAGTGTTTTCTCATTTATTTATTCTTTTCATATTTTCGTTCCTTTTCCTTCTTTCCTGCTGCTACCAATACCATTACTAAAACCAGTAGTACTACTGCTACTGCTTCTGCTACTGCTACTACCACTATTACTCATATCACAGTCTGTCTGTCCTTCCGTAAGTCCAACCCTCTAGCAAATCTAGCTAATTTAATCTAATCTAGTCAGTCTAATTTAATCTCATATAATCTAATTGACTGCCTCCGTGGTCTGTTGGTTAGCATGCTGGCTTCCAGATCAGGAGGTCTTGGGTTCGATTCCCGGGCTCGGCTCTCGGTGAATTTTTCTTGAAGAAAAATTCCCTGGGTGTCTAGAGTCTGGAAATTTGTATGAATGTGAGTGTGCCGGGTTAATATTAATTAACCAATCATCAAATACATAAAAATACATCAGGACTGTCGCTGGGCAGTACCCTGAACACACGTTTCAGCGTCACATTGTTGACAAGTAACTCCATCTGTTAGCAGAACCATAAAGCGTCTAATAGATGCTATAGAGTTACCAACAACGAAAAAAAATATATATATATATAATCTAACCTTATATTTATAATATAATATTATGTCTAATATTATCTATAGTAATTGGACGAGTACTGTTTCACCTTATTGATAATTTCAGGTAAATACATAACAGATACAAAATATAAGATTCTTCTAAAGACATCTTGTATATAATTTTTATATTTTACACGTGCATGAAAATTATTGATTTACGTAATAAATATCTTTTATCGAAGGCAGAAAATTCAATCACTCTGTTTATTTTTTAATAATAAGATGAAATAAGATTATTCAACAAATAAAATTAAATAATTTGCAAAAACCTACTTACTCTTACTTATAGGCCTATCGTTATATTTTGAAATAGTCAATATTTATGGCTTAACAAAATGTACAAAAAACAAGTTACATGTAACTGTTTTTTATAATATATTAAAATATATAAAAAACAGTTATATGTAACTTGTTTTTTATATATTGAAATATATAAAAAACCGTTATTATGGAACTTGTTTTTTTGTACATTTTGTTAAGTCATAAAGATTGATAATTTCAAAATATAACGATATAAGTAAGAGTAGTAATTAGCTTAGCGGATCAGTAAAATCAAAATCAATTGTAAATTAAGAACCTAATTAGATAAATAAGTGATAATAATTATTATAAAACACAGCAAAAGACATTATGTTTCTTTGTAATGAAGTTCAAAAACAAACTGCTATCTCTCACGGCATACTAAATACTGTTGCCAACTACACAGAGCGGAAATACCGAAACACCAATACTTAACCTCAAAAGTAAGATAAGCTGAAATGTTACATTAACAGAACAAAAATGCGAAAGGTTTTACAGACATTAATTATTACTTGAAGTTACAGTTATCGAAAGAATTTTTCAAAGCTAAATTTTGTTTGAATTTGCCGCTATTACATGTCCAGATTCTTTACAAAGCGTCTTATCAAAAAACTCAACTGTAATTGGTTGATTTTAAGACGATTCTGAAACGTTATTAACCAGTCTCGCAAATTCACCCTATAAGTTGAATAGTCTATTATAATCTAGTTTTATCTAATCTTATATTACCTACCTATCTAATCTACATATGTAATCTGTCTAATTTTATGTATCTTACCTACCGTCCCTGCGCCTCCAAAATCCGCATTATCTCTTGTAATTCCCTTGATTTTCAAAGCTAATTTCAAACATTAGGCTACATGAAAAATTATGAAATTATATCAAAAGTAGGTTTGGATATGAAGCGAATTAAAAGTAATACATTTTTTTTTCTTTCTCCTGAAAAATCTGTTTAAATGCACAGAGCGAGTTTTGAAGGCTCAGCGACACTATCTAATCTAAACTATTTATATGGTATTGTATGTCGAATCTAATCATATCTGTATAATCTAATCGTATCTGATCTTACCTATCCACCTAATCTAAAATAGTTATCCATCTATCTTTTAATCTATCTCATCTAATTTATCATTTATCAACAAATCCTTCTTAATACTATATTTCATCGGTAGGCTTAATATCTATGTATAGGCCTATCCATGTTTATCTAAGTCCGTTTATCTAGACTACATTTATCTGTGTCTATATGATATTTATTTATGTCTATACCTATGTATAATTTTGTACGTCTGTGTGCCTTGTCATTGTATTTGCCCGTTTTATTGCCTTTTTATATCTCTGCTCTTTCATTATTTTATGCCTTTCTTTCGTCTAATCTATTCATCCTTGTGTCTCTTTATTTCTTCCGTCTCTGCTACCTAGCGTTGTAGGCTATGTCAAGTTCCCTACTTTGAGTGGTCCATTAGTAAATGCAACACAGAAATTTTGGTTCTACTTCTTGGATAGGTAGGCCTACATATTTTTTACTGACTGTTACACTTTTACTACGTCATACTACTTTTGACCAATAAAACGATGCGAAAGGACGTGTTTCAACCAATCATGGCTATTTATCGCTAAACTTTTATCACTTCCCTAGTATTTGTTTACTTTTATCACTTCCATAGCATTTGTTTGTTTTTATCACTTCCATAGCACTTGTTTCTTTGTTTGCCAATATTTCAAACTGCAAATTCTTTACGGTACTATAAAACATGTCTTGCGATTGTCATAATAAGTTTCCCGCTTAGATAGTCGACTGAAAATGGCGGCTCCGTTCAAACGTTTTGGTAAAGCTAACATTAGTGAAATAGAATTTTAGTAAGTCAATTAATATCTTTTTTATTGTGTTAGAGTACTTTATTTCTTCTAACTTTCAGGCCTATATACTTTCTTCTGTTTTTATTACCTTCCTCCCATTTGTTTCTTTGTTTGCCAACAATTGAAACTGCAAATACTTAAGGTGGTATAAAACATGCTTAGCGATCGTCATTTGTTTACCGCATAGATAGTCAACTGAAAATGACGGCTCCGTTCAAACGTTTTGGTGAACATTAGTGTAATAGAATTGTAGTTTTATTAATGTTTTATTGTATTATAGTACTTTACTTCTTCTAATCGTATAATAGTCAATTAAATCCCACCCGAGTTTTGATTTCCTTTAGATAGTCTAAATCAAAACCTCTAGTGAGATTACTGTTGATAATCAAACTACAGTAGAACCCCGGTTATCCGTCACTCTTTTAACCGATTGGTGGATTATCCGACTGTCTTTCTCTCGATTTTCTTCCTACAGAAATATATGGAGTATGCTACTATGCATTATATTAGCAAGTTATTTTTCGTAGAGAAGGTTATCACAAGACTTTACACTTACACAGTATGGTCTACTGTTCGAGTTGTCGTACTGCATAACTTCTATATAAAATGTCTTCCACATGTATCAAAAGAAATCCTGTCGTGCAAAGTATAAAAAAGTACAAATAACCGAGTGGTTTCTGGAAACGAGAAACTGTGGCTCATCTCAGAATACGAGATTGGAGTCACAACCATGTGCAATTTAATAAAAAACAAGGATGACATATATAAGGTATGTAAATTTACAGTATTAGACCTCCATGCATATGTATATACACTTTTTGCTGGTTGAGTGGAAGAGAAGGCCTTACGGCCTTAACTCTGCCAGCTAAAATAAATCATTATTATTATTATTATTATTATTATTATTATTATTATTATTATTATTCCTCTATCTTTCAAGCAAATAGCCATTACAAGAAATTTCCTTGTCCCCTAAAATCCTGTTAACAACCAGACTTATGCTAGTGACTTTCTGATCCACTACCTAGCGTGTTCAATACAAGACTATAAAGGAAATTACGAAAGTGTACGCATTATTCACTAAATTTACGAAATTCTTTTATGGTATGGATTACCCGATTTTTTCGATTAACAGTTCAGCCCACCCCCTTCATTACCACGGATAATAGGGGTTATACTGGACTTGAGTTTGAATTATAGTTTCAGTATTTCGTTTTCGTCAAACATTTTAATCGGGAAAATATGGACATATTGGGAAATATTTTAATGCGACTGTATAACCAAAACGAGGCTTCAAATACGGCCATTTCTTCCTCATTGTATGACAATTAACAAAATGTTGTTTCATGTCTTCTTGGGATGTGCTTGTAAAACTAGTGACATGCTGTACGCTGACTTAAAAATGAAGTGTGTAGTTAGATATTTATAAAGTAACTGGACCCCTTCTCCGCCGAACAGACAGATGTTCCCTTTTCCTTCTTGTGTATGCACAACACATTCCATCTCTCCCTTCCACATGACTTGCGGGAGTGTGAACATATGGCACGCCGGCCAAAACTCTCGAAATTTGTTAGTCTGTCCGGCATGTTGGTGGTTTCAACAGATGGACACGAATTGTATAACAGTTCGTGGCGGGCGAGATGCTTATGCAAAGCGTTTAAGAGATAGGGCAAAAAGCGGCCTAAGTTCGTATTTTAGAAACGTTTGCACATACACTAATGATCTACGTACTTCAGTTTGCGATTGTAGCTCAGCTATTGCCTCTCTGTCTCAAATTGTGTATATATGCTTATTTTCCACTCTTTTCATGCATAACGGCTTCGAAATTTGCTGTCACATACTCTGTCTTCTCCATAGTGTTTAAATATTTTCCATGCATTGATCTCTACACATTACAACGAGTGACAGTAATCATTTTAAGTGCTTCAAAAGAAAATGTTTTCCTTCTTTTTGATAAAATACGTTTTCTTCTTTCTTAACGCAATGCTGGCTACCTGTTGGATCACTCATTTCCAACCGCTTAGCTTTGTTTTGTTTTGACATGGTTCACTGAACATCAGACCTGAAGCGTGTACACTACGCTATACTCCTTACATACCTACACTATTGCGGGTTGCTCAGAGGTTTTAGGTAACGAAACGCAGGACTCTATTAATGACATACAGCAGCCTTGGCGAAAATGTGACTCACGAGCACATTATGGCTCGCAATGATAGCTTCGCACTTCTCTTGCTTCCTACCTGCCCCAACCCTCACCCTGTCACTCATTGGAGTCAAACTAAGTTCCTTTTGTATTTGTCTCTGACCTGCGAGTGGCGTATCGTCGCAATGTCTCTCTCGAAACCACGTAACTTACCTCTATAAAAAAGAAAATTTCAAGTAGGATGGGAGGATGCATTTTTTTGCTGCCAATATGATGAGAATATTAAATGTATGATTTGTTCACAAGTATTACGAGAAAACTGTTGCAAAACATAAAACGGCATTATGCTACATGTCACTCATGAAACATTAAAAGGTTAAGTGTTATTATTATTAATTATTATTATCATAATTATCATCATCATCTCTGTACGTCGATCCTTTTTCAGCAGATGTACGAATAATGCTGTTAGCTCTTCAATTTAAATTCACAGATTTACAATGTGATGTTAAATGAAAGCTAGATGTAAGTACTTGACAAATGTTGAATTTTTCAAATCTTTGCCAAAAAATAAATACCCGAAGTTTCGTTCTTTCGCTTGCTCTGTTGAAGCCATGTTCGCTACAACTTACGTTTGTGAAAAATTATTTTCAACAATGGAAACAGTAAAAACCAAATTTAGATTGCGACTGAAAGACAAATACCTTCGTGATCAACTACGACTGGCAGTAAGTGACATAATTCCTGATTTTGAAACTCTGTCGCAGAGACATTCTGAAGACAGTTAATGTGTCCTATGTTTTTTTTTTGTTCATTTCTTTCTTCGTTACACTACTAAACATTAGTTTGTAACCTTATACTGTATAAAATTATATTTAAGTGCTCGACGTAAGGAAAATGAAATCCGTTAATAAGTCAGACAGCTGCTTCACTTCCCCTTCGGGTGTCCGCCTCCCTACATAGGCGCTATGCACGTTGCAGGTTACACAGTGGCTCGGCGCACGATCACATTTTCGCCATGGCTGACATATAGATAGCCTATACAAAGTAGATATGAATTGAAAATATAATCAGGATCACGAAGATTAAACTCGGTGTACAATATGACGTCTTTCATTCTCATAGCACTGTTTCCTTCTTTTTCAACTGCAAACCAGGAACTCGGAACTTACAATGAGATACGGTCCGTCTAGGTAGATTGAACATAGAAATTCAGTGGTTTGAACGAAGCTGATTTGTTATTCTTTCTGCTGAATCTTTGCGCCGAGCTTTTGAAGGGCTGTAAGACCAGCTCAGTATTTTGTTGTGCACAGACTCTGTGAACAGTTTCGGGCTGGCTTCTATTCGCCTCAGTGACCGTTGTCGTCGATAGCTACAAACACACACACAGAAGCTGGACATTTATCACGTTTTTGTCGTAGCCAGACCATACACACAAAAAGAATGGTGTCGACTGAGAAACCAATCTTACGACAATAACGAAAGAAGGTATTGGCCCGTCCTTTAGCTTAGGAAGTTACTGGCTGGAACATGCCTGCCTCTTCACAAGAAGCAATTGAAAAATCCTTATCCGTGCCCATTTCTCACGATTTCGCCAAGAAATCCTTCTACTTCTATTTTCCCGTCCTTAAAATTGAAGTGTGTTCTGCTATTTGACCATAATGTTATGGCTAGAGTACTCCCTCATTGCTCTCGTTATATGGACCATGATAACTTTAATAGGCCTAAAGCAAAAATAATGGGTGTAATCAAAATGACATATAATCTCTAATATGTTATACGGGGGCCTTTTATGTGAATGCATGGAAAAATCATTGTGTAGCCTACATTTACTAATGTTTTTCTATTTTTAACATTAAAAAATTTTATTTGCCGTCATTTCCCATAACTATGGTCCTGGAACACAACTACAGCTTGTCCAAGTCAAGTCTGCGAGTGGGGATATCGGGAAGGAATGTAGAGGCAAAACACAGTTGCCACATAGGTCACTTGACGCTCAGATTTCAACGTGTGCACATCGTTTAAAATACACTACGGAGTGCACGGATTTTTTGTCCTTGTCTTCAGATAAAGGCAACAGTTACGCTGCCTCCCAGCCTCCCCCTCTCATGCAACTTTCTCTCCTACGCCCACGCTTGCCAATCAGAACACCAAACCTCACTGCCAAGCAGAAGTAGAAGTACAGTCTATTTCAAAGCGTCTTAAATTGTTACCGCTCTATGAACTGAAGCGCAGTAGGAAAACTTTGCTGTCATATGAGACTGTACTGGTCTCCTCTCGTTACCGCCTCCTTTCACTACAGAACTGCCTCCAACTTCCCCTCTCGGCTCGCAGACTTAACTTGGTCGAGCTGTATGGTCCACGATATAACCATTCAAAGAACATTGTAGATGTAACAGACCGTTCGTAGATAGCTGCAGTGACTTGACTTCAAACTACAGTAGAGCAAAAATATAGATAAACGAGGTACAGTCCGCATTTCACGAGAAGATCCGAGCAAGGAATGTGAGTTTTTCCTCCACTCTTTATAACCTACCCTCAACTCGGAATCGGCTGGCCATTGACTAAGTCATGTTTGTTCCAGCCGGCCAATGACATCATCCCCATTCACTTGCTCCTTCAAGAACGCCGAGTTACTGGCTTACTCTCTCATCTTACCCCGCAAGGATCATACTCCCCTCGCAGAGATCCTCTCGTGAAATTTGTACACTACGTTATGGAGTACAAAATTTGAATGGTTGTATTGTGGATCATATTTGTGTTCCAGGACTATAGTTATGGGAAATGATATGTATTTATTCACACTGCAAATGGGTAAATACCCGGTGGCAGTGGTAGCTAATTAGACTCAATAATGACAATGAATAATAAATTACAATTAATAATGATAAAATTAATAATAATAATAATAATAAAGTAATATATAATAATCAAAATATTATTATTGTAAATATACTCGTATAAAAATTCTAGTACTGCACTCCCTTAAAAGAGAGCGATCTCGTACTTGGGGTAGGATTGAATACATAAATAAACTTACATAGATACATTATACAATAAATAACAACTTAAAAATTAATTTTCACTAATAATAAAGTACGTTTTTAAATTTAAAACAGTTTGAGTTAAAGACGTGGGTATTTCTTAATTCTTTTGTTATACATTGTAGGGCCAATTTTACCACTGTGATTGACGCAGTACTCGTTAAACACTTGGGTTCAAACTAACATATTATATCCATTCAAATATTGAAGCTACAGATGCATAATATTATGTAGCCATAATTTGTTGTTAATTTTTACAGCGTTATAATTGATAATTCAGAAATATTTTAAAGTGCGGTATATAACATTTTAGTACATTGATTTTCCTTTATTCCTTTTTTTCTGTTAGAGAGAGTGGAGTACCCAGAGAATTGCACCTCAGTCCCATGCTATTGTGCTCACATGACCACCTTAGATAGGGATTATTGAAGTCCGCAGGACCGCATTCCTGTAAGTATCGCGATTCATGTTTGGTGCCATCTATCGATTCAGCTGCGCAACACCCGGTCCGACGAAGTCTATGATGAACGCCACTTCGTCCACCTGAGACTTTTGCAACCCCTTCTGATAGACGCCATCTCTTCGCATATCAGCTTACTAATTCCTGCTATATCCTATGTTGATCTGAAAATCGCATTACTTTAAGTATCGTGATTAATAATTTGGTGCCATCTATCGATTCCGTTACACATCTTCCAGGTCCGACAGAGTCTCCCTGCGACTTATGCAGCTTCTTCAGATCGTTACCGTCTGTATGAAAATTACGGTACTACATCTGTTGTATCCTTGGTCGACATAAAACTATTGAAAGATGATAGATGAAGTTGAATTTAATGACGGCAAAATGGGTCCGAAGTCCAAAGCCAAAATTTACCTAGCTATGATTCTGTTTCAGTTGGTTGAGAGAGAAAACCTCGGAAAAGCCCCAACAAGAATTTTAACCCGAATAGACTACACTCGTATCACGGACAGATACGTTAATTTTACGACGTTTTATCAACTGCTATGGTTATCTAGTGTCTCAGTGAGATGGAGGTGATAATTGCAGCGGAACGAGTCTATAGTCCAGTGCCGAAAGTTACCCAATAAGCCTATTTGCTCTTAATGGGTTGAGGGAAAATACTGGAAGAACCTCAACCCGGTAACTTGTCCCAACCAGGATATGAACAGTGACTCGCTCGTTTAACGATCAGATTATGTTAGCCGTTACACCATAGCGGTGGACTTTTATTTTTTGTGTAAGAAAATACTTAAAATTTGTATATAGCCACATATTAAAATAAATTAACTTAACCTATGTTAAAAGACTGAAATTTTGTGCAATCTTTCAGAACTCAAGTGGGTTAAAAGTGAAATAGGCTATTGTTACGATATTCATGTAAGAATTTTAAGTATTTTACAGAAAATGTGAATTTTAATTAGTGATTTTTGATGATCAATTGAAAAATAATTTTTCAACGTAACGTTTGTTTCTTCTCCACCAGTTCTCATGCCTTGTTGAAAGATTCCCTGATGTAGATTGAGAAAAAGGAGGTTTTTTACTTGCAAAGGGAATAAAGGAGAATATTCTGGAGCGAGTATAGTCCCAGGATACAAAAAATGGGCCATCTAATTTTACTAAGTTCCAGATAGTCTACAACCCATTGCGGATGTCCTGTAAACAAGAACGCCTAAATATATGCTACTTGTGTATTGTCTTGCGAAGCTTGTTGCCTACATAGAGAACGACTGATACCAAAACTGGGCCCATTTTTTAATGCCATATCTGCACAATGAAGCAATAGATTCCATTGGGGCCTCGAAACATTAAACTTAAAAATTATGTATATTTAGTAAACGTAAGATCATTCTGCAGGAAGCAAATTTCTTGCACTAATTAATAGGACACAGAAAATGGTACGCCTTTCCAGGCTAAGAAATTGATATACTGGGTGTTCATTTCAAAGTGTGTCATGACGTCACTGTTGATGAGTCAGCGATTTGAAGCGAGTTTCAGCTTTTGTGTCAGAGAAGTTGCCTATTAATCAAGGCGTTCAATCTGAACTTGTGAATGTGTACGATATAACTTGAACGTCGTAGCAACAGATGGCGGTCTGTACGGTCTGTGTGCTACCATAACGTCTTTCGAACTGTGTTTTGCGCGGCCAAGTCGTACGCAGGGTATTTGTTATCATCGGTTGCGTACGGCAACATTCCACAATACAAATCAAATGCTCCGTGTCCATGTTGACCGTTGAAGTTAATGTCAACAAATACGTAAGTAATCGTCTTACCCCTCTCCACATATCCCGACAGTAAGAAAAAAACTCACCTCAGTACGTGTTTCCAAACAGTTTACATTCCTGCCACTACAGGCGTTACCGTACGTATCGGTCAGTACTCTTCTGAATGAACGCCGTACTTGCTAGGCAACTTCTCTGGCACATAGGTAATACACCTCTGCGGAAGTGTAGGAAGATTGAATTCTCTAGGCTCATCGGCTAGCCACATGACGCCATACAGCGAGCCATGACACATTTTGAACTGAACACCCAGTAGTTTATTAGTGCACTGTGACATCTCTTAAGTAGTTGAAGTTTATTTCTGTAGACCCTAACAAATTAATCGACGTCTGTCGCAATATTCCGCACCAACGCTCTTTCTAATTACGAAACTGTGCAGAGACAACTTGTATAATTTATTTTTCATTGACATCTTATATATATTAACACAATTAAAATTTAATTTAGTAATGGTCGTAATTGTGTTTGGAGAGGGACCAGTGAAGTATCTCAGAAGTTGGCAACTCTCGAAGCCTCATCACAGCGCCGCGCTGCGTATTTGTTAAGAAGTTATGACTGACAATGAGCTTCTCTTTCAATTAATGGTTTTGTGCGCTCGTTATTTGAATAGATCGTGCTTGAATACAAGACAAAAGTTTAACTTTTTGTATGTCTCGAATTAACAAATGGGATGTTTTCACAAGCAGTCTCTATTGTAGTTAACCTCATAAGTATAATTAGAGAGTATACAGTGTACCATATAATTTAAAAACGGCCTAATTAATTAAATTGTTGAACCTTCCGCAAGACTATCGCAGTCTGTAAATAGCTATTGCCATCATTTCCGTCTCAATGTTCTCATTGTTGCTGCCTGAAAACAAATGAATCTGCTAGATTTGCAATGTTTCCAAGAGTTAGTCTATTTTTAGTTGTTTTGTTCATGTAATCAGCCTTTGAATGGTTGTCTGCAAACGAGACGAAAGTCTATAAAAGATGCGACTCTGCATTTGATAAATTAATTCTGTAATAACTCTATTACTGACTATTGTAAGAGAAATCTAATTACTGAGGATTTTTCATATTCACTTTAACACCAATTTTGAGGGACTTTCCAGCTTACGCCAGTCGGACACATGATGGAACTGTAATGCATTCTAGCTATACAACTTAGACATAACCACTAAAATTTTATTAATTTTTTTTTGTTGAATTTGACGAGGTATTAATTAATTTTATGGTTATTGGAATATAACGACTGAACACTAATTCTGTGTGTTCTGAAATATTCCAGATTTTTTAATTTAATGAAATGGATAAAATTAAATGTCTTTAAATTATAAATTCTGTGGTCGGCTAAACTGTGTCGTGTAAAGGTAAGCGTTCACTACATCGTATCGCACTCCTCGTACGAATCGCACGCAACGGATATTTTAAGTGCAGTGCGTTCACTGTAACGGCTCTACCTCATCGCCTCATCGGATTACATATCAGCTGTTTAAAACATATGACGTACGATATTGACATTGCTGAAAACAGAGGAGTTGAGGTTAGGTCTATTAATCATAAGTGTTAGCGAATAATTTATAATATATTGTTTCATGCTTCTTATTTGAAGAGGAAGAAACGAAAGAGATATTGGTTACATAATATATTATATAATTATGTAAGAAACGGCTTGATTACTGTAATGGGAATGTCTCAAATTATATAATTCTTCGCAGTTTTCTGCAAGCGAAATAAGTTTTCCGTCTGCCATTTTGGCGCGACACTGAACATGACACAACATAAAAGTAACAGTTGAGCGATTAAAATTGAGTTAGGATTACAGAAGGCCATGAACGCACGCATCGGAAAAGTCGCTCATCCGAGAAACGTGGACGGATTTACCGATACCCGATGCGTGCGATACGATGTAGTGAACGCGGTTACATAACAATTACAGTAAAGATTGTCATTTTCCGTTCCGTGCGATTCGTCCGATGAGTGCGATAAGATGTAGTGAACGCGGTTACATAACAATTACAGTAAAGATTCTCATTTTCCGTTCCGTGCGATTCATCCGATGAGTGCGATAAGATGTAGTGAACGCGGTTACATAACAATTACAGCAAAGATTGTCATTTTCCGATCCGTGCGATTCGTCCGATGAGTGCTATATGATGTAGTGAACGAGGTTACATAACAATTACAGTAAAGATTGTCATTTTCCGTTCCGTGCGATTCGTCCGATGAGTGCTATATGATGTAGTGAACGCGGTTACATAACAATTACAGTAAAGGTTGTCATTTTCCGTTCCGTGCTATTCGTCCAATGAGTGCTATATGATGTAGTGAACGCGGTTACATAACAATTACAGCAAAGATTGTCATTTTCCGATCCGTGCGATTCGTCCGATGAGTGCTATATGATGTAGTGAACGCGGTTACATAACAATTACAATAAATAATTTCGAGGGAAAAATTGTTCCGGAGCCGGGTATCGAACCCGGGACCTTTTGGTTTAACGTACCAACGCTCTACCACTGAGCTACTCGGGAACTCTATTGGTACGTTAAACCAAAAGGTTCCGGGTTCGATACCCGGCTCCGGAACAATTTTTCCCTCGAAATTATTCAAATCAACTTTACAGGGAGTTATACCTGAAATCTTGATTTGCGAATTACAGTAAAGATTGTCATTTTCCGATCCGTGCGATTCATCCGATGAGTGCGATAAGATGTAGTGAACGCGGTTACATAACAATTACAGTAAAGATTGTCATTTTCCGTTCCGTGCGATTCGTCCGATGAGTGCGATAAGATGTAGTGAACGCGGTTACGTAACAATTACAGTAAAGATTGTCATTTTCCGTTCCGTGCGATTCATTCGATGAGTGCGATACGATGTAGTGAACGCGGTTACATAACAATTACAGTAAAGATTGTCATTTTCCGTTCCGTGCGATTCATCCGATGAGTGCGATAAGATGTAGTGAACGCGGTTACATAACAATTACATAAAGATTGTCATTTTCCGTTCAGTGCGATTCATCCGATGAGTGCGATAAGATGTAGTGAACGCGGTTACGTAACAATTACAGTAAAGATTGTCATTTTCCGTTCCGTGCGATTCATCCGATGAGTGCGATAAGATGTAGTGAACGCGGTTACATAACAATTACAGTAAAGATTGTCATTTTCCGTTCCGTGCGATTCATCCGATGAGTGCGATAAGATGTAGTGAACGCGGTTACATAACAATTACAGTAAAGATTGTCATTTTCCGTTCCGTGCGATTCATCCGATGAGTGCGATAAGATGTAGTGAACGCGGTTACATAACAATTACAGTAAAGATTGTCATTTTCCGTTCCGTGCGATTCGTCCGATGAGTGCGATACGATGTAGGGAACGCTTACCTTTACTCACCATTCTCTTGTTTTGTAGGCAGCCATTGTTTCTTGTTTAATATTTTAGGAAATCACTTGTTCGTCAGTTTTTATGCTGAATATTTATAAATCACAAATGCTTTAGCATAGTTAATAGGCGTTAATGTCATCATCGTGATAAAAAAAATAGGCCTATGAGTAATAATGTTTCGGATATGTTTATAATTAGTACTATATATATCACTTATATAATTATGTTTATGTCGATATCATGGCTATTTGATTAAGAAGTGTCGTGGGACCATGTCTAGCCGGTATATAAACGTCAGTAGCAGTGTTGCCAAGAGATAAATTGTATTCCGCTCAGTGTAACACCTGTAAATCCGTAGAATCCGTCAAAATAAAAATAAAGACCCACTCAATATAGCCAGGTATATGCAAATAAAAAGCAAATTTTAACACAACTTACTTACCAATCTTGATTAAAATAATAATTCGTCAATCTCGGACTTGATTACGAGGAAATCTGTAACAGGGGATTCTTTAACGTGATATGTATAGCATGGGCAGGACTTTCAAAGAAAAAGTAAAATCCCCCATAAATTGAACAATTAAAATGACAGCAGCTAAAAATGTCAAAAGACAATGTTTTGACTGAATTTCCGTCCAGTTGGCTACACTGGTCAGTAGGGCTTCCCGCTGCGGCCAATCAGGAGCTAGTTTCTAGATCTGACCGCCTACCGCATTCTGGTTGGCCGAAGCTGTGGCCAATCAGGAGCTAGTTCCTGGTTCCGACTGCCTGCCGTATGCTGGTGGTCGAAGCGTGTTGATGGAAGGCTTCCACGCTGTACTCAGCTGTAGGCACCCGTCTCTGTTGAAATTATTGCCATCTAGCTGGATTTCGATGGCGTCCTTGATGACCAGGTCCCAATAACCTGATGTCTTGTCCAAGATGGTGTTGGTGCCGAAATCTATCTTGTTGCCCGTTTCCAGGCTGTGTTGTGCTACTGCCGACTTATCGAGTTAATACAGTATAGTCGTATGCTGCCTTGATGTTCCTTGCAGCGTTCCATAATGGTGCGTCCCGTCTGCCCAATATAGTATTTCCCACTCTCACAAGTTTTTTTTTTTTTTTTTTTTTTAGATATTGTCTATTTACTTATTTATTGCACTAAGGGATATGTTTCGTTTTCTTTTACCTATTTTTTACATTGGAAAATAGACGTCGCTGGTATCATTCGATCAGTTACCTAGTTCTTGCATTACCTTCTGTGCGATTTTTGCTATGCTATAACAGAGGTAACTAAAAAAACGCAAATTTCGAGTTACCTAGTTCTTGCATTCACATGACGGATATGATATGATATGATATGATATGATATGATATGATATGATATGATATGATATGATATGATATGATATGATATGATATGATATGAATCCTGTACAAGTAACCAGTCGATAGCCGGGACTAGTTTAGCACGCTCGTAGCGCGGGCTAGCGAAATGTCCATGAATAGCTCCCAGCAAGTTCCGAATCTTTGTGAGCGACTTATGGATGATCTTAATCCCCTGTTTTCTTAGGAGTCTGCTGATCTTGCCCGATATGGGGCCGAAGAACGGGATGCATGTCATGCCTTTCGTCTCATTTTTTTTTTCTCGGCGGATGGTTTGTCCGAGAAGGTCCATCTGAGGGTCAAACTGATTTCCCTGTTGCCGAAGTTGACAACAGTATCACACAGACAACAACAACCAGTTGCCACACAACAGCAACAATGACTAAGATCGTGAAACTTTTACGGAAGTGACGTCATGAACGATAAGAACATGAGAAATAAAAAATACAGGATGTTTCCTGGCTAGTGTTACAAACTTTCAGGGATGATGGGGAAGGGCACATGTATCAATTTGAGATAGGAACCATGGTCCAAAAATGACTGAGTCGAAAGTTATAAGCAAAAATAGTTGTGTGGAAATGGAATTGTAATATGGCACCACGTGCCCTCCTTCCCTTAACCTTTGGAACAGTCGTGGAAAGATGGTCTCGGCCGGATGTCT
The DNA here is from genome assembly GCF_040183065.1 of Periplaneta americana. Taxonomy (NCBI): domain Eukaryota; kingdom Metazoa; phylum Arthropoda; class Insecta; order Blattodea; family Blattidae; genus Periplaneta; species Periplaneta americana. The sequence goes on along the minus strand of NC_091117.1, from coordinate 37,693,648 downwards.
CCTACGTGGGTACTTGTCGGATACAATCTGTGAGCTTGTCTACTGTTCCCATTGGCTCATCCGTATTAGGAAATCAGATCTGCTTATTCCGCTCTCGTGTACGCCTCCATTTCACTAGGACTGATCGACTGGACACTGCAACTTGTACACATACTCTGCTGTCTACAGACGTGCATATCAGGACCGACCATGTCCGTTACACATTACGCTATCTGCATTGCTTTAGTGTAGTTTCCTGTCCCCACCTCTCAGACAGCGCACTGAATGGAATACTGTAAGTAGACAACGTAAACAACGTCAGATGAATACAGTATGTGTAAGATGTACAGATAAATGCACACAAATAAGGTGTACAGAGGAATAAATTTATTTCATTTCCACATAACTATTTTTGCTTGTAAATTTCGACTCTGTCATTTCCGGACCAGGGTTCCTTATCTCAAATTGATACATGTGCCCTTCCCCATCATTCCTGGCAGTTTGTAACACTAACCCGGAAACACCTTGTACAGTCTACCGCGTTCATTTCGGCGGAAAAAAAATATATATATTCCGAAAACTTTTTGATCCAAATAGGCTAATATAAACAGATTCTTTCCATCATTACCATCGGAACTCAGATAGCACACTCGACCACAAAGCGGCAAACTAAATAACTTCTATGAGGATATGGGATCTTGCGCCATAACTGTCATAATTGTTACACCCCCCTGAGTTAGGACCGAGGCAGAACGGACCACGGACCATCTATCAGGATTGACGAATGCTATCCGAATCACCTAATTGGAAATCGCTGCTCTAGTAAGATTGGAACCCAGGGCACTATCATTAATGTTATGTATTAATCGCTGCTTGCATCATGGTAGATGGCAGGCCTACAAAATTACAGTAGCCTACATATAAAATGCATTGAGAAGGTGTTCATACTAACAAGAATAGGCCTACAGATGCATAAATATTGTGGACGACCTAGCTTCCAGTTCCAAGATAACGGGACGAAAATGTGCACCATCTAAAGATATTGGTTGACGATAAACGCAGCATATAGCTATTGCCGTAGAACGCAGATACAGACTCGGGATAGTAAAACCTCTTTGACGTGGTGCAGGCCGGGGTTATCGGGCTTTTACAGCACCCACATCGCCGCGTCATCGTTTCGTTCTCCATTATTGTCACCGACATCATTATGGCAGAAGACCAGAGGCTGGATATTGACAGAAAACGTCGGAGGTACTTTTTAAACATTCGGTTACAAACATGAAGGCTGCTTAAAACCGTAGGGCTGCGCAATTAGAGCAGTCAGGCGCCTCAAAGTCCGGGCTCAAAATACACGACGAAGGACCTTTTTTTTTTTTTACAACAAACTTCATCCTCCGAAGCTCACTTCTGTCCAGCTTTTTAATTCACGCATGGATAGCTTTCTCTTCAACCCCTCCTCCGACCTATAAAAAAGTGAGTGGGAGATGGAGAGGACTTTAACCTCAAGCGAGGTTCACTAATTATGTTTTGAAAATTTCACCATCTCCTCCCTCCTTCCGTTGTGCCAACGAGCGGACATGACATCCTTCCCCGTCTTGTGAACACTTCGTGATGAAGGAGAAACGCGGAGGAGTAAAATGAAAGTGCAGTTCAGCGAGAAACGAATGTAAGACGAGAATTATGAGCTTATCGTTTTAATACGAGACGCAACAGCTTTCAATTAATGTTATTCATGGTTAATAAAAATGCGGACATAGAATGCAATAAAAAATTGTACCGAAATTGCTCTATCTTCTACTATAAAAATCAGTTCCATCTTTGTGTTAATTGAGAGGAATAAATACGTTGTAACATAACAGCCGTAATATTTCTTTGCTAGAATTTCTAACTCTGAGCCCTTAGGGTAACTCAGTCTAAATCGGGTCAGAGGTTAAATCGGGTCAATTTCAAAACCCTGTATGCATATTCAAGCGTAAACCAGTTCAAGCAAGTGCTATCATATACTTGTCAGGAAGAGAACTTCCTGTACACGTTGATGCTAGCTGGTATGTGTATTCTTTGTGTTGACAATAAAAGAATAGAGAGAATATAAAGGTGAGTTAAGAGTATCTTATACATTTTAAATAATGCTTTACGGTTCCTTTATTATTTTACAACTATTGCAGAGAATTTGTGCGATTAACTTTCAATATTAAGTTTAAGCTTTTTAGAAGAGATTATGACTATTAACGCCTTCGTCGAAGCAGTATTCAGTACTACCAACCTCTAGCGCAAAAAAAGTTCTAAATTTGGGTTAAATAGGGTCAGTAATATCGGACAAATAGGGTCAACATATTTCAAATCAGTCCACTCATATTAAGTATTTATTTTAAATTCTTTGTGACAGATGGTTAAATGTAAGAGGAAAACGTCAAATTCGTGGACTGAGAACGACATGCAGAAGGCTATTAAAGCATTTCGCGAGGGAAGAAGCCAACATCATGCTGCTGAGTTGTTAGGAGTTCCTCATTCATGTCTGCAACGACGTCAACCACTTGAAAAGTAAAGCCCGTCAAACTACATTTACTCCAGAACAAGAAAATGAACTTGTGTCTAGAATTTTGAAACTGTACGCATGTTTTTGGACTACACTGCAAGACAGTTCGTTGGTGCAGAAAACAAAACAGTGTTTGTTTGTGGAAGGTGTAAAGTGTTAAATTAAATCAATTCAATATTGATTTTAACGTTCCGTGCAGGTATATAGAGGGAAAATTTGTGACCCGATTTGCCCTAAACACTGACCCCATTTATCCTTATACAGAAGGGTAAAAAGGGTCACTGCAGTGAAATATTTTTGTTCATATACAGACAGTTAGTTTAGAATAAAAAAGAAACATTTTTGGGGAAGTAGTACTTAGGCCTTCATGTGGCTGTAACTAATGATATGTTATGAGTATAATATATTATGAAATTAACAATAAAATTATGGATTTGTTACTTTTTGACCCAATTTACCCTTGATTACCCTACTAGGATTAACTTATATCAAACAGTGTAGGCCTATCCTACTATTTATCGATTTAGAGAAAGCTTGCGATAGAGTTTACAGAAGAATGTGAGCATTCTCAACATTGTGTATATATTCACATAGCTTAACCAATAATAACTAAATCGATATTTATGCTAAAAAGATTTAAGTACATATTGCGATGGATAACAATAGGCCTAGCTGTTCCTACAAAATTTCCAGTACCTCTTCTGGCAATAATTATGCAGATTATTGTAAAGCTATTTATGCCCGAAAGAACAAAATTGGGCAATTATAAAACTTCATCAGATTGTTTCTTTCTTCATGATTTATAGCCTATATGTAGTCCTACCTAATTTCATTATCATCATCATCATATAGGCTAGCTTCCAAGGAGTTCAGGCCACAGATTGGCCCGTTCCGATCTCATATTAGAGGCCGAGAAGCCTCTTCAGTGGTCTTCCATGGTTTCTTGTATCCGTGGGGATGTAATTTTTTTAGTAATCTAAGATATATATGTTGCAGAGCATCATATTACATGTATCCACTTTTACTTATAGCTAATTCAAAATTTGTTCAAAGGTTCTATCTATTTTCAGTTGTTAAAACACTCGAGAAATGGCAATTATTATTAATAATAATAATAATAATAATAATAATAATAATAATAATAATAATAATAATAACCAAGCTGCGGATTTTTAGGCACTAAAACAGTTGAAATAGGCAGGCAAAATAGGCATTCTAAATTCTAAAATAGGCACTTGAAAAGGCACTAACAATTTCTAATTCTTAAGGCTAACACGACCATAGCGTAGCATTATACACTAGTTTCTAAGGGAATGTCATTATGGCAGTGAATAATGAATTCGTCCAAATGTTGTAATGAGAACTGATGTCTACTGTCTGTAAGAATATTCTTAAATTGGGAGAAGCTCCCTTCCACTTCACATGAAGTGATGGGGCAATACTTCAGGGATCCAATCTCAGCTGGGGACCAAACCAGTGGGAACGCAGTAATATCAATGTATTTTCCAATCAGTGTTTCTGATGACTTTTGCTTTGGCATATCTCCACGGTATACTTCAGTATACTTCACGTATTACAGCAGAAAACTCAACTCTATACTTAATTCACAAACTCACAAAACGGATACACAGTTTAAAACAACTACCCTAGTCAACTGCCACAATGATTCATGCGGCTTTCGAAATAATTTTTTTCTTATTGGTTGATTTAAAATTATTCGATTTCTCCGCGCTCTGGTTGCAATAAAATGTAACACACAGAATTATCAATAGTTCTATATCACTTCCCTCTCCTAGATAAAAAAGAAACAAATTACAGATTCAAAAAATATCGATGGAATGGTCAGTAAATTCAAGTATAATCTATAATAGCCTACGGATATTTAGGCAACTTTGAGGCATTTATAAGCAAATAGGCATCTACTAGTGAAATAGGCAATTATAGACACCATAGAATTCGCATATAGCTAATACTCACAATGTCTTAAAATGGATATGTAACCTAAAATCTTCCGCCTTCAGGTTAAAGATTAAAATAGGCATATAGGCATAAATCCGCAGCTTAATAATAACTATATGTGATATCCTTCAGCCTCAGTGAGACTTTTCTTGGACGAAGTCGCTACAAGCACTATCCTAAAAAGAGAGACTTTCAGTTTAAATTTTAGCGACTATTTCTCGTACACGAATTTCTCCCCTGTGCAGACAAAGGTTCTTGTACTGATTTGAGACTGCACATCACCATGGTCGATTCCGGCCGATTACGTTTTACCTTAATCTACTTCTCGCCCAAAATCTGATTGTTGATATTTTATGGCATCCAGATAGCCACTATTTTGCACGTCTGTGGTTCCTTATGCATTATTACCGTTATACGGCTCTTCACCTAATTATGTAAAACAATATAGGGAATAGACTGCATGCAAACGCAGCATCGTAAAATATTTATAGAGTCATTTGAGCAGCGCAAACTTAATCACAGGCCCCATTACCGTGTTGCCATATGGCGATATACACATTCGGACGCGCCAGTAATGAAGGGTAGACCGACATTACGTCATCATAAATATTCCTGTCTGACCTTTCTGGCTAAACGCCCTTCGCAATATTGATGGCTGTATTGCGGAACACACGGTAGGCTACATGCGTAGTGTCGACCTGATAAATTTGAACCTTTCTGTGAAGTAAACTGTCGCGTTGCTTTAGAATTACGTGTACAAGCTACAGATTGTCGACAAATTTCAATCGAGTTTTAATTTTCAGTTGAAATCACCATCACCATAAACATGACAGAGGCCCATTAGTCTATTACGAATTCATCAAGTTTACCTTGGTTTAAAACTGGACTCTGCAGAGGTTATTTCTACCTGCCGACATTGAGCTCTCTGGCGCACATCTAATTCAACTGCTAGACCGCCGGCTTCCTAGCTGGTAACCGGGGTTCTAGTCTCGGCTGGTTGAACTAGAATTTGTGATGGAAAAAAGCGATGCTTCTTTGTAGGTTTACGCGAAGTTCTTCCGTTTCCCCTACTGGCATTCCGCCATTACTCTCTTAGGCCCAATTGTATAAAACTCCCTGACTAAAGATCAACTTTGATCGAAGATCGAAAAGTGAACCGAGTTCAGACACTTTTTCTATTGTATAAAACTTTTCTGCGATCAAATTACCTTGGTTCAAATGCAGTCTTAGTTCACGTGAAAAGGATTTGGCAACATCGCCTAAACAGGTGAAATACGTGATGCGCGGTCCATGTTATACAGGTTTGTTCAGTGTTGCCAATCTAGCGACTTTAACTCTTTTTCAACAACAATTTCTTTTAACTTTTATATTGCTTAAATAGGGATTTAGTGACCTTTTTAGCACCCCATAGTGACAAAATTTAATCTTTCTTTGTTGATAATGAGAAATCTAGCGACTTTTACAACTACTTTTTGGCGACTTTCCGTACACACTGTTGGAGACACTGTTTTTTTTTTTGTACAATGTAAATAATGGCGGACAATAAGAAGAAGGTTGACTGTTCTCCAAGTTGTTGTCATGTTATGGTGTTTGATACTGCTAAACATAATAAAGCTTTATAAAACGACAATTTTCGTTTACCAATACAGTTAATTGAACATTTATGAATGTACCTATCATATCCATCAATAATTAATGATTGTTATAAACATAATATAATTATAGGTTATGTTATTTGATACTGCTGAACACGATAGAGCCTTATAAAATATAAGAATGTTTGTGTATTAAGGCAAGAAATTGAAAGAAATATATATAAATGTACCTAACATATCTATTAATATTAATAATAATGGATATTTTATTTGCACAATCTGTCACTCGTATATTTCAAACAGAAAAGAAATAACTGAACTTGGATCATCTAACTTAATCGGAGAAATTTCTTCAGTCAAAGTTGACTTTAGTTTCAGACAAATTAATCTCAGATTAGACTTTATACAACAGAAAATTCCAAGTTCAGCTGGAACAAGGATCAATTTAACCTCTGATCTAAGATTAAATGGTTTATACAATCGGGCCTTAATCAGTCATGCGTTGCTATAGTATTTCGTCTTCCATGGAGCATCAAAGGCAACGCCTGCAGCGTCTAAAAGAACTACAGTTTCGGTGCGTCATCTACAGATAGGGATGGATGAGTGAATGACGTAAGTCAAGTGTCCGCCATTATAAAAAATACATAATAATAATAATAATAATAATAATGATAATAATAATGATAATAATAATTTATTTAACCTGGCAGAGTTAAGACCATACGGCCGTCTCTAACACTGAACCAGGAGTAAAACTGCGTTACAAAAAACACTACAAATTTACAAAGTACACTACAATTTTACACACAAAACTGAATAAGATAATAATAATAAAATGTAAACAAGTAAGAAGAAATCTGACATAATATATAACATACAGAAAGAAAGGAAAAAGCACAAGGAGAACAAGGGTAATACATGGAAACAAAAGAAACATAAGAAAAACAAGAAGTGGATTGTATTTTTATGTGATGATCAATTCCAAAATTATCCCCCAATACTTATGTAAAAACTTGATTTACATCCTCCGAACCTATTTATTTTCAGTGTTTTTCCTTATTTTATAATTCATTTTATGTTTGCCCACTGGGACACAAAAGACAGAACAGGCAGAGGTTCCTGATAACTTCTTGCGGCAATCTCTGCTTGCCTGCCTTGGCAGTAACAACTTTTACACAATATTCTACGAGTCTCCTTTATGGAGATGTTCTGCAACGAAACACAGCAAGTTTTAAAAGCACTCTATTAGTGAATATCACAGAGTTTCATGTCTTGCCCTATGGCTGATAGTGTCTGTGATACACTGTGCTCTGGCAAGCCACCAAGTAGCGGTCTCACACATTAAATAGAAGCGGCGTATCTACTGGTTGTCTGTCAAGACAAGAAGAACTACAAACGTGTCTCGTTGCGGGAGAGTCGACTTGGCTACACACAGAGACTGTGTGGTCGGGGACGGTGGCTGAATAATTCATGAATTGCAGGAAGTTGGAGAAATGGAAGGGAAAGCCACCCTCGATATTAAATGCTTCATTGCTCTATAAATTCATAAGATTCCGAGAGCATAATATGAGTAGAGAGAAAGAAATAAACATAGACCCTGTCTCTACTCTCTCTCTCTCTCTCTCTCTCTCTCTCTCTCTCTCTCTCTCTGTAAGTGTATTCCGTGTTCATCTGCATTATTCTTATTTCCTCCTCAGTGCTCTCCAACTGAATAAGCATTCTCTTCCGTCGCTGTCAGGCAAAATGCTTGTATTTTAATAATGAAAAATACTTGTATAGCTTATTTTCTGTCTGTAAAATTCAGCCCTCTTTGTCAGTATGAATTACTTCCTTCTCCGCCCTTCCATTCGTCATGCTGTACTTCCTATAAATTCTTTTGTTTTCAATTCTTCTGAGTAATTCTTTAAAAAGGGGTCCATTCTCTGTATTACTGGAGACATCACTGCCATCTGAATTAGAAGTTCGTCGCGACATCTATATTTTATGAAGGCTGTGTTTTTTGCGCAAGATGTTAATTAAAATTTCACGAGCTATAAGCGCTGTGAATAATATTCTCTTCTGTCCTTTCAGTAGGCCTGTGTGTTAAAAAAACAAAGAATTTTTCCCAGAATTATGAACGACAATTATTTCCGTCCTGTAAAATTTTTATCTGAGTCTTTGAACAATAAAAATTATTGTAGTGATTTCTAAGTATTAATTTACTTATTTTCTGATTATACAGTGCAAATACACTTTGCTTGTAATGTATAGATTCTACCACTATATATATATATATATATATATATATATATATATATATATATATATATATAAAATTATTTGCTGAAATAGTAATTTCTTACACTGTCGTCAATGAACGCCTTGGAAGCACGTCATATGCGATAAACTCAACATGTGAACGAGTTCGTTGCTATACAAAGAGGAGTCGGCATATTACACAATCTTCTTGGAAGAGTTTATTTTAATCCTTGGGGGTTACAATATATTTAAAAAAAAAATAATGTTATTTCAGTTGTGATTTGACATAGACACGAAACAGACGCGTTGAACAACACGAGTAACTATAGGATGTTAATACAAGGCTGATATTTCTCACATATTGATAAATAATACTGACAGTATTTACTTATGCTAGCCACCAGAGTGGCTCAGTCGGTTAAGGCACTTGCCTGCCTTTCTGAAGTTGCTCTCGGGCGCGGGTTCGATCCCCGCTTGGACTGATTACCTGGTTGGGTTTTTTCCGAGGTTTCCCCCAACCGTAAGGTGAATGCTAGGTAATCTATGGCCAATCCTCGGCCTCATCTCGCCATCACCAATATCATCGACGCTAAATAACCTATCAGTTGATACAGCGTCATTAAATAACCAACTAAAAAGATTACTTATGCTTAGGCCTATGTGCTTATAGTAAGTCTTATTGGTCGAAATATACACGGTGTAAGTGTTATAACTGTGGAGATTGAGGGGGAATAAAATACATTACAATATATTTAAAAAAATCAGCCTATTGTGTGTTTTTTAATTAATTCAGTCCATTATTAATTAAAAAATTAGGCTCAAAGTGTCGTAGTTTGGCAACAGCGCATCGTCGACTCACCTACGAATACACACACGAATTCGGGCTGAATAGCAGCATTCCGTTCCTTAGTCAGCACAGTAAGATTGTCAGACTTTCTAATGGCAGGAAATAACGGTATGTGCTAATGTTTCTATTTAGTTTGCAAGAAAAGTGCCCTTTTTATTTGAAAACTGCAAAGGGATAAATCATTCCTTTATCAGTTCCTCTAATAATGAGAATAAAAATCAGAATCGTATAGATGCGGTCCGTCCCAGAATTCTATGGAGTAACTTCGCGCATATGGGGGCGGACTCTATCTGTGCCGGAGAGTATTGCGGGCAGTATCAGCTAAGGGGTAAGATGCTCGTAATAGAAGGTAGAGTAGAGTTCAATGTTGACAAGCAATAACTTTACTTTCAAGGAGTCAGTGAATTTCTGCCTTGTTTTCTATTTATTATGTTGGAATTTTTTCAAATTAATTTCATGTGGTTCCACTAATATAATGTACTTTACTTAAAATAAATGTGTCTCAGTTTATTCTTCGAGAGAGAAAAGACATTGACATTTTTAAGTCAATCTGTTTCCTTATTCAGATACATGGGGTGTGCTGTCCTTTATGTTACAATAACAGCTACCTCCCATCCTTTGTTACAAAGCTGGCCAAGTCCTTTATTTTTCAATTATCTCATTATACAGGGTGGACAAAATAAACCTGGCCCGGAAAATCTGTGAGTTGCGATTTTGTTCCAGGCTTTCCTGCACTCGAGCAATGTTTTCTGGCGTTGGAACTCTTTTCGGATAGTTACTGTTTTTATTCGCTACAGAGCCCGTTTCGCGCCATTTTGCCACTAAGTTTTGCATTGCAGCCTTTGCTGGAGGTTTTGCCAAAACACGTCCAGTCTGAAACTCTTGCGCAAACAGTTCCCCACAACTTTTCCATGAATTGCGCTGCTCATAACACTCGACAATGAAAACGCGTGTCCACACCTGTGGAGTAACGGTTAGCGCGTCTATCCGCGAAACCAGGTGGCCCGGGTTCGATTCCCGATCGGGGCAAGTTACCTGGTTGAGGTTTTTTCCGGAGTTTTCCCTCAACCCAATATGAGCAAATGCTGGGTAACTTTAGGTGTTTGACCTTGGACTCACTTCACCGGTATTATCACCTTCATCTCATTCAGACGCTAAATAGCCTAAGATGTTGATAAAGCGTCGTAAAATAACCTACTAAAATAAAAAATGAACACGCGTTGTTTTATCGTGAGCACCATTTTGTGTTGCATTCAACTGGCCACTAAACACGTCTGCTACTCTCACTCACTCAAACGTAATGACACAGCGAAGTTCGGGACAGAGCATGCATCCGACCATCGGATCTGTGCCCCCGGTAAGATATGCGAACTGAACCTTAATTCCTTTTCAGCCTCGGCAATTCATTTCTCTCCCTGTATTCCTATTTCTGTCTTTTCTATCCCTCTCTCTTTCTCTCCCCCACTACTCACAATTTTGAGCCTTCTTGCGTGACAGTTTATTTGCACTTGCATTCCAGTGTTGTCAACTCAACATGAATACTGCAGCACGGAGTGGTAAAAGAATAGTACATTATGCAACGAGCCTATAGTGAAGGTAATTAAGAAGGGAGTATGGATATTTATGAAACGAGCGCAAGCGAGTTTCATAATTTTCATATGAGCTTCATAATTACCATTATAGGCGAGTTTCATACGATTTTTTATGCTCGACCATATTTCTAACTTGATATTATTAATTTTATTTGTATTTGACATTGAGCAATGTTCCGTATGTTGTGAGATGTGCGCAGACGCGAAAGTATTGATTTTTTCCGAGAAACAGATGTCCACATTGACCTTGCTAGGCCATAAGAACCTACAGAGATACCATTGAAATAAAATTAGACATTGAAAAACGAGATGACAAATTGAATTTATTTGAATATTATTTACAATTAACGCTAATTATTATAGTAACAGAACATAACCTTCTGCGACAGTATTGGATTTCCAGCCTCCGTGACTTTTCGCTAATTCTCTTTCGATTGCATATCGAGAATAATCAATACTTGCTGTTTTATAACGGTAGAAAGCTGACCTGTCATTGGCTGAACAGTTGTAACCTGAGTCGTCATTGGCTGAAAGACCTGACCTTTAATGAGTAGGTGTGCTTTAATGACATGCATTAAAGGACTGCTACCAGGTGTATAATTACTACATTTCGGCATGGTCGAGCATAAATATTATTAAGCAAGTAATAGCATTTTGCATAAGTCAGTGTCATTAGACCTACTTAAATTAAATTTTGAATAAGTAATAATTAACCTTACATTATTATAAGCAATATTCAAGAGACATGGCACTGTTTGACGGAAGTTTGGCAACATCCCTATTCGGCAAGTTTCGTGGCCTGCTGTTTGACGTAGTGGGAGAGAAACGGGTGGAATGGGGTGAGTAGAGGCGTTAACTTTTCCAAGAACGACGACAGCGCTGAAGGGGCATAGATCCGATGGTCCGACAATAAATTAGTATATTTCATATATATTTTCCGCGGGCTAGTTTTATTTTGCCCACCCTGTATATGGAAGATGAAACATTTAAATTAAGCAAATTATTTATTCTAAGATGCCAATATATTGTAGAAAAAAATTCAACTTCCTAAGTTGGCTTAAAGTAACTAAAACAGTTTTTGACCTCTACTGAAAATGTTTGACGAATGGACACGGCCGTCTTTGTAACTAGGCTACTCTATTATAAATTGCCTTAATACGATTTGACAAGATTGAGTCACTTACCGCGTTAGTTGTTAAATGCTGGAGATTAGAAGCCAATCAACAACCAAGCAGAGAGGGCATATATTCCACATGCTAACCAGAACTGCATTTCCATTTCGGATCTGAAATCTTAGTTTGCATAAACCTGTACCTCACAGCATTAGCATTATGATTCGCAGATAATTACGTCATGGTAGCAGGGCGAACTATTAAATCTGGACACAAGGTGGCTGCTGATATATCTGGACACGTTGTCACAATAATGATATTAATTAATGCCTTAATAGAGATCCATTCACCGCTTGGAAATCCGCGACCTGTGGTTTATTTCCAACAGGCTTGTACGCCATCATTCTTGTGTATTGTCAATTAACAGTCCACATTTGCATACTGAATGAGTAACACGATATAATTGCGTCCCCAATTTACAAAGAGGGCTTTAGCATTTACTGTGTTCGGCGTGACAAATTCGCCAGGTAAAACGCTTAGGTTATAATCTATAGTGTCTGTAAGTATTGAGAATTATGGCGGCTGACGGCGGTGCTATCGTCCCAATATTAGCTCTCGTTTATTTGGGATTACTGCGCCTACATTAACAACTCTATCCGTTTTTATCCTTAAATCTGTATATTTTTTTCTCTTATATTCTGTTGAATCAAAATTACACAAATCTCCAGTAAATTAATCTCAACTGACAAAGTACACTAATTAAAGTCAACATAGAGCTCTGTTTGTTTTGTATATCCTGTGTATTATAGGATTGTAATATTGAGTTAATTTATTCCATTTTACTGTTGAAATATTACTCCGGGTATTTGTGTCATTATTTGTACACTTCAGAGCCGTCATTATTACAATTTTTAATCCCAACTGTAGGGCTTAGCTTATATAATTTATTTCAAGAAATAGTCTGCCCAGGCATCCTGGGTTGCCAAAAACACAGAATAACACACATATAAGAATAGTAATGATTACAGTAAAATAGATGAGCCAAATTTAAATGTGAACTAGGAGCTTAAGTTTAAGAAATAATAAATTTGTACATATATTTGTAACAATCACACACTAACGAATAGAAAAGGGGGGGGGGGTATTATGATATTCCGTATAAATGATTTTTCAGAATTGCCACAGACCCTTTAATGGTTGAAGTAATTATTTTTGGAATGATGTCATGGGTTCCAAATGTTTTGATAGTGTTTACAGTTGATCGTGGGATGGTGCCCCTCGCTCCGATTATTAAACCATGCACTTCCCAGGTGCCTTCCATCTAATATTTTTCTCGAAAATACGGAATAGTAAGCTCATAAATTTGTTGTTTTTCTTTGTTGACCTCGGATGGTTGGGTCTGGCTCATCTCAAATCTAACAGTTGGGTCCAGTATAAAGCCTTTACTATTAGTCTTGTCTAGAGCCACGATGTCCGCTCTTCTAATTCCGCCGCCTTCAGACGCAACGCAGTGCACCTCTTCATGGACCTCGAAGGATTTGTTTCTAAGGGCTTGTGCTATTAGTTTTCGGATGTTATGATGGCGTGAATTTCTCAGGAGTTCTCCATGCTGACAGGATCCTAGGACGTGTGCTAAGGTTTCAATCTCGTTGCAGTATGCAATGTCAAAATACAGTGTGATTCTAAAAGATGGAATCAATTTCATATGGCAAAGGAATTTTACAGTGTTACATTTGTTCGGATCAAATGTCTGCACATTTAAAGGACAAAGCGAAATTTTATTTCAATAATGCTCTCTTAAAATGACCGAGCATATTGTGGATTAAATCAATGGCTTTCCCAAAACACACTATGAAATGTTTCGTATAAAACAATTTTTATCTCCAAAAGGAATCAAAATGGAGCTAAATTGTTATGTAACTTTTTTGTTTGAAATGTCCAAAAGAATTACTCCCTGAAATTAATGATACTACTGTTTATAGCTGTATATATCTGCTATGTCTTACATTGTAGTTTATGATATGACACAATAATTGTGTGTTCAGTGCAGAACGTGGCTAATTGTATCCAATTTTATTGCAGCAAGGGGGTCATCATCATCAGCCACATGGTTTAAGCCTTGTTTGACTCGTTCCGATCTCATGAAGTAGGCTATATAAATTTTAAAATTGTTGAAGCCATCTTTTCCTGGGTCTACCTATGTTTCGTTTACCAGTTGGTCTGTAGTCGAATATTAATTTAGGAATACGGTCTTGAGTCATTCTTTCAACGTGTTGCTTCCATTTATTCCTATATTCTGCGAATTTTTAAATTAAATTCAATATATTTAGTTCTAGTCTGATGTCTTAATTGCGTTTCTTGTCTAAGAGAGTATAACCTACTATACTCCTCAAAAATCTCATTTCTATCATCTCGATTCTTTTTTCTTCGGATTTAGTAAGAGTCCAGAATTCAGAGCCGTACAGCAACATAGGGACTGCCATAACTTTATAAAATTGTAATCTTGTTTATTTTCTAGTGTATTTTAAAGTTCTTTTTATTACCCCACAGAAATAATTAAATTTGTTTATTTTATTTGTAAAATCTTCTTTTCTTGCATACTTATGAGATATTGCAGCCCAGATAATTAAAAGTATTAATTTGTTCTATCAGTCTTCCATTCAACACGATTTTGGCTCTAATTGTTTCTAATCCTCCAAAGGCTAACGCTTTTGTTTTAGTAGCCGATAGGGTAAATTAGGGTCTGTTGGACAGTCGGGCATGTTGGACACTTTGTACTTTGACGTGTTACCTCGCCACTTGTGGGCACCACATTCTGCTAGAAGTCAATGATGGAAGTAGCCACGAATGGGACTACTTCAGTCATTGACTTCTAGCAGAATGTGGCGAGGTAACACGTTAAAGTACAGAGTGCCCAACATGTCCGACTGTCCGACAGACCCTAATTTTCCCTATAGTTAAGCTATTTTCTTTGCTAATTTTGTTTAATTTAAATACTGCCATTTGTAGGTCATCTTCGGAAGCACAAATTAAAACCTGATCATCAGCAAGTAATATCGTATCTAAGTCTATGTTTTTTATTTTAAAATGTACTTTCAAATCCATTTACCACGATGTCGTCCATACACACATTAAGAAGTGACGGTGACAATGGGCACCCTTGTCTTACGCCTCTCTTTATATTGGCTATTTGTTGTCCTTCTTAACAAGGGGGTAGCTTTATTATTTGTTTATAAATTGATGATTATAATATATATTATTGAGCAATAAAATGAAATTCCTAGGTACCTAGTACATACTCTGAAAAAGGAAAGAAACTCAGTTAAAATTAGAATTTTTTAGAATGTTTCTTTGTAGTTTTCCACAGCTTTGTAAAAGTGGAGCTACCTAGTTTTTTTGCAGTGAGTCCTTCAATTGTACCACATTCACCCCGTACACTCACTAAGAAGCAATTAATTTTAAAAATGTGTTGCCAGTAGATATAAATTCCGGTTTCATATCCATCTTGTAAATTTTGACCGTGTAGACGAACGAACCGCGAGCTACCAAGCAATGACAACAAAAACTGTTTATAATTGTTTCCAAGCTTTCACTCTGGCAACCGTATTGCGACAAATTTAAGGAAAAGTACTGTCTTCCTCCGACGAGTTTAGCGCTGGGACCTGAGGTATTCTTGCCATCTGTGCGTGGGGGTTGCAGGTAGATTCTTTTGTTGGTACAGTCAAGCCGAGCCGAGCGGAGTGGGTAGTATTAATCGTCCAAAAATATGCAGTCTTCAGTTTGTAGTAGTGTGTGACTGTGTGCACGTGTTAGGTACTCTATATAGGCTACGAGTGAAATGTTTTCAGTATGATTGTAATTCCTTCCAGACTGCCGCTGTCACTGTTCCCTCCCACTCCAATACCGTGCTAGGCTAGTCGGAACCGCATTCCTCTCAGCACTAAACCCCTCAGTGGGTGACAGTACACATGTGTTAGGATTGTTGGACATTCAGGAAATTGGACTCGGGGAGAGAGGGGAGTGGAAGGATTCGAGAAAATGACTATTCGGGTTTTGAATTCAGGAATATTGTCGATAACGTAATAATAATAATAATAATAATAATAATAATAATAATAATAATAATAATAATAATAATAATATTAATCACTTTCATAACCGATCTTCATCTATCATATTAAATTAGAAACGTTGAAAAATTTCGAATGTTTAAGATCTTTTTTCACTTCCATTTTGAGGGATGAAGCTAACAGTATCTAATATAGGCTAATGTATGGTTTTTTCGAATGTTATCTAAATATTTCGGAATAGTTTTCATTCACGATTCTTCACAATGAGGGGATGAAAGTAACCTGTTTGCGCACTCGATTGTTTTCATTTTGTCTTGTTTGGGCTCAGCCCCCATTGTCAGTGATCTATCGTTAGGTGTGCAACACCTTTGGGATTGAAACTATTTACTGGCAGTGGTCGGAACCGAAGTGCAGTGTCAGCAATTGGGTCGAAAATCGAATCGTCGATAAATGCCCGCAGGAAGTTTGCCAAGAAGAGACATTAGTGAGGTCTGTTCTCACAGATACGGAGCTGACCCTTAACCCCCTGACACACGCAAGTGCCCTAAAAAATAAACCTCACCTATAAAGCAATTGTAGACCGTGCCATCTTGAACGCTGCTAGCGAGACAAGATTAAATCATGCCACAATTATTATAACTCATTAGTAATCAGTTGTTATTAAAGCATATTAAAAATGAATTGATAAAATTTTACGTAAGGATTAATTTTTAATCCTACAAAAATATGTTATGGTTATCATTGGTTATTAATGGAGAAAAATTCGCTCCCATGCCGGGGATCGAACCCAAGATCCCGAGTTCTACGCACCGGGTGTCCTACCCACTGAGCTACGCACTGGGGGACTTGGGTTCGATCCCCGGCGCCGGAGCGAATTTTTCTCCATTAATGGTAAAATTTTGTTCTAAAATTCCAGCGGTACCTAGTTCGATTCCAGACAGGAAAATAGACACATTTCTTTCTCATAGGCTATATTGTACTGCGTGTGTGTCGAATCGCTTGTGAATATTATGAGGTGTTTTAACACTGCGATCTAGCATCGTGTTAACCACATACCAGAGGAGTCTCAACACTCATAGATTGTCATTTCCAGTTTAAGATCCTAATAATAGTGATGGAGCCACCGATGCAGCTCAGGCGGTAGCTTGTATGACTACTCGAACGTAGGTTCGATTCCCGATTGGGTTAATTATCTGGTTGGGTTTTTTCTCTTGAGATTTCTCCAACTGTAAGGCGAATATCAGATAATCCCATAGCAAGATCTTGGCCTATTCTCAGCAAATACCATCTCACTATCACTAGTTCCAACGGCGTTGAAAAACCTACCTAATAGTTGATAGGATAGTAGATATGACAGAGTGAAATAAGTTTAATGTAATTTGTGTGTAATTAATTATTATTTTTTCTTTTGCTCCTTTAATATATACTACATATCTTGCCAGTATTTATAATGGAATTACTATGTTTCATCTGAATTTGTTGGAGAGCCGTTAGTATGGGTCTGTAGTAAGAAGAATGAGAAATATAATTAATGCAAGAAAGTAAGTCTGTCCCTCTAGCAAAACACCATATAAATGCAAAATTCTGATCCGTTGCTAAACAAATGACGTCAGAATAGTGTGACATAACTCATTGCCGTTGCTAAGCGCTTGACGTCGGATGTTTAAACTTTCGTAATATTATTATAATCATGAATTTATTAAAGAAATGAATGCCGCGGCAGTTCTAACGCTTCTGCGCAATGCGAATCCAAAGATGACCAAAGACAAAGATGCTATGTTATTCTTGTAGAGTGCAGAATATATCATACTGTGCTCTCTGGTTCTTCTTTCTGATACTGAGAAGCATTCAGAAATGTGCATGAATCGCAGCAGTTCCATCACGATCCTTAAATATTTACGTGTAAAATGTTATTGAAACAAAATCAAAGATTCTGGGGACAAAATTAATTTCCGGGGACAAAACGGGGACATTTTGTCTCCGGGGACAGCAACTCAAAACCGGGGACTGTCCCTGGAAATCGGGGACGTCTGCTCAGCCTACTGTAATAGCTTCGGATTGAAGAATTTGAAAAAATCATACCTCGAAAACTAGTCCCTTTTCGGATGTAGAAATTTATAGGGAGGTTTCTTATATAGTTGAGATATAAGTTAATGATAGTGGAAGTGACCTATACTTAGGCCTAGGTGCTAGATTAGGGTCTATATTCCCACATGCACAGCTCCGTGCTGGTTGTTCTGTGTCCGGCTCATCGGCGCATGTATGCACTATGTGGGCATGTATCAGTGTTGCGGAGGATATAAATATTTGTTACACGCTCCGCCGTTCCGTTCCGGGGGGCGTGGAGTCATGTCCGCGCCAGACCCTGTCCGCTGTATTTATTAGACCGCTGTGACTGACCGTCCAACCCCGCACCTTGTCGCTACAAGTGGCAGCTACCTGTGTTGCAGGGCGTCCCTACAGCTAGCGCACAACTAGTAAATACTTGTATATCTTATATCTTTCAGGCTCACACTACTTCATTTCTTTTGCGAAGTCCCAGTGAACGTACTGTCCGTCCGCCTGGCTGTGTCGTAGTGTCATCGAAACGGGGGAAATCACGTGACAGTTACTTAACGGGGCTCTTTTCTTTAAGTTATTGCACACAGTTGTATAGTATAATATTACGTAGACGTCCAATTTCGAACAGAAAATGTTTTCAGGAAATAGCTAATAAGTTACTGGGAGCTACAGGCCTTTACAGCAGAAACGATTGTCGGGAACTGGGATGCGACGTAACCACTCGGACCGACAGTGATTACCTATATGTGATCGGGAATCGTAATGTAGGGTGAGTATGAGACAGACTTTTCATAAGACAAACAAAATATCACATTGACGACGAAAAACCGTTATTAGACGGGATCCGAACTCAAATCTGCAATTTCAAAGCAGCTGTGAATCTATACCGCTTGTCAGTTACGTACATCGTGGACAGGTGCTTTCTTCGTAAATTTAGTTTTTAAATACTGAAAATATGAGCAGTCGTAGTTGGAACCAGTTTTGCGTCTAGTTGATAGTCTGCGACAATTCTGCAATTTTATGCCAAGTCGGTAGTCGGATGCAATTTTATGTCGGAAGCAACTTTGTGTCTAACCGGTAGTCGGAAGCAACTTTGTGTCTAATCGGTAGTGAGAAGCAACTTTGTGTCGGTCAGCAGTAGAAAGCTATTTTGTGTCCAGTCGGTGGTCGGAAGCAATACTTTATGTCGAGTCGTTCTCTGAAACAATTATATATTGAGTTGGAAGTCAGATGCCACTTTGTGTCGAGTCGGTGGTCGAAAGCAATTTTATATCGAATCGGTGATCGGAAGCAAATTTATGTCGAGTAGGCGGTCGAAAGGAATATTATGTGAAATAGGTGGTCGGAAGCAATATTGTGTCGTGTTGGTGGTCGGAAGCAATTTTATGTCGAATAGCCTAGGTATCGGAAGTAATTTTGTGTCGAGTCAGTCATCGGAAGTAATTTTGTGTCGAATCGGTAGTCGGAAGCAATTTTATGTCTAGTACCTAGGTGTTTGTCTGGTAGGTGGTCGGAAGCAGTTTAGCAGTGATATCGGAAACAGTTTAACCGTAGAATAGTAAGCAGTTTAGCCATGGAATCGGAAGCAGTTTAGCTGCGGAATCGGAAGCAGTTTAGCCGTGAAATCTGAAGCAGTTCAGCCGTGAAATCGGAAGCAGTTCAGCCTGCAATCGGATGCAGTTCAACCGTGGAATCGGAAGCAGTTTAGCTGTGGAATCGGAAGCTGTTTAGCAGTGGTATCGGAAGCAGTTTAACCGTAGAATCGTAAGCAGTTTAGCCATGGAATCTGAAGCAGTTTAGCCGCGGAATCGAAAGCAGTTCAGCCGTGAAATCGGAATCAGTTCAGCCTGCAATCGGAAGCAGTTCAACCATGGAATCGGAAGCAGTTTAGCCGTGGAATCGGAAGCAGTTCAGCCGTGCAGTCGGAAGTAGTTTAGCCTTGAAATCGGAAGCAGTTTAGCAGTGGTATCGGAAGCAGTTTAATCGTATAATCGTAAGCAGTTTAGCCATGGAATCGGAAGCAGTTTAGCCTACAATCGGAAGCAGTTGAACCTGTAATCGGAAGCAGTTTAGCCGTGGAATCGGAAGCAGTTTAATCGTGGAATCGGAAGCAGTTTAGCAGTGGTATCGGAAGCAGTTTAACTGTAGAATCGTAAGTAGTTTAGCCATGGAATCTGAAGCAGTTTAGCCGCGGAATCGGAAGCAGTTTAGCCGTGAAATCGGAATCAGTTCAGCCTGCAATCAGAAGCAGTTAAACCGTGAAATCGGAAGCAGTTTAGCCGTGGAATCGGAAGCAGTTCAGCCGTGCAGTCGGAAGTAGTTTAGCCGTGAAATCGGAAGCTGTTTAGCCATGGAATCGGAAGGAGTTTAGCCATGGAATCGGAAGGAGTTTAGCCATGAAATCGGAAGCAGTTAAGCCGTAGAGTCGGAAGCAGATTAAGCGTGGAATCAGAAGCAGTTTAGCCGTGAAATCGGAAGAAGTTCAGCTGTAATCGGAACGAGTTCAGCCATGGAATCGGAAGCAGTTTAGCCGTGGAATCGGAAGCAGTTTAGCCATGAAATCGGAAGCAGATTAGCCGTGGAATCGGAAACAGTTTAACAGTGGAATCGGAAGCACTCGAGCGCGGAGTCGCAAGTACTTTTGCGTGAAGTTAGAAGCAATTGTAAGTGTATTCTGAGTTGGCTAAGACGTACCAACTTCAGTCGTGAAGTACAGCTCAAACTTATTTAATTTCCAGAAATGAAATTCTTACGATTCGTAATAGAAAACACTTTTATAAAATATGCGTAAAAGTTACTTCACTATACAGTAATTAAAACTGAAGATTATAAGTACAGAACGCAATCTTCCGCTATATCTGAAGGGGTCGCATTTCTAGCTACAAATTCAGCGAAGTGGGGTCAATTAACGACGGGTAAATTAAGATTCACGTCTTTCATTTTGGAACTGTGTGTGTGAGTCAGAGTGATGTCCAATTTCGCTGACAACATCCGATAGAAATTTATATGGTTGTCGAGGCAATGAGGTTGTAGCAAACAGTGTCGATCAGCTGATACCGGGGCGGTGCTCTGACAGGATGACCTGTCAAGGTATAGAGTTAGGACAGTGTTGTCTGCAGCTGATGCTGCTATTGTTTTAGCCGGTTAACTTATTCCAGCGTATCTGTAGCACATCCATCATCTGGTGCGGCTTCTAGTGACCGCTGCAGGCAGAGATAAAGTGTTCCCATCTGAAATTAATCCGGGGGGCGTTGCATAGCGCCGTCCTTCCATTAGTCTTCATATGCAGCTTCGTCTCGTAATCAGGATCACTGAAACTGAATGTGGTTATACTTTATTCCCCCGTGAAATCAGTTTCCTTCGCCTTTGATTTTTACACGCGACTGCTAAGACTTTATTACTGCATCTTGATGTGTGTGGTTGACTCTCTTTTCTGTATAAAGACACTATGCGCAGAGCAATTTTAGGAATGAGCTTTGCATGCAGAATATATATTTTGCACAGGTGCCACAAAACTCAAGTGATACGAATATATTTTTCAGAGCATGTTACACACGAAAACGTGAGTGGAAACTGTTTTACGAAGAATATCTTAGATTTTATTTCTTTTTTGTCAAATTCTAAATGTACACCTGGTGTTCAAAACAAAATAATCATCGATATGTGCACAAAAAGCGCGCTGGGCTAAGAGAAGACTAACAGAAGGCGATATGTGAAAAAAATGTAAGAAGTAATGAAAAGTCAATTTTGCAAAATATATTGCTTTTAATAATGTCAAAGCATGAATGTTCTATTCTAATTTTCAATTCCTGTCTTTCCAGTATTAAAGTCTCTACTGGATTTACAATTTTCTTTGTTTTATTTTGTAATAAAATATTCACTACTTACATTTTTTTGTTGCCTTATTTTAATTTGGATTTCAAGGAACGAATAAAAATATTATTTGTATTCAATTTGTGTGTCTAAAAAATCCGCACCATCTGAAGATATTTTGTTGCTAGTATTTCTACAAGTTGGTATTAATAGTTAGGCCTACATAATTATGTTATATCGCGAAATTTAACTTCATAAGGTGCTTTGTAAGGCGTAGGCCTATATCTTCGATGTACTAAGGTTTACTTTGTCTGAAGTAAGACGAAGGTGACGAATTTAAAGGCATCTGAATTAATACTGCATATTTACTCTTAGTTTAATTGCATTTAATACAACCATTCAGCAATACAATTGTATTGGGTTAAATCAAAAAGAAAGAATTTAAACATAATAATAGGCTACTTATACTGTTTACTATAAAACAAGATCACTTTGCACTATGCTGCGTTATAAATAAAAATATTTAAATAAAACCATTAATCAAGTAGTCTAATATTTCACACTACAAACATTTTTATTTGACAAACATGCTTCAACATTATGTTTGAAACTCTTTTCTCTTAATATTTTCCGACAGTTTATTAGAAAACTTAACTCTCAAAATAATGTGACTATCCAACATGTTATTTAATCTTCATTTGGAAACGCCTAGATTCAAATTATCTCTCGTGTTGTAATTGTGAACATTATCATCCGTTACGTGTTACTGATATATCTGAAAATATTCAACATTTTAATGGAGCCTTAAGAACCATCAACTAGGTTTTCACAACCACGAAAACCCAAAAACATACCAGGTTAAAAGCATATAAATTTCTAGCAAGACCTGGACTATCCGAAACTCAGATGTTCAACGCCTAACAACTGCGGAAATGAGATTTCTAAGGAGGACTGCCGGCTACAGCTTGCTTGACCACAAAAGGAATGAACTAATTACAAAAGAATTTGAAATTACACCTATTTATGAACATCTCAACCGCTATAGACAAAAATGGCTTAACTACGTTAATGAAATGGACCGTTCCAGACTCCCAAGACAAATTCTCCGCTATATACCACATGGAAGACGATCTTTGGGACGCCCCCTGAAAAGATAGACGGAGACCGTAACAGGCCACTAGGCCTAATACCTGCAAGGACGATGATGATGATCAACCGCTACTCTAATCTCATAAACAGACATAACATATATGCAAGATTTAGAGAAAAGAGAGTGATAATACATTTAAGTCTTTAAAAAATATGTTTACAGTGTTTTCTAGGATCACACATTTCAAGGACACGCAATTCTTTCTTTAGAAGCATAAAAATACGTACTTCAGTTCTCCGCCGCTGCTCTGGTTCCCTCACTTTAAAACAACAATTCTTATTGATTGCGAAATGATGATATTGATAAGCTTCAGGACTGAACATTTTCTGTTGTCCTTCAGGGCTTGTCGTCTGTGACGATGAGATATGCAAGTTAGGAGAAGCGTGCAAAGGTCCCAGAAGTCTCACTCCCCCCCCCCCCGCAGTGTGGCTTCTGGTGTCGCGTGACACGTGTCGGATGCAGGTCCCAAGACAAAGAGGGTCCCTCCCCTGGAGCGACAACCTCGCTGTCCCCTGCATCTGACAAGATAAATATGTCAGTTAGTTGTGTACCTTATCAAGAACGTCACAGCTGCAGAATCAGTTATACTCGTCACTCTTTAAAGAAAGTCGTAATTGCATTCTGTCGTCGCCGTGGCGATCCCGTCTGGTTTAAGACGTCAGTCAATATCCTGCGACTTCATTTATTGTCTGTACAAAAAGTACTTAACTTTAAAATGCAGTAATAATGATAAAAATTGTAAAAGCAGCGGTGACCAAAACTCGAACGGCAGTGATTACACACGAGAGTCAGTCTATGAAGTAAAGAGACGGGGGAGAGGTACTTGGCATGAAAACTACAACCAGTGGTGGTTCGTGCACTAACATTGAGTTCTTCATCAACACGCTAATAACGATCGCAAGATTTGCTGTATCAGTACTGTCACTACTGTCATCAAGAGCCAATAATATATATTTTCTTGTTTTTTTTTTTTAAATATTCCTCATGAACACAATCAGAAATTTCCTGAATTCTCTTCTGGATATTTAGTCGAGAAAGCGCGGTTTTTCAAAATTAATTAATAACTTTCATTGGACAAATTATTTCAGCCACCTAGATCATTACGCTTTTAAAAAAACTCTCCTCCGTTGGAAGGCTTAAGAGAACGAGCTATTTCGTTCGCCACTAGATGGCTGGCTTCTTTCTCTTCATGACGATTTATGGCTGATTTCAATTCTTGGAGTTTAATAGCTCGTTTCATTACTACACTAGCACGTAATATTCAATCAGTTGCTCTATATTATTATTATTATTATTATTATTATTATTATTATTATTATTATTATTATTATTATTATTATTACTGGTAATGCTATTATTGTTATTATTATTATTATTATTATTATTATTATTATTATTATTATTAAATCAATAACTAATAAATAACTGATAATAGTCATCAAAAGATTAAAAAAAATTAAAATGGAGATATAGCGTAATCTAGTAATTGTTTTATCCTTCAAGGGAAGATCATCATCATCATCATCTTCCTAACAAGTATTAGGCCAAGTGGCCTGTTACGGTCTCAAACTAGAATTTTCAGTCCATCTCTTCTTTGGACGGCCTAGAGATCTTTTGCCATATGGATGGTAATGAAGCAGTGCTTTTGGAATTCTGCATCGATTCATTCGTTCGAGATGACCCTTCCTCTGAAGTTGATATTTGCTGATGAACTGCATAATGGGTTCTATTTGAAGTTCTTGCATTAGGTCCTCATTTTTTTTATGATCCCAGCGAGTATATCCAGCTGTTGCTCTCATAAACCTCATCTCACTTGCTGTTATTCTACTGACATCTTTATTCTTCACAGTCCACGCTTCGCTACCATAGCTTAATACTGGCTGTGCTAAGGTTTTATACAAGCCTATTCTTGTGTGTCTTTGTACTAGTGAGGGTTTCATGATTTTATTAATGATCCCCATTGTTTTATTATATTTACATATTTTGTCAGCAATATCTACTTCATCATAAGGTGATAGTGTATAGCCAAGATAAGTGAAGTATTTACTCTTTCTATTATTTTATTATTCAAACAGATTTTGCTTGGTACAGGGAATTTCCCACAAAATGACATGATTTTCGATTTTTCAATATTAATTTCCATGTTATATTTTTCACTGACCTTATTTAAATTGTGTACTGAATATTGTAAATCATCTTCAGTTGATGCCATGAGAACTAAATCATCAGCGAAAAGTAAAGCATCAAGCTGCAAATTTCGATTAATTGGAATAAATCCATGTCGTGTCTGTCGCCAATCTTGAATGATTCTATTTATATATATAATAAACAGAAGTGGTGAAAGGCCACAGCCTTGTCGTACTCCACTATAAATGGGTCGCCACTGTGAAAGTTTATTGTTGCTTCGAATTGCTATGATGGTTGTTTTATATATATTGTAAATATTTTGTATAATCTGTTGAGGTACTTGATCATCTGCCAAAATCTGAAGTAATTTATTCCGATTGACTTTATCAAAAGCCTTTTTAAAGTCAATGAATGCCATATGCGTTTCTAAATTAAATTCTCTATGTTTCTCAACCAGTAATTTCAATGCGAAATATCCATCACAACAGGATCTTCCTCGACGAAAACCATTTTGGAAGATGAAGACCTATATATTCAGGAACGTATATAAGAATTACAGTAGCACTTGCTGATAAATAATAATAATAATAATAATAATAATAATAATAATAATAATAATAATAATAATAATAATAATATTTATTATGCCTGTGTGTTCAGTCTAATGCCATGTAATGTCGCTTCTATATACTACTACTAATTGAACCGTTGAGCACAGAAACAGATTACATTTTCTCCGACAGAACAATGAATAACTTCCTCTTCCCATTCTCTACGAAACCTTCTGTTCCTGCTAGAGACAGAGGGTTTATAGAGCGACATGTTACCGACACTGCTTACCTTCAGTACGTGAGCGAGACAGAGAGCAATGTACAGGAAACTTCCCTTACCAGTATGAATGTCTTTGATTACACGATGTAATCACGATACCCAGTTTGGTCAACGCTGGCGTAAAGTGATCTGGTTATAGATAGGCCTATAGAGAGAAGGTTATAATAGTTGACTATATGCCATTTTTATTAAAAAAAACCTGACTTACAATTAATAACTCTATCTTTATTACAACATCATCAATGTTCGCTTGATACTGGCGGTAAGTCAGACACATGCACTGATCTTGCTCTCACGGAGTTGCCACTTCTTTCTGTCTTATTTTATCCTTTGCAAGACGCATACAATATTGAGTGAGTCATTCATATGAAGTGGCAACATGGAATTATTTAGACTATTTCGTTTATAGGCTATGACGTCATTCCATTTTCGGACAATGAAGTGTAATGAAATTTTGAATTCTAACCAGTCACTGTCATACATCGCGATAATTTCTGCAGCTCGATTTATCACTATCAATTTATCGCATGGTCGTTCTTTTGTTTAGTCAGTCTCGCCAATCAACTATTTCCACGTATGAGCATGGATTCATTGTTTAAATAAAGTGCGAAATCCTGCTTCCGCATCTACATCTTCATCTTCTAATTCCATGTCTATTGTATCTAAAGAAAATGACACTCCTTCAAAACTATTTTTCATTTAATTAATGTTTTCATCAGGTTATTTGTAATTGTACTATAAAATGTTTAAATTGAATTATGATTTCAGCAGATAATGAAAACATATTTCCGCGCAGTACATGTAATTAAGATTGTTAAACCTGTATTTCGCTTTTCTCAATTGGCATTACTGAATAACATTCAATTTCTTTATTTCAGTACTCGTTATTCATCTATTTCGACTTTACAATGTCTGAATAGGTTAAGTATTCATGAATATACAATTATTAACATTTTTGTGACCGAATTTTAAGGTTATATTATTTACATTTTTATTTTATTCACGAAATAGTTCTAATAAATGTCACTCGAGGTCTGAGATTTCCCAAATAAATCTCAGACCTTTTATGACATTACTATAGACTATACAACTCCAAACGAGCGCCATATAGCCAACCAACCAGTTCATTGACGCTCGATTGACCAATGAGAATCTGATTATACTGATAGTACAGTACATAGCATGGTGCTCTAAAATTAATAACCGATATTTTGTTTTTCTCTTACGTTCATTTGTTTATCCTACGTTCTTTTATTTTTACCATCATCTCTGCTTCGATAGTAAGCCTGTACTCATGCATACTCACTCAAAGAAAATATCAGCAATCAAACGCTAACATCTAACTCTCAACAGGGAACAGTTATTAATTATAACATTTGAACCATTAATTATTACAAAAAATGTTGATGGAAAAAAGTTAATAAAATTATTAGGCTTATAACCTTCATGCGATGAAAGAGTAATGGAACGGAGAAAAATTCTCTCTGACGCCGGGATTTGAACCAAGGTTTTCAGCTCTACGTGCTGATGCTTTATCTACTAAGCCACACCGGATACCCACTCCGGCGTCGGACAGAATCGTCTCAGTTTAAGTTCCAACTCTTGGGTTCCCTCTAGTGACCGCCCTCTGCACTACGTCATAGATGTCTATGAACGTAGGACTGAAGTCCACACATGTGCTGAGGTGCACTCGTTATGAGTGACTAGTTGGCCGGGATCCGACGGAATAAGCGCCGTCTTAAATCACGAAGTGATTTACGCATATCATATATATTATTTTAATGTACCGAAGTACATATGATATTTCCATGCAGATATTCCGCGTCATCATACGATGAAAGAGTAATAGAACGGAGAAAAATTCTCTCCGGCGGGTATCCGGTGTGGCTTAGTGGATAAAGCATCAGCACGTAGAGCTAAAACCCGGGTTCAAATCCCGGCGCCGGAGAGAATTTTTCTCCGTTCCATTACTCTTTCATCGTATGATGACGCAGAATATCTTTATGGAAATATCATATGTACTTCGGTACATTAAAATATTATAACCTTCAGTTTAATGTTAAAAACCTGTACTCATGCATATGTGTATAACCTCAAATGTTTAGTTTTCTTCTATAATTCATTTGTTTTATTCCTACCATCTCTGGTTCATTCAATTACGGTAGAGAATACATACATTCTGCTATTGATTAATGGCGGTTCATTATGTTGCTATACTTGAAATATTTAGCTAGTTGTTTTTAAATAAATTAAATTTCAGATATCTGTGTTGTTCTCCTTGCAATAAAGGTAATAATTTTTTTGTTTTTTTTTTTGCGAAGATGAAAGAAGTAGGCCTAAGTCACTGCCATGAATATGAACATCATGCTTATATTATAAAAAATTCCAATCAAGATAATATCTTTCTCGCATCGGAATTATCTCACTGAATATAATTCGTTCTTGATATTTTCTCTGTGATAATTTAATTGAGCTTCTAAACTCATGTATGTTCTCGAAGAGAATATATGATGAAAACATAATTAAATTATCGAGAAACTATTAGCACTCGTATTATAGAAGATAACATTCAATTATATGGCTTTCTCGTAGTCCTTGATGATAACATTGATGGCTGTTACGGTTTCATTATCTTAAGCATATCCTAAGTTATTAATATCCCATATCACATATAACAGATTGATCAACCTAATGGAGTTTGAAGACAACATCGTTTATCAATTTCACTCTGCTGCCATCTAGCGACTGTAAAAGAAGTCACGTTATAACCCTTATGGAACTGCATGGAGTAATAGCACAGTCTAGTACAGGCCTGCACAAGGTTTGCGCTCTCAGAGTCGGCTCACAGCTCATGAGCGGAATGCGGATATTAGCTGCGCTCTGTATAAGGGTGGACTGGAAGAAGGGGTGATCTCGTACAAAATGTACACAACAGGAAGTACTATTACGAGTGTTTATGAAATGAATTCCCGTTCAGTGTTTGCAAAACTATCTTGGACTATTATTAATTAATAAAGAAATATTTATTTTACAGAAATAATATATATTCTATAGCTACTTAAATGTACAATATCATTTTGTTATATTTTTATTTTTCAGGACATCAAAACGAGGTTTTATGCTGTTGGCAGCTGAAAGCAACAGTAGCCTACTGACCGTAATGAAACATCAGTTACAGATGTTCGATATCTGCCTTTATTAAAGTTAATTATGCAGGGACATCATTTTATTTTTACTAACATTTCTAATATCAACCTGGCTATACCTTTGGATCAAGGGTTGCTACCCTCTTCCACGACTGGAGTTCGATGATACTGGCGTAAAATACAAACAAATCACTTTACTAGGTATGGGAGGGAAGAAAAGTAGCTCATCCCTTTACGTAAACTAGGAAATATCGCGATTTTGAATTTGATAATTTTCATTATGTTTTTGTTTAATCAAAATCAATACTGTATTAACAATAAGTGTTTTTACTCACGAACTGAGCTATCCATTCGGACGTATTCATTATGCAGTGTATATTATACTGTCTACAGCACATTGTCGTACAATTTAGAGAATGAAGTTAAATCGAAAAATAATCATAATATGGATATTTAAACACATTTTTGAAAATGGTGGCCGTTCGCACTATAGACTATTGTACCTAATTTCAATTAACAGTTTCGTCCTTCGTACTAGTAACTCATGTTGAAATAATTCTGTACCTACTCTATAAAAGAGTACCTTACGTACTGTAAATTCAATCTTCACTTCTGTCCGATCCGAAAAGATAAAATTACTCAGACATGCTATCTACTTTCCATCCACGTAGTTAAGTCGCAGGATCGTAGAAAGGGGGGAGGCCCTATTATTCAAGTTATTTTAAACAGATGTATAATATTACGTAGACGCCAAATTCCTAACAGAAATTAATGTTTTCAGAAAATAGCTATGGCAGCCCAGCCACTAGCCTTTACAGAGGGGCGAGCAGAAGCAGGTGGGGGAAACCGGGATGTGACGTAGGCAAACGGACGACAGTACCTGTACGAAAAGCTTTTTCGTCACTGAAAAACGCGAACATATTTCTGGAACGTAGTATACTCACTAACTCAGTACTGTTTAGTATCACCGTGTGGCTCAGTCGGTTAAGGCGCTAGCCTGCCGGTCTGTAGTTGCGCTCGGGCGCGGGTTCGATTCCCGCTTGGGCTGATTACCTGGTTGGGTTTTTTCCGAGGTGGTTTTCCCCAACCGTAAGGTGAATACCAGGTAATCTATGGCGAATCCTCGGCCTCATCTCGCCAAATACCATCTCGCTATCATCAATCTCATCGACGCTAAATAACCTCGTAGTTGATACAGCGTCGTTAAATAACCAACTAAAAAAAAAGTATCACCGTAAAGCGCTTTGACTGCATACGCGGCCTTGGTTCTGTGTGGAGGACGATTGGAAGTTTACTAGTAGAAAGGGTGGAAGTGAAGTACATTAAAAAACTCAGGTACAATAAAAATTGAAATAAAAACAAAATGATGTCCCTGTACTATAAAAAAAGTCGTACTACATATTTAACAAAACCTTCTTAAAAGTCTTCAACAGCTACAATTTTTTTTTTTTCAATTAGAACACACATTATATACTGTACATAAATTTTGAAACAAGTATTATGTCGTCACTCTTTTCTTTCAGGCAGGCTGTAGTAGGTTCTTGAGGAACACGAGCTGGTCTAGTTGTTTCAGCAATTCTTTTATAGAGTTGCATTTTCGTTACCTTTCGTAATATCCCTGGATTCATCCAACTGCTTATTGTACAGGCCCCATCAGATTTCTTTCTAAATCCTTTATTGTGGATACAGGAAAAAAAAACAAACTCGGAAAAAAAAAATAAAAAGCAAGATTGTACAAAAATAAGTTGAAAGTTACGTGAATCGATTCCAAAGTGAGTCACTTGGAAAACGTGACCCGTTGTTCCCCCGAGTGTGTCGGGGATTATTTCAGAGCGGAACAAGTCCCCTGCAGTGTATGCTACAAGCGGTGCATAATATCGATGATGTTACAGGAGGTTTTGAATCCACTTTGCTTTCACCATTAACCGAAAGGCCAGCTTTTAACACTGTTTGCTGCGTTACAACAAAGGCTATTAATGATATTAGTCAAAGATATTTTTCTCTAATATTCCATAGCGGTTTTCCTACTTGTTCGAGAAAGGAGGTGCTAAACCAAAGTTTCCATTAGAGATAATGGTGTTTGCTTATTGCATCAAAATTACATTAACACCAGGCGTTACGTGGATATACAGAACCCCTTTCTGTTTAAACGTATATGAGTAGACCTAATATTCCAATACAGATGAATAAAAATAAACTGTGTAGTATGAAGTCCTGTGACCTACTAAAAGTTAAATGTAGGTACATTCGATATAACAATAACTGATTCTTGTTAAAACACAGTATTATGCATGATGTAGTAGTTAGCTTCGCTAGCGTAATACCACATTCTAGTATATACAGTCGCAAAGCTCAATACGTAGTAAATATGCAAACATTAGGTAGTTGCTCACCACTAGGATCGCTAATATCGCCTCATTACAGGCAATGCAAAATAGTACCGTCGCAGTCTATTGTTTCTAGCACCCTCAAAACTCAAGCTTCGTGACTGTATATAGTAGACTGTGGTAATACTTAGATCGTTGACTTTCCAAAGGTCAGATTCAAATCTAAATCATCCTAACTCGAAATTGTTTTACAGGAATGGTATATGGTTAACCATCGAGACTCGTGCTCCATCAGTGTGGGTTCAAATTTTGTAGGACCGATTAACCATTTTTTTTTTCTCGAAATTTTCTGCAACTGTAAGGAGAATCATCGGTGTCATCATGCCATGACCAACTCCATCGACGCGCAGATGATACGTTAAATATTGGATAGAAACGCTGTAAATCATGGTTGTCCAAACGCCTATAGCAGGCCTGCACAAGGTTTGCGCTCTCCGAGCCGGTTCACAGCTCATGAGCGGAATGCAGATATTAGCTGCGCTCTGTATAAGGGTGGACTGGAAGAAGGGGTGATCTCGTACAAAATATACACAAAAGGAAGTACTATTACGAGTGTTTATGAAATGAATTCCCGTTGAGTGTTTGCAAAACTTTTTTGGACTACTATTAATTAATAAAGAAATATTTATTTTACAGAAATAATAGAAATTATATAGCTACCTAAATGTACAATATCATTTTGTTATATTTTTCTTTTTCAGTACATCAAAACGAGGTTTTATGCTGTTGGCAGCTGAAAGGAACAGTAGCCTACTGATTGTAATGAAACATCAGTTACAGAAGTTCGATGTCTGCCTATATTAAAGTTGATTATAGAAAACAGTTGCTCACAAATATAAATGTTGAGCCGAACATAGCAATCAGCCTGTGTCGTTGTGGATATTATTGCTAATGTTTAGTCTTGTAAAACTCAACCAGGCTAGTAGTATTATTCAAACGATCTTTAGCCCTTAGGTCACATTGAAGATCAATAAGTTCGAGCTGTAAATCGTTAAATGTTAAATGTTACGTTCCGTCTTTTAGATTCCTCCATACTGTACTGTAGCAGTAGGTAAGCAACGTGAAACTTACTGAGAATAGACCTACACACTGCACTCCATTAGATAACTGAGTGATCGTTTACCTCTCCTCTACCTATATCAAGTCTATGTCATTCTGACGTATCTTCCTCTCCGTTTCGGATAGCGGTAAACACGGCTCTCCCGCTCCGAAGGAGCGCGCGCGCTCGTTGAGCGCTATTTGTGTAGGTATAGCCTATAGAACCACGAGATATTGCACGTCAAGCATGCTGTGCTAAGGACAATAACTTTCCATATAAAATAGGAAAAACGACCTTGAAGAATATGCGCTGCGGGTTGCTTACGCTAGGGGTTGCCTCGTTCTAGTTACAATTGGACATCTGTGCTGTAAGTAGTCACACATTCCGGTATTATCTTTATTTATTTATTTATTAAAGGTAACAATAATTTCCAAATACAATAATGCATTACATTTGGTAAGTGACATCTGTATCACTGGTTTCTTATGATAAAGAATCGTTTGACGCATGTTTACGTTTAAACCAACTGTTAAATTAGTTGCGGTCTATCACATTAATTCTACACAATATCTCAAGACAGAGAGAGATAGAGAAGATGAACTTTGGAGGCCCGGCACAACTAAATGATCCCGCTGCTAATAGATGTGCCATGTTAAGCCGATACTCCGCCCTTAAACGGAAGGTCGAACTTGTACAGAAAGGGGGATTACAAATCCAGGAAGAGCAGATTGCAGACTATGTACAAACACAGGCATTATCTGCAAACACGCGCCCTTTATTACAGATGAGTCGTTCACAATGAGGGAAGTTCAAAATTGAATACGGACACATGCGATCGATACACGAATATTCATAGCGGTCAGTCAATATCAATATTGGTCGAATCAAGAGTTGACTGTCAATCGTTTACACACGACAGACCACAAATGGTTTGACACTTTATAAATGACGGCAGAAACCAGTTCAGCTCTTGTAACCAATTTTCAGAATATATGTGTCTTTCGTCTCAATTAATACCGTGTTTAGAACCCTGATTTTTGTATACTACACGATACAATAATAATAGGAAACGTATTAGTTCACATGGTTCCTTGATGATTACCAAAAGTACATTCCATGAGCCCAACGGAAATCGAACCCGCGACCTTCCGCCTAGCAGTGTAACTCAACCGTTATGTTACCGCACGCCTCTTCTATAGTTGAAGGCGTCGTTAAATGGTTCATCTTTACTGTTAATAATACCGTAATATTTATAGCCTCGTATGCGTTTTATTTTGAATTTAAAATATATCCTAAATATATCCTCTATCTATATAGATGCCTATGTATATTTTGATGTTATTTATACTCGTTTTAACTTCTCTGGTCATATCGCGAGTTAACCTTTTAGGTGAAATCCGAAGGTCTGTGTAATATTATTGAGTACTGGTTTGATATTGTGAACTAGATGGCGTCTGTAGATGTATTACTGATTTGTTATGAATATGATTTTGGTGATGAATGAAGCCGGTGATATTCAGGGATGTTGTGGCCTGAATTTCTTGGCATTTGCCTAACGGTTGAAGGAAAACCCTGAAAAACCTCGACCAGGAAATTCAACCCTACCCGAAATCGAACCCGGGCTCTTTGCGTAAGAGACCAGCATGCTAACCTCTATACCACAAAGGTGGTCTAATAATTCTTTTGTATTAATTACTATTATAAATTTGGT
This sequence comes from Periplaneta americana, assembly GCF_040183065.1. Taxonomy (NCBI): domain Eukaryota; kingdom Metazoa; phylum Arthropoda; class Insecta; order Blattodea; family Blattidae; genus Periplaneta; species Periplaneta americana. The sequence goes on along the minus strand of NC_091117.1, from coordinate 37,659,455 downwards.
AGCTTTTCTTTTTTATTATTTTGTTGATCCTCATAAGGAACGACATTCAAGATGATAAATAAAATTGTTTTCTGGCTAAGAAATAGTGATAGCTCTTATCGTTCTATAGTATTACTGTTGCTCTTAAAAGAACTGATATATGATATGATATGATATGATATGATATGATATGATATGATATGATATGATATATGATATGATATGATATGATATGGTATGGTATTATATGATATGGTATTATATGATATGATATGATATGATATATGATATATTTCATTTTCATTTCATTTAGTGTTCTGCCCAAGGGCAAGTCTTTCACTGCAAATCCAGCTTTCTCCAGTCTTTCCTATATGATATGATACGATATAATATGATATATATGATGTGATGTGTTGTGATATGATATGATATGATATGATATATGATATGATATGAAATGATATGATATGAAATGATATATGATATGATATGATATGATATGATATGATATGATATGATATGATATGATATGGTATTATATGATATGATATGATATGATATGATATGATATGATATGATATGATATATTTCATTTTCATTTCATTTAGTGTTCTGCCCAAGGGCAAGTCTTTCACTGCAAATCCAGCTTTCTCCAGTCTTTCCTATATGATATGATACGATATAATATGATATATATGATGTGATGTGTTGTGATATGATATGATATGATATATGATATGATATGATATATGATATGATATGATATATGATATGATATGATATGATATGATATGATATGATATGATATGTATTTATTAACACTACAATTGGGTATACACCCGGTGGCAGTGATATATAATATACAATAATACCATTACATTATGTTATGATATGATATGATATGATACATGATATGATATGATATATGATATGATATGATATATGATATGATATGATATGATATGATTTGATATGATATGATATGATATGATATGATATGATATGATATGATATGATATGATTTTATAGAATGCTTTGACTTTTATGCTAGTATTATTTTATATACAGGAAAACGGCATATAAGAGAAATAGAGATATAATATTGAACAGAAATTCAAGAGACATTTTTCATTACAAGTGAACGGTTGGGATCGTTCTGTTTTGCCATTGATTTAATGAGGAAATTCGACCAGCAGAGGTCTGCCAATTTTCCCATTAATGAAAATTATTTTGTCTCCGAGATTCTATGCAATTTCATCATTCCAGGTTAATATTTACAATGATTTATATTAGCACTAACCTTAATTGCATTCATAAAGCAAACTAATTGCACAATTATTTTGAAATTAGTCTGTTCAAATTTATAACATGTGAGTCAGTCGAATGTGTACCGATCAATAGCATCCTGATTATTCAGAAGTCCATAGCCAAAGTTACATCGAGCATCCTACAGATAGTTTTCTTTCAGGCATAATTTCTCCATCCTGCTGTGAACCATTGCAAAATTAAACACATCTGATAAATTTTAAGAATAGGCTATATTAACTCAGCTCCGAATACCTCTAGGCGAAACGTGATGTCATCAAGTGGAAGCGCGAACTAACTACCCTGTGAATATACAATTCAGTGTCTGGCGTCATAGATATCTACCCGTTGTTGTATCTCAAACTATTGTAAGTAATGACTTATTGTTCAAAATTCTCTATCGTTTCTTCAAACGTAACGGCGAAAATCGGAGTTAGACAAGTGGCGAACTAGCTTGGAGTTCACATGAGTTCTTCCTCTCACAATCAGCCCCAAATTCCATTACACTGTATACTTTTTACTGCACTATTTTATTACTACTATTAGTGTTATTATTATTATTATTATTATTATTATTATTATTATTATCATCATCATTATTATTACTATTCTTATTTTTTATTATTATTATTATTATTAGTATTATTATTATTATTATTATTATTATGAATAATTGTCTTTTTTGTATGCCTCATTTATTTTGACCTGCTGTTCACATATTATTATGCTTTTTTCTTTCTTTCTGTATGTTACATATTATGTCTGATTTCTTCTTATTTGTTGTTTATATTTTATTATTATTATTATTATTATTATTATTATTATTATTATTATTATTATCTTATTCAGTTTTGTGTGTAAAATTGTAGTGTAATTTGTAAATTTGTAGTGTTTTTGTAACGCAGTCTTTACTCCTGGTTGAGTGTTAGAGAAGGCCGTATGGCCTTAACTCTACCAGGTTAAATAAATCATTATTATTATTATTATTATTATTATTATTATTATTATTATTATTATTACAAGGACGAACGAGCGCCTGCCTTTGAATTGTTTCTCTTCCTATTTCTGCCTCATTTATTGATTTGTAATGAGTGTGGGCTTTCTCTAAGTGTTGTTTATGAAATACAAAAAGGCATAGGCTAAGTGTGATTACTAAAAGAGCGCAAATGGGTTGTGTATTGGGAGAATACAAGTTTACTAAACAGAGTGCTATATTGACGTTACTAGTGTGGCTGCAATTGTATCTCACAATCACTGGTAGTGGACGTGATTTCATAGAATTTATTTAACTTATTTATATTTGGCAGTTGAATTGAACGTATTGATGATTGAATCTACAGGACGGGCCATAAGTTACCGTATCCATAGGTAGATATTACTTACCTAATCTAATGGCTCTGTGTAAGCTCCATCATTGTCTATGCAGAGTTGGATACGTCTCCTAGTCCTTTGTTACATTTGACGTAACTGCTGTCGTGTTATGTCTGCAAGGGCATCTGTCACAGCGTCATTCAGTTCGTTGTTTGTTTGACATCGCCTAGCGACCACTTTTCCTTTTTTATAAACCTTCACAGGCTGTTGTCAAGTCGGGACTTCGTGGAGGCCATGGTAATGGTGCTGTTAATCTGTTCAATGGATCCAGCAACTGCAGCACATGTGTCGAGTCTGACGACTCGGGACTGTCTTTGATGCTGCCAGTAATGAACGTTCGTTTTCCCCAAGCTAACAATGATGTTTTTTCTTGGGGGGTGGCCTTCCAAATCTCCTTTCAAACTGTGTCATAATTTCTCGCATTGTCTGCCTTTTGTGGACCCAAACACTCGCAAACAACACTCTTCAAGCGAATAATTACTCGTATCTGCCATTTTGCTCACAATTTCACTATCGTTATTTAACTGTTATTTTAACTGCTACCAAATGTTTTGGTCATTGTTATCAACTGTATTTCAGTGTTGTCACACCATTTTGTCACCAGGTTTAGTAATTCTACAGAACATTACATTGTATAATTATTATAAGGATACGGTGACTTATGGACCTCCCTGTATATAAAATGGTAAGAAAGGCTAGACGGTTTAAGTAGGCTTTCTAGTTACACTTTTACATTGCGTTAAGACTTTTTTGTTCTGTATACTGCTAGTTCGAGGTCATTTTAATTTTCCTGCAATACGACTCCATCTTCCTGGTCGTTATTGTCAGAAGTAACTGAAGAACAATAAGAAGGAAACTTTAGAGGAAGAGAAAGTAACAACCTAAAAAAGGGGAGAACAAAATGGGAGACAGATGAGATGGGCATATTTACATACTGAGAAAGATAACGCTTGTTTTTTTCTACTGAAGTAAAGAACAAGTAGGAACTTTGCAGACATAAATTTAACACGAAACACATTAGAAAGCAGTAAACTCGTTGTGGAAGTCCAGAGCCAACAGACCATGCCTGGAATCCCAGGGCTCCAAGCCCAGGCCAGGCCAGCCCGTAAAATAGAGCGTCAATAATCAAGACGCTCTAATTTCCTTCTGTTGTCCAAACTGTGTAATGGCGAAAACTTTTGTATCACTGAGTAACTTATTAACATGTCCACATCCATTGTTACAATATTATCTTCTGCCTCTTAGTCTTTTCTTCATCTTTTTTCCACCTCAAGACTTACCGGTACGAAAAGAAATTATAATATTCTAATAAGAAGGCTAGAGTGTCGGCTTCCCACGCTGGTAATCCTGGTTCGAATCTCTGTGAGTTCAACTGGAATTTGTGGTGGAAAAAGACGGTCTTTGGTGGTATATTTCTGCGGTTTATTTCCGTTTCCTCTACCGGCGTTCCACCATTGCTCTATTAATCATCATACGGTGTTAAGTAGTTCGCCTCCTATAATGTACCGAGGGAAACGCCTTCATGGCGGCTGAAAGAACTAGAAGCTTTGGCGCGTTGTTCAGTAGAAGGGGACACGACTGCCATTAGTAAATAAATAATCTAATAAGAATTCCATAAGGAAGGTTCGGATAAGTAGTAATATTTTATACTACTAGATACAAACCATATTGTCCACATCTGAGGAGTAACGGTCAGCGCATCTGGCCGCGAAACCAGGTGGCCCGGGTTCGAATCCCGGTCGGGGCAAGTTACCTGGTTGAGGTTTTTTCCGGGGTTTTCCCTCAACCCAATATGAGCAAATGCTGGGTAACTTTCGGTGCTGGACTCCGGACTCATTTCACCGGCATTATCACCTTCATTTCATTAAGACGCTAAATAACCTAGATGTTGATGCAGCGTCGTAAAATAACCCAATAAAATAAAATACAAACCATATTAAATACAGTTTTCTACATTGTTTAAATTGGGATATTTTTAATATTGCTTAGGCTTGATAACCTTATTTTTCAAATTATCCCTTTGTCCATGATGACACTGTTAGACTTTCGGGATAATATTTTATACTACTAGATAGAAACCATACAAATACAGTTTTCTACCTTGTTTAAATTGTGATAGTCTTAATATTGCTTAGGACTGATAACCTTATCTTTCAAATTATCCCTTTGTCCATGATGACACTGTTAGGCTTTCGGGATAATATTTTATACTACTAGATACAAACCATACAAATACAGTTTTCTACTTTGTTTAAATTTGGATAGTTTTAATATTGCTTAGGCTTGATAACCTTATCTTTCAAATTATCCTTTTGTCCATGATGACACTGTTAGATTTTCGGGATAATATTTTATACTACTAGATACAAACCATACAAATACAGTTTTCTACCTTGTTTAAATTGGGATAGTTTTAATTTTGCTTAGGCTTGATAACCTTATCTTTCAAATTATCCTTTTGTCCATGATGACACTGTTAGATTTTCGGGATAATATTTTATACTACTAGATACAAACCATACAAATACAGTTTTCTACCTTGTTTAAATTGGGATAGTTTTAATTTTGCTTAGGCTTGATAACCTTATCTTTCAAATTATCCCTTTGTCCATGATGACACCGTTAGACTTTCGGGATAATATTTTTATACTACTAGATACAAACCATACAAATAGGGTACAGTTTTATACCTTGTTTAAATTGAGATAGTTTTAATATTGGTTAAGTTTGATAACCTTAGGAAACAGTTATCTTTGAAATTATTCTTTTGTCCATGAGGACACTGTTAGACTTTCACTCTTTTTAAAGCAATATTTCGGTGGTCCTATACCTCAGAATTCTGAGGCAATTGGACTGACTCGTTTCTTGTTCTACGTAGTTACGCTTGATTTTTGATTGGGTAGCTAGGCCAAAGAGGGAAAAAGAAATCGGCAGAGTCACTGGCTCAGACGCTTGGAATTTTCCATTCACCTTCTGGCTTCCCAGTATAATTTAGAGTTAGTGATGGTGAGATGATATTTACTTGAAAGTCCATATTGCTTCCGTAGATTTAAAGAAAGTGTTTGGCAAGGTGAAGGCAGATATGTTATGGATATTTTGTACACAATATTGGCTATCCAAAATATTTAATGTAAGAAATACAACGTTTATATACAGAAAACAAGATTTTCATTGAAATAAAAGAGAAATTCTAAAATTAAATCAAAATTACTCAAGTAGTTACATTGCATCCTTCTTTGTCTCCAATTTCATTTAATATATGATGAATCCGTAAGTAATATAATTATTTGCAGGGGTTTTTCTTCGAGATATTTCAAACAAAAAACTTTAATTCAATTTTGCTCGTTTTGATTCCTTTTCGAGATAAAAATTGTTTCATATGCAACATTTTATAACGTGTTTGGGAAAGTCATTGGTTGAATTCCCAGTATGCTCAATCAATTTAAGAGAGCAGTGTATTATATAATAAATTATTGAAAGAATTTTAGTTTTGTCCTTCAAATGTGCAGAAATGTGATCAGAAGAAATGTAATAGTGTTTTCACTTTTATTCTTCCAATTTACTACATCAACTTTCGCTATTCTTATTTCCTCGCGGCACACCACCGGTCGAAAATGAACGCCCTAAACAAATAGCCCTATTAGGAACTACAGACCAATAGGACATCGATCAGTAGGATAATCCAGAAAATAATGGAGAGATGTAACCGGAATAGGCGTTAGTCTAATCTTTGACTGTTGATATTTACGCGAAATAGGTCCAAAGGTGCTTTGGAAAAAAACTATTGAGAAGATATGTAACAAAGTGGAAACGAATTGGATCCCCCTTTGGTCTTTGGTTTCTTCTGAGGTTTTCCCCAGCCGTGGGACTGAAGCCGGATGGTCTATGGCGAGTCCTTGGCATCAACCCCTTTGATTTGATTACCTGGTTGGGTTTTTCCGAGGTTTCCCCCACCAAAAGGCAAATGCCGGGTAATATTTTGACGAATCCTCGGACCTCACCTCATCTCACTACATCTCGCAAAAAAAAAAAAAAAAAAAAAAAAAGGTAAAAAATTGCACAAAATTGTAAAAATTGTAGAAAATTACTAAATTGTAAAACTATAAAAATTTGTAAAAATTGTAATTGTAATATTGTAAAATGTTGGCTTGTTCCACATCCTAAAGCTCCATTGCTCATATAAGATCTATGGAATAAAATAAATGAATGAATGAAAAACTGGGAATGTTCCATAAATGTCTTATTGTTCGAGTAAGAGTCACAGAAAACTAGTAAACTCAGGATATAGTGATTATCAGTGATATAATCTAACGTCCGACTTATATTTGTGAAAAATGTTGGGCTCGGAGAAGACCCAATAGTTAATCAAGACAAGCGGGATTCGAACCGTTGCTCAAGCGCAGTTGTGAAGCGCCAGTCCCGATCTCTAACCCCTTCATAAAAAATATTGAGATATTTCATTGAATATTTGTAAGTAGGCCTACACGTAGGCCTACACAATATTGCTAAGGAAATGCGCAGTTTGAACCCGGGCCATTCACGTGGAAAGGAGCACTCATCTGTAAAACTTTTCTCTTTCCTTCTCGCTGTTGTTTTTGTTCTGATTTTCCTGTGAGCTACTCTGAAGCCGGTCGAATGTATCCCCAGGGTTTTCGGTTCCCCACACACGATCAATCAATCAATTCAAAGAGCGTGATGTTCTGCAGAAGCAATTCATTCTTTGTATTAATCGTACAAATAGGCGCTAACCTGACATTTTCTTTTGTTGCTGTGAAAGGTGCGAGTTACCATCATCAGTCTTGTTGAGAAGGTGGTGACCCGGCCACACGGATGAATTATTGAAGTTTCGATTCTGAATGACGTAAACACTTCGTTTCAGAAGGAGCGCCTTACTGGGTTAGAAAGTATTGAAATTAATTTATGAAATAGTGTATAGTTCGTTATAATTTGACAATGCTTTGCTGAGGTCAAACAGTAGAGTTTCTGGCTACAAATTCAATGGACCTTGCTTCGATTCCCGGCAGAGAAGTAGAACTTAGTTCCTTTTCTTATACTTCCGCCCTGCCTGCCTCAGCTGTCACTTCGCGCCGCGCTAACCACATGATTATAGGGTTCCACAGTTTATAAAATTTGTTCCTAAGAAACTTCGAATTACAAATAGAAATATCTCCGCTGGAATAATGAAAATTTCTATTGTAAAATGCATATAGAGTAAAGGTTGGTAATACTGTGATACGAGCAATATTGTGATAGTTCCTTTTGAGAATTTTTTTACAATTTTACTGAGCGAGATGAAGATCGGCTTTTTGCGTCAACGTATTAAGAGAATGTTCGTGAACAAGTTGCTGCACAAAACCGGTCCTTCTCTTGCTCAGTAAAATTGTAATAATTCTCAAAAATAACTATCACAATATTACTCGTATCACAGTATTAGCAACCTTTACCCTATTTTTTAAATATCAATATAAATGGTACAACCGTCCAGAGGTGCCGTCATCTTGAAACTACTGCTTCTTTGTTTCGCGTGTGCTCAAATCGATAAGAGCGCTGTCTAGAGATAATAGTTTCAGGCGTGTCATTGGAAAATGTAGGTCGTTCTATCAGTTAGTAACTTACTGACGCTCGCTCTCGTATATTTTTTAAATCCATTATGCTCGGTCGATTTGGAGTCTGCGAATCTCGGATTCTTTTGTAATAATAATAATAATAATAATAATCATCATCATCATCATCATCATCATCACTACACAATATTCATGGGAATAAAATAAATCTTTACGTCCCTATCGGAAATCTAAGCCAGTTTTTAGAATCTATAGCATGGAATATCATCACATATGCCGCATTGGCCAACTAATTGAATATTCAAGATGTTATGAATCCAGGGTAAAGTTTTCTTGGTGAAAATTTATCAAAATTTTTGTGTGAAATGGTTAAAAACGGGACTAATTTCTTGAAAATTTAGTGATTATTTTTCCACATGTAATGTCATATTCTCATACACAATAGTAATTAACAATAATCATACAGTAAAGATATACGTAGCCACCAGTGCTTGCCTGCCGATCAGGAGTTGCGCTCGAGCGCAGGTTTGATTCCCGCTTGGGCTGATTACCTGATTGGGTTTTCTTTCAGAGGTTTTCCCAAACGTAAGGCGGATGTTGGATAATCTATGGTAAATCTTCGGTCTCATCTCGCCAAATATCTCGCTGTCAACAATCTCATCGACGCTAAATAATCTAGTAGTTGATACAGCGTCGTAAATAACCATTGTAAAAAGAATAATACTTTTTGTAAATGAGCTTTACTTTTACTTAACTCGGTTTTATTAAATAAAACATACATGAATGTTCCTGTAGTCCAGTAAAGAAGATAGTTAACTTTCCAAACTATATACCGTACCTCCCTATTCTTTTGCATCTAATATTTTCTAAAATATTATAACTTAACTATATTCTTTTACAATAATTTTAAAATGCCCTTTTTCGTTTTTGTCCCAGAAATGAAGATTTTTCGGAGAAACAGCCAATTTCCGCGAAAATTTGCAAAAAATTTACTTTCATAAATCAGTCCTATTCATAATGAAAACTGCATGCACTTTTTGGTACATCTGTCTGTCACATTTTCGCGTTTATCACTACTAAAAAAGACCGGTCCTGCTTATGACGTTCTTATATTTTGATATTTTCCGTTAAATTCATCTGAAATTCGATTATTTTTATGAGCGTCCAAATCAAGGGATTGTTTTTCACGCCCGTGCGAAAGAGTTGACGTTGCTAAATTAGAAAATTCTCCATTTTGTAGAATGAATGAGAAATGCCTTCCGTTTCTCTATTGAATTACAGCGCCTATCAGTTGAATTATGGGCATAACATGTAGATCCATAATTAACTCCACTCCTTCTTTCAGTGAGATCTAATCCGGAAGTTCAGAGGCTTACAAATGCTCTGTTTAATCCGAAATCCTGCCGAATTGGATTTCTCTCACTTTCGCCCCTGCCGTCATTTTGTGGTTGCCTGAGGGTCATTCTGTTCCGCGTTGTAAAACGAACGCCTCGATGTTTTGTGCAGACGTTTACAATCAATTGCCTCTTTTATAGGACCTTCAGACAGGAATCTTTGCTTCCGAATCGATACGATAGCACCAGCTTTCAAACAACGCACTGGACGCTATTGAGATACGCATGCTGTAGACATGGGTGGTAAATATTTTATGAGGCGTCGGGCCTTCTCGTGTTATAAAATCACCAATTTACTTCGATCACACAGCTTTCTTTTAACGTTATTTTCAGCAAAGAATTGGCATTCAGACGACAAGCTGAAATAATTGCTTCGTTAACGAATAGCGCCCTTTATTTATTTTTGTGCGAGATCGTGCGTATTTGCTTGCTTTCCGCACAAAACCAATACGCGGTAAGTGTGAAATACCACATTCAGTATTCCCTACGTAACACACATAACAATTTCCCTCTTCTTACCGCTTAAGCGTCATATTCATTTTACTGCTTTAGGCTTTTAACATATTATTTTTAGAGACGTTCAATATAGTAATAATTATAAATTGGAAACTTACCACTGTTAATTATTGTTTTTAAATATTTGCAAAAATTAAGCAAACTCTACAACACCACAAAAGTTACTGCATTTGTAATGCAAGTAACATTAAGGAAGCCGTTAAACAATCAACAAGATTCCAGACTCAACATAGACTGGGGGAAAAAAAAAACAGACATATATCACGGCCTGCTGCAGTATAGTAAACACAGAAAACAGTTTATAGGAACAATGTTGAAGATAGATATATTTGTTTTCCAAAGTTGCCGTCATTGAACAGAAACCAAGATGGAGATTTCATTGCAACTAATTAGAAATTTCTTTTCAGGTATGTAATAAACGATGTTCGCACAAAATAATGTACGATACACGAGCGGTATTTTTTTTTCATTTTCTCGGAAATTAAAAAAGCTCAACTACGTTTCGCTTTTTCAATCTTTTCCTCGAACATGAAAACGTCAACATATCGCTCTTGTAACGCATATTACTATTACAAGTGTCTTGGTGTCTAAAAAGCACATTAAAATGTGTCCAGAATTGAAAATTCTTTCTCGTTGAGTTTCGTCTAAAATCATTTGTTCAACTTACGATAGACATTGATATTTATTAAGTTTTCTTTCCAAATTGTCATTTCTTTTTTTCTTCTTCCTGTTAAGGTTGTGAAGTTGTTGTCCAGTGCCGAAACTAATAGCTATTGAATCGTCCCATCTTGTTCTTGGTCGTCTCAGGTCAAGCTTTTCATAGGGTGATGAGAGCATGCTAGCCGTAATAATCTGTTTAAGGATATTCTTTCTACACAATGATGCTACTGTCTATTGTAATATTTAATTTCCTCAACAACGTTTATTTTTTACGTGAATAAGTCAGTGCGGAAGCGTAATGCAAGACTAAAATCCAGCGCTGTAACAATTTCATCTGTCAGTTTAATGTAAAATTTGTGGAAGTTTTGATATTAAGCATTGATAACAAAAGCATCATTGTATTCTTTAGGCCTACATTATAATAAGAAGAGTTTTACGTTTGGTAGTTTGAATAGGCCTATAAGTTAGGTGTACTGGGCGTTCATTTCAAACTGTGTCACGACGTCACTGTTGATGAGTCAGCGATTTGAAGCGAGTTTCAGCTTTTGTGTTAGAGTAGTTGCCTATTAATCAAGGCGTTCAATCTGAACTTGAGAACGTGTACGGTATAACTTGAACGTCGTAGCAACAGATGGTGGTCTGTAAAGTCTGTGTACTACCACAACCTCTTTCGATCTGTCTTTTGCGCGGCCAAGTCGTACGCAGGGTATTTGTTATCACCGGTTGTGTACGGCAATATTCCAAAATACAAATCAAATGCTCCGTGTCCATGTTGACCGTCGAAGTTAATGTCAACAAATACGTAAGTAATCGTCTTAACTCTCTCCACATATCCCGACTGTAAGAAAAAACTCACCTCAGTACATTTTTCCAAACAGTTCACTTTCCTACCACTACCGGCGTTACCGTACGTATCGGTAAGTACTCTTCAGAATGAACGCTGTACTTGCTAGGCAACTTCTCTGGCACATAAGTAATACTCCTCTGCGGAAGTGTAGGAAGATTGAATTCTCTACGCCCATCGACTAGCCACATGACGAAATACAGCGAGCCATGGCACACTTTGAACTGAACACCCAGTATATCGATCATGCTAGCTTCGCTTGGAACGGAGGGCAAGTTGTCAGTCAACAGTTGACGCTGCAGTTCAGAAGTCTTCCCGCACGCTCCGGTTCTGTCTGTTTGCATCTATATATTCGTGTACCTATGTGTAAAAGTCGGTGAACAACAAGAATAGTACACCTAGGCTACGGCTAAGCCAGACCTGCAGAACTGTAGCTCCTCAGAGCGACTGCTTTACTACCCCTTCTTACCCCACTTACCTTTTCTACCAGTGTGGTCATGGCGTTCTAGTTACCCTCGGCTGCATCAACATTCATTCTCGCGGCGGCAGGTATACAATACGCTATCAAGAATTACAAATGAACAGATAATAAACTCCTTAGGAACATACCTTTAGAAAGTAAGAGAAAAATGAATGAGGGAAATAAACAAGTTAAAAGACATGTAAAATAAATTCTAAAATGTATGTGTGCATATAATGTAAGAAGGTCTACCTATGAATATACCGTCCTATTACTAGTAAAACCGATTAAGTCCACTTTTTGTGTAAAATAAATTAACTACACTGAACAAGCAGCCCTGAACTAAGTACCGGTGGATGCCGTCAAGTTATGCCCATACATACCTACACTGTTACGCGTTGCTTGGAGGTTTTAGGTAATCAAACGCAGGACTCTAGTAATAGGTTACTTATTCACTTTTTTGCAGTTTGAAATGTTGGCAAAAAAAGAAACAAATGGTAGGGAGGTGATAAAAACAGAAGAAAGTGTGTAAAGATTAGAAGAAATAAGGTACTTTAATACAATGAAATATTAATTGACTTACTAAAATTCTATTTCACTAATTTTATCTTCACCAAAACGTTTAAGCGGAGCCGCCATTTTCAGTTGACTATCTGTCCGGAAAACAAATGACGATCGCAAACATGTTTTAGGCTATAATACCGTAAAGAATTTGCAGTTTGAAATGTTGGCAAACAAAGAAACAAATACATAAAAATCGAAATAATTTTGAACTGTATTCTCATAGTTAGGAAACAAAAGGTATGAATTCTTTAAGGTTATTTGAACCAAAATGCAACACTGTTACAGTATTTAATCATAGTAGCCTAATAATTTAGGCCCAAGAATATATAACAAATTTATATTTAAATATCCTAATCTTGTCAATTCTAATAGTTCTAGTATTAAATTTAAAAAGTTATGTATGGATTTTATAAAAATTGAAAAATTGTAAATTTAAATTTATATACTATAATTGCATAGTAGACATAAGACAAATTGTATTGTATACTTATTAATTTCAATTCAGGAATCCGCCCCTGAGCACGAGTTCTACTCTTTCAGGGGCGAGCTAATGTTTTTCTGTATGTATTATATTTTATGCTCGACCATGCCGAAATGTAGTAATTATACACCTGGCATTAGCCCTTTAATGCACCTCATTAAAGTACACCTATTCATTAAAGTTCAGGTTTTCAGCCAATGACAAGTCACCTTTGTACCGTTATAAAACCGCAGGTATCGATTATTCTCGGATATGCAATCGAAAGACAATTAGCGAAAAGTCACGGAGGCTGGAAATACATTACTGTCGCAGAAGGTTATGTTCTGTTACTATAATAATTAGCGTTAATTGTAAATAATATTCAAATAAATTCAATTTGTGATCTCGTTTTTCAATTCTAAATCAATTTCCAGGTTATATCAGACTAATGTTCATCTTATTCTCTATCAAGGTCAATGACATTCGGCCTCGGAAAAAATCAATACTTTCGCGTCTGCGCACATCTCACAATTCAGGTCAGTTCGCACATAACCGTAACATGACCTAATTTTGAATAATTTCAAGTTAGAAATATGGTCGAGCATAAAAAGTCGTATGAAACTTGCCTGTAATGGTAATTAAGACGCTCGTATGAACAAACATACTTGCGTCTTAATTACTACCATTATAGGCTCGTTGCATAATGTACTATTATGTTACAATTATTAACAAAATAAATAAAGAAATGCTAAGGAAGTGATAAAATTGTAGCGATAAACAGCCATGATTGGTTCAAACACGTCCTTTCTTACCGTTTTATTCACTGTAAGTATCGAGAGAGAAATGTTGCTACATGAGGACTTAGCAGAGGTGGAAATAAACGTTTAGCTTTGAATTTCGAGCCAATTTTTCTACACTGTCTGTATTCCCAATCTGTGTCGTAAGTACCGCGGATAAAAGGGATTACGTTTGGCTCCTACCGTGGTTACGGTATATTGTTGGCGGGGACAATAGTGCGGGTGAAGGAATTAATCCGCTATCGACCATCAGTACACCGCGACTTAACAGTTGCGTAACGAAATGCGTCCCGGACGGAACACAAGCCTTGATTGCAAACACTGACCCAGTTTTTACTACGGCATTAATTACAGAGAGGGGGAGATGCTGAAGCGCCTCGCTGAGGATTCCTCTCGCTTATCGATTAATCGAACGAGTCGCTCTGCTCCAGGCCGATAAATAGACAAATCGATTTAAGCGTCTTTATTAAGGCTGACATTAATGACTTCCAACTGTCCTCGTGTCGGATCTTCTTTATTTCTCAGGCTTTCGATAGCTTCTCCATCAGATCTGGAACTGACATTGCCGTTTCTTTCGGTATAAGGAATCTGAATTTCTATAAGAATTTACAGATTTATCTAAAATCTCTCCTCAGATGTGATTTTTTTATCGGACTAGCCGTAACTCATTTAGCTTGAAGCATTTGCATAAAAAGTGCTGCGATTCGATTCCCCAGAACTGCTGTAACATACCGGCGGCGGAGTTCAGAAGGAAAATAACTCAAAATTTAAAGTTATGATAATCCTGAGTTTTAAAGCTTCTTATTGCTGTGAAAAATCCAATTAACACAATTTAATTTGAAACTTGTAGTAATTATACTCGTTTATAAAACATCATGAACAGAATTGTGACTAATTCGAACGATTCTTTAATTTTTCACAGAAAAATGAAGTTTCGAAATGCAAGTTTCACAAAACTTTAAATTTCGAGTCTGAACTGGGCCGTCGATAAAGGGCAGGTATTATAAACGCAGTTTAAACTTTACGTTCATTTTAAACTTTAGTATTTCGTTCTGCTTCGTATTATAAATCTCGTCGCCCTGAGTGGCGCAGTTGGTGTAGCGCTGGCCTTCTGTGCCCGAGGTTGCGGGTTCGATCCCGGCCCAGGTCGATGGCACTTAAGTGTGCTTAAATGCGACAGGCTCATGTCACTAGATTTATTGGCATGTAAAAGAACTCCTCCGGAACAAAATTCCGGCACACCGGCGACGCTGATATAACCTCGGCAGTTGCGAGCGTCGTTAAATAAAACATAATTTAATTATAAATCTCAACTACCAGTTAATCTTGAGTTTAACTTGGTCGGTAATCCTCTGCCTTTTAAACTACAATTCAGTCTTCGACAGCGCAAGATGGCAGTTCCCACTATAGGCCTACACATGGATATTAAGTTATATGTTTTCCAAGAAGGAGTACATACTCATGCTCAGGAGGGATTCCACAAAATTTTAAGATATTTTATTAATTAATATAATAAAAAGTAAAAAGAGGAAAATAAAAACACAGATGTAACGGTAATTGAAAATATTTTATATTTTCTCTCTAAGGAATAATTTTAATTGATTTTTTAAATGAAAAAGCATTAGCAAATTGAATGTTTGGTAATAAACTGTTGTATTTTATTATAGCGCCTTGGACTGAAGTTGCTACTGTGATTATAAGCTACAGTTGTGGTGCATTTAGGTTCTGTGAAGCATATGTTATCTGATGTTTTAGTTATATATTTATGTGAGTACAAATTAAATATATTTCGGTTTTTATGAACGAAATTCGATAAGGCATTGTTATAAATTTTATGGATATCAAATACTTTAAATTCAGAATACAACAGTTCTGAGGGATAATCAAGAGGCTTACTAAGACATAATGGGTGCTATGCATATACATTTCGCTAGCCCGTGCTACGAGCGTGCTAAACTAGCCCCGGCTATAGACTAATTACTTGTACAGGATTCATATCATATCATATCATATCATATCATATCATATCATATCATATCATATCATATCATATCATATCATATCATATATCATATCATATCATATATCATATTGTATCATATATCATATCATATCATATATCATATCGATAACACTGGTTTATGAATATGAAAAACGTTAGTTCGCTGATCATCCACCGGAAGCCCGCGCTAAGAATATCTATGAATACGGCCCTAGATGTTTATTATTCTTTTATGTAGTAGTGAGAGATACTAAAAGCACAATCGCATTCTATAATACCGTACTTAGCTTGTACTAATGCTAGATAAATCAGTTGTAAAGTACGGATAGTCAAGTAATTTCGTAGGATAATAAAATAGTGAATAACTTTCCTTGATTTACTGCAAAGATAAAGAACATGTTTATCCCAATGTAAGTGTTGGTCGATTATTATTCCGATACGTACTTAACTTGAAGATTCATTTAGAATAGAACAGTTACATTTATTAGAAGAACAATTTTATTGGTAGTATGAATTTTTAAATAGGATGTCGCCTACAATGCATATAAATTTTGATTTTTTTTAGTATTTATTTATTTTATTTATTTATTTATATCCACCACCAACAGAAGCAGGCTTCCAATTACAGGTGGCTTACACAGATACATACACAAAATACATAATAATAAGAAAAAAAAACAAACAACACAAACGAAAGAAAGAAAATACATAACGGTAATATGTGCTAGAATATAATATTGCAGTTAATATAGTGCCAAATGTCAATATAGTAATGCAAAATTATTTAAAAACTAGAGTAAAAACATAATACACTTCTTCATAATTTAAATATCCAAGGAAATACAATTCTTTTTAATATCGTATGAAATTTTTCAACTGTTAAACTGAAATCCAATTGAGAATCACAGTTTAAAGACAAAGAGTTGTGTTACACTTAACAAACAATGGAGAGTTCTTGAAGAAAACAATTCTAGGAATGGGAATAACAAAAGGTTGCTTATGACGTAATTCTGTTTTTTTTTTTACGTTGAACTGAAGGAATTTAAGAAAATCACAGTTATTCAATATACCGTTAACAGTCTTATAGAGTAAAATTTGACTATTTATTAATCGTCGAGCTTTTAAAGTTTTATAATTAAATTAAAAAATTAACTGATTATATGAAATTTGCTTGTCATAAGACGACACGTGATGTTTTTAAAAATATAAATAACGTAAAAATCTTTTCTGTATCCTTTCTATTTGCATCTGATGGGACTGGAACTGAAGTGACCATATTACAGACGCATACTCTAGCTTACTCCTAACTAGCTAGTATAGCTACTATGGTAGTCTCGTTTACGAAGAAGCGAATGCTGCGAATAAAATAGGATGTATGAATTTTTAAATAGAATTTAAAATGAACATCACTCTTGGTAAATCACCTGTGATAATATTCTGCCATTTCGACAGACAATCTTTTTCTACTACGATCACTTGGAATTGTTATATCGTAAGACCCGACTCTATATTTTCTGTATAACATATCGTAATACAAGGCATACCGTATCGTGTTTCTGACTTTGTTATAGCTTGACGTGTAACTAGAATTGAAATAAGTCTTACCTTTGATTTGCAAAGCTTTTATAAAACGTTAGTTTTATTTTCTCTGCTATGTAAAGTGTGCACTTTAGAACATTTCATAGCTGAGGAAAAAAATATATAAAAAAGACATCGCTTGGGAATTATATTGAATGACCAATAATACAAAAGGTCAGACCAAAGGGCACTTCATTTTTCTAAACAAAGGTCTGTCATACATATTAAATGCATACACCATTGGATTTGTTTGCTTAGGGAGAAGCAGCAATATGAAATGCAGGCAGTTTTGTACATTGTTTGAGTGCTCTCGACGGACTGATTTCTGAACTACGATGTAGTGGAACAATTATATTTCATTTTAGCTTCATTCGTATTCTGCTCAAGCGACTCATCACATACGAAGCGGTTACTACGTGTCAGGACAGATAATTATATGGGTAACATTGATGTGTAAGCGAGGGGAAACCATAATGCTTGTGTGTTGTCTCTGCCTTTCTACTTTACGGTATTAGTTTTCTACTGATCTTTATTTATTTATTTATTTATCTATTTATTTATTTATTCTGGTGTAGTTAAGGCCATCAGGCCTTCTCTTCCACAACACTAGGAATACAAATACACTAATAGAAATAAACAGAAAAAATACACTATATACAAAGTAAAGCTACACATGAAATAAAGAGAGAGAGAGAGAGAGAGAGAGAGAGAGAGAGAAACACTATAAATAAAGTAAAGCCACACAAAAATATACACAGGTTGCAGTCACACAAACTTTAAATGAGTGTTTAAGTATCATAATTAATTGTATCCTAACTAATTAACTAACATAAACAAGAAACTTGGAATTTTAATCTAGATTAAAAAAGAAAATGAAAAAAAAAACACAAATCAATACTTCTAGCAATACCTAAAAAAAAAAACATTAACTAAGACAAAATTTTCCAATTTAATTTTGAATTATGATAAAGTCCGGCAGTCTCTGACGTCGTTAGATAACGAATTCCAGAGGCGAGGTATTTCTACAGTATAGGAAGATGAGTATAAAGACGTTCTATGAAGAGGGATAGAAAGAAGTGCTTGATGTCGGTTTCGAAGAGTTGTAAGAAATTGAAAGAGCGATAACAGATAATTCTGAGTAGAAGTGTGCATGATCCTAAACAGTAGAGACAGTGAATGTATTGTTCTTCGTTCCTTCAGACGCGCCCATGAAAGTAACTGGAGGGAAGGTGTTATAAGGTCAAATTTGCGAGTATTGCAGATAAATCGTTTGCACACATTATGAACACGTTGTAGTCTCTCAGCTAAGAGTGAACTTCCTTCGCCTTTTACGGAGGAGACCAAATGAAATAAGTGGCAGTTTACTAAAATAACAGCGTGGGTTGGATAAATTTGAGTATAAAATAGCTTTTTTTTTTTTTTAGTTTAAAGACCCAAAGCCTGTTACTATAATAACATTTTCCAGTCAGTTTTTTTATATGTCAACACTGTGATCTTTTAGAATGATTGTATTGCATTTTCAAGTATATTAGCCTCTTCTTATAATGATAACCCTATGTTTAACTATGCCTAATTTACCGCATGGATGGGGGAATTTGGGTATAATGTGTAGATTATTATTGAAGTAGAACATGCTTTAAAGTCCTTATAATATCAAATTATCCTAGCCACTGATTAATGTATGTATCCTAGAACAGAATTCCGAAGTTAGATAGGCAACTAAAAATTTTAATTAGTTCTAACAAGATAAAAAAAAACTTCAGCCAGTATTTAAATTCTTGATAAGGCTTATTTTCTAAACTCAAGATATCTCCCATTAAAATCAGGGACAGGAAGCACTTCGAATACTTACTAATCTTTCACCAATCCATAATTTGTGTACGTGGCATTATCTGGAACGAAAAGTAGATTAGTTACCAGTTAACCCAAATTACTCCACGTTTGTGAATTGTAGTTTACTAACAAACTATTGAGCTAATTCAGTGTTTCAATTTCTCGTCATTGGAACTCCCTACCTTAAGAGACTGTCAGACATTTATTAATTTCAAAACTCGGTTGTCAAATAGACTGCTTAGATTGTGAGTTTTCCTAAAATATATTCTTTCTAATACATGATTTTTATTTTTAACATATAAATTTTCTTTATTATTTTAACAATTCGATTCACATTACTGTAATTTGTTTGATTTTTAGAATTGCATGGAACTAAACTTGTTTTCATTTTGTTATTATTATTAATTGTATATTCCTGTATTTCTGCTATTGTATTGCTATTGTTATAATACTGGTTAAGTGGAAGAGAAGGATTATGGCCTTAACTTTGCCAATAGAAATAAATCTATTACTACTACTGCTACTACTACTTTTACTACGTCATACTACTTTTGACCAATAAATCGGTACTGATCGACGTCTTTCAACCAATTATGGTTCCTTATCGTACAAATTTTATCACCTCCCTAGCATTTGTTTGTTTTTATCACCTCCCTAGCATTTATTTCTTTGTTTGCCAACATTGAACTTTCAGTAATTTTATTGTACCTTTTAAAATTATTCATGTTTATTTCATCATTAATATAATTAATTAAAACTTTTCTATCATTTACCTTGTTTATATTATTTAGGTTATGTTATAGCCCCTGCTGTATAACATTATGCTTAGTCACGTATTAGAGATTGTTTAATATTTGTGGATAATTGAAGTGAAATGCAACTATTTTAATAAAAATTCAACAAAGTCTTCTTGACTTGTAATCGACCATAGAGTTCAATGAAGATTGTATAGTTGCACAAATGGTAGCAAGAGAACAGATAATTATAACACACTACTGCCATCTAGCGGAATATTTGTAATGATGAGATGGTACGATTATACATTTTCAAGAAAATTAGTAAATCAATTAATATTTTATTGTATTATAGTACTTTATTTCTCCTAATCTTTATATACATTTTTCTAAACGTGTAATAGACAATTAAATCCCACTCGAGTTTTAATTTTCTGTAGATAACTCAAAACCTGTAGTGAGATTACTGTTGATAAAAATAGATTCGGCATCCTACGTTGATAGCAAAATGTTTGGTATATTTTATCCTACACTAGCGTGTATTTTTTAACGTGTTTACGAGTCATCCTTCACGCGTGATTTAGAGTTGAAAGTGCTGTCTCACCATGTCTGTAGCAAATGAAGAGTCATTGCACTGTTTATCGTATGCATACAAGTGCAGAACAAGAGTAACAGTTGAAGGTAGAAAATATACAACCCCACCATCATAAATTCTACAGAATAATGTACCCGGAGTTGAGCATATGTTGCTTAGGTTATGTGCGGCACCTCGTTTTGAATTACTGTATTCCATGTTCACAGCTCCTCGTACCCGCGTCTCATTGTTCGTTATAAGCCACAGAGCCAACACCTAGTTGCACCACTCAATGCTTGCTCTGGTCTATTACTGTGCGGTATTCTAGATTGAAACCTTGCCTTTTCATACTAAGTAAATGTGACGGAATCACTTCATCGCACGTAGGAGATTACCTCATTCACTGCTTTCATAAATACGATTAGTGTGAATAACTGCAGCAATCATGGAGTTTCTCCTTCCCTCGTTAGATTTTACATTTTTCTGTTGAGACTTAAATGTCATTCACCCAGTCGAAATGAGAGATTTCACAATATCTAAAAGGTTATAATATTCTATGAAAAATTGCGACTAGACAGATTTTTTTAGGGGAGAGTCGGGTAATATCGGACATCGGGTAATATCGGACAGTGAGTTTCTTTCATCTACCACACGATGATAGTACCTGATTGACATGGTTACGTTTCTGTGATGTCGCATAGAGAAACGTAACCATGTCATTCAGGTACTACCATATGGTGGTAGGTGAAAGAAACGCACTGTCCGATATTACCCGATGTCCGATACTACCCGACTCTCCCCTAATTACTAGTACACTGCTCCGTCGATTTAGTAGAATGCGTTTGAGTCTAAAGAAAGCAGCAGAAACAGTGTAACGTTGTCAGATGTTGTGACGGGAATCCAAGCCCCCGCATACCGGTAAGGAATCACGTCCCAAACACGTTCACGTCTGAGTATTTCTGACAAAGTAAATATTATTCAACGCCTTGAAAACGGCACAAATGTTAAGTATATTGCTGGAGAGAGTAAGGTAATATTTATTTATTTTTAGTTTTTCTTTATTTATTTACTCCTTTATTTATTGATTTATTTCTTCATTTATTCCTTCTTTCATAACTTCATTCACTCGCTCGCTCACTCACTCACTCACTCACTCACTCACTCACTCACTCACTCACTCACTCCTTTCTTTCTTTACGTATTTATTTATTCATTTACGTATTAATTAATTAATTTATTTATTAGTTTATTTTTTTAATTTATTTAAATTTATTTAAATTTAAATATACAAAATACAGAATATAATTACAACTATAGGAATAGAAATAAAATAGGCCTATATTAATATAAGAGGAATATAGAAAATGAAATAAAATAAAATAGGAAATAAAAATTAAAATAACAGCGGCAATGAATTTATATAATATAATATTAACTAGAGAAGAATAATATCGTACGTGAATAAAGTAGGACAATTTATATATATAAATTCCAAAATTATAGAATACAAATATAATATAGGCTGATTAATTCATACGCATAGGCTATAAATTTATTTAATCAAATTGAAGACATTAACACGTTTCTAATTTGCATGTTATATGTTAGTAGGTTTCTTGTTAGAAGTTCTGGGTGTAATTTAGTTAAAGCATTGTACAACTGAGGGCCAAAATTAATGCTATGCTTTAGACCAGCAGATGTGAAACATTTAGGTTCTACTAATGTTGAATTATTATTTCGTCTTGTGTCATGATTATGTGCCTGTAATATAAACTTATTATGATTTTTATGGTACAATTTTACTTATACATATTTATTTATGCATTCATTTATTTATTCATATATTCATTCATTTGTTATTGTGTTTTCTTGAGATATATTTTCTACGAAATAAAATTGATTTGCATTAACGTTGTATCAGATTCGCTTTTTATAATGAATTAACAATTCTTAGATACCCATTTGTCTCTGATTGAGATTCTTGCTGATATATACATCTATTATGAGGCAATACATCTCACTTGACAACATGTGTCAGAGGAAGACCAATATTATTTGTCCCAACATCTGAAGTCTGATTAGTGTAACATGTAGCTAATCGGCGTTGTATGCAATTAAGTGGGAAAGCAATAGCCACCCTACCCCATTATCTCTAGGCCTAGTTGCCTCATAAATGGTGCATTGTTGAATCACTTGTGAGGTTCAGACCTGTTTTCGGACATTTGACTAAACAACAAACAACAAATTCCCGTATAATCGTTTTATTTAATGTCCATAATATTCCTTGAATTTCTTGTTTTACCTGTATTGTATTTTCTTGCTAGCGTACTCCAAAATATATTTATACCCTCAAACTGCATTGAAATTATATTAGAATTAACAAAAGACTATGATTGATGTTGTATACTAAAAATAAATAATAATTATTATTATTCGGTAGCTATTATGCGATAATAATAGTAATGATTTACGTAAAATGTTATTCAAGCAAGGAAAAAGAAGAGTTGATAGGCTATTGTAAAAGAAACTATAATATAATGTAATAACTTACGCAGTTGAAATGGGAGATGCTAACTGTAAATGAGCAAATATTTGTTTTGAAGCAAAGAATGAAAACGAATTAAAGAAGAAAAAGTAAACATAATAGGAGAAAGATGAGGAAGCAAAAAAAAAAATTATGTTGGTAAAGATGAAGAAGTAGAGTATCTGTATTCTCTACTGAGAACGATACATTTATTCCTTGTTTATAGGGTGAAAAATAAAATCAAAGATCGACTTTTCAGGTTTAGTTTTTTTTTCGTGCTACAGGCGCTCGACCCTTATTATTCTAATTGAAAATCTTGGCACAGTTTGTTACAAAGCAGTTGATTAACCGCGTCACTTGTTTTATCTTTTAACCATTACGTCTCAAGCTGGGGATATCAGCGCAGATTGTATTGTGGTACACAGAATAAAATATATTTCATTCCTTGCCTCCCTTCTTATCTCTCATAATTTGGACTGCTATCTGAGCCCTTGGCATTACGGGGCTGAAAAGAGGTTCTCTTACTATATGTTTATTTTCCGCAGTAACTTTAATGTAGCTAGGCTAAATAAAATACTGAAGAAACAATAGTTTGACCTTATGTACTTAACTACAGATATCTGGCGCTGGTTTGTTTTCCAGTAGCTGTAAGGTGTAGCCTTCTCCTTGTGAGGCAGTTCCGAGTCCCATGGCTGTACTTATAATGTGAAGGGAATTAAGTGCCTGCCTTAACATCTTATCCCAGTGCACCATTTGTCCAATTCAGAATTTGTGTGTCGTGTAAGGCCCCACGGAAACTTTAATAAAACCCTGATGATAATTCTGTGTACGTTTCCCGTAAGGATTACATAACATACTGTTCTGTAGTGAGTGTTAAGTAGCGTTTCTTAGGCAGCCATTTGTTCTCGTAGCGTTATACCAGGGCCTTGTCTGCATGGCAAGACGGATGCTCTGCTCGTGGCAGGAATACACATTGCCGGTTGCCAGCCCCATAATATCATTATTAACGTGCCTTGTATTCCGCAGCATAAATCTCTCCGGTTCCCGCATCTTTGCTGCGTTTGAGAATTTTTAAAAACGTGGATTGAAATGTAGTCGCTTTGTTACAGCGTGTTCCAAAAATTAAATTTGCATATACATACTTCCTTCGTTTACCTTAATGAAGCTCTACCATATATTTCATCAGCATGTTCCTTATATAACAAATTCAATTCAATTGTATATTTTCTTGCAAAAGTAGTATGTGCTCGTCTTCGTAGAAAATAGTGAAATAAGTAGTTACGTTTCTTTTACAGTGATCTCGCCTTTTGGGCGTTTACAATGACTATTACACTTTTACTACGTCATACTACTTTTGATCAATAAAACGATCACTCCTGGAACATTACCACTTTAAGTAGCTAACAATGATTTAAATCAGCGTTTCTCAAACTTTTTTGAAGTGGGGACCACAGTTCCGCGGACCACCTTATTCTTGTTCCCTTCGAAAGCAAATTTATCATTTTCGTAGCGTATTTTAATGCCAGTATACTTATAGTTTAAAATTGAATTAAGGTTCGGTATTTTGGTCCTCTGTTATGAATTCGGGTGGTCCCTGGCTGGGTTACAAACGCGGCGCCAGATGTACAGGGAAAAGATGTCGAAAAACATATATAGTGCTTTAAATCCTTCTTTTGTTGCTGAGAGGAGAGTGGGAAGTCGATAGATAGGTAGGGTAATAAATTTCATAAAATGCAGTACTGGGAGAAAAAGTGAAATTCGATTGCTATGTGTCATTTCCAAACTCTAAGATTTTAATCTATAGTGTGATACGCAATTCGTTTGAATTTTATTTTTTCTTCAGTCTTTTTTGAAGGACCACAAGGGCAGAACTCGAGGATCACAGGTGGTCCGCGGACCATAGTTTGAGAAACGCTGATTTAAATCATTGCTAGTTACTTAAAGTGGTAATGTTCCAGAGTGATCGTTTTTTATCCCTCTTTCGTAATGGGCTTTTACGAGTTGTTGCTTAGTCAGCTGTCCGAAGACACGTTTGAACCTCACAGGTGACACCAATAAGACATTACTCATGAGGCAACAAAGCCAGGAGTACTAGGAGATGGTGGCCAGTTTCTTTCCCCCTCCATTGCATACATCGCTGACTAGTAACATATTACACCAGTCAGACTTCAGATGCATACAATCTGTTCTTCCTCTGACACATACCGTCAAGTGAGATGTACTGTCTGATAATAGCTGTACATGTCAAGAAGAACCTAAATCAGAAGTTACTAAGAGATTTTTTTTTGTCCACGCCTGTGGAGTAACGGTTAGCACGTCTAGCCGCGAAACCAGGTGGCCCGGGTTCGATTCCCGGTCGGGGCAAGTTATCTGGTTGAGGTTTTTTCCCTGGTTTTCCCTCAACCCAATATGAGCAAATGCTGGATAACTTTCGGTGTTGGACCCCGGACTCATTTCACCGGCATTATCACCTTCATCTCATTCAGACGCTAAATAACCAAAGCCGTTGATAAAGCGTCGTAAAATAACCCACTAAAATAAAATAAAAATGTTTCTTTTATGTATTTATTCTGCCAGAGTTAAGCCGTAAGACCTTCTCTTCTACTCAACCAGAAGATAAAAATAGAAGTACATGATAATATCGTCATTGTGTTTATGAAATATCCTATTTGGCAGTAGAGGAAATAGTTTTTCAGGAGGAAAAAAAAATTAATTAAATATCAATTGAACTTCGATGTTCATCATATTCACCGACGTTTTCTACCTAATCATTTCATATTCTTATGTACGCCCATTGATTTTTAATTAATTTTTCTACGTCCTGAAAAATTATTTTCTGTACTGCCACATTGGAAATTTGATAAAAAAAAGATACGACACAAAAGAAAATCATATACCTACGACAAAATCGAAGCAGAAAAATATGCAAATGATAGAAGAGTATTGAACTTAAATACCTGCTTAAATATTTGAACATTAATATGAAAAAGTAGAAATAAAATCGTAAATTAAAACATTCATATCAAATGGTTATTTATGTTCACAGTTATTTTAAACAGAGGTTAAGTGATCGAAAGTGATTTATTTTTCCGTCACTATGATCACACCTTTGTATTCCTATAGTCAGAGGCATTTAAAAAATTGATACATGATTGAGAGTGATTTGAATTTTGGATTGTAATTTCTTTTGTATATATCACGTTGAGAATAGTGATCACTATGATTTCGAAGTTGATTCAACAGCGCTTATGGCGTTGGCTTACGTTGTGATATTTATCCAATGATTAATTTGCTTTCTATTCCGAGAATTTAACTGAGTTATTGATTCTCCAATAAATCTCTGTTGAATTGATAAGTAAGTACTGAAAGTGAATGATTGCGGTTAGATACACTTTTCAGCTTGTGATCATAGGGAAATGATTGAGTTACAGAAATTCAGTTAGAATTTTGTCAATACGCTTGCGTAACAATTTGGTACTTGTTCTCGTGCACTCCTGAACTTTATTAGGCCTATAATTAAACTGTCATCGTAACAAAATGTAACATTTAGTTCAATTAAGAACTTGCTTTAAAAGAAACATTTATTTCTTAAAAAGAGCCTGAAATTAAAAAAGAAAACTTTTTACTCTTCTCTGATTTCTTCGGGACACTTTTTTTTTATATAGAAAAGAAGAAATTTTAGGTGAACTTTGTAAAACTAATTATGAAATATTACATTCCTGTTCCTTAACTTATAGAGCGTCGTCCATTAAATTAGTTCAGTTTGCGCTTTAATTGTTCAATCATGCGTTAATATTAGCCTGTGTCCTCCCCAGATTTCTTACTTTCTCAGAAGTGCAGGCGAGTTGACAGAAATAAAAGCAGTCCCCTGATTGGCTAGAAACTTTGTTCCATGCAACCATTGTAGTCGAATTAGGACTTCCACTTCGTAAAATGGGAATCGATTTCACTCAGTTGGATTGATTTTTCTCTCCCCCACTCAACTGGATATTAAACTACATTGGGGGGGGGGGATACAATGAACATATACATGGGCAGCGTAGAATCTTGTAATATTGTATTAACTGTAAAGGAAATCTGCAGAAAATAATTTAATGGTCTTCTACAGATTCACCTGTATTGGAAAAAGCACTATTGTACATTTTAATGTACACATATTTTGTCTCCGTATGGGGAACAAGGCACGTGAAACCATTTTCTACAATCTACACACCCCATTCAATCAATATTCTTTATTGTAAGCAAGAACGTAGATTTTCCTGCACTCAGTCACTTGATGAACTTTCAGGGCCAGTTTTTATTTGATTTGAGCTTTTGGACGACTGTTTTTGCTCACTCCACTGACCCCTGTTCACATTCGCCTTTCTTTTATATTCATTAGGCATTTTGTGTTGTAATCTACTAAAATCTGTAAAAAACATTGTCATCATTTTTATAAATAATGATCGACTTAGTAGCGAGATAAAATAATAGATAAAGAGGTTTATTGAGCATCCTTCTAGGTCAGAGTTGTCAGACAGATACTAAACGGAGCGGAGCGCTCCACTATGACTCGTTGCGTGCTCCGATGTTTCCACAGACATAAGCAAGTTCACGCTCCGACTGCACCTCTCTAGCTCCACAACCGGTTTTGGAGCTTACAACTGTGACACTCCTGTTCTATACTGTTTTCGCTGTAAGAAAAATCCTAATGTAAACACAAGCACGTGGCTGTCATACCCGTGATTGGCTCACAGTCGAAACACCCACACGACGCAGGAAAATATAGTCCGTATTTGGAAACCATAATTTTGTATTATTTGAAAATAAAAAATTGTATTCTAGTTGTTACATACAATGAAACATATAACTTCACTCATATGTAAAACGCAATGTAAAAGAAAAGCTACTTTCATATTTTGTTATGTACTATAAACGCGGATGAATACCAACAGTAATACCTAGGTAGTCTGTTCTTGTAACAAGCTGGCGTCACTTGAACTCGTAGTTGTTCACGTAAGCACGTGGTACTGAAGTGTGGCTTCTGCATCCTCGGTGTGTTTGGTTATTAAACATAATAAGAATGGAAAACTTCTCAAAAACGGAGAAAAACAAATTCTTAAATGTATATAATAAGTTATGCGAGTTTTAATTAGAGTAATTATAAAGTAAAGGTTTCCTAAAAAAATGAATGCATAATAGTGAGGTTAGGCCTACTTGACGAGTAACGGGAAATGTTTAACATGAAACAGAATGTACAACAGTAGGCGGGAACATGTACTGAGAATCTATGGCGCCAAACAGCGGCCAATGAAGCCTCACTTCAGTCACATGCTATTGTTTATATTAGCATTTTTCTTATAGCGAAAAGATTATAGGTAGATATATTTGAACCGTTCAGAGCAGAAGTGTTGTTAAGTCAAAATTGGGTAATGAGATTTAAAGTAACAATTCTGTAAAATACAGCGTAAAGTAGCAATTAATATGTCCTTCGTGATGTCCACTTACTACTAATAGTTTAATTAAATTGAATATTAATTGCTACTTTGCGCTGTATTTTATAGAATGTTTACCTTAACCCTCATTACCCATTTCTGACTTACACCACTTGTGCTCTCAACGGCTCATTTATACGTTTATAAAAATATATAGGCCTATTTAATTTTTTATACTGCGGCATCTATCTCTTTAATTCTTGCGGCGTCTCTACCAAACTTCAGGTAGAGATGCCGCACCGTCCTATCTGTCATATTAAATTTTGAACAAGGCTGCAACATCACGTGAAGTCAAGAGAAACAATGTTAGAAACTTCTAATGCAGTATCATTTCACGAATACTGCTATAGGAAGTACTTCAGGCACTTTGTATGAAAGGTGGGAAAAACTTTTAACGTTACATTTAAGAAACTTTCCGCAGTACAACAATTGTAACTCATGTAAAACACCTCAAATATTCAACACATCCATTCACAATGCTTACCTTAACTGACTGAACAACATAATGTAGGATAAAGGTGCCTAATTTCGTAATACCCCTAATCCCGTGTTAAAATTTCAATTGACTGTCGTGGAGTTGTGGTCTCTGACTTTTAAGTTTTTGAAATACCTAACAGATGCCAGGAGATGTCTTCTTTTCAATTATATTGACTACCTGCCTTTTGAATAGAAGCAGTCGACTGCAGAAGCTTTTGTTCAATGAAAGGTGGTTGACCAGTAAGTTTTTCTTTCTCTAGTGACCGCTCCTGAAGAAACATTTTACATTTGAGGTGAGAATTAATAAATAGCATTATAAAAATGATATATTACTGTAGATTATAGTCAGCTGAATCAATGTGTATGATTATTTAAACATTGTGAGACAATAACAATGCTACAGGAGCTTTCCCATTTTCGGATTTATTTTCATTGTGAAAATTAATGTCTATGAAAGAAAACAGTTCGTGAAATTAATAATAGAAACAAGTTATAGAAAACATCAATTATAATTATAATAAAATTATAGGGCATATATTTAATTTAATTTAATTACTGTTGTTGTTAGGAATGTAAATAATGAGAAATAATCGTGTTATAATTCAATTTATTCAAATTTAATTTTGTATTGAATTTAACTTTCAGTTGACTTTGTTAATAACACATTAATATTTAATATGTATTCCTGCAGTTACACAAGTATTTTCTATGAAATTTGTCACTTAGGCCCTTTTTCTATGTTGTAATTTCTTGCTTAATCCATATTAAAACAATATACCATGACGTTAAAGTGTTTTTCCAAATACACGTTTGTTTTCTGAGCAGTTAATGAGGATTATTTTAGTATCACGGAATTAGGATATCACTCACGGAATTAGGAAACCACTATCACGGAATTTGGTTCCCTGTCACGGATGAAGAATCATATATTATATACCAAACTTGTGACACTGAATGTTGTAAAACCTGTAGCTAAAGGTCCAAATAACGTCATTTAGGTGTTATTTGAAAATTTTTAGTACAAGTTTGGCATAAATATAGACTTTATTAAATAAGTCACGGAATTAGTCAACCTTACCCTACGGTCATCTACCGAAAATGAATGTCCATTGCTGTAGGCCTGTCTTCTTCATATCTACACATCACTACTGGGTGTTCAGTTCAAAATGTGTCATGGCTCGCTATATGTCGTCATGTGGCTAGCCGATGAGCCTAGAGAATTCAATCTTCCTACACTTCCGCAGAGGCGTATTACCTAAATGGGAGAGAAGTTGCCTAGCAAGCACGGCGTTCATTCTGAAGATTACTTACCAATACGTAGGGTAACGCCAGTAGTGGCAAGAATGTGAACTGTTTGGAAACACGTACTGAAGTGAGTTTTTTTTCTTACTGTCGGGATATGGGGAGAGGGTTAAGACGATTACTTACAAATTTGTTAACTTGGACGGTCAACATGGACACGGAGCATTTTGATTTGTGTTGTGGAATGTTGCCGTACGCAATCGATGATAACAAATACCCTGCGTACGACTTGCCCGCGCAAAACACAGTTCGAAAGAGGTTATGGTAGCACACAGACTTTATAGACCGCCATCTGTTGCTACGACATTCAAGTTATACCGTACACGTTCTCAAGTTCAGATTGATTAATAGGCAACTTCTCTGACATAAAAGCTGAAAGTCGCTTCAAATCGCTGACTCACAACAGTGACGTCATGACACACTTTGAAATGAACACCCAGTAGTATAGCAGCAAGTTTATAAACGAGTGAAGAAACAGAAGATGCGTTATTGATTAAAGGAAAATATTTTATAAATAATATTATTAATGTTATTAACCACGTCTCTTGTAGCGTGTCCACCATTACATCTCATGACGCAACAGGAAATGTCTGTAATTTTTATGAAGGCAGAAGCAGTTATTAATCTACGAATTACATCCTAAAGCGGATGTCCAAAGCAATATCCGACGTAATGTCGGGCACCTTAGTGAATAAATTACAACCACCGCTGCGAGTTGGGGATTACCTCTGCATCTCTTGTCGCAGCATTAATAACACATAGCTCTTGTGTCAGGGGATCGGGTGCGTAAAAGTTCCGGTGCTTTGATTTTTTCAGTCTCTATTTCAAAGACAGGTTTAGATTGACCTTTTTCCATTGCTGATTAAAATGCAGGAAACATGGAGTATAGAAAACACGACTTCTCGTAGGTTAGGTGTACCTTCCTTTTGATATAAAAATGTGGAGGAACAGGAATTATGATCGCTGAAAGCGTTGAGAATGGCTAACGCCTTGACTGAGCCTTGCTTAGAACAAGCTTCAAAATTTAAATAGGTATTCGAGTGAAGTTTTTGTCATCCATGTGATGAAAGATGGGTGAACCGGACAAAAATTCTCTCCGGCACCGTGATTCGAACCTGGGTTTTCAGCTCCAAGTGCTGCCACACCGGATTCCAGTTCCGTTGCCGGATTAAATCCTCTCAGTTTAAGTTCCACCTCTTAGTTTCCCTTTTAGTGGCCAACCCTCATGCACTGTGTCACAGATGTGTGACAGTGGCACAATGTCCAACACACTATGTGCAGAGGTGCACTTATTACGAGTGACTAGCCTGGGCTCGAGTCCCGGTGTCGGAGAGAATTTTTTTCCGCTTCACCCATCCTTCATCATATGGTAATGCAGAATTCCTGCACGGAAAATCATATGTACTGCGGTACATTACAATAATATTTTGTCACCCAGTCTGCTTAAAAAATACTGAAAGTTAGAATTTATAAAACAGTTATATTGCCGGTTGTTCTGTATGGTTGTGAAACTTGGACTCTCACTTTGAGAGAGGATCCGAGGTTAAGGGTGTTCGAGAATGGGTTGTTTTTGGAAATATTTGGGTCTAAGGGGGATGAAGTTACAGGAGAATGGAATACAACGCAGAACTGCACGTATTGTATTCTTCATCTAATATAATGAGCAACGTTTGAGATGAGCAGGACATATAGCACGTATGGTTGAATCCAGAAATTCATATAGAGTGTCAGTTGAAAGACCAGAGGAAAAAAAGATCTTTGAGGAGTCCTAGACGTAGATGGAAGAATAATGTTAAAATGGATTTGAAGGGGGTTGGGATATGATGCCAGGGACTTGATTACTCTCTTTACTGGATTGCGGGCTTATGTGAGGGCGGCAACGAACCTTCGGGTTCTCTAAAAGCAATTTGTAAGTAAGTAAAGTTATACAGATGCTTTAAGCAATACGTCAAAGATATCAAAGACAAAGTAGCCACATTCCACCGCGAGACCATAAAAATAATGTTACGTAGGGCTAATAAAACTGTGGCAATTCCAACGTTATTTTATGGATCAGAAACCTGGACTATGAAGAAATTTCTTACAGACTAAAGGAAATAAAGAAATGAAATTTCAAAGAGCAGTGGGAAGCTACAGATTGCTAGATAGAAAAAGAAGTTAAGATATAAGAAAATAATTAGCATTAAACGAACTAAACGCAAAAATAAAAAAATACAGAACACGGTATTATGTACGAACAAATAGGTTACCAACGCTAATTCTACACTACATACCAGCTGGTAGAAAACATTCGGAAAGACCGTTGAAAAGATGGTAGATCAATAAATTATTATTGTTACAAGTTTGAAGGCGAAAGGGATCCAGCAGGAACCAATTCTTGACGTAGTTGATGATGATTATTATTATGATGGCGACGACAACGACGATGGCCAGTGTAGGTGAAAACGTAATTTAACCTGGCAAAGTTCGCGCTGAGTTTCTCAGACCCAGAGCAAATAGTTTAGTGTACAGGCCAGTTACTTTATGGTGACAGCTCTGGCCTGGCGACGCAGTGGTTTGGGCGAGTACACTGCTTGTTCGAAGGGGTGTTCATTTTAGTCTTCCAGCAGAGTTTACTGCTGTGTCTGAGAGCTGTGTTAGCCAAATAATAAGGGAGACTAAAGACATTGATAATCGGCGCCAAAATCAACTGTAGACAACTTTAATGAAGCTGTCATAAGACAAACCATAGCACGAGTTCTATATTTCACAGAACAGCGGCCCACACTTAAAAAATATATTATTGAAATTGAAAGACTATCGACTTTCAGGAAGGTATCTCGACTTTGAGGAAAGTTATTATGAAATTAGGATTTCATTAGGAAAATAAAAAACAAAATAATCGCTAAATTCTGGTGGAGCATCACTGCATTAGGGCCAAAAGTTTGCGGTATTTGAAGAAAATAAAGAAGTACAGGGAAGAAGGCCGCTCCATCTTTTACATGGATGATGATGATGATGATGATGATGATGATGATGGGAAAGGTAACAGTGAAGCACTGATGAACATTACCGGTATTTCCGCATGAGTATATTTCATTGTTAATTTGTGATTAACTGTTAAATATAGTGATTCGATTGCTGCTCATTGTATTTCCACATTAGTGTGTATTAGTGACTATTGTTCCGCACTGCTGCTCATTGTATTTGCACATTAATGTTTGTTAGTGACTATTGTTCCGGAGTATGAAGTGAACACAGTCACAGGAGCTCAAAATTATGCAGACGCTGGAACGTGAAACTTCATTTCTGATCTGACTGTATTTCCCTCCCTCCATTCGCTCCGTCTCAGATCGGTCTCCCTCCCACAGTCGAACCTTCTCCTCTCTCGCGTCGACGACCTGTCACCATAAAGTAACTGAGCTGTACAATTCTACGTTACTATGCAAAAACATGGTTAACTCTCATTTACCAAAATAAAGGCTGTGTAATAACCTTAAGATCATTTTCTAATATCTATATTGGGTCTGACAGACCCGGTGCGAACGTGTATGCTAGGAAAATATGTGTGAGCTCCGCCGGGTTAATAAATAACGACTATGTCTACTGCTGTGACTATTACGAGTACTATTATTATCAGTTATTATTCTAGTAGTTTTACTATCATTAACATTCATTTAGGTCCGCCGAGTTACCTCTGTGGCAGAACCTCTGTCTCCATGGTTCGATTCCCGGCGGAGTCAGAAATTTTCATATAATTTCTACCTCTGGACTAGGAGAGATGGCTGTGCATAACTTATAATCACTAAATTGTGCACCAATATGCCTGGGTTAAATCCAAAATCTCTCCGCAGTCCATATGAAGACAAGGCCTATGTCACTGTTGATAGTGATTCGTCCGTCGGATGGGGACTCAAACCTGGCGGCCTCCTTGGCGCTATTCGACAGGAGTAGGCTACGTGTCGGCACCGGGTTTCCCTTCTGCCTTCCTCACTTTCATAATCAACGTCACCCATTTCCTACACTACACTTACACGAACACTTACACATACTCTCACATATTCTCACCCTCATACTGTTGCAAAAACTTATAATCAAAATTTGTTTGAAAAGGCGACTGAATTATCCAACAAATTTGATCCATTCCGAATTGAATGTTTTTAGAATTGACCAAATTTATAAGTACTCTTTAATGACATTCTATCATAAAAATAGAATGAAATTTGTAGCTCAGCCACATGATCATAATACAAGACGAAATGGAATTCTTAATTTAGTTGAACCTAATTGTTTCACATTTGCTGCTTTACTACACAGTAATACAAATTATGGTTCACGTCTATATAATTCGATAATAAAATTTCATACAGAATTGAGTACTTTAAGCAATGAAATTTTCAGATCCAGAATTAAATAAAATTATATGACAGACTTCCCTGTATTATATTATGTACCATGTATTGTAAAACAAGTGTATTTCTTCTATCCTAAGTATATATTTTATATCTTATCTTGGTTACTATATCAACATGACCTCTACTAATTATACTACTAATAATAAGTTAATATTAATCCACCAATCTGAACATCGTCTCTTTTTTCACTCTGTTATTACTAGTATTATTATTACTAACTTTATTACCATCTTTATGTGACCTTTTTTCTTAAGTATTTTGTCTGCAAAGTATATATATATTTATGTAACGGAACTGTCCCCGAACACGAGCTTTGCTCTTTCGGGGTATTTTAATGTAACGTTTTTATGTATATGTTATTATTAAATAAATCTAAATCTAAATATATACGACATAACTCTTCACATATACACGTCATTATGCAAAACGTGGCCCGCCGAAGTCATGTGCAATTTGAAAATAGGTCACAGTCCTGCCATCTATCCACAATATGCGGAAGCCGAAAGACGCAAGTGAAGTGAGTAGGCATTAGATACATACACATTCATTTAGCATTTCAAGGAATCTCTGAGCCGAAGTAATGTGTATCGATTCTAAAGCCCTGATTCTCGATGAACCTTCGTCAGTGTTTGTTACAAGTCTGTAAAGGGATTGGAAAGACTTACTCGATCCCAAGAACGAAGGTCGTCTAACTTTGTCAGCAGGTGTGTTTGTTTACGAAGAGTTCCTAAACTTCTTAATAAAAATCCACCATTGTTTTCCTACTTCTCCCCCCCCGTTAAGGATTTCACTTCATAGCACTCTACCCCAGCTTAGCAGTCAGTGTTCATAATCTATGAGATGAGCCTTACTTTAAACGGCTCCTGTAATATCGTGGCTAAGTAGTTTATTCGCGACTTAAGTATGCACACACAGTGTTTTAATTGAATCAAGGGACAAACAGTGTGGTAAGGTTTCACATTTCCCCGTGTGATATAAACCGGCTTACCGCTGTGCCGTGAAGGATGCTTCGTGCCGGTATTAATCTACTACTGTACTGTATCTGCTAACAAGGTTTTCGCTCGGCATCAAATATCCCCTTTCTAGTTTAATGAGAATTAATTGAAACTTAACACCAATTTAATGCGTTTGCCTAATTTGAAGCGCTGCCTTATTGTTATTGTTAAATTGACCATCAAAGCGATGGATAGCGCCAGACAGTGAAAGCTCATTGCATGTGTACATTATTTGGACGTTCCAATTTATTTAGCTTCCTGAACGTTGTGCTGCTTACACGGCCTTCTGAGTCCATTTGCAGACTGATTTCAAAGCGAAAAGAAGAATTGTGCAAATTTGTTTCGGACTTCGTCGTGTTAGTCGATGGTTTCCTTTCTTACCATTAGCGGGATAGCCGAGAACGATGAATTTTTGAAGAAGAATAAAATTGCTTTCCTTGAAAGGAACGTGAAGCGTATATACTTATACAAAATTCAATCAATATATTTCCGGACTGCACTTGTATTTATTGCACTGTTAAACATACATGCGTGTGTCACTGAAGATCATTGCTTCCATGCCTGTTGAGTCAGTCTATCAAACAGCGTCAGATTGTCTTTAAGAACTTAACTTCTAGACTTGATTTTGTGCAAACATATCAGGGACCTATTTGAATCTCTCCATATACACCTTATGGCTAGTCTTCTTAGCATTTCAAGTGTTGCATTTACTATAGATTCCAGGCTTTTGCCTGGTTGTAGATAACTTCTCCGTTTCCTATGTCCTGTGTGTTGCCTACATTCAGGGCAGTTCGGAAGCTTATTAATTTCCCTTTGTAAATGGCTTTTAGAGAACATGAAGGTTCATTGCCGCCCTCACATAAGCCCGCCATTGGTCCCTATCCTGAGCAAGATTAATCCATTCCCTACCATCATATCCCACTTCCCTAAACTTCATTTTAATATTTTCCCATCTCTACGTCTCAGCCTCACCAGGTCTTTTTCCCTCAGTTCTTTCAACTAACACCCTATAACTTCTGATTTTCTGAATTCACCAATACGTACCATATGCCCTGCCCATCTCAAACGACTGGATTCAATGTTCCTAATTATGTCAGGTGAAGGATACAATGCGTGCAGTCCTGTGTTGTGTAACTTTCTCCATTCTCCTGTAACTTCATCCCTCTTACCCCCAAATATTTTCCTAAGCACCTTATTCTCAAACACCCTTAACCTATGTTCCTCTCTCAAAGTGAGAGTCCAATTTTCACAACTATACAGAACAATCGGTAATATAACTGTTTTATAAATTCTAACTTTCAGATTTTTTGACAGCAGATTGGATGATAAAAGTTTCTCAACCGAATAATAACGGGCATTTCCCGTATTTATTCTGTGTTTAATTTCCTCTCGAGTATCATTTATATTTGTTACTGTTGCTCCCAGGTATTTGAATTTTTCCATTTCTTCAAAGGATAAATTTCCAATTTTTATATTTCCATTTCGTACAATATTTTCGTCACGAGAGATAATCATATACTTTGTGTTTTCGGGATTTACTTTCAAACCTATTACTATACTTGCTTCAAGTAAAATTCTCAGAATGGAGTATATTGAAAATAAAGAATATGAAATTTATGAAATTTAATTGAGAAACATACTGTATCAACCAGTAAGGTATACATGTTGTAAAAATACTCCATTATTCCTTAGACATGTTTCGTAACGCTCTTGAAGATTATTGAATTTTTTTTTATTGTTACTGGCTTTTCTTCGAAGAATTCACAATTTTGTCAAACACAATACCCATATGTCCATTCTCTGTAGGCCTAGCTGTTCTTGTCTTCCCACTTCTTCCTTTGCATTGACACAAAATTGAGCCAGTTCGCCTGAATTTGCTCGCCAAGAGTAATATTATCTACTTTGATGGTGGATCTTTATGAAATTCCTCTTGATAAAGTTCACATACCGGCATGGCACCTCGACCAGCTGTGTAAGAACGAAAATAGCACTCTACGAGGAATTCTTTTTCTTGGATACTGAGTACCATTTTGATTATGTTTCTGCCACAGCCTTCTTTAGCAACAACTGAAGTAACAATTAACAATTTCGCTAATAATTTTTCTCCCTCATCTGCAAGTGCAACATAATGATAAAGATAATATGTATTGTCAACAACATCTATAACATTTATGGTGTACCACCAGGCTATACGGGTTCCATCATAACTTACTATTACATTTTCATACAATTAATACGAAATTCCGACAGTCAGTTTAACTAATGACTCCACTAATTCTTATATTAACTTAACTCCAAACAGTCAGTTTCTCTTTACTGATTTTAACCCTCAAACGGAGTTGTGACTGTTTTGTGACATAAGTGGAGTTGTGGGGTCAAAAACGATACCACTACAAAATGAGGTAAAATATCAATTTTGTTTACTTTTTAAGATGATGTAATAGGAATTTCAATTATTATTAAGTTTGTTTACATAATTTAAGGACATATAACTAATATGAGTACAATATAATTATTAGTAATTTGTGCAAAACTTTGAAAAACAATAGATCATGACATAATATAACACCGAAAGTCTGTACGACAATTTTGAGTTAATTTAAAAGTATTGTAAAAGATAAAGTTCCATTTTATCATATTTTCTTCATAACGATCACATTAAAATGTAGTAATCACAATAAAAATGTCAGTCTGGTTGCATACTTTGCTGTCAAACTGGATTTCCTTTATTCTTCACACTCTCTACATGTAACTGATTGGCAGGCCTGGCAAACTGGACGGTCAAAACTAACACAGTACTGGTTTGTCTTCTTCTCTTTTGAACGAGGACACAGCGTGCAACGTTTTCTTTTCGATTTCTCGCGTGTTTCTTCATTCTTTGGCAGAGGTTCCTTCAAAATCCTGGAAACAATCATTCTGAGTTCTTTTGGGAGTCGGTCATTTACAAGCCTTTCATGTAGGTATGGCTCTGTAAGTTGTCTTCCTAGCGTTTTCAGGAATTCAACGCGGGAAATGGGTTTATAGTCCTTGAATGATGTCTTTAATATATAAGAATTGACACCAGTAATATTCAGAATTGCATAGAAAATAGCCAGAGGTCATCTTCGGGTTCGTCTGCTACTACTATATGTAATACACTTTTGGTCAGGGCTATCTACTCCCCCTTTTGTACTATTATAGGAGGAAATAATTTCAGGCTTGCCTATCTCAGGATCTGTGTCTACTGAATGATGCATGCTAGAGAGCAAAATAATAGACTTTCCTTTCTTAGGCACGTGGGTAATTAATGTGCGGTCATTTTGGAAACCACATTCAGTTGAGCCTACTTTACGTTTCCTGTCTGCCTGAAATTCTTGTGGAATGTCTTTCTTGTTTTTCCGCATCGTCCCTACATAAGTTAGTTTACGTTCTTTGAGTGCGGAAACTAACGCCATGGAAGTGAAGTAATTGTCAGCTGTAACATTTCTGTTACTTCCACAAATAGGCTTCACTAATCTCAGTGCTGATTGTGTTACTTTCTGCAGCGTTTTTTCTTGTGCTGTCAGACCTATCCCATCACTGTCTTTCCCAGCATATATATGCATTCAAGAGATAAAATTAGTGTTAGGATCAGACAAAATCATAATTTTCAGCCCATATTTCTCCGGCTTACTAACCATGTAAACCCTAAATTTTCAGCGGCCACGGAAACCTACTAGCATCTCATCTACACAGGCATAAGAACATATATTATAGCAAGCCTGAGAGTTTTCAACCATTTTGTGAAAAATATACGACACTGCTGCACATGGATCAATTTCCTTCCTTGTTGCTCGTGTTGCAAAATCATCAAAACGCAAGCAATATATCAAAATGTATGTTCGCCTGACAGAAAGAATGGCACGGAAAATATCCCTTCCAGTACCATCAGTTGCAAACATGGACTCGAGGCTTTCATGGTTTGATTTGAAAACTGCTGTGTAATATAGGAACCCGAAAAGTGCCCTCAGCTCTACTGCATTAGTGTTTCTCAGTTCTGTACGAGTTGTATCAGAAACATTTGCTCTGTAGGAACTAATTTTCTCATTTGTGTACATATATAACAATTTCTGTAATCATGTCTTCTGTGAATAAACATTCTCATGCCTGTAAAGGATTGCACGAATTCCCTAAATTTTTAGCTTTTCCTTTCAGTGTAGGAACTTTTATTACAATATTATGTGCTGGTGGTCTTCTGTTTCTATTAGGTTCGATAGCCGACCATTTGCATGCATTCTTACCGTAGAAATTCCAATGAATCACAATTTGGTTGGTTTACGTCTTCATCCACTCCATCCGAGTCGTAATCTTGTTCTGAATACGTGTCATGTGCGGAATTATAGTCCAGATCATTTTCGTCCTGACATTCACTGGCATCACTGCCTTCACTTTCATCTACAATACTGTTTACAAAGTGTGGGAAACCAGAATCGAACACTGACACACTTTTACGCGCATTAGTAGCCATACTCCACTATGAAAACTCGTTGGTTGTACATTGACAAGGTGCAGACACACAACTGAAATTGTGGGGTCGAAAAGGATACCGCTCAATATTTTAGATATTACTGGAAATAAATAACGGTACCTGCTGGTCAACGACACAGCCAATGGATTAAGCTTGACAAAAGGAAAAGGTACACAAAAGATTAAGAGAAAGAATGCAACGGTTAAGGAATGTCAGGGGTATACAGTTTGCCTGGTATCGAAAACGACCCCACAACTCCGTTTGAGGGTTAAATATCCACCATATATTATTACTACTCTCAGATCACATTCCACTCCTGCATTCTATTCTTCCTAACTTAATTTATCTATAGTTGCAGTCTTCCTACATCCCGTCTTATTCTTCCTACTTTAGCCTTTTACATTTTATACGTTTCAAGTCATTCCAACAATCTACTATTTTTATACGGTGTATTCTATATTCTTGAAAAAGTAAGAAATGAAATGATCAGGCAACAGATGAATAAAGAAAATTCAATTTTATATTTGGTAAAATATAGACAGAATGGTATGGACATGTAAAGCGAATGATGATGGAAGGCTACCATGATGAGTTTTAGATTGGATTGCAGAGGTAAGGAGAGGCATAGGCAGACTGCAAAACACCTGATTGCAAGACTTAAATAAAGCGTTGGCAGAGAAAGGAGTGCAAGAACAGGATTGGGAAAATAGAGAGAATTGGAGAAAAAAATAAGAACGTAGGACATTGATCACAGGAAGATGTGATATTACATTGTAAACCTGTTTGTAATAATATTCTATTGTGCATTAAATTTTGACTGTCTAGCCTATTTAAAATCACTATAAATGATAATAATAGTAAACTGTCCCCCATAGAGGGTAGCCCTTACGGACTCGGTATATCCTCAAAAACATTATTATACATATGTAAACATAGATATTAAATTTCAAAGAATGAAACAAAGAAAAGGGTGTGAAAAATAACAATTGTTATTAGTGTGGCACCATGTGATTAATTAGGATTTGGCAGGATTTTTTTAACACAATTATCACAATGTCATCCCTCAGAGATGTTGGCAGAGCAAACTGCCGTCGAAATTCTTCGAAAAAAGCTGGTATAGTCCCTCGAGCACCTATGAGCAAGCCGAATACCTCAACGTGAATTAAGGCATATTTCAGCTTGAAATAGTTGACTGTAGGCTCATAGATCGACTTCTTCTCAAGGTGGACCTCGGCTGACTGATGACATTCTACTTCAAAACGTATCGTGGAGTCCACAATGATGCCCTGTTTAGTGTCAGCATTGTACGCTAAGATATCTACTCGTCTCGTTGACCCATTTTCAGCTAGACAGGAGATTTCTTCTTCTACTATCCAGCCCTTATTTGTTAATGCGGAAGCAATTTTGATCGTACAAGATGATGTCTAGTGTTCCTCAAGAGCAATCTCTGTTCACAGAATCCCAAGACGTGTGCTAAAGTTTCAATCTTCGGGCAGCTATGTCTGCACCGGGTACTGTAGAGAGTAATCTATGGCGAATCCTCGGCCTCATCTCGCCAAATATCATCTCGCTATCACCAATCTCATCGACGCTAAATAATCTAGTAGTTGATACAGCGTCGTTAAATAACCAACTAAAACAAAAAAGGTACTGTAGAGAGATCTGCCGGGAACGGAACGAACAGCTGCTAAATTTGCTGTCATTTTCAGGCTAGATATCCATTCACTAGTCGAAAGTCCTTTCTTGTTTGCAATCCAACTGTTGGCGGCTGTTACTTCGCTATACATCTAAACACCTTTTCCCCGTCCTGAACCCTAACCCCCTCCCTAATTACACAAAAGAAAAAAATCGCTATACCTTATTTAACACTTAACCTTCACATGGCTTTACTCACTGGAATCCTCTTCTTAATAGGCCTATGCATCATTTCAATAATCTTGATAAGTCTTGACATGAGTTTCAAGCGCATATTAATTTGTTCATCTATTCCTTAACCTCAAGCAACACTCATAATACAAACACGATTTACCAAACATTGTATCACCAAACTACTGTATTACCATATGTTAATTTTAAGTGTCATTTTCGTTTTTGACGTTTTTGTTTTATGCCGCTCATGCAGTAACTTCTTAGATTGTAATTTTTTAGGCCTTAATTCTACCCGTCAGCGATAAAAGACTGCCCTGTGGTGCCGAAAGCACAATCTCTTCTCCCCTTCTTGTCGAATCCTGACGTCTACTCTGAAAATTATCCGGACATTATCTTGATCTCCCGTAAAACTCGCTTATTCTTGCTTCGTGGCTTCTGCTTCCTGCTGACTCATGTTGTCTCTTTGACCATATGTTGCTGCGTTGCTCCGACTGGGTTGTGCTCGGTCATAACATTTGTCCATCAGCTGTCTGGTCTCCGATGTTAGCTTTAATCTCGTCCATACTTCATTCTGCTGACTCGATCGTTCCTTGTCTTTACGAACTCGTCTATAATCTCTTCCGGATGTTCAGTATTCAATCTAATAGGAGACGAAATATGTAAAGAATTATTCTTGTCGTGCAACATAAATTTCGGTACTTTATTCTGGGCAGTGGCGGCTTCTGCATATTTCTTAAGAGGAGGAAAGAAGTTAACAGCGCACAATGACACCTTCTTGAGAGAAACATGCTACAAAATTAGCCTACATGCATACATGTAACACCAGGTAGTGTTAGAGTTGGCCTTCTCTTTCGTATAGCAATGATCTGTTCTTGTAAACTGAGTTTCCTAAATTGTCCAAATGTGTTTTCACTTCCATTCATTGTTGGATAATTGCACAAGTTAACAATTACAAGGAACTTGACAAACTCGTAGCATTTTTTTCGCACATTACAGCATCACACGTGTTGGTAGAGACTAGGTACTAACATATAACCAGAATCGTTTTACGGAAGTGGGAATGAGAAATAATCTGTTAGGAAAGCGAGAACATTGCACCCACTCACACGGTCTTTGTTACAACATGTACATTTTACAAGTTCGGTATCACATGCTTTTGAAGAATGTCAGTTCTTGTAAAGTCATACTACCGTTATTGTTCAAAGCTGCCGGTGGCCGATTAATTTTTTTATATAAAAAATATTGTAGTTTGGTGTACTTTCAATTTCAAATATATTTGTACAAAACTGACAACTTGGCTGTTGTCCTATCTAGTAGACAATGAATGGAAGTGAATTTCAGGGGCCAAACAGATCTGCTATACTAACGTAAACTGCTTCTTTGTTTTATATAAATCTAACTTCAACTTTCAGATATCCTCGAAAGTTTCAAACCATGAGTAGTAGCTTATATAAAATGCAATGAATAATATATTTTGATTTATGATTTTAAAAAAGTTTATATGGTGTCTTTCATAGCTTTGCGTTAAAACTGTTTTTATTGTGCCTCCTCCTAGATGTGTTATAGTCTGGTTGAATGCAGCATTGTTAGATGGCAACGGTAGCGAGTTTGTTGCAAGACCAGTTGGTATCTATTTCCCGCCCATGCGCTGATTCAGAGGAGGATCTCCCTTACTGTTCATTCGCTTGCTTTAAAACTCTGCTTCTTTCTTTGGCCGCTAGTGCGCTGTTGTCTATGTGTTTTAACTGCAGTAAAGGAGGAATGGATTGACTTTCCTCCACACTAACAATCTCGCATCTTTCTCACAGTTTTCTAGCAAATGAGCACGCGTCGTTTAAAACTCGATCAACCGAGGTTTTCTTATAGCTGTGAACTTAAAAATTATCGAATCTTCCTCGAATTTCAAGGCATATGTTTTATTTGGTATTTACTTTCAAAAGAAGAAAAATGTGAGGAGGACGTTCCTCCCTTCCTTCCCCCGAGAAACCGCCACTGATTCTGGGCCATATTTTAGTATAGTAAGTCTAAACTACAAGTGCCGTGAAG
This sequence comes from Periplaneta americana, assembly GCF_040183065.1. Lineage (NCBI taxonomy): Eukaryota > Metazoa > Arthropoda > Insecta > Blattodea > Blattidae > Periplaneta > Periplaneta americana. The sequence goes on along the minus strand of NC_091117.1, from coordinate 37,615,253 downwards.
CCAAAGAAGAAGAAAAATTTACGATACAGAATCTCCGGCTTTAGTTCCCTACAAGAAGAACTCTACTAAAATATGTCCTCTCTGTCAAGCCTGAATCCTCGAGTAGCCTATATTATAATCTTACGACGAGCAGCATAACCACTAGACCATCAAGCCAGGGCACCATTAAGAAATAAGGCATTAGTTTTAATTTCGAACCTAAAATTGGAAGCATTTTATGCTCTTATTTTTAACAACAAAATCAAATGTTTTGCTATAACAAAGACTGCCACAGTTAGGAAAGAGGCAGCGGAAAATGAGAAATCGTAAGTTAGAGCCGAAGAAATCTCCTCGCTATTGATAACATTTACTCCCAGGGTTCTAGTTAGATCTTTCATTAGGCTCCACCCAATGAGGCTAAACTGGGTCTATCAACTTAAGCTGAAACTAGTTTCGGCGAAATGGAGGAGCAACCTCCTCTATCGTTGCCTACAAATGCACTGCAATTACGGCATGGGCCTCATCACTACAGCGAAATAGCCCATTCAATTAGCCTGCAGAATGCTGGAGGGAACGTTAAATTCACACAAACAATCTAACGAAATAACATCCTTAAGAAAATCCTGTTCATTTTATGAGCCACCGCCCCTTCTCCTGGTTTTGTCTTTGATGCTGACGTTGTACTTCCTTCCTTCTCCGATAGTAAAACGTCCATCACTAACAACTTGGAAATTATATAGACCCGTTACCGCCAAGGTAAATGATCGTATAAACCTGAGAAATCTCTCGAGAAGCATTGTTAAAGTTTATATCTTGTATCTTGCTCGTATATGCTGAATAAGCGGACGGAAACCTTGTTTCAAGTAAGTAGATGCTGTAGTCTTGTACCACATCTAACACATCTAATCCAGTTGCGTCTCATTTTGAAACCCCAGTGGCATTATTGAAGGTAATAATTATGCTTGTTTTTATTCCACCATCGAAATTGTTGGCATCGCAGACAGCATCTTCCAACAACAACAAACTCGGGCGAGAAATCACTAATGGCGAAGCTCTTAAGAGACTTTTTAAGCTTATCCCCACCCAAAAGATATGTTATTATTCCGAATAATAGTAGGCCTATAAGTTTGTAATAACGATATATCTTACGTAACACTTGGTCGCATTCCGATTTTTCCACATATTTTGTTCACTATTGGCAGTCGCTCCAGTATGGCGAGAACAGTGCGAGCAGAGATGCTTAAGGCAAAAACCAAAAAAGGCATGACTACGACCTTGACTCGCAACTTTGATGGAGATCCGGAGATGGGATATCGATTTGCTACATCTCCGCACTGGACGAGGCTAGCCTTCCGTCACAATATTGCGTCGCGCTATATTGGTGTTCTCTGAAAGCGCTGCGTTGTTGAGTTTAGTTTAATCAAAAGTGTATGTATGTGTATGTATGTGTGTTTTACATATTAAATTTGTGTAAAGTGGCTCATGCTTAGAGAACATTAAGGTCATTATTTGTAGAATTAAAAGACAAACCGTTTTCAAGTTGGACTGAAGAAATAGAAAATAATCTGATATACTGTAAATCATAACTGTATTACAGGAATCAAGTTAACCACTTTAAATGTCTGGACTACAATACAGATTTTGAAAACAAAATACAGAAATATACTGTTCCACCTATTTAGTAGAATGTGTTTGAGTCTAAAGAAAGCATAAAAGCAGTAAAGCGGTACTTGTTGTTGTGGTGAGAATCCAAGCTCCCGATACCAGCTAGGTATTGTCACAAACACGTTCACGTCTGAGTATTTCTGAGAAAGTAAATATTATTCAACGCCTTGAAAAGGGCGCAAATTTTAAAGATATTCTGGAGAGTTCAAAGTAATATTTTATTTATTTATTTATTTGTTTATTTATTTATTTATTTATTTATTTATTATTATATTTTAGAGACATATATATATTCTAGGAAATGAAATTAACTTGTATTAACGTTATATCAGATTCACTTTCTATAATGAATTAACAACTCTTAAATACTCATTCCCGTGTGATCGTTTTTTTACTGGCCATAATATTCTTTGACATTCATGCTCTACCTAAACATGATGTTTGCCGATTGCAGGGGACTTTCTCTGCGTGTTATATCTAAGTTGCTAAATAGTTGCTTTCTCCTATATCGACGGAGCAGTGTATGACAATATTTTAGATACAATTAGGCAGACGTTTGAAAGTAAAATACCGAACCATTTCATTCTTGTTACAAATAATATTAACAACCCTGTCAAAATATGAGCAGCTTGTGCAACATAAAAAAATATAGGAGATCGACTTCACATTTACATATTAAAATAACGGGTGGAAGAAGACAAAATAGAAACTTTCAGTTATCACGGTATAAGAAATATCCTTGGCTAACAAGGTGCTCTGAGACAAATAAGTTGTTTTGTTTCATCTGTATTCTGTTTGGGGTGTGAAAATGAGTGGTCATCATTTTCTTGTGGGATCTTTGTCACAAAAAAAATTGCCGATAAATATCTTCTCTGTAAAAAGATACAAGGTAAGCAGAGTTTTTCAGCTTACCCAGTATTTACACCTTAGCTTCGCCACTGGAAATGACTTCTGATAGATACAGTTCTCGCCAAGCTTAGGAGTCATCCCTCATTGCCCTGACTCCTGATCTATGTATTGCAATTTGGTAACCACATCCAAAGATTTTTAAATTCAGGTAGTAATAAAAATTGTAGTGCCAATAAATGAATTATAATAAATTGTATTCAGCCATGCGTCAAAAACACACAAACACGCTGAAAACACACTCACTAATTAGTGTCTAACGATGCACTTCAGTATCAACAAACTCACTAAATGAAGCTAATGTAATGTTAATGGTTTTATATAAACGAAATAGGGTGTATAAACATAATATATGTTTGCCAATATATGCATAAATTATGGACATTGTAAAACCCTCTGGTTTCAGTAATAACATAGCCTAATAATTACTAATTTTCATAGCATCTAGCCGATCCTACTCAGAAGCTTATTCCAAAATTAATTAATCAAATTAATTTACTGCGGTTCTCTTTTTTATGCGTGGCGTTTGATATTTAAGTAAGTAATAATTATGATTATTAAACCTAATTTAACTTCCTTTTTTTGGGATATAGATTTTATGATAGTTTGCCATTCTTTATTGTTGTGCGAAGATGGTTGATAGTTTACAATTTATCGTGTTATGAAGAACTAGTTAGCCTACTGGTTCTTTTATGTACAGTAGCACAAACTGCGTCATATTATTTCGACAAGATTGTTAATATTATTTGTAACAAGAATGAAATTGCTCGGTATTTTATTTTCAGACGTCTGCCTAATTGTACCTAAAATATTGTCATATAGGAGAAAGCAAATGTTTACCAAGTTAGACATAACACGCAGAGCAAGTCCCCTGCAATCGGCAAACATCATGTTTAGGTAGAGCATGAAAATCAAGGAATATTATGGACAGTAAAAAATCGATCACACTGGAATGCGTATTTAAGAGTTGTTAATTTATTATAGAAAGTGAATCTGATACAACATTAATACAAATTAACTTTATTTCCTAGAATATATATCTCTATAAAATAAAGTAAAGTAAATAAATAAACATTACCGTGAACTCTCCAGCAATATCCTTAAAATTTTCTCCGTTTTCAAGGCGTTGAATAATATTTACTTTGTTAGAAATACTCAGACGTGAACGTGTTTGTGACATGAATTGCTGATATCGGGGGCCACAACACAGACACCGTTGTACTGTTTTATGCTTTCTTTAGACTCAAATGCATTCTACTAAATAGATGGAAAAGTATATTCTTAAATATTTTGTTTTCAAAATCTGTATTGTAGTCCAGACACTTAAAGTGCTTAACATGATTCCTGTAATACAGTTATGGTCCACGCCTGTGGAGTAACGGTTAGCACGTCTAGCCGCGAAACCAGGTAGCCCGGGTTCGATTCCCGGTCGGGGCAAGTTACCTGGTTGAGGTTTTTTCCGGGGTTTTCCCTCAACCCAATACGAGCAAATGCTAGGTAACTTACGGTGTTGGACCCCGGACTCATTTCACCGGCATTATCACCTTGATCTCGTTCAGACGCTAAATAACCAAAGCTGTTGATAAAGCGTCGTAAAATAACCTAATAAAATAAAAAATACGGTTATGATTTATATCAGATCATTTTCTATTAGGGCCACAGTTTCATTTTTAGTTCATATCATCAAATTATTCGTGTTATTCATTTCATTCATATGATACAAGAGATTTCGCACTACATTTTCTCTGTTTCTGAAAATAGTAATATTTGTTGTATCTGTAATGTGCTTTCCTTTCTTATCATAAAGAAATATTTCACTTCGTACACATGTATACATTATCTGTTACATCGCGTCGAAAAATAAGGAACCACAGATTTCTAGAATATGGGAGTGCAGACTACCAACATGTATAATGTCGAAGTCAGTTCTGATAGAGTTACCTGTCATAGCGCTGGACGAGGCTTCATATAAATGCAGCGTGAATTTTTCAGTCCATTGAACCTTGCAGGGCGGTACAAACAAGTGTTGGCTGAATGGGCACCTCTACCACTTTGTGCGTGCTAACCGCAACTAGAGTATTTGCCACGAACTGAACTCTCCATATGAAAAGTTGCGATTTCTGATATACCCGCTAATTGGATTAATTTGCTACGGTACTGTTAGAAATTTGTCTTAGGACTTGAAAAAAAAAAATGTTGCATTTGTTTACACAGCTTCTAGTAAAGTCATATTGAGTACGAAAATAGTAATTGAACTTCAAGTCGAATTAACATCTTCCATATAAAGAGTGGACTGTAAGTAATGTTATTAATTTCAGGGAATTATTTTTTGAAATACTTCAAACAAAATAAATTAATAGAGTTTTGCTCGTTTTTTGCTTCTTTTCGAGAGAAAAAATTGTTATATGTAACATTTCGATTGAAAGAGAAAAATGAATTGTTTGGGTCACTGGCTGAGAAGAAACTGCCTACTGAAGGATGCATTGGAAGGAATGGTAAACGGGAGAAGAGTTCGGGGCAGAAAAAGATTTAGATAATAGACGACATTAAGATATGTGGATCATATGAGGAGACTTAGAGGAAAGCAGAAAATAGGAAAGATTGGAGAATGCTGGATTTGCAGCGAAAGAACACTTGTGTATGTATGTGATGTATGTATGTATGTATATAGGTATATAGGTATGTTTGTATGAAACATTTCTTAGCATGTTTTGGGAAAGCCATGGATTTAATTCCCAATATGCTTAGTCAATTTAAGACAGCAAGATATTATGATAATAAATGATTGAATTAATTTTAATTTTGTCTTTTAAATGTGCAGAAATTTGATGCAAACAAATGTGACATTTTAAAATTCCTTTTCAGAACTTAAATATTGTGTTCATAATAATAATAATAATAATAAATTATTATTATTATTATTATTATTATTATTATTATTATTATTATTAATGAAACAGGCTTATTTGGGAAAGAAATTGAACATAGACTCCTTAAGGAAAATAAGTGTTATTACTCCCTTCATAAATTGCTTAGTTTCAAACTCCTTTTTAGATTATCAGAATTAAGATGCTATAAAAGAGTAATCCTACCAACTCTCCTAATTACTGCGAAACTTGCATATTAACAAAAAAAACAACAAAATACCTTTTTACTTTTGATAACAAAGTCTTGAGGAATTTTGAAGAACAAGGAACTAAGGGATATTTATAAAGATCCGGACATGATAGCCTTAATAAAAAGTCGAAGACTACGTTGGCTTGGACACGTTCTACGGCGTTATGAAGACTCTCTTCTACGAAAAGCTTTCGACTATTCTCCAAGATGTACGAGACCTCTTGGTAGACCTCGTATCCGTTGGCAGGACCAATTGTATGATAATCTTTCTACAGTGGGAGGACGACAAGAAGATGCAGAGAACAGAGAATGAGGCTAAAAACCTCTTAGGTTTTGAAATGCCCTAAATTGATTGGTTTATTATTATTATTATTATTATTATTATTATTATTATTATTATTATTATTATTATTATTATCTTATATTTTTATACTTTGTATGTTTCATTTATTGTGGCCTACTTTCACATTTTGTTATACATTTTCATTTCTTTCTATATGTTATATATTTTGCCTGATTTCTGCTGACTTGTTGCCTACATTATATTATGATTATTCTTCTTCTGTTTTGTGTGTAAAATTGTAGTGTACTTTGCTTCGTAAATTTGTAGTGTTTTTGTAACGCAGTTTTACTCCTGGTTGAGTGTTAAAGAAGGCCGTAAGGCCTTAACTCTGCCAGGTTAAATAAACCATTATTATTATTATTATTATTATTATTATTATTATCATTAAAGTTACATTAGTTCAGATCAAATTTCTGCACATTTAAAGGACTGGACTAAAATTCTATCAATCATTTATTCTCATAATACACTGCTCTCTTACATTGACTAAGAATACGGAGAATTAATTCAATAGCTTTCCCAAAACACGCTATAAAATGTTTCATATAATTTTTTTTTTCTGAGAAAGGAAGCAAAAAACGGGAAAAATTGTATTAAACTTTTTTGTTTAAAATATCTCAAGAATAACACCTTGAAATTAATGGCATTACTTACCGTTGACTCTGTAGATTATTGGCCTTCTCGTGCCACAAGAAAGTCCACATTTCGGAGTGAACGTTAAGCTGAAAAAAAAGGGCATGATAAAAGAAAGTTTGCACAAAATGTGAAATTTTGTCAAAAGAATTTACTATCACTACCTGCCTACTACTTTCGTTTGTTGCTGTTAATTTTGCTTGCAGCTGTCAGCCATGACAGAGTAATTTTTTTTTATGCCAGGGTTTGAACTCGCGGATTTCTAATATAGACCTAAAAACCAAGCATGGCAGCCACTGTGTTACCAGGACAACTAGCCTATTCAGTATGATAGTAGGGACAATCCGCCTCGCAGTAATTTGGCCTGGATGTGAGGTCCGGCGCTAACAAGTGTGGTCACGTTTCGACGGCCGTCCCTGGTCGCCCAAATTTGTGTGCTGCGTTCTGTAAAACTGGAACGCAGCTCCCGCTGGAATAAATGTTGCATATCGAACAATATGTTTCTGGTCAGCGATTAAAAAATGACATGGTCTGCATACATATTCGCGTTCCTGTTATAAAAACACGACCATGGTCTGTTAAAGCGGAAAACAACCGTAGAAAATTAAGTTCAATTTTGTTTTGTTTAATTAAAACCAAATATTTTTATAACGTAATAGCATTAAATTTTATATTATTTTAGACTTGAATTACGTAATAAAATATCTGTCGCATCAAAATAGTTGTCATGGTCTCCTTAAACAAACTTTATTTTTTGTGCAGAAAATGCTCCTTTTTCCATTAATAGCTTCCTTTGCCATTGCTATCCCCTTTCGACTTCTTGGCAGCAGCTCATGTTACTACTTGTAGTGCACCCCAAGTATTTGAAGTTGTCCACTTGTTCTACTGCCTCATTTAGAATTCACAAATTTATCGTCTGTATTTTTCTTCCTATGGCCATGCCTTCGTCTTATTTGCATTTATCTTCATCCCATACGGCTCACAGCTGTCCTTTAGCTCCAGTAGCATGTCCTTTAGTATCGCTTCCTCTTCTGCTAGCAACGCCATATCATCAGCAAATCTTATGCACTTTATTCTTCTTCCTCCTACTATTACTCCCCCCATGTTCTGAAACGATTTGTTGAAACAGATACAGAAATTGTTGCGCTATTGCTCAATATATTCGCCACTAGAATTGAGACATTTATGGGAGCCACAGAAAGGTGCAGATGGCTGTCACACGCTGGTTCCGATCTTAAGCGGGAGACAAGGACACAAAAATTGATTCCATAGTATGACAAATGTCTCACTTGCAGTGGGGAACATGTTGAAAAATAGCGCAACAACTGCTGTATCTGTTTCAATAAATCATTCCATCAAATTGTGCTTTCTTTTTGTAAACGGCCCCAAGGAAAATCACTTTCTAAACAGCCTCGTAGTTGCGGTCGAGTGGCAAAAATTTGTATAAGTAATTTACTTGTTTTGACATTATTAACATGGTGGAAGAAAAAAATTCAGCATTTTTATCTGCCCCCATGAAAATGTTTGCTTGTGAGAGGAAAATATCTAGTGAGCTCCCAGCCTATTGGTCACTTATCTCACTCCGATTTTCGCGTTCCATTAACCCTTTCCAGCATAATGGTTATTCAAAAGACCACCGTGTTCTTTCTTTCTAAATGATATAGTACAGATATTCCACCTAGAAACCAATTCTTGAGTATGCATAGAGGTGTCATCTATGTTTTGAAATTGTGTGCAGAGTTAAAATGTTGAAAAAAAATTGATCTAAGCTTTCTTATGATGCATGATATGAAAAGCATAAAAAGTTAATTTGTACTGCAAAGGATTAAAGAAATATTAGATAATTTAGAAAAAATAAAAACATATTAGCAAAAGAGAAATAGGAGTTTTTAGCCTCTAAAACCTTAAAATAGGTCACAGTGTCAAAACAGGTATTTTATGCATGATAATACCCCTTCCAAACGTTCATATTTCTATATAAAACGTGAAAATATTGAACTAGTTTTATACTCGACCATGCCGAAATGTAGTAATTATACATCTGGTGGCAGTCCTTTAATGCATGTCACTAAAGTACACCTATTCATTAAAGTTCAGGTTTTCGATTATTCTCGGATATGCAATCGAAAGACAACGAGGGAAACGTCACGGAGGCTGGAAATCCAATACTGTCGCAGAAGGTTATGTTCTGTTACTATAATAATTAGCGTTAATTGTAAATAATATTCAAATAAATTCAATTTGTCATCTCGTTTTTCAATTCTAAATCAATGACCAGGTTATATCAAAATTAGTTCATGTTATTCTGTAGATTATAACAAGGTCAATGACATTATTGTTCCTCGGAAAAAATCAATACTTTCGCGTCTGCGCACATCTCACAATTTACGAGTATGCACAAGGTCACTTCCACTCTTCAGCTAGATACGAATAAAATGAATACTTCTGAATAATTTCAAGTTAGAAATATGGTCGAGCATAAAAAGTCGTATGAAACTTGCCTATAATGGTAATTACGACGCTCGTATTAAAATTATGAAACGAGCGCTTGCGCTCGTTTCATAAACAAACATACTCGCGTCTTAATTACTATCATTATAGGCTCGTTGCGTAATGTACTATTAGTTTATTCCTATGTAAGAAATACGCATTTAGCTTAAAATCCGAAGCCTACCTAAAACTCAATGTCTTAGTCATAATTTATTACGAAAGCTAATCTTTTTATGACAAAATCGGTAACCGTATTAGGATTTTGCCGCAGGATGAAGATGAGGATGTGCTCTTGCATTATGCCGGAGTGTCTTCCGCAGGTATCATAGCTCAAGAAGTCATTGCTGTGTTCCTGGCTAAAAGCCCGGGGTAGCAGCAGACTTAGAGGCACTCTGATAGTTCAGAGCTGTGTCAGTGTAATTAGCTTACTTGTTGGGTCTTGTTCTTGCAAAACTGCGGTAAGTGCTTCGCTTGTACTCTTTGATCAATGATACGGAAAATACAGGTTTCAATTAAAGCTATTGTAGTGAGTATTAAAAAGCACGGAACAAAAAAGAACCGAGGCATAAAACGTATGTTAACAGTGTTTAGTTAGAAGAACGTCAAACGCATGCGTGTGTATTGATGTTCCAGACATACCGCACTTTTTGTTCTCAACGTTTGTGTTAAACACATCTGTGTTGATCTGCCACTCGCCACTACTAGCACGGGAATTAATCCTTAGTTGGAAATTGGCTTTTTTGATTGCTCATCCGGCTTTATTTGGTCGTTTAATGTGGAGTTATTTTGACTTTTTCATTATCAATAATGACAGTTTGCTAACCTGTTCAAATTACGTGTTATTCTTTTGACTGACTCCTCTTATCGAACGGGATGTTCCGCATTACCGTTGCTATTTTTTTTCTGTCTCTCGTGACCAGAATATTGTACGAAATGGAACTATAAAAATTGGAGATTTATCCTTCAAAGAAGTGGAAAAATTCAAATATCTTGGAGCAACAGTAACAAATATAAATGACACTCGGGAGGAAATTAAACGCAAAATAAATATGTGAAATGCCTGTTATTATTCGGTTGAGAAGACTTTATCATCCAGTCTGCTGTCAAAAAATCTGAAAGTTAGAATTTATAAAACAGTTATATTATCGGTTGTTCTGTATGGCTGTGAGACTTGGACTCTCATTTTGAGAGAGGAACAGAGATTAAGGGTGTTTGAGAATAAGGTTCTTAGGAAAATATTTGGGGCGAAGGGGGATGAAGTTACAGGAGAATGGAGAAAGTTACAGAACACAGAGCTGCACGCATTGTATTCTTCACCTGAGATAGTTAGGAATATTAAATTCAGACGTTTGAAATAGGCAGGACATGTAGGACGCATGGGCGAATCCAGAAATGCATATAGAGTGTTAGTTGGGAGGGCGGAGGGAAAAAGACCTTTGGGTAGGCCGAGACGTATGTGGAAAGATAATATTAAAATGGATTTGAGGGAGGTGGGATATGATGATAGAGACTGGATTAATCTTGCTCAGGATAGGGACCAATAGCGGGCTTATGTGATTGCGGCAATGAACCTCCGGATTCCTTAAAAGCCAGTAAGTAAGTAAGTAAGTTGCGAACGTACGGAAGTGGCGTAGTCTGAAGACATAATGTGTTTGTCGGCGGAGATGATATTTTTCGAGACGAGTCCTATGATTCGCCATGGGCTTACTTGACATTTGCCTCACAGTTGTGGAAAACTTGGGAAAAATCCGATTAGGCAATCAACCCGAGCGATATATCTCGATTTTAGATCGTTAATGTCTGAGTTCCCTGTCTCTGCCAAAGCTGAGGCAGGATGACCCACATGTCAGCCTCGGATTCACGAATGCCACCCAGGCCACCTGTCGGACTAGGGCAATCGTCTCACATACAGAGAGTCCCGAAATTCTTGCACACGGGTTACATCGCATGAATGAATCCTGGACGAAAATATTAGTGACAGAATTTCGACTAGGGGATTTTTGATTGCTCAATTTTGTAACACTGCACAATACATTATTACTGAGTAAAGTAGAATGCAGTAAACTGAAAATTGTTTGTTTGAATTTGTAAACTAATACATTTCTATTTTTATCTATTGTTATTTTCTCCCTGTACTTGTGTTTTTTCCTCCCCTCTTCTTGTATTTTTATTTTTTCGTGTTTGTGTCTGTACTTTTGTTTCTTTTTTCTTATTTACTTCTTTTGTGTATTTGTATTTTGTATTTGTATTTCTGGTGCTGTGATAGAGAAGTTCTGACGACCTTAACTCCAGATTTCTTTTTAAAGAGATGTTTTCCGATGAGTTAGATTTATATATCTTGAAGTAATAAATTATAATCAGTCAATAAACTTATGTTTTATTAACGGATCGAATTCACCATTAATATAAATATTCATGATTGATTAAACTATTGACATTAATGGTCAATTTGATCTGTCAATAAAAGATAAGTTTATTGCCTGGTTATCATTCATTACTTTATTTAAGATATATACACCAGATTTTTTAAATAAGTACATACAATATAGAATGTCTTTGTATTCTATTGTTAAGTAATGTCCAAGTTACCGTATTTACTATTGTGACTAATAAGCAATAAAATGACAAATTCATAAAGAATTTATTTATTACGATGCTAATAATGAGTATAATGCAATGAACAGAAATTACCGTACCGGTACATCAAAGAAAGATAATTAAAATCAAATAAATAAAAAAGCGAGTTATCTGGTTTGTATCATGAACCTTTAAATTTTAAAGCGCTGCACAAATAACTCAAGCTAGGATCAAAGAAGTATAATTTCTTTGCAAAATGGAGTGTTGCCATTTATTGTTCAATTAAAAATTTCTTGAGATGAAATTTTGTCATGATCATTTTCGTCTCCAATTTCATCCAGGATTTACACGATATAGTCCGTGTACACCAATTTTGAGACGTTCTGTATTATAGGACGCAATTACACAGTGGAAGTGATTGAAGGGGACAGTAGAATAAATTAAGATAAATAAAAACATATTAGATATGCGTTTTGTAATTAAGTCCACGGTTAATTACAAAATTAGGCTGAAAACCTCCATAGTTTGGCGACAGCGCATCACCCACTTACGAAAACAAACATGAACTTGAATAGCCACATTCCGTACCTTAGTGACTGCAACAGCGTTGCCAGACTTTCTGATTTCAGTAAATAAAGATGGGTATTATTATTTTTATTTATTTATTTATTTATTCATTCATTCATTCATTCATTATATTCCATAGATCTTACATGAACAATGAAGCTTTAAGATGTGGAACAAGTTAAAATTTTACAATATTACAATTATTACAATTTTTACAGTTTTACAATTTAGTAATTTTCTACAATTTTTTTTACAATTTTCCACAATTTTTCACAATATTTTGACGAGATGTAGTGAGATGAGGTGAGGTCCGAGGATTCGCCAAAAGCTTACCCGGCATTTGCCTTTTGGTTGGGGAAAACCTCTGAAAAACCCAACCAGGTAATCAGATCAAAGGGGTGAGGACTCGCCATAGACCATAGACCATAGATCATATTTAATTTGCAAGAACACCGTAAACACCGTACATTCTATAGAAAAACTACGAAAGGATAAATCAATCCTTATCAGTTTCTCTATTCATAAGAATACAGAATCTTGTGGATAGTTGTTATCGAGTAGAAGATTGTCAACATTTACGGGAAAAATTACTTTTTTTTTTTTTTTTACAAAGGAATTAATTTGGGACTAATATGGTACCGGTATTATAATTGTTGTTGTAATCTGCCCAGGAAATGAGCTGTTAAAATTTGTACACTTACATTACTTTTACACTGTATTGAACAAATTCGCTACCCTATTATCTGTAAGACTGTGGAAACTTGAATAGGCACACAATAAGGAAAGAGAATACCGTATTTACTCGAGTAATTCACGCCATCGCATATTTCACGCACCCAAATTATTTACTATATAATTTAATAAATTAAATTCCTCGTATATTTCACGCATTTAATATTCGTGAAATACTGTAACAAGTACATACTGAAACTTGAAGTAATGAGGTGTGTTATGTTGAGGAGCCCTGAATGTACGGCATCTTAAATGCCGTAACGAGAGAGTGCATAGCGGTATTTGGGACCAGACAGCTACCTGTTACAGGCGCACCCTTCTCGTCTATGAAAGTCCTTTAAAAATACCGGTATAGGGTATTGACCTCCCCCTACCATTTGAATGGGGGTGGTTTGAAAGCTTTGTGTTGGATCGCATCAGTTGAGTTTGAGACTCGAAAAGGGAAACCTGTCAAAAGCCGTCTGTTAAAAGTTTTAACAATGAATGGTAAATCCCGATATTCGAGTCATACTGCGTCCTTCAAATTAAAAGTTATTGCGTATGCAGAAACACATGGCAACAGAGCAGCTGGACGTGAATTCACAGTTCCAGAATTTAATATTCGCTACTGGAGGAAACAAAAACAAGCTCTTCAAGAAACAAATGCATCAAGGAAAGCGTTTCGTGAGCCAAAAAGTGGAAAATTCCCTGATCTTGAAGACAAGTTACTAGGATATGTAAGGGAACTGCGTAGTTTTGTCATTTTTACCCTTAAAAATACCAGCTTGTGAAATTCCTCGCTTAATTCACGCACCCTTAATTTATAGATCGAAATTGCGGGAAAAAAGTGAGTGAAATATTCGAGTAAATACGGTATTTGAGTTGTCATCCGACAAGATTAGGCCTACCTACTACGCTATTCTTGTGTGCACTCGGAGAATATATCAACTGAGTGAGCACCATCTACTTTTTTTTCGGGGGGGGGGGAAATTCTCTTTTTCGATATGTAATCTTTTAATATTGGTAGCACAAGTTTTGTATTCACATATCTGCTGTGTATAGATAACGATGTGTGTAGTTTTAAGTGGAGATTTCGACTTGAGTTATGTTGGATAGTACTTAAATTTTTCGCCGAATGTGTCGTAAAGTTTCATCTTCGGTGAAAATTGAGAATTAGTGCGTGTCGTAGAGGTGCTATACAGTAAAAATGTTGGGAGTAATTTTTGTGCCGTATGGGAATTGCTAGCGTGTGTCAGAGGGTACTTATCGATTGCACGGGAGCAGGTGCGTGCGTATCCCACGGGCGTTATTGCCGGGATGCTTGGAAATGCCTCGTCTCGACTATTGAGCCGGCTCACACTACAGATCGTGCTCCTCGTAAAACTCGTCCAAGGATCTTTACCACTATGAAATAAGAATGAAATTTTAACACAAGAATGAATTTCAGTATGGTTTTAGGCATATATGCAAGTACATAATTTATTTTTCTTCTCCAGTCATCCTTATCCATCCAGTCCAATTCTTTCAGTCTCTTTGTCTCATCCCTATTCTGACCTCTTGCATCCAAGTGTTTTTCTCTCAGATGAACACCATGTTCTTATTAGTTCCATTGCTTATATCTCACATAATCCAGCAAAGAATTCTTAACATTCATATTAGCTTTTATAACTGTGGTCTATTTCCAATATCTTCTAATTTTGAATGCGTCGCCTGTACCTAATGGAATCGAATTTAAATTATTTAAATTCCTTGCGCTCGAATTTAATGTTCAACTTGCGGATTAATTTTCAATGCAGTAAAAAAATGATAAAAATGATTTGGGGCCTACATATGATTTTTTATGCAGAATTATCAGAGACTATGCCGCAAGTATAATAATATTCAATGAGGTGGGCGAGACCTCATACATATGAATATGTGATGTATTAACTGTTAGCAGTTGTCACAAACTGATGTTGAATATGGCCATAAAGTCATTTAAATATGCGCTCCTGCATATATGACTTATATCGTCTCAAGTGCAGGTAGGAAGGCCGTAAAAAGCATTACGAGAGGGGTTCGGCCGGCGCCATGGATCGTGTCCCGGCATGGCTCAGTTGGTAAGAGCGCTTAGCGCGAAGAGCTGAGAGGTCCTGGGTTCGATTCCCGGTGCCGGTACGAATTTTCCTCGTATTTAATAGTAATAATACAAATTGACCAATTTATATTAGTCGTGTAATATTCAATGAGGTGGGCGAGACCTCATACATATGAATATTTGATGTGTGTGTATATATTATATTATATTATATTATATTATATTATATTATATTATATTATATTATATTATATTATATTATATTATGTATACTGATTAAGTTGTCTTGCTAAGATATTTTGGTGTGGTAAGTCTCTCACGACCACAGCTCATCAGATGAGGTTACTGGGTTAAAATAATACATTTACATTCACAGCAGTGGCGGACCTAAGGTGTAAATACTGATTAAGCTGAAAAACTCTGCTTACCTTAGCCTATATATGTATTTTTATAGAGCAGGTATTTCTCGACTTTTCTATGAAATTTTGTTGTGACACAGACCCTACAAGAAGATGATGACCACTCATTTTCACCACTAAACAGAATATAGGTATAACAATATAACTTAATTGTATCAAGCATCCTGTTAGCCAAGGATATTTCTAATACCATGAAAACTGAAATTTCTTATTTTGTCTTCCTCCATCCGTTATTTAATATGTAAATATAGTGTCGATCTCCTATCTTTGTAAGCTTATTTTGTTTCATACGCCTAACTTGAAAACGGTTTCTCTTTTACTTTAGTATGAGCTATTTTACACAAAATTAGTATGTAAAACACACACACACACGCAAGCACGTTTGATTAAACTAACACTCAACAATGTGACGCTTTCACAGAACACCAACATAGCGCTGCGTATTATATCGTGAAGTTGAGGCTAGCCACGTTTCTTTCTTATGAGTCGTAGCGAATCGGTACTCCCTCCTCCCCGGCCTTCCTTAAAGTTTGCGAGTGCCGCTGCATGTGAGCGAGGCCTACGGGTTCCCTAAAAGCCATTTGTAAGGAAGTACTCGTAAGATTATTATTACCAAATGTAAAGATTTTATTCGTTACACCTTTAAATTTTCTATCTCATTTTCCTCAAAGCTGTTTCTGTACACTAACGCTGTTATCGCACCCTGCTTCTCAATTATAACGGTAATTAATGTTTTCTCGTAGGGCAGTGTATCAAATTCCTGCCTTGAGTTTATGAACTTCACAGCCTTCATTCACGTTTGGACCTTGAATTCAAAGGCGAGTGCAGGAACCACTGGACCACCGGACGGACGCGTTTAATGAATGTCCAGCTTTCCTGCAGGCCGATGTATCTTAATGAGATCAAATCTACGTGGATACAGGGCCAGAGTGGAGCTGAGAGTGTGCCATATATCTCGGCCACATGTCTGATAACCACGGGTCGAGTGCCACTATCAAGCCGCAGATTCAATTTACAGGCTGTCCTGGACTTACTGTTCATTCCCTTCGATAGGTAATTCCCTTCCCTACTGGAGAGATGGTGCAACATCCATCCGACTCTATCTACAGATAAAGCCTTTCGAGTTCATCCCCAAGCGACAATCCAAAGTGAAATACTTTCACCTTGTGCGGAGACAAATTTAAAGCACTGATGATCCTCACGTTCTAAATGTAGTAACCGAAGGCGTAGGCCTAAAATTTCATTGTACGTGTATCAGAATTGAAATAAAATGAGAGATTTATCTAATCTAAACCCTACTTCAAGGATTTCAGAGGTAATTTTGAGTTGGTGCTTCTACAAAAAATATACAGTCTATAGTAAGCAGATGTTTCAATGTACAAACGTAAACAATTATTCATCAGTTGAGCTATAAAAATATAATACAAAGCAAGTAAGTTAATTCAATTTACAAGCATAAGCTATACAGATTACAATTCAATTTACAGGATATAGCCTACAATACATCAGCCAAGCTGATAATAAAAGGTTAAAATTCAATTTACAAGCATAGTTTATTTGAGCTATATAAAACTGTACATTTCATATGAAGTAGATTAATTCCATTTATAATCATAAACATTTCATCGGTTGAGCTATACAGACTACAATTCAATTTACAACATATACATTTATTTCACCAGCCAAGCTATACAAAAATATACAATACATAGCAAACAGATAATTCAATTTACAAGCATATTTTAATTGAGCTGTACAAAATTGTACAATTCATATCAAGTAGATTAATTTAATTTACAAGCATAAACAGTTCATCGGTTGAACTATTCAATTTACAGCATATACAATTCAGGAGTTAAGCTATACAGAAATATATAGGCCTAATATATAGTAAACAAATAATTCTATTTACAAGCATATTTTAGTTGAGCTATACAATATTGTACAATTCATATCAAGTGGATTAATTCAATTTACAATCATAAGCATAGTCTATACTGACTACTAGTCAATTTACAGCATATATATATATTTATTTATGTATTTATTTATTTATTTATTTATTTCATTAGCCAAGCTATACAAAAATATACAATACACAATAAACAATTTAATTTACAAGCATATTTTAATTGAGCTATACAAAATTGTATAATTCATATGAAGTAGATTAATTAAATTTGCAAGCATAAACAATTCATCAGTTGAACTATTCAATTTGCAGCATATACAATTCAGGAGTTAAGCTATACAGAAATATATAGGCCTAATACATAGTAAACAAATAATTAAATTTACAAGCATATTTTTGTTGACCTGTACAATATTGTGCAATTTATATCGAGCAGATTAATTCAATTAAACAATTCATCAGTGAGCTATACAGATTACTATTCAATTTACAACATATACAATTCCTGAGTTAAGCTATAATAAAAATATACAATACATAGTAAACAGATAATTCAATTTACAAGCATATTTTAGTTGAGCTATACAATATTGTGCAATTTATATCAAGTAGATTAATTCAATTAAACAATTCATCAGTGAGCTATACAGACTACTATTCAATTTACAACATATACAATTCCTGAGTTAAGCTATATAAAAATATACAATACATAGTAAACAGATAATTCAATTTACAAGCATATTTTAGTTGAGCTATACAGACTACTAGTCAATTTACAGCATATACAATTCATCAGTTAAGCTATACAATAGGCTATATAGTAAACAGATTAATTCAATTTACAAGTATTTTTTAGTATACAAAATTGTACAATTCATATTAAGTAGATTAATTCAATTTACAAGCATAAAGAATTCATCAGTTATGTAGAAGGTATAATTATATTATGTAGAGATTTAGTTAATTCTGTTCTAAACCTTTTCTCAAGGTCCTTCAAAGCTTTAATATAATTAGGCAGTACATTGAAGACAGGAATAGACAGTACATGAATAGTGAACTCCTTCGTTGTGATGTCCTAGTGACGTTCGACATTAGCAGTACATACTACGTACTACGGTTGCCTGTGCCCTTAAAGATGAAAATAATAAATTGTTCTGAAACGCTCAAAACATTCAGTTTCAAACGAGATAGCGCCCTCACACTGCTATGGAGTTTAATTTTCGGCTGGTATCAGATACTAGAGGACAGGTGGATGATAAACCCTCTTCATTATGTAGGATACTGTTCAGTGCTTTGTGTAATTTTAATTAAAAATTACGCTCGACAATAAGATAAAAAAAGTCTACTGCCAAACATTCACTGTAATGATTAGCACCGTACTAACAAAATTTGATTACTTTATTAGCAATGGAAGCTTAGTTGGTTCATCATTTTACAATTAAAAGCAGTGCCCTCGGTTTAATGGCTATAGGATGGGATGGGATTAACAGCAAGGTAGGCGATCCTCTATATTCAGATTTTTCTACAACGAGGCACATATGCATGACAGAATTTAAAAATCCGAGCTGAGAGGCTTATACACTATGCATAAGGTCTAAATATCCGAGCCACCTTCTTGTTTTAACTCAATTGTTTATGAATGCTTTCGCCTGAATGTTTGTGTTTATATGAAACCTCATGCATTTTTTTCATATTCTGTATTCTTGTAACATTAATACCTTGCGTCGACAGATAACGTTAAGTATCTGCTTTCCGCTAAGTTCGAATCCTTGAGAGACCAAGTGGCAGTTTTTTTTTTTTTTTTTTTTTTAGAAATGCGCCAATTTTCCTCGTTAGCATTCCTTCATGTTTTGATTTACCGGTAATCATTTATATCAGTCTTGCGATGGTGACTAATATTTGCGGGCGAGAGCTATTTTCTGCCCGCAGCGCGCGCGCGCGGAGCTCTTTTACCTTAAACATTGCTAAAGGATGTACAGATCTTAGAACACAGCGCATTATGACGGAACAAAGGCGCTCATACAATAAAGTTTCAAGGAAGAGTGGAACATACAATATTTATGCTTCGAACATGGTGATGAAGTCCAGTGTTTGTGTAAAAAAAAAAAAAATATAATTTGCAAAAAAAGCAACATAAAACGGCATTATGAGACACAACATTAAAAAAAATATAGCCTAGGCATTATTCAGGAGAAGAGAGAAATAAACTGATTTCGGAATTGACATCGAAGATAAATTAATTAACATTTGGGTCAGTAGATTGTATCTAGATTCCTTTTATTTCTTTATTTTAAATGTATTGTTGATGTTTTATTTGTTGCTTGTTTCTGGATATTTACTTTTATTAGACTACGTGTTTCTTTAATTTAGAAATAATATTTTATCTTTGATTGCACTTTAACTTGTACTATTACTAAGCTCAAAAAGCCAATTCACTTTTATTCCAATAACTATTTTCAAGATTTTGAGCAAATATGAACTAAACATTTTGAAAACTTAGATGCAAGGAGCTTTTTTTAGTAACGTCAATATAAAATATACTTAAAAATATAATTTCAAAACTATTAGACCTAATTGCACCAAATTTTGTACATATATTATTATAGATCTGTTTATATAGTTTAAATTTCACAAATTTTTGGCTGAAAAGTGTGAAAGTTTTAAAAGTCATACATATCCCCTTAAATGATTGACCCCAAAAATTACGATGGCTCTCAATATCTTGATTTAATCAATTTGTTTTTTGTGTTACGTGCATCTCACAAATCACTCTAAGAAAACTCATTACATAATCACGACTGGAGAGTAAGGACTACATTTTCACAATCATACAATCAATATTGTCGTTATTATTTTTTTCAACAGATACTCAGAAGTACTTAGAGATCACACACGTCGAGCAGGTAGACCCTATTAGTTTCTCCTAACCAATGAAGTCAAGTATTTACATAATAAATAATTCCTTTTAACAAGAACATGGTTTACATACAATTAACTTTTCGTATTTCTCTTTTTGTTCCTAAAACACCCTTCCCATTGCGATTTGTTTATATATGTACATGTATATTAAATAACTGAATAATTAGCCCTATTACATAGCCAGAAATTTAGTAACGCAAATTATTATAATAATTGCTGCCTTTATTCGCTGCATGTGCATGTACATCCCTGTTGTCTACATTACAGTGGATGCGCTATGCGCTCGTGATCAAGGTCGAGCTCTTCTACCGTGATTGGGAGCTAATATCGTCTCATCCCTGATTTATATGAACAAAACCCTCAATTTTATACGTTGGTAATATAAAAAAAAATATATTATTAACTGCATAAATTAACGTAGGTACAGCCAGTGCCAGTGTTTTTGGCGCGTATCTTTGAGTAAAAAGCCAGTCCAGTGAGCACTTGTTGCCAGTGCAGTTGAGAACGTTACCACCCAACACATCACGTCAGCAATCTGCCAACTGATGAATTGTCAGTCTAATTCTCCGCTGACTGCGTCAAAGCCAAGACACTCGCACTTTGTGTTTCTGGGGTGTGTCCTTGAGTGCACTGTTCAATCAGTGGCATCTATTACCATTTCGGATGAGAAAGATATCACCTCCTGGATAGATGTGACGTCTACAATCTGCCAATCACAATTGTCAGCTTCCTCGCCCACAGACTATGGCAAAGATAAGATACTCGCTCTCAACGTTCCCATTACTTATTTCACGCGCCAGAAACGATGGCTTTGATTTTAAAGGTATCCTTTCCTCATACCCTTAAAGCGCCTGGGAGGCGCAGTGGTAGAGCTCCACACTTTCATCACTTCGGCACTATAAACTTTTCGCTGTTATAATAATCCAACAGTAAACAATAGCACGTGACTAAAATGAAGCTTGATTGGCCGCAGTTTCGCGCCACCGATTCTTAGTACGTAATCCCGCCCACTGTTGTACATTCTGTTTCATATTAAACATTTTCTGTTACTCTTCAAAACAGTCCTAACGTCACTACTAGGCATAAGTTTTCTTACGGAACAGTTATCTAACTTAATTA
This sequence comes from Periplaneta americana, assembly GCF_040183065.1. Lineage (NCBI taxonomy): Eukaryota > Metazoa > Arthropoda > Insecta > Blattodea > Blattidae > Periplaneta > Periplaneta americana. Next base: position 37,593,816 of record NC_091117.1, on the reverse strand, counting down.
ACTTATTTTAAACTTGGTAAATGATCACGATGATGATGATTTTTAGTTGATTATTGCTTAGGACACTAGCTGAAAAAAGCAGCCTACTGAAAGATGCACTGGAAGGAGTGGTGAACGGGGAAGAGTTCGCGGCAAAAAAAAAAAGTTATCACATGATAGACGACATTAAGATACGGTCTTCTTTTTCAAATATTGGCTTCACCACTGAAATTCTCCATTCTTCTACTTTAAACGTTAGGATAAAAAAATACACTTTACACAATTTATCAGTAGTGAGAATATTTTGCTTTCTGTTCTGTATGTCAGTTACAGTACTGTATCACACCGTAGCATTTTCGATGAATTTGATTGAAATGGCGATAATGGATATTGAAATGGAGAGTGACTATGGAGCGACAGACAGAAACCTTAGATTTGTCTACCACAAATACGCCAAGGTTGATATTCGAACCCCAGTTTGCAGTTATCGTAGGCCAGTGCTTTACTCTCACATAAGCGTTTGAGTCCCCTTAAGTGATATGTTCAAAGATAATGTAGCGAGTGATGAGATTATAGTTTTATTTGACGTTACTTTGAATACAACCTTTGTTTATCCAGACAATATTCAAAGGCGGTAAATGGCTGTCTGTGTTCACGAGCCACTGATTCTGTAGAGGTCGTGAATATTTCGCGTCGTGAAGGTGCATTGGTGAGCAGGACCTAGGACAATCATGCTTTCATAATCTCATTATTAAAGGAAGGTGAGAGGTCAGCATCCCAGACAAAGAACGTTTAATAGAGCTCAAAGTTAACGCTCTAAAGAGAGATATATCTGTTTCGATTGAAGCTTGATAGATCTGAGGGTCTTTAAAAAAATAGTCGGTGATAAAATGAGAGAAAAAGAAATTGAAAAAGAAAGGAAGAACGTCTAAAGAAGAGTACAAGGGAAATATCAGTATGAATATAGAAGAGAAAAGAAAGAGGTGGAGGAAATACAAAGAAAAATTGAAGGAAGGGAAATAGGCTAAGAAAAATAATAAGTTAATAACAATGAAGGAGAAACTTATAACATAGTTTTAAAAAATAAATGTGATAGAGGAAATATAAGGAAAGGAAAACAAATAATAAATGGATAACGAAAGATCTGACTAAAGAAATAAATTAAAATATTAAAAATACGTAAAACAGAAGAAAAGATGTTGAAAATACAAGAAGAGGTAGGAAAATGAATAACGGAGAAATAAAAGTCGACTCACTAAAATACGAGTAGTGGAGTAAAATAGTAAGATAATGAAAATAAGAGGAAAGGTAAATGAAGATAAGACGAGAACAATTACATCTAAAAATTATAACGGAGTAAATATAAGAACTATTTAAAGAAGAAATAAAATTATAGTGAGTAATTAGAAAGAAATGCAAAAAGAAAACGCTTTTTCATCTATTCCCAGAGACAATAATGTAAAGGACTAAGGTGTGGAGAACTTGATGGCCAATGAACATTACCATCGCGACCGATCCATTGTTCAAGAAATATTAAAATATAGAGGATGTGTCACCCGATGGCTATAATGTGTATATCATATCTTTTGTTAGGCTTTCATTCAACCAGTAAATGTAGTCAATAAGTCATTTGTCCCTCCTCTGTGCTTTGTGTAGGACTTTTTATGCGTAACATTCAAATAGCTGTATCTGCACACCCATTGAAAATTGGACACACATTTATATAAACTATACTACTTTTATAAAAAAAATAATACCTTATGTTTTTACTACTACTAAAATAAACTTAACTTTTACCTTTTCGTTGGGTTTTGCCGGTATCATTGTTTTTTTTTCTAATTGGTTATTTTACGACGTTTTATCAACTCCTTTGGTTGTCTAGCTTCTGAGTGAGATGGTGATAATACCAGCATAATGAGTCAAGGACCCAGCGCCGAAAGTTTCCCAGCATTTGCCCTTAATGAGTCGAAGGAAAACCCCGCAAAAAACCTCAACCACTTAACTTGTCCCAACCAGGATTTGAATCCTGGCCCGCTCGTTGCACGGTCAGACATTGTAACCGTTACTCCACAGCGGTAGACGGCATTTCTCTTCCAATATGAGTTTTATACTCTATCCCACTGAATCGTTTACTATTCCATTCCCGGTTTTTGCTATATTTGCACAGAACATTACTGATCACCAGAGTTTCTTTCATGTCTAGAGATTACAAAAAATCTCACACTAAACTCGTACAAGTGGAAAGGACGTACTTGGATCTTACGTCTTAACTCACTGCTCTTGGACGTACTTTATATTTTACATATTTTATGTAACTAAATTTAAGACCTGAACTGACAAACAGCGCAAGTCCAAAATTTACCGAGTTGATTTTTTTTACGTGACATATGTTATTTTTTTTTTTGTATTATAGGATGCCATTCTATCCCAAATCCGAATCTAAGTCTGTGTTTTTAATCATACTTACTTAGTTACTTACGGCCTTTAAGGAACCCGGAGGTTCATTCCCGCCCTCACATAAGCCCGCCATAGGTCCCTATCCAGAGCAAGATTAATCCAGTCCCTACCATCATATCCCACCTTCCTAAAATCCATTTTAATATTATCCTCCCCAAAGGTCTTATTCCCTCCGGCTTCCCAACTAACACACTATATGCATTTCTGTGTTTTCAATCATACAAATATTAACTGCAATGCTGTTTTATTGGAAGCTTTTACATTGTCTTTGCTCTCCTGAACAATTTACTTCAATGGACTTGGGATATTTATCAGTTCAGGTCTTCAATATAAGCTTGAAATAAGAGATATGAATTGGTTGTCTGTGGACATCGGCGATGGAAAATAGGCTTTTTATCAGCAAAAAATTCAAAAGTAAAATTTTTGGGACTTAGGATCCCTAGATTTTTCACTCTTTAACTATTAAAATAAAAATAATTCATTCATTCGTTCATTCATTCATTCATTCATTCATTCATTCATTCATTCATTCATTCATTCATTCATTCATTCATTCATTCATTCATTCATTTCAAATGGTGCAAGTGAATTACAGACGTTAGGTAATTGTTTTCGGTTAATATATTCTCATCACGCCACATCGTTAACCTGAACATTGATGTTTGTTTGTGATTAAATTGACGCAATATCGGGTACCATCCATTCGGAATGAAATCCACAACGACGAGGAAATACGAGGGGATATGTATAATTTGTTTGCATTTCCACTGTTTAACCTGTACAGCCATCGACTGTGAACAGCAGATAACCTATTCGACCGGCGTACATTTCGTCCCTTACCTCGTTAACAAACATTCCTCAATTACGATGCACCCTCAAGTTTCGTACAGTCCTCACGTGACAGATTCGGACACTATGAACAAGCCTTGATCTCGTGGCCAAATTCTTTGTTCTCATACCAAGGTTTTCCAAATCTTGGACGATAGTGCGTTGATTTAACGCTTTTAGTTTCTTTAGTAGTAGGCCTACTATTACTAGTATTTATTTATTTAACCTGGTAGAGATAAGTCCGTCAGGCCTTCTCTGCCCCTCTACCAGGGGATTACAACTCTAATATGAACAATAAAATTATAATTAATATTAAATTTACAATTACAATTACAATAAAAATTAAAGTACGACAAGATTGCCTGAGTAATGAAAGCTAGACGTTTTGTCATAGAAGTTAAGAACAAAGAATATTTTTGTATTTACTGAATTACAAATTAAACCAAAAATAACAAAATTCTATAGTGATGAAATTACCGGATATTGAAAAATTTTGTGATAAATTAAGAGAACTATTTACAAGAAACCATGTCTAAACGAGTCTCAATTACTGACCAAGTGCCTAGTAAGTTTGCGTTTGAATTCAATTTTATTTCGACATTCCCTGATGCTAGCAGGTAACGAATTCCAGAGTCTTGGCAGGGCTATTGTGAAAGAGGATGAGTATGAGGAGGTGCGATGGGATGGTATTGTTAGTATTGTTTCATGGCGAGAGAGCGTGTTCAGATTATGGTGGGAAGAAAGGTAAGTGAAGCGAGACGACAGGTACGAAGGAATAGAAGAGTTCAAGATTTCGAAGAGAAGTAGAAGTGAATGTAAATTTCTTTTCTTATCTAGTTTAAGCCAACCTATTGTTCCCAGGGATGGGGCAATATGTTCATATTTACGAACATTGCTTACAAAACGTACACACAAATTATGAGAACGTTGAAGTTTCGTTTTGTTGTCGCTGGAAAGGTCAGTCAGTAAAATGTCAGCATAGTCAAAATAGGGAAATACAAGCGTCTGCACAAGGGACATTTTTAAGCTAGAGGGAAGATGAACATTTATCTTTTTTAGCATATGAATAATAGAATGTACTTTTCTGCAGGTTTCTGTGATTTGCATGTCCCAGTTGAGATTATTATCCATGTGAATGCCAAGATTTTTTACCGAAGAACTGAAAGGGATACTGACCTGATAAATTCTTTTACATTCCATAATGACCTTACGTTTTCATGTTCTACTCTTTGTAACCATGTTGTTCATTTTTAATCTCTCATTTAATAAGAGAGGAGCCACCGACGTAGCTTAGGCGACTAAGGCGCTTGCCTGCCGATACGGAGTTGCGCTCGGGCGCGGGTTCGATTCCTTCGTGGGCTGATTACCTGATAGGGGTTTTTCCTATGTTTTCCCCAACTGTACGGCATATGTCAGGTAATCTGTGACGAATCCTCGGCCTCATCTCGCTGTCATCAATTCCATAGACGCTAAATAACCTCGTAATTGACACAGCGTCGTTAAAGAACCAACTAAAAAAAACAAGAGAACAGTCGATCATAACACACTACTGTCATCTAGCGGAGTATTTGTAGTGCTGAGACGGTACAATAATACATTTTCAAGAGATTAAGTCAATTAACATTTTATTGTACAGGGACATCATTTTATTTTTACTTCAATTTTTATTGTACCTGCGTTTCTAAATGTACTTGACTCCCATCCCTTTCACTAATGTCTTTGCTAACGTCAGTCACACAAACTTACGGCCGCTGTTGCTAGCAGTGAAATAAACAGTACAGAGTACAGTGTGTTTCAGAAATATGTTGCATTTTCTATAGAAGAAAAAGCTTATATTATTGAAGTTTATTTTCACACAGGTATGGTGTGTAGCATAACTAAATTTATCTGTGTGGACTGAGCACAAGTGAAGATTAGAGTTACCGAAAGTACGGTACCCTATAATATGGTATGGTACTTAACAGCATTATTTAAACAAGAGTTTTATTTTACTATTTGTAGGTATGAAGGACGATGATGGAAACTGGAATTACAATATAACCGAATGTGAACAACAGTTTTTCTTTTCTTTTTCACAAATTCCTGATTATATCATTACAGAATATTTTCGTAGAAATGTCATTAATCTGGTAGATAAATTTAGAGCAACAGAGTGTACAGAAAGGAAGAAAAGTGTAAGATGGCCAACAAAGGTGACAGAAGATGCTGTAGAAGATGCTAGAGAAAGGATGCAGCGAGGTCCTAATAAATCGATCAAGAAGTTATCTGTAGAAATTGGGGTTTCTTACGGAAGTGCTCACAAAATTCTCAGGAATAAATTAGGTTAGTAATATGCTGAATAAAGTAGACATTACATAATGTATATCGCCTGAAGACTTGAGCTTGTGAAAAAAAAAATTGTTACTATTCTACTGTTTTTTTATATAAAATACTGTAAAGTAATGACCAAACTGAAAATCGTAATACTGTATTTCCCTGTAACATAAATGGATACATTACTTTTCTCTCCTCCTATAGCTAGTAAAATGATTTCTTTACATATTGCACTAGCAACTCCAAACTCCTGTAATGGAAGGGGGGTAACAGTGTTTCCGAGTATAGCCAGGTTAATGTTAAAAATGTTAGTAAAAATAAAGTGATGTCCCTGTATTAGAGTACTTTATTTCTTCTAATCCTTATATAGAGGGAAATACAGTATTACGATTTTTAGTTTGATCATTACTTTTACAGTATTTTTTCAAAAAACAGTACAGTGGTAACTTTTTTTTTTCACAAACTCAAGTCTTCAGGCGGTTATATACATTATGTAATGTCTACTTTATTCAGCATATTACTAACCTAATTTATTCCTGAGAATTTTGTGAGCACTTCCGTAAGAAACCCCAATTTCTACAGCTAACTTCTTGACCGACTTATTAGGATCTCGCTGCATCCTTTCTCTAGCATCTTCTTTCACTATATTACACTTTTCTTTCTTTCTATACACTCTGTTACTCTAAATTTATCTACCAGATTGATGACATTCCTACGAAAATATTCCGTAATGATATAATCAGCAAATTGTGAAAAAAACTGTTGTTCACATTCGGTTATATTGTAATTCCAGTTTCCATCATCGTCCTTCATACCTACAAACAGTAAAACAAAACTCTTGTTTAAATAATGCTGTTAAGTACCGGTACCATATTATAGGGTACCGTACTTTCGGTAACTCTAATCTTCACTTGTGCTCAGTCCACACAGATAAATTCAGTTATCCTACACACGATACCTGTGTGAAAATAAACTTCAATAATATAAGCAGTCCACACCTGTGGAGTAACGGTCAGTGCGTCTGGCTGCGAAACCAGGTGGCCCGGGTTCGAATCCCGGTCGGGGCAAGTTATCTGGTTGAGGTATTTTCCGGGGGTTTCCCTCAACCCAATACGAGCAAATGCTGGGTAACTATCGGTGCTGGACCCCGGACCCATGTCACCGGCATTATCACCTTTATATCATTCAGACGCTAAATAACCTAGATATTGATACAGAGTCGTAAAATAACCAAATAAAATTTAAAAAAATAATAATAACTTATATGCTCTTTCTTCTATAGAAAAATGCAACATATTTCTGAAACACACTGTACTCTCTACTGTTTATTTCACTGCTAGCAACAGCGGCCATATGTTTGTGCGACTCACGTTAGCGAGGACATTAGTGAAAGGGGTGGGAGTCAAGCACATTTTGAAACGCAGGTACAATAAAAATTGAAGTAAAAATAAAATGATGTCCCTGTACTTTCTTATGTGTAATCGTGTAATAATCAATTAAATCCCACTAGAGTTTTTATTTTCTCTAGATAAATCAAAACCTCTAGTGAGATTACCGTAGATAGATGAATTTCCACCTTTGTCCTTCAGTTACGCATAATGGAAGGTTTTAAAATATCTAAATTACCCATAGATCTCCACGCCTGTGTGAAAGCTGTAAAAGAGTATTGGCCGCCTGCACTCAGCCCTTGCATTGAGACTCATCTTCCACTCGGGTTGATTTCCCGCTTCAATGATCCTTGCATCACTTCATTTTCGCAGCCGTATCCTTGAACCTTTAGCTGTTTGTTAAGCAACTACTGTGGATGCTTCCCCTTTAAACCAAGAGTTCGGGGCTCGGCGCTGTTGGACCAGATCCAGAATATAGTGTGATTTAGCGCTCTCTGAGCTCGTTCGCTGGCTAGCGGAGCGGGAACCCGGTTTCTGATAGCGCTCGAATAGAACTAGGCTTCTGATATTAGGAATACGTCACAAAGGTTTTTTCTGTTTTCCAAAATCAAGGCGGTAAAATCCTGTGAAGTTGTTTTTTTTTTAAGCAAGTACAAATAAATACTTGACCGAAGAGCTTTCCGCGGCGGATCGGGTGTTTATAGCCCGTGGGGCGGCAGGTCTAATCATCGTACAACCTGAGCCGTGACAAATGGTCTTTGCATAAAGTGGGAATGTATCCAAATGGCAGGCGGCACTTATGCGTATGAAAGGAAATGTTTGCAGAGTATGTCTGTAGCTGGCTGAGCGCCAAGCCCGCGAGAATAAAAACTGATGAAATGTAACTGCATACAATTGGTCGAGTTTTTCCGATTTGCCTCTCGTGTTCCGTTGCATCGATTGTTGTCATTGCTGGTGGTGCAAATATTAGTTTACATGTATAATATATGTTTCCCTGTGTATATACGCTTGTCTATTTGTGCGTATGTACATATATACTTGCCCGTATATATAGTAGTATTATGTACGAATGCATAATATATTATCGTACATCTGTGTGCTTACGTCTTTATACAGAATGAACAATAATTCGCTCTATGCAAGCCACCACACAATTAACCATTGCCAAGTATGTCCAGATTAAAGGGTTGATAGCAAAAACTGGAGAAATACAGAATATTAATTTTTCAGAACACGAAAAAAACTATTCCTCACGTTTCTCATTTATAGTATAATAATCTGACATATTTAATGTATGTATTTCATACATCTTATGCGGATGACGTGAATATGTTAGGAGAAAATCCACAAACGATTAGGGAAAACGCGGAAATTCTAGTTGAAACAAGTAAAGCGATAGGGTTGGAAGTAAATCCCGAAAAGACTAAGTATATGATTATGTCTCGTGACCAGAATATTCTACGAAATGGAACTATAAAAATTGGAGATTTATCCTTCGAAGAGGTGGGAAAATTCAAATATCTTGGAGCAACAGTAACAAATATAAACGACACTCGGGAGAAAATTAAACGCAGAATAAATATGGGAAATGCGTGTTATTATTCGGTTGAGAAGCTTTTGTCATCTAGTCTGCTGTCAAAAAATCTGAAAGTTAGAATTTATAAAACAGTTATATTACCGGTTGTTCTGTATGGTTGTGAAACTTGGACTCTCACTTTCAGAGAGGAACAGAGATTAAGGGTGTTTGAGAATAAGGTTCTTAGGAAAATATTTGGGGCTAAGAGGGATGAAGTCACAGGAGAATGGAGAAAGTTACACAACGCAGAGCTGCACGCATTGTATACTTCACCTGACATAATTAGGAACATAAAATCCAGACGCTTGAGATGGGCAGGACATGTAGCACGTATGGGTGAATCCAGAAATGTATATAGAGTGTTAGTTGGGAGGCCGGAGGGAAAAAGACCTTTAGGGAGGCCGAGACGTAGGTGGGAATATAATATTAAAATGGATTTGAGGGAGGTGGGATATGATGTTAGAGACTGGATTAATCTTGCTCAGGATAGGGACCAATGGCGGGCTTATGTGAGGGCGGCAATGAACCTCCGGGTTCCTTAAAAGCCAGTAAGTAAGTAAGTTAGTAAGTAAGTATTTCATATATCTTCCAACTTTGGTAAAAAGTGTCACTGTTCTCTTTTGTATGGTTTCTTGGAAAAAAAAAAAAACTTTCAGCCTTTGAATTCTTGCCACGTCAGGTAGGCCTATATCAAGTACCGAAAAATAATTATTCTAATAACAATAAACTATGCTGAATAAAAATATTATTATTATTATTATTATTATTATTATTATTATTATTATTATTATTATTATTATAGCTGTTTTCACACGTATTGGAATCAGTTTCGCAATATGATTTATATGTTTTTCACCTTTAACTTTGACATTTTTTATTTTGTTTTCCTTCTTTTCTTTCCTCTTTCTCTTATTTGGCCATTGCATATTTCGACCAGGTTCATTTTGATGATCAGTCATTTGTAAAACGAAATATTTAATCAGTAACATCGACAGTAACAATAATAATTTGCAATAATTGTATTGGTTTTGTAATTTATTATCATAATACAGTAACGACAAAACGGAGTGTAATGTCTCTCAAAATACACTTTTTACATTCTCATTTGGATTTCTTTCGTCCTAATTTTAGAGCGTTAAGGGACTATGGTAAACTATGGTATTCACTTAACTTTAACCCTTGCTTTTTCCGTTTTTAATAAATGGCGCTTGGCCCACTATGGCTCTGAACCCTTCAAATAATACTACTGTATTATTAATAATAACAATCAAGGTTTTATTTCATATACCGTCTATGCTTATCCTTTTAACAAATTTATTGGTTTTTCAATACTTTGTTACATATCTTTTGAATTGAACGTTTTCGGCGCTATTGAGCCATCATCAGAACCATTTATGCCCATATGCATGATAAAGGTACACATATAATGCAATACAAATAAACCCAAATAATATCAAATAACATGATTCTATGTAAAACATTGAATATATGGCGATATTACATTATTATATAAAACTGGCTATATAAGCCACATTCAAGTGTTAAAATATTGATGTTAAAATTATTACATGATAAGCTTTAAAATTGTAAAACAATTGTAGTTATCGGGTTGATGTCTGTGTGGAATTCCAAATCTGATATTGGTTAGATGCGACAACTGTGGGGGAAGAAAATATCAAATGTAATATCTATACTCAACATTGTTAGTTGAATTCGTATAGCTTTACTCTACGACATAGTCAATTAATTCCTTTTGTATAACTCTTACACAAAAAAATCCGGTCTTATAAATTTTCAGTAACATTTTATTTAACAGATAACTGTTCCGTTCGCTTGCGTACACATTATCTCTCTACGAGATGTTCTGTATTTAGATTCATGTAACTTATTAAGATCATGGTAATAATAGCATTGTGATTTTTATGTACACTTTGTTCTGGTATTGTACATCACTTTCCATTGTAATTTGAGTATAGATATTACATTTGATATTTTCTTCCCCAACAGTTGTCGCATCTAACCAATATCAGATTTGGAATTCCACATAGACATCAACCCGATAACTACAATTGTTTTACAATTTTAAAGCTTATCATGTAATAATTTTAACATCAATATTTTAACACTTGAATGTGGCTTATATAGCCGGTTTTATATAATAATGTAATGTCGCCATATATTTAATGTTTTACATAGAATCATGTTATTTGATATTATTTGGGTTTATTTGTATTGCATTATATGTGTACCTTTATCATGCATATGGGCATAAATGGTTGTGAGGATGTCTCTATAGAGCCGAAGACGTTCAGTTCAAAATATATGTAACAAAGTATTGAAAAACCAATAAATTTGTTAAAAGGATAAGCATAGGCGGTATCTATACTAATAATAAATCTGTAGCCGAAATTTTTCTGGTAATTTTCGATTTTACAAAAATAATGGGTCCTAACATATATAATTAATCACCCTGAAACCGAAAATCGCTTTTTTTGACATTTTTGTTTGTATGTCTGTCTGTCTGTCTGTCTGTCTGTCTGTCTGTATGTATGTTTGTTACCTTTTCATACGATAATGGCTGAACGGATTTCGATGAAAATTGGAATATAAATTAAGTTCGTTGTAACTTAGATTTTAGGCTATATGGCATTCAAAATACATTATTTAAAAGAGGGGTTATAAGGGGGCCTGAATTAAATAAATCGAAATATCTCGCTTATTATTGATTTTTGTGAAAAATGTTACATAACAAAAGTTTCTTTAAAAATAATTCTCGATAAGTTTTATTCGTTGAAAAAATTTTGATAGGACTGAAATTTAATGAGATAAATGAGTTTAAAAATTAAAATAACTGCCATCTAAGGCCGTGTAATGAATTAAAAAACAAATGACTTCGTCTATAAGGGGCCTTGGACAGCAACAATCGAAAGCTATGAAAGATAGCCTACAGATAATGTTTCTGTATTTGTATGAAGTAATATCGGAAGCTAAATTAACCGATTTGTATAATTAATTATTAATTCACCACTGGAAAGTGTAGTTTCTCTAGATGGACATAATGCTATAATGTTATTACAGTAACTTCTGAGTGAATCGAGGACAGGTAAGATTAAAATAGCTTCTTATGCACAGAAAACTTGATAGGCTATTCTGTACATTCGTTTCCTGTATTTCCTAAAATAATTTTTATGACCAAATGAGTGGTCTCTGGATCAAAATGATCGCATTTTAATTATGCAAATACAATTTAAATTAAGTAACATAATAAACGATTTATCCTTATATCAAACACGAATGTTCCCTGGATCAAATGTCATATTTTAATTATGTAATTACTTTATATTTATTTCTAACGGGTGCAGCGGAGCGCACGGGTACGGCTAGTATGAAATAAAACCTTGATTATTATTATTAATAAATCAGCTTATCAGTCTCAACATGCCTTTTAAAAATTACTACTGTATTAGGTTTCATCCGAAAATTTGTTTTGATATCTTAGGAAGACCACGATACAACCTTAGACAAGATAAGTTTCGACAACAACGATGAAGGCAAACATCCATTCTCTTGGTTGAGATCGTACCCACATCGTCTCCTTAACCGCCGCGTACACCGCAGCCGCCATAACTGCGTTTAACAGAATGTAAATAATGTAATTAGTGAGAACAATGGAGGGGACTGTATAGGTGCAGCTCTGGTCTGGTGCTCATAGCTGAGATAATTAATCAGAGGAGTTTCTTCCAGTCCAGATGGCAGTTGTTTAAACTTCTTTGTTTTGTAGCCTATTAAATTTCCTGTCCCGAAAATTGGGAGTAATGAAATCGGTATACAGCTCCGGTGATAAATGGGGAAATAAGTTTTAATTGTGCTCTGAATTTGCATATGTTAAAGCTGAGGTTAGGAGCTGTGATATGCAATTTCACAATAGACCCGTGCATTTTTAAAGGTCGTCTAATTTATTACATCTTTCAAACGTAGTTTCTGTAACCGACAGTATTTTTAAGTTTGTCATGTGAATAAAAGATTTCTAAAATGCGTATATCGGTGGTTATTGCTAGAACTGTAACAGATCATATTATTTTAATGGTATTATTATGACTATTATTATTACTACTTACTTACTTACTTACTTACTTACTTACTTACTTAATTACTTACTTACTTACTGGCTTTTAAGGAACCCGTAGGTTCATTGCCGCCCTCACATAAGCCCGCCATCGGTCCCTATCCTGTGCAAGATTAATCCAGTCTCTACCATCATATCCTACCTCCCTCAAATCCATTTTAATATTATCTTCCCATCTACGTCTCGGCCTCCCTAAAGGTCTTTTTCCCTCCGGTCTCCCAACTAACACTCTATATGCATTTCTGGATTCGCCCATACGTCCTACATGTCCTGCCCATCTCAAACGTCTGGATTTTATGTTCCTAATTATGTCAGGTGAAGTATACAATGCGTGCAGCTCTGCGTTGTGTAACTTTCTCCATTCTCCTGTAACTTCATCCCTCTTAGCCCCAAATATTTTCCTAAGAACCTTATTCTCAAACACCCTTAACCTATGTTCCTCTCTCAGAGTGAGAGTCCAAGTTTCACAACCATACAGAACAACCGGTAATATAACTGTTTTATAAATTCTAACTTTCAGACTTTTTGACAGAAGACTAGATGACAAAAGCTTCTCAACCGAATAATAACAGGCATTTCCCATATTTATTCTGCGTTTAATTTCCTCCCGAGTGTCATTTATATTTGTTACTGTTGCTGCAAGATATTTGAATTTTTCCACCTCTTCGAAGGACTATTATTATTATTATTATTATTATTATTATTATTATTATTATTATTATTATTGTTATTATTATTATTATTAGTCTTATTTAACGACGTTCTATCAATTATTGATTTATTTACTGTCGATAGAATTTGTGATAGAAAGATGATATTTCGTAAGATGAGACCGAAGGTTCGCAATAGATTATCTGACATTCTCCTTGCAGTTGGAGAGACTTTCTGGAAAAATCCTAACAAGGTAATCAACCCAAACGAGAATGAAACCTATGCCCGAGCGCAATTCCGGATGAGTAGGAAAATGCGCTACCGTCTGAGCTACACCGCTGGTTTTATTATTATTATTATTATTATTATTATTATTATTATTATTATTATTATTATTATTATTATTAGAGGAAATGTTACAAACATGAAATAGAAGTACAAATATGAAATAGTGTCATATACGACCTGAGACCTGTTGTATTCTAGCGGAAGCCTTCCCAATTACTACCTACTAGTACTTTCTTTCACGGGAATGTGCTAGTTTGCAGTTAGAAGCTGAACTGTTGAAAACTTTGTCATTATTGGTTTTTCGAGGAAAGTGAAAATTTTCGCTGTAAGTTTTTTTCTTGAATATACATTGTATAATCATAATTACATTATAACTAGTGGCTTGTGCAGCAAATACTGCTGCAAACTAAGTTCGTTAGACGTTCAAATAAAAATTTTTCAGATTTATTTTCAATGAAGAATACTTGTCTTTTTGATAGTTACTTGCTTCCATAATAATGAAACATACTCCCTCTGAATGGATTTTTTTTAGGCCAAATACTTTTTCTTGAACCTATCCAACTTCAGTTTTTGAGTTTCAACGCGAAAACGCAAGTATCAATGTCAGGACGATATCAGTAGCTATTTCAGGTCATTGTGGATTGTAGGCAAAAGTTAAAAATAATGTCAGGTTTGCTAAGCTTTCGAACAATAGCATTTTCGTATAGCTGCTGCATGTAGAACTTGAAATGTAGAGCGTAAAATCATTTTATCCTACTAAGAGATCTTGCTGAAATTATCTGGAGACTACAAAATTTTCTAGGCCTCTTATTTTATCAGTAAGTAATACCTTTTTATATAGTTTCCTTAGGAACTGTAATTTTTGCGCTCTCTCGAGCCAATACTGAAGACAATGACACAGATCAATATCTACACTACACCGCCATGAAAAAGACCCAACCCCACTGGGTTAATAACTATAAAAATATTTGATTTTTAATAACAATATTATTATCTTACTTAAGTTTTGTAGTTATATATAGCAGTCACTCAGTAAATTATAGAAATGAAGATCTAAATTAAAATATTCTCTACATTTACTTACATAACCTCAAAACGTTTCACTTTCATGTCATCAATATAGCATCAATATTATGTACAATTAATGAAAAATAGATGCATCATGATATTAACTATAATAATATTTAATTTCTAATGATAATAATGTCATCAAACCTCCTCAAGTTTCGTAGATTTGAATATCCAATACACAGCTGTACTCAGAAAATTATTATACGTACACTGCAGAAACAGTTTTTAATAACAAATTGAATTGAGCTCTAAATATGTCGGCAATCCTGCAGGTCATGGCCTTCGTGTAATAGCCTATTGTTTATTGTAGTGTGTGTTTTGTTCTGAAATTCAATCAAGTCGGCCGTGATTCGATAAAATTACTTCTCAAAACTGACAACAAATGGATTTTGGAAAATAGGACAATCATGTAGGAAAATTGATATTTCACTGAAAACTACTACTTTTCCGAAAAACTTTAGGTTCTAAGCTTCAAAATGAGGGGCGATTTATTAAAATCCGTTCAGCCGTTTTCCCGTAATTTCCATTACCAGTTCAAATTATATATATAGATTACACTGCCAGTCGAAAGTTTTCGATCAGCTATGAAAACAACCATATACTTTACTTCAGTGTACAAACACATCGGAAAAACTAAATATACCAACAAAATAAATATTTTCTCTCTCTAGCATTATGATATGATATAATATCCAAAACGAAATCCCTGCTTTAACCACAAATCCATAGTTGTGCTAGCTGGACATTCTTAAACAGAAATAATTTTTGTTATATAACAATGTATGTTTAATTGATTTAATTTTTAAATTACGAATTAAATATAAGTATGTCACAAATATGAACTACTAGTATTATTAGTATTCCATCTTTATACCCTGGTTTTCTGTTTCGTTACTAGTGCTGACATCTGCAGGAGGAGGGAAAACCTCACCTTCCAACAAACTTAGAAAACAGTTGAATGAAAAGGCAATGTAAGATGCCATGAAAGAACTTCAAGAAAAGACTTGAGAAACGATTAATCTGATTCAGTGTTACGACGATCTATTTCTTACTGTGTAAACGTTAATAAAATCTATGAATTCCAACCGATTTTGCTAATTATTTCAGAAAATGTTAAATACGATTTTTCTATCAAAAGGCATACAAATATTCTTTGTACACTGGGAAAACACCATCAAATGAAGATGCTGAATGCTTGTTCTGTGCTTTTCTTAGTAGAGGCCATTTTGACTTTGTAATTTTGTTAATCTTGTAACTTGTTAATAGTATTCCATATTTGTACTTTCATTTTTATGAGGGAAATAAGTTAAATTTTGAGGAAATTATTTTTCCTAACGTTTTATAACAACTTACGGACTTCTGAGATCGATATACCATTCACAGGTACATTCAAAAATAAGCAGAACGATACTTTACGATCGGTAGTCAAAACATGTATGTTCCAAAAGGAAAAAAACAATGTGGTATTCCATATTTGTACCTCTTCCTGCATTAGTATTCTCATTATAATTCTTTCGTTGAAGCAAAATTGACGTAGCGAGAACATTCAACCGTGTACTGTAGAAATAATTATCAGCTATTGACATCGTTGGAGACATGAAGTAAAATATTAAAAATTTATGTAAAATTGATGCATAAATAAATAAACATTTCCGCAAATACATGAACACACGTACCAGGCCAATAATCCATAATAAAGATGCTATATTCACACTCAGATATGCAAAACGAAACCTGAATGCTGAGATCTAAGGACATCCTTGGCATCAACTCCTTTGATTTGATTACCTGGTTGGGTTTTTCCGAGGTTTTCCCCAAACCAAAAGGTAAATGCCGGGTAATATTTTGGCGAATCCTCGGACCTCACCTCATCTCACTGCATCTCGCCAAAATATTGTAAAAAAAATTGCACAAAATTGTAAAAATTGTAGAAAATTACTAAATTGTAAAACTATAAAAATTTGTAAAAATTGTAATTGTAATATTGTAAAATTTTGACTTGTTCCACATCTTAAAGCTTCATTGCTCATGTAAGATCTATGGAATAAAGTAAATAAATGAATGAATGAATGAATGAATGAAAGGATGATCTGGAAGGATCAAAAATTAATTTTTCAAGAATGCCGCGCTGAAGATGTCAAAGGCAACTTTATTTTATAAACTTGTTGAGAAAAGAGACTAGGGAAGACTACATAGCAGATAGAGAGATGAATTTTAACATTAGAGCACATTTTGCATGGCTGACATATTCACTGAAGCATTACGATGATGATGATAATAATAATAATAATAATAATAATAATATAATAATAATAATAAATTTTGTCTTATTCACACTAGTACCTTCTCCTTGTGCTTCCCTCTTGATAAGATTTTAAATTTTGTAGGAAACTGTAGTTCCCCGAGAAAGTCCTTTTTTTCGCCACAAATTTCAGTTAAACTTGTCAGTCAGAATTTTAATTCCATCTCTAGTCTGTCCGCTTTTCTGCTGTCGGTGCACTCATTTCCTTGTTATTTTATTAGTATAAGAAAATGTAGACAACTTTGTCTTGATACTAAAGCCTGTTTTTGTTAACGTGGGAAGTTCTGCGAGACACAAATTCCCACTTCCCTCTGTCGAAGAAAACTTGTCACCAGGTGCAAGTCTGAGGTCTTTGTCAGGTTCTTGGTTTCCCGTCTTTAGGCTGGAAGTTAAGCCATTAAAGGATAAGTTGGCGCTTGAAACGTGTCTGATGGTTTTGCGTGCATACGGTTCCCATGCAAGAAAATGCCACAGTGCCGGAATGGCGTCAAAGAGCAATGTGCTTATGACGCCCTCTAAATACATTGCACCTCACTTAATGAATGTAATAAGATTCATTTGGTTTCAGCTCTGGTTTCTATCGCAGTTTCAAAGCCTATTTATTAATGAAGTAGGCCTACTGCTTGAAATTCACGTCCCACAGACCTATACACAATAATAATAATAATAATAATAATAATAATAATAATAATAATAATAATAATAATAATAATAATAATAATAATAATAATGTGGAATTAACGGGATGAGAAATTCTTCTGTTTTTGCATCACGTCAAATATACAGACACATCCATTGCTTTGAAGCTATTTATTTATTTATTTACTCTTCATCATCACGGAAGCCATGGAAAAGTGACTCTACAGCAGCCGTGGCGAAAATGTGATCGTGAGCCGAGCCACTGTGTAGTCTGCAACATGCATAGCACCTATGGAGGGAAGCGGATACTCGAAGGGGAAGTGAAGCAACTATCTGACTTATTAACGGATTTTCATTTTCCTTACGTCGAGCACTTAAATATAATTTTATACAGTATAAAGTTACAAACTAATATTTAGTACGTGTAATGAAGAAAGAAATGAATAAGAAAACATAGGACACATTATCACAACCTAAAATTAATTGCCTTCAGAATGTCTCTGCGACAGAGTTTCAAAATGAGGAATTATGTCACTTACTGCCAGTCGTAGTTGATCACGAAGGTATTTGTCTGTCAGTCGTGATCTAAATTTGGTTTTTACTATTTCCGTTGTTGATAATAATGTTTTACAAATGTAAGTTGTAGCGAACATGGCTTCAACAGAGCAAGCGAAAGAACGAAGCTTCGGATATTACTAATAATAATAATAATAATAATAATAATAATAATAATAATAATAATAATAACACTTAACATTTTAATGTTTCATGAGTGACGTGTAGTATAATGCCCTTTTATGTTATACAACCGTTTTCCTGGTAATATTTGTGAACAAGTCATACATTTAATATTCTCATCATATTGGCAGCAAAAAAATGCGTCCTCCCATCCTACTTGAAACTTTCGTTTTTGTAGAGGTACATGGTTTCGAGAGAGACATTGCGACGATACGCCACTCGCTGGTCAGAGACAAATACAAATGGAACGGAGTTTGACTCCAGTGAGTGAGAGGGTGAGGGTTGGGGGTAGGTAGGAACCAAGAGAAGTGCATAGCTATCATTGCGAGCCACAATGTACTCGCGAGTCACATTTTCGCCACGGCTGCTCTACAGAGACTGAAGGTCAAATTTTTCGTTGAGGCCCACTATTAAGGTAGACGCTCACTTACCCGAAAAAATTCGTTCGTTGCGTTCGGATTTTTATTATAGTATCGCTCACTTGTCCGCATTTCCGAATGAATCATCAAATGTTGTAATTTACCGCTGTAATGCATTATTTCATTGTAGTGTTCTGAACTGAACCTGGAAATAAAATGAATAGCTTCTATAACTTAAACTAATTAGGACATACCTGGTTAATTTAGTATTTTCCCAATCTCACCTCATAATCCCCTGGTAGAGGGGCAGAGAAGGCCTGACGGCCTTATCTCTACCAGGTTAAATAAATAAATCTAATCTAAATCTAATCTAATCTACTTCTTTTTGCACATTACATTGCTATAATTCTAATTTGATAAATTGTAAAGCTCTTCATGCTGTTGGACTAACAAAATAAGCTTCACATCATCCATTTCATTTATACTTACTTACAAATGGCTTTTAAGGAACCCGCAGGTTCATTGTCGACCTCACATAAGCCCGCCATCGGTCCCTATCCTGTGCAAGATTAATCCAGTCTCTATCATCATATCCTACCTCCCTCAATTGCTGTGGTCGTGCCAGAGAATCAGTCCCATTCCGAGGCTTATCTGAAGGATTCGTAACAAGCTGGGTTGTTAGCCCTTCGCCCAACCCCCAAGCTGGAGGACCACCCCTCATCGGCTATCCGCGACTGCTTATTGAATATAATCACAGCTGCCCTCCATATCTGGAGGCCGTCTCCTCTATCCGCAACCTGAGGACGCGCCATGCCATGGTGATAGGGACCCACAATACATGGGCATTTCATTTATGCCTTCAATATTACCGCGATTGGAGGCCTTGCAATGGGTATATTTGCCACCCAACAGGCTTCCACTGATTTTACTCCACTACCAACCTAAAGGTAGAAGGAATGTTGGACGTCCGATGACAAGGTGGAGAGACTTGATCTCTTGATGTGGAAACAGGCCTAAGGCCTAATTCCATGATGTAGAGGAAGATGAAGATTCTTTATTTCGATCTTAGACCATACGGAAATCCGTTCAGAATTCTCTGGCCAGAATTCTGATCGGAATTCGGTCATGCGGGCAGAGGCGATACGGCCAAATAATGCAAATAATAAAAATCCAAACGCGCCGTACGGTTCATAATAGATGTCATCAATCACTTTGGCAACTGTGAAGTACTTTTGTATAGCAGTGTAGGGACACATCTGATTCCTAAGCTTCACTATGAGCGGTACTCGAATACGTATAATGTATGAGGTGTATAAATTGGCAGTGTGGTGGCCTATCAGTTCAGGCAGAACATGCAATGACTCAGTGCGTCATATTCATTGTAAACGAATCAATCATTATAATTTATTTTAGCCGATTTATTGACTCCAATTCTTTGATTTTTATCCACAATATATACAGTATTTCATTCCTGTGGTTAGATAAGTGGTAATATAAGAAGTCATTGCTCTCTCTGAAGACTGTTGAGAGCTTCGACGTGATAGTCTGTGCCCCGTCCAGCGTCTAAAATTGAATCGCTAAGCCCGATTCCATCAATTAAAGCCTGCGCTGAAGAGTGATTTGATAGCTCTTTGCTGGAAATTGATCTGCTGACCTAGGAAGTCTCTCGCTGTTAAGACGGAGGAGAGCTCTTACTGACAACATGCGCCTGCACTTGAGATTTCCATATCTACGACCAAATCTCGAGCACGAGATGTGCTAAATATAGGCCTATGCTCTTGCATAAGAATTACTGAAGGACTTCTGTTATCGGGCTTACAAGACAAGGACTTTCAGTACTTAGTATTGTCGTCGTCATGATCTCTATAATTATCGTTAACATTATAATAGAAATATCGTTTATTATTATTATTCTTATCGTCCTCATCATTGACATTGTCTTTTTCTATTTCATCGACAAAATAATCTTTCCCTAGATCACTGACATCATCTTCGCGTTCAATATCACCCTAGATCATATATGCAAGAGATAGATAGGCCTTATAGACTTTGACGTTAACAACTTTTGTCAGGTTTACTACGCTGCCATCTAGTTGTTACATAAGGAGTCATGTCCTAATTCCCATTTGAATTGCATTAGCGACTGTACTGCCATCTCGTGTTCGTTTACGGCGGACGGGTGGCAATCCTGGCGGTTGTTCTCTTCAAAGTTCTGTCGATTTTAACATAGCAATGAGTTATCTGTTACATATATGATCTAGGATATCACCTTCTAGCTAATTAGGATCAAATTCATTAATTATAATAATATTGAATGTCACTATCATTTTTTTCTAATTAATTTTCATCAGTTTCTTCTTTCAGTTCATTATTATGTTTCGTCTTTTAGTTCATAATCATCAGTTTTTCTTTCAGTTCATAATCATTAATTTCTTCTTTCAGTTCACCATCATTTTCTTCTAGTTCGTTACCGCCAGTTTCTTTTTCCACTTCATTATCATCAGCTTTTAGTTAATTGTCATCTTACACTTCATCATCCTTCAGTTTCTTCTTTCATTTCATTATCATCAGTTTCTTTCAGTTCACCACCAGCTTCTTCTTCTAGATCATTATCGTCGGTTTCTATTACCACTTTATTATCATCAGCTTCTAGTTCATTGTCATCTTACACCTCATCATCGTCCAGTTTCTTCGTTCATTTCATTATAAATTTATTTCAGTTCACCATCATCACGTCCGTCTAGTTCGTTATCGCCAGTTTCTTTTTCCACTTTATTATCATCAGCTTCTAGTTAATTGTCATTTTACACTTCAACATCGTCCAGTTTTTCCTTCTATTCCACTATCATCAGTTTTTTTTTCGGTTCACCATCACTTTCTTCTTCTAGATCATTATCGTCAGTTTCAATTACCACTTCAGTATAATCAGCTTCTAGTTCATTGTCATCTTACACTTCATCATCGTTTAGTTTCTTCTTTCATGTCATTATCATCAGTTTCATTCAGTGCACCATCAGATTCTTCTTCTTCTTCTCCTTCTTCTAGACCTTTATCGTCAGTATCTTTTTCCACATCATCATGATCAGCTTTTAGTTCATTGTCATCTTACACTTCATTATCGTCCAGCTTGTTTTCATTTCATTATCATCTTTCACTGCATTATCATCAGTTTCTTTCAGTTTATCATCATCTTCCACTTCATTATCTTAGTTTATTCTTCTAGTTCATTATCATAGCTACTTCTTCTACTTTATTATCATTAGAATCTTTTTTCAATTGATTATCATCTTCGTTCATTCTTTATCAACAACTTTTTCCAGTACATGATCGCCTGTTTCTCCCAGTACATTATCACCAGCTTCTTCTATTACGTGATCGCCAGCTTCTTCTAGTATTTTATTATCTGCTTCTTTCCGTTCATTATTATTAATTTCTTCCATTTAATTACTTATCATTATATTCTTTTGCTAATACATTATCATCAGAGACTTCATCGACCTATCAACTGTTTCTTAGTTTTCTTGTAGTTCGTAATCATTAGCTTTATCTTCTTTTTTTCACTACATCTCATTCGTAGACATCCAGTTAATTATCATTGGTAACACCATCTTTAAAACTCCTACGTAATCATTACAAACATTAACGGTAGATCTACCAACATCATATTATCGGAATTACGTGTAATATATAGCTAGTCGATGATGTATGCAATGGAGGAGGAAAAGAACTGGCCACCCTACCCCATTATCTCCTGGTCTAGTTGCCTCATAAGTGATGCCTTGTTGGTATCACTTGTGAGGTTCAGACCTGTCTTCGGATAGTTAACTAAACAACAACAACCACCACGACCATTGCTAATACCATCAGTATTATCATATTAGCTTCATTATCAATTTCATTTCCATATTCTTGTTCAAGACGAGTCATTAACCTCGAGCTTCGTCTTTCCTCCATCATCGAAGTTTTCCAGTGCCACTTCGTGCTGTTGAGATAAAGTGGAGAATTGACGTGTGTACTTTTTTAGTTGGTTGTTTTTTTAACGACGCATATATACGGTAAATTAATGCTGTAGAGTGTTAGTTGGGAGGCCGGAGGGAAAAAAGATTTTGGGGAGGCCCAGACGTAGATGGGAGGATAATATTAAAATGGATTTGAGGGAGGTGGGATATGATGATAGAGACTAGATTAATCTCGCACATGGTAGGGACCGATAGCGGGCTTATGTGAGGGCGGAAATGAACCTGCGGGTTCCATAAAAACCATTTTAAATAAGTATTTAACGACTCTGCATCGACTACACGGTTATTTATGAAAGTGCTGATAGCGAGATGGTATTTGGTGAGATGAGGCCTAGAATTCGCCATAGATTACCTGACATTTGTCTTACATTCGGGGAAAACCTCGGAAAAACCCAACCAGGAAATCAGCTCAGTCGGAAATGGAACCCTCGACCGAGCGTAATTCCGGGTCGGCTTGCATGCGCCTTAGCCGACTGAGCTACGCCGGTGGCTCTGTGTATGTGTGTGAGTGTGTGTGTGTTTTTTTCTGAGTAGTGTGTAGTGTGGTATTATTTTCATGTTGTTTAGTGTCGATTTTATTATGCTATTATTATTATTTCTTTTTGTAATATGTTAGTATTCTGTTGTTTAACTTCTTGTTAAATTTTAACTGCTTGTATACTTTGTGACCTGGTAGAGTGTAAGAGAAGGCCCTATGGCTTTAACTCTGCCAATATAAACAAAGAATTATTATTATTATTATTATTATTATTATTATTATTATTATTATTATTATTATTATTATTATTAGCTTTGTAAATTACGTTCATTGTAATATATTTCTATTTTTTTGTAATATAAGACTGAAAAAATTAATTATATTTTGTAAATCTAAAATTCAGTATTTTATTTCTGAGCACGTTTTTAAAATACGATTCTAATTATAATTTTATGTTGCTCTTTTCTTTATTTTTATCGGTCATATACCCGATGGCTGTATTGAAACTGGCATCGGTTTCTAAATTTTAAATATTTCTCCGCGTTGAAGTTTGATATTTTGAATTGTTTTTATTGCATCCCACGCTTGTTTATTCATACGCTACAATTTTCAAAGTAAGGTGAGCTCAATTTTCTCCTTCTATCAGCCCACTGCATATGACGATTATTTGATGTTATAACGCCTCTTCTAACGTAACTTCCCACATCAAGTGTACGTTTGACGTCCTTAATATTATACTTTTAGTACAGTAAATATGCCGCTATTGTTTATATTTCAGTTATTCACAGGCAGAAATAATACGTCGGCATCAACATGGATTGGCAGCAGAGATTTTAAGTCTGATATCGATTTATTGCATATTATAACTGCCTCGATGTTTTCAACTATATGACTCCAATACCAATTTAAAACAATTTCCGCAGTTGACGTGAAGGTTTCCGACCCAGAGCACATTATACGTTATAAATAACATATCATCATTGCCATCATCCGTTTGGGTCTTGAAAGCACTCTGTGTTTAACATGCGAATAAATATTGCTTTTGAAAATAAAGGTGTATGTAACAATCTGTTCGATTCTGTTACCCGATTTGAGATGACATTGGACTAAATTGACACCGTGTGATTCTAGTTGAGAAGTAAAGACAGTTTTCTTAGTCCCACAATATTGGAATGAGTGTAAGTGTGCACGAGGTATACATTACGGTACGTGTCCTTCAGTAGACACCCAGCTCACAAACACAAGTAACGTGCATTACAGGGTCACTCTACAACAGGTTTCTTACTCCTAAACAAGTACAGTATACTTCAGTTTAGCTATTTTTATGACATTACGCACTACTAGTTGAAATAAAGATGTTTAAAACACATAAACCATTTGAAATTGATAGAAAGAAACGAGTCTGGCTAGTAGTTCAGTGCCAGCGGACGAATTTAGTAGAGATTTGTATGATATGATGTTGCGTGCCAACATACGTACCTTTGAAGAAAGTTGAGGACAATTTTGTTGAAAAATACACTTTTACACAAGGGCAGTAACTGTGTTATAGCAATAACGATATTTTAATTTAAAATTCACAGCAAAAAGTATTGTAATATAGGCTGTACCTGTGTTATAGTTACACCGGTGTTTTAAGTTGAAATTTTACAACAAAGATTGTCGTAATAACGGCTTAAACACTTCATTAAAGTTATTTTATGTATTATTATTAGTATTATTATTATTAATGTAATTATTGTGTATTATTTGTATTGTGTATTTTAATTGTATTGTGTGCAGTTAAGTTACCACTGCCACCGGGTGCTTGGCCACTTGCAGTGTAAATAAATACATGCATTAAGAAGGGTACCTATGAAACAGTAACATTCTAAATTAAAATATTACATCAAAGATTATTGTAATATAGGCTTAAACATTTCTTTAAGGGCCGGTATTATAAACGTCGTTTAAATCTTACGTTCAGTTTAAAGTGAAGTTTTTCGTTCTGCTTCGTATTATAACTACAGGGACATCATTTTATTTTTACTAACATTTCTAATATTAACCTGGCTATACCTTTGGATCAACGTTTGATACCCCCCTTCCACGACTGGAGTTCGATGATACTGGCGTAATATACAAACAAATCACTTTACTAGGTATAGGAGGGAAGAAAAGTAGTTCATCCATTTACGTAAACTAGGAAATATCACGCTTTTGAGTTTGATAATTTTCATTAGCGTTTTGTTTAATCAAAATACAGTACTGTATTAACAATAAGTGTTTTTACTCACGAACTGAGCTGCCCATGCGGACGTATTCATTATGCAGTGTATATTATACTGTCTACATCACATTAGCGTACACTATAGAGAATGAAGTTAAATTGAAAAATAATCATAGTAAGGATATTTAAACACATTTTCAAAATGGTGGCCGTTCATTTCGATACAGGCTTCAGTTCGAATGTGTGTAATTCCAATTACCAGTTTCGTCCTTCGTACTAGTAACTCATGTTGAAATAATTCTATACCTACTCTCAGATTACCTTACGTACTGTAAATTCAATCTTCACTTCTGCTCGATCCGAAAAGATAAAATTACTCAGACATGCTATCTACTGTCCGTCCAACTGGTTATGTTGCAGGATCGCAGAAAGGGGGGGAAATCACGTGACAGTTAATTACTTAACGAGGCCCTTTTATTTAAGTTATTTTAAACAGTTGTATGGGTATAATATTACGTAGACGTCCAATTCCTAACAGAACTTAATATTCTCAGAAAAGAGCTAAGACAGCCCAGCTACTAGCCTTTACAGACAGGCGAATAGAAGTAGGTGGGGAAAACAGGAATGCGAAGTAGGCAAATGGACGACAGTATCTGTGCGAAAATGTTGTAATATTGAAAACTCTTTCGTCACTGGAAAACGCGAACATATTTTTGGAACGTACTGTTTACTATGACCGTAAGGCTACTATGACTGTATATGCAGTCTTGGATCTGTGAGGAGGACGGTTCAACTTCATTAGTAGAAGGGGTGGGAGTGAAGTACATTAAAAAACTTAGGTACAATAAAAATTGAAGTAAAAATAAAATGATGTCCCTGTACCTTAACTACCAGTTAATCTTGAGTTAACTTGAGTTTAACTTGATCGGCAGTTTTCTACCGTTTAAACTGCAGGTCAAGGCTCAACAATGCAAGATGACGGTTCTCGCAATACACATGGATATTGCAGATGTTTTCCAAGAACTTATGAGTGAATATATGTGAGTGATTAATATTACACGGTGGCCAAGAATTTTTTGAAATAGAGTGCACCACTTCGAAATATACGTAAATGAACATTAGTTTTAAAACAGATTGAGGTTTTCGAAGGAGACATTCCAAAACTTCAGAATTAGGCTTATAGTCCTAACCTTGTTTCGAAAAATTGAAACTTGGATAAAACATGCAACAGAAAAACAAGAAAGAGCAAACATATGTGTTTTAGGGTTTGAATTTAAAGATTGTTTGAAAAGATAAATGATTTCTTTTTTATTTTTGAAAACATTCTGTTGAATCTCTCATCAGTTACTAGTTACACTGGCTATTTTTCCTCTGGTAGTAGGCATACTGAAAACGATGGAAGATTTCGGAGGTGTCCGTAAATCTACTAGCCTATAAATCTATTGCGCATTGTACTGTGTGTGGCAGACAGTCTCCTGGTAAAATTTACTATGGGGCCTGATTTATAAACACTAATAATATTACCTAATTTTACTAGACTCGTAAAAATAATTTTATTGTTTGACTGAATTCTATTTCATAAATATTCTAGACAACACATAAAATACACACACTAATATTATTACTTCATTACTCAGTTGATTCTGTATGGATTTACGTCGCAGATGGTCGTGCAAGGTTTAGTTTGGTTGTATTCTGTTTGGGAGTATAACGTTGGTAGCCGTCGTTAAGAAACTATTTGAGGCTAAGTCTGACAAGCATACTGAAGTACGCGGTATTGGTCCTCTTTAGGTTTTTTGTGATATTCTCTCTGATATCGAAGCACAAAGATGTTTCTTAATGAAGATTCTCCACTAGCGTAGGCTATTTTAAATCAATAATATAATTAAACAGTTGCGATCGTCTTCTTTTCTTTCCTAGCAGTAATACCAATCGTATTCCACTACGGTTTAACTTAACCGAGACTCTGTAATACGGCACGTTGAGTTAAACTCATGGTTAGGTTTAACTTAGGTTTAACATAACCTTTAGATTAACCGTATTTATAAAACCGGGCCTAAGAGTAGTGCCTGTGAAACAGTAGCATTTTAATTTAAAAGTTCACAGCAAAGACTATGTTTATTCTTTTGTAATAAATAACACAGCCCAACTCTTGAAATCATTATTTTATGTGCGCGCCGTGGTTGTTGTCCTTGATGCGGGATTAGTCTGTTTTCAATGTACAGAACCACGCGCTACTACTCTTCAAGTCATTTGGCTCATTGCACAAACTCCGTACTCACTTAACTTCAAAGAGTGGTGGTTAAGATTCCGATCTCTAGTGCTAAGCAACAAAACTTCCACTATACTTGGCTCGGAAACATGACGGCCTCTCTTCTTGGAATTGGTAATCTCTCATAAACCCCCATCCTCTACTCAACCCCTAGCCGCGTGGCAGAAATACAATAGATCCCAGCATTGCCAAATCTAACAGTCATTGCCTCTACCTGTTGGGTTTCACCCATTCTCAGTGTCTTTGTCGACGTGTTGTTTTATACCGTTGTGCGCTTCAATATGTCTAATTTATTCCGGACTTGATTAATGAGTGTTGGAGCAGATGATCCGCAGCCAGGCCTCCTAATACACCTGAAGATCCAGGACCATCACGACAAGAACAACAAACAACACCGTCGAAGAAAACAGAATATCTTATTTGCAGAGGAGCGTAGCTAAGAAAACAAAGTGTTAAAATTGTGTCTAACGTTAGAAATTCTATCCATAAAGTAATCGAAAGTTCAGGCAGTTTAATAAGTATAAATCTTAATCAGTTAACATCGGACGCAACCGGCGGAGATGGATATATGGGCATAGAAATTAAGAATTACGGTTCACCAACTAAAGAGAAAATAAACAAATTAAAACAGAATTCGGTAAGATAGACGATTTTATACGTGATTTACTTCGCCGAACAGTATATCAACAGCACGCGAAAGAGATATCGCCAACAGCAACACCGTCCTTAGCAACCTAAATAATGACATTATTCACAGCAGTGCTTAAAAGTTTTCTAACTTACAGCAGTGAATTAAATGTTTTTAAATCACTCTACATGACAACCAACATATTAGCAATAGTAAAATGAATATATATGAACTTCTTCGCCAACAACACAGTACAAAGAAAAGCCCTACAATTTAAAATTAAATTCACATACTAGTAATGAATAAAATATTGTATAGCATACTAGAGTAAACAGATTTTATGCGTTCGTGGAAATTATCACCCAAGGCGAAGCTGATAAAATCTAATTTTACTCTTTTGTACTATAAATTCTATAACTATTCAATGATCACAGTTTCAGAAAATTTTACCGGCGCAACATTCTTAATTAAGTATAAAATTCTGGAACTTCAATAACATGAGAATTTAACACTTATTATAGAAGTCTGCATTTTTTTGTTTATTTAGGCAAAACATGTTAGTGAAAATATAAGTATAAAGTGTTTTTGAAATAAGTTTGTTCATTTTTATACCAATTTTGTTTTAGTAATTATAAATTAAGGTATATTTACAAAGATAATATAGTCTTTCTGAAAATCGCAGTTTCACGGAACACAGTTTGAAAAACGTTCGCAAATCACAATGACTTCAAGAATTGGCAACTCGGCTAAGGGTTTATCCCTTGCGCGTGCCTGCAGTTAACTGGTGAAGGGGATGAGGGAAGGTCGTCATGTTTTCGTGCGAAGTATACCACATTTCGTTCAAAATTTATAGTCGTCAGAGCACTGGCCAATTAGGTAGGCCCAAAGATTAACTTTGTCAGAAAAGATTATGACCACGCCGTACAATGCTGTAGGCTTATTATGACCCTCGTCCTGGAATAGCAGCCGGCGCAGTGGTGTAGCAGAAGTTTGTCCACTACGTACTTATTTGCCTCTCTAGGCAAGGTCTAAACGTCTGAGTGTCAAAATGACTGATGCCTCTCCCACTCAACTACTTCCCGAAGTTATTCGTGTTTGTTGACGACGATGACATTAACAGTTCCAGAGAAGAGAGCCGCTATAGTTGTTGTAAACGTCAGTGCGGAACTGTACTGTGTGCCAGCTGTGGAGATGGAGGATTTTTGCTAGAGTATGCTGGGGCCGTGTCTCAGAGCTCAAGTCCATACTGCACACTAGTGCTGGGCTTTGTACATGCATTCTTGAAACATGGCCTTCTTCATAGGCTATTTCTCTAAAAACCATGACAATACAGTGCAGCACTCAATTAAGAAGGCAGTGTCCTAATGCAGTTTCATTGCGAGTTACGTAGAAAAGATAATAACCTAATACATTACAATGATGTTTAAAATATTGTAAAGGTACTAACGATGTCAGTGTTCAAAGTTCACGTGTCATTCTACATTATATTTGCATTATTTCTCTTCCAAAGCATTTCCAAATCTAATAACCACAATTGCTGATGAGGTATCCACGTTTGTTTAGTATGTATGTATGTATGTATGTATGTATGTATGTATTTACACTGCAAGTGGGCAAGCACCCGGTGGCAGTGGTATACACAATAAAATGATAAGCAATACACAATAAAATTTACAGTACACAATACAATTTTACAATACATATACAATTTTATACACAATACAATAAGAATACACAATACAATTTAACACAATAATAATAAAACATAAATAAAATACCTAATTTTACAATACAACCTACATAATTATGTATGGGCCCTACATAAATTTCAATAGTCTTTCACTTTACTCTCATCTCACTCTCTGTAGTGGCACTATGACGCATTTCACTGACACTTTAGCACACATTTCACTGACACTTTAGCACACATTTCACTGACACTCTGTAACACATTTCACTGACACTCTATAACACATTTCACTGACACTATAGGACACATTTCATTGACTCTATAAATTATCACTGATCGGAACTGTTCACTGCACTGTAAAACCATAACTTCACTGACTCACCTCGCTTCACTGATACAACAGTTCAAATAAGTCAAATAATTACACCCTTAGTGTGCAAGTCACCAATCAAGCAAGCATTTTTGTTTACTAGCTACTACGGACTTGATTGCTATGCATTATGTAGCTTTGGATCATGACTTCTGATGTCAAATCCGGCTTTTTAGACAACTATCTAGTTCACTTCAGCTGAAAATGTGGCTTTGCAACACGATCTATGTATTTCTGCTTCTTTTATTGTTCAAAGATGAGGCCTTGGCCTGTTTATATTCAAGAGAAATTTTGGTCTTTTCGTCTAATCCTGGAACCCGTTGGTTTATAGCGGATAAGTGCCTTGGGAAGTCTACATATTTTCTGTCATTTTTGGGTGTTCATACCTATTCTTTCTTCGTCTTTCTATATTCTCAAACAAGTTTCGTAACCCAGGCTGCTTGCTCTCTTACCTCTTGTTTCTTTTGTGGTTTGTAAGAGTCTAGCCAGCTAATTGCCAAAAAATTGCGCCACCTCAGACTCTTCTTTCTTTCTTTCTTTCTTTCTTTCTTTCTTTCTTTCTTTCTTTCTTTCTTTCTTTCTTTCTTTCTTTCTTTCTTTCTTTCTTTCTTTTATCAGAGCGGTTTAAAATTCAATTACCACATTCATAATACTAATACAGTCAATGCCATTAATTTCTGTAATTTTACATTGTGCTTTGCATTGCCCTTTGACCTAATGTCCTTCTGATAGTACCACCCATTCTCTGGAATTTATTTCAATAATCACATCATCTTTCTGACAGTAAGAGATGCTAAAATCTAAATCTTTAAAACTTAAAATTGGTTAGCTGCTCACTTATTATGTTATTCATCATAATTTTGCATCTGAGCTTATTTTCCCCTAGGCCTGTAAATGCTATTGTTTTTGTTTTCGTGTGGGAGATTTCAAGATAACATTCTTTCTATATATTTTGTAGTAGATAAACAAATATTTGGCGGTTATCTGCTGAGAAACTAAAAACATCCTGATTATCCGCGAATAAAATATTGTATTCAGAATGCATTAGTAAATTTTTAAATCCATTTACTAAAATATTCTGCCACTTCCTTTATACAGGGTGTAAACGATGTAAACTGCCAAAAAAAATTCTGGTGATAGAGCATAAATTACTAAACAAAAAAGTCCATTACAATTTTTCTGTAACTTCTGTGCTTTCCCTAGAAAAAAATTATCTGTGAGTCTAATGTTTTTGGAAATATTAGTAGACCGTCATTATTTACTTCGGTCCGCCACGTACATTGGAACTGTGGTGATATCGTTGTTTACAAATCAGGGTAGTCTGTTGTGTGTCTGTATTGTGGTGATGTTATCGTCAGTTGTACGGAAGGTAATTGACAATGACGTTCACATTTACTCGAACAGTAAATATTAGAATACTATCAATCCTGAAAACATGATATTTTGTGAAATGAAAACAAAAATAGAAGAAAAACAAAAGTTCACTACAAATCATGTTTAGTAGACCGAGATGTATAATTTTGGCACTTTATGACGTTTACACTCTGTGTAGCTTTAATGTAAGTGACTCAGGAGAAATAAAAATATTTGAGGGGATATTAGTATGTATTACTCTGAGTAAAAAGTTTATACAAATATGTGTCCAATTTTCAATTAGTGGAAGTACAGGTGTTTCAATGTTACGCATAACAAGCCCTATATTTAATGGTGTAAAAAACGACAAATGACTACACACAAAGGAACAGTACGCATCTCTCTTCTCAGACCGTTTGAGAGCAGCACTGTTTTTAATGGGTGTATTTAGCTTGTATAGATGCGATGAGTGCGTAAGTTTGTAAAAGATTAGTTTTTTTATCCATTACTTCGAGTTATTGAAATGCATAGATACCTTGTAGATAAGCAATAAATATAATCAATATTAAGTTATTTTTCTTTTCTTCTTACCACTTATAACCATTGTTATGCGTGATATTCAAACAGCTGTATCTCCAAAACTCGTTGAAAATTGAACATATGTTTATACGAGCTTATATACCGACAATATAGTCCATGCTACTAACTACCCCTAAAACATTTACTATTCCTCCTTAACACTCTTTATATTGGAAAGCAAACTGGAGACAGTTGGAATCCCTGTTTTACTCCTTTTCTATCACAATATACCATGAAGACTCTATCGAAAGCTTTTTCATAATCGACACAAAGATATAAATTTTGTCAAATTACGTATTATAGTCTCATCTCTTTTCAACGAGCTACTCTAGTATTATGTATATATGTGTGTGTGTTCTTTTCGGAAACCACGCTCCTCTTCTATGAATATAGGCTATATATTTCTGTTGCCTCTAAAATTTGCATTGCATACCTCAGGGTTGAATATCGCGAACCTCTATTCTACGTGCAAGTATGGTACGCATTAGACTGCCGACGGTAAATTTACAACTGTATATTTTGTAAAACTAATCATATTTACTGCATTCATTGTTTGAATTTTCTATTTAGACATGGAATTGTTATTTGTATAAGCTTGGATTTCTTATAAATATTTCAGCTGAGCAAATACTATATTTCATTGTCTGGCTGATATTTCACCGTGTTCATTTGCGCATGCTGAACTTCAAACATACTGTAGATTTACTTGGAAACACTGGAGGTAATTTGTCCGTTCGGTCGTATTAATTGTTGATTCATGGTGCTTGAAAGGATATGTATTATTAATTTTGAGAGCGATGACTCAGACCGCTATCGTAAAAGCCGCGCTGTTACGTCCAAAGCACCCATTTAACCAGGATTATTGTTGGTTTCCTCTGCCATAGTCACTAGTTGGATACTGTCTCAATTAGACCACAGTTTCCACTCTATCCGACCTCATCAAATTACCAGCAATATCCCAAGCCAAGCATATAAACTGCATAAACATATTTTAATGATCGCGAATAGAACGTTAGCTTTCCCGACGAAGGCTCGCGTTCGAGACCCGGTAAGGATTATGGAATGTATAATAGTCTACGGTACTTAAAATATTTATACAGGGACATCATTTTATTTTTACTTCAATTTTTATTGTACCTGAGTTTTTGAATGTACTTCACTCCCACACCTTCTACTAATGAAGTTCAACCGTCCTCCACACAGAACCAAGGCCGCACATACAGTCATAGTAGCCTTACGGTCATAGTAAACAGTACGTTCCAAAAATATGTTCGCGTTTGCCAGTGACGAAAGAGCTTTCAGTATTGAATCCCTTCGCACAGGTACTGTCGTCCATTTGTCTACCTCGTATCCCGGTTTCCCCCACCAGCTGGGCTGTCTTAGCTCTTCTCTGGGAAGATTAATTTCTGTTAGGTATTGGACGTCTACGTAATATTATACAACTGTTTAAAATAACTTAAATAAAAGGCCTCGTTATGTAATTAACTGTCACATGATTTCCCCCCTTTCTACGACCCTACGACATAACCACTAGGACGGACAGTAGATAGTATGTCTGAGTAATTTTATCTTTTCGAATCGGGCAGAAGTGAAGATTGAATTTGCAATACGTAAGGCACTCTTTTACAGAGTAGGTACAGAATTATTTCAACATGAGTTACTAGTACGAAGAACGAAACTGGTAATTGGAATTAGGTACAGTAATCTATAGTGCAATAATATGCACATTAGAATTGAAGCCTGTATCGAAATGAACGGCCACCATTTAAAAAATGTGTTTAAATATCCATATTATCATTATTTTTCAATTTAACTTCATTCTATATATTGTACGCTAATGTGCTGTGGACAGTATAATATACATTGCACAATGAATACGTCCACATGGACAGCTCAGTTGGTAAGTAAAAACACTTATTGTTAATACTGTACTGTAGTTTGATTAAACAAAACGCTAATGAAAATTATCAAACTCAAAATTGCTATATTTCCTAGTTTATGTAAATGGATGAACTACTTTTCTTCCCTCCTGTACCTAGTAAAGTGATTTGTTTGTATATTACGCCAGTATCACGGAACTCCAGTCGTGGATAGGGGTACCAAACGACGTTGATCCAGAGGTATAGGCAAGTTAATATTAAAAATGTTAGTAAAGATAAAATGATGTCCCTGTAGAACTCTAAAGGTTCATTCACAATGAAAATTAAACATAACTTAAGCGTTAACTTAAGAATATAAACGTTACAGTAAAATCAAGAAATCATACCATCATTCGCGATGGGAACATAAACATAACAGCAAACATACTTGGTAACCATGGAAACATGACAACGACGCCATTTCCTCATATTCTGTCGTATACTTCAGCGCTCCACGAATGTGTTCTGTTTGCAAATCACGTAAGCATAAGCATGAAAGTTTGGAGTTAGCAAACTTTCATGTTAACGTCTTACGGTAATGTTTATGTCAATGCTTATGTGAATCATTGTGAATGATCCCATTTGGTAGCCTGGGCGCAAACTTCTGTTATGTTACCGTTATGTTTAATTTTCATTGTGAATGGGCCTTAACTGTTTAAAAAGTAAACAAACATCTGGGAAACCAAATTAAGATACAGTTGATAGAACATCTCTCGTTATTTTATTAGTAGTAGAAGAAGATGCGACCCGCCCCGTGGCGTGGTGGCCTAAGGCATCCCGTCTAGGACTCGCGTTACGGAATGGGCGCTGGTTCGAATCTTCATGGGGGAAGAAATTTTCTCATCAAATTTCGGCCAGTGTATGGGACCGGTGTCCACCCAGCATCGTGATGCACTTGGGGAGCTGCGATAGGTAGCGAAATCCGGTTGCGAAAGCCAGCTATAACGGCTGGGGGGGATCATCGTGCTAACCTCACGGTACCTCCATTCTGGTAGGATGATCGTCCACCTCTGCTTCGGCATGTGGGCGTGAGGCCAGCAGCCGACTGGTCGGTCTGGACCCTTCATGGGCTGTAGCGCCACGGATTATTAGAAGAAGATGCACATTTATCTTCTCGTCATCTTGCAGTTGACCGTGATATGAATAAAAAAAATCTGTAGGCCTATGCAACTACTGTATAGAGAGACAAACCCATAATAATTATCAGATACTTCTGCTGCAAGATCTCAGTGAAAGGGGGCATTTTGAACATAATTTGTGTTATTATTATTATTATTATTATTATTATTATTATTATTATTATTATTATTATTATTATTATCAAGCAATATCAGTCTTCGTATTCCTGCTAAGGGTTTAAGATGTCATAACATTTTTTATAATAGAAATTCAAAATCTCTCTCTCCGGTGTGCAGGTGTATAAAATATGCTAATTTACATGGATTAAGCTTGGATCCATTTAATGTGTAGTATACACCTTTTGAGTTTATCATGATATATCCTTACTTGTTATTATTGTCAGATATTGCTGTTTATTTTGTTGCATTTGGTCAAAGATTAATGATGACTATTATATTGATAGTATTCCATCTCACTGCCATTTCTATCATTCATTGTCATCATCATTTCTTCTGTTTTGTTTTGTTTTGTATCTTGTGCTAAACTGTAATTGAATCGCTCCATGCAGAAAGGGCTTCAGTCACAAATTTTGAAAAAAAAAAAAAAAAAACGAGATATCGATGGAAATCATATCTTTATGGATGGTTCCATCAGCCTGTGCAGAAAGGAATTCAGTCCAATGCTTGGAAAGACAGAAACTGAAGCGTCAGGCTCAGAGTTAAATGCAGAAAGGAATACAAAGTACAGACTGTTTTCCTTAGTTTTCTCAAAACCAGGTCTAATGGACTGAAGCCCTTTCTGCATGGGGCGATTCAATTGGCCTTGCGCTGTTGTTTTGCACGTTAATATTCTAAATAAATAAATAAATAAATAAATAAATAAATAAATAAATAAATAAATAAATAAATAAACAGACAGACAAAGAAACAAATAAATAAATAAATATTATTATTGTTATGATGATGATGATGATTATTATTATTATTATTATTATTATTATTATTATTATTATTATTATTATGTACCGAAGAACACACGATATTTCTGTACAGGAATTCTGCGTTACCATATGATGGATGGATAGAACGGAGAAAAATTCTCTCCGGTACCTGGACTCGAACCCGGATTTTCAGCTCTACGTGCTGACGCTCGTCTCTGACGTGAGATTACCACTTTATCATCGGATTTAGCGTTAAATGACGCGATTTTTCTCTAGTAGTCATTATATATTCCATCAATAATAAATAAGAAGGAAATTCGGCTCCTTAAACAAGTATAAAGAGGGAAATTTACAGAGTAAGAGAGCACTTGATCTTTCCCTCTTGGGGTCACACTGTATCCTCGGGAAGTACGTTACAAATTTTAAAACGGCGAGGTAAGCAAATAAAAAGTTAAGTTTTCCCAGCATCGCATTTAACGAGTGGATACAGACTAAAATGCTAGCAGACGCTCGCTCCGGAATCACCCCCTTAAGTGCATTTATGTGAAGACACGAGCCAGTCATTTGAAACGTAATGCAACATGCATCAAATGGAATACCGTCGCATAAAAAATTCACTGCTTTCTCTTAACTCTGATTATCCGGCGGGCTTGTATTGAGGGAGTAGAACCCAAACCCTTTCTGATTCCTTCGCGTATTTAAACTGAGATTGTGGGCGTCTTATCGAGGGCATATAGGCCATGTTGCGGGCAGTTTCTGGTATGCTTTTAGAGAGTAAAATCGTTTTATGTATGTATTCTTCCGCTGCTTCTATGACATAATCAGAGCATTCATTTTTAGCCCCTTACCTTTCAGTTGTGTGCACATGGAGTTCACGTCGTTGTTTGTTGACATCAGATCGAAGGGGTGAAGTACCACTGGGACACAATGGACACGTACACTCGCATTAATATAAAGATGAGTCACTTCTGTTAATCATTCTTGAGCGAAACAAATGAACTTCAACTGTTGCAATTTATAACTAAGTGCATGCATAAAGTGTCGAAATTAAAGCTTCTCCTGCGATCACTCAACAACAGTTTGTATTTAGAGAAACTTCTCTCAACATCACAAGACGTTACTGGAGCAAACAGGAAATAAAGAACGTTACTGTCTTTTACTCCACCTTGTGCCATTTTTTTTGCCACAATGCCGAATAACCAGAGATCTTGTGTAGGATCCCTTTAAGTTTATTCTTAACTTTTTCGCCAACAGTATTAGCTTGTACAGCGAAAACATTCACGTTTCTTTCAAGTTCTTCTATTAAATTAAGGGCGTCTGACATTTTCAGATCGCTAAATATGTAATTGCTTTCGAGAATTGTGAAACTACCAAGACCTGTAACACTTAGCGAACGGTTCGTTGTGTATATTTTTCCAGAAAGTCCTTAAAATAACTATTTTCGAGCTTGTGAAATAGTATATTGCATTTAACCATCATTTCACATAAATCTCTGTAAAATTCCGAGTCCTTAACCTGATTGTCAGTAGAGATGGACGATTGTTCATTGCCTACCCTGGTGAACAAATTTACATGGTAAATATATTTCTTCGAATTACAATGTTGTTTCAAGTACTTACTTTTACTTCCCCTTTATTTACGTCTTACACAGAACACATCTTATAGAATCGGCATGTGACTTTATATTTTCATTTCCAAAATCCTCCACAATCTTATTCAAACGATCCTGTAAAGAACGTTTTGCTTTCGGCATTGTAAATGCACTGATCTTGTACAACTAAAGATAATTGACACGCTACGTTAGCTGTGTACTCTACGTGGACGGTCTGTCTTACAACTCCGCGACTATTTTGTATGTGATCCGTACGTACGCAAGGTCAAGTGACGTCATCCATACTCCGTACAGCTAACTTAACATTCGCTGTCTGTCGTGTTATGGGGCTGAAAATGAATGCTCTGGACATAATAAAAGAATGAAACAGTGACGCAATAGCCCATAGAAAAGCAAGACCTACAGTACCAGTCCACTGCCGAACTCATGACCATATGCCACGACAGAGGTAAACGATCATCCAACCACTACTAAGGTAACGTGTGGTTAGTATGATGAATCCCCATTCGTTATATTTGGCTTTCGAAACTGGATTTAGATACTCATTGTAGCTCTCCTGACGGTCTCATATACTGGCCGAGAAAGTTCCTTTCCTCTGAACTGGAACCAGCACGCATTTTAATTATGAGAATCTGTATATCAAATTAAAAAAAAAAAAACACATTTTAGTGTAATAATAACGGTAGTAATAAAAGGAAACTTTGAAATGGATATTTATTATTTCAGGTTCAGTTTCAATTATCAATGGTGTTTAGAGAAAAATATGTTCCTGGCAGACATTTTTTTTCGGTTAAACCAGGCCTGCAGAACTGTAGCTCTTGAGAGCGACTGCTTTCCTCTCCTCTTTCACCCCACACAGCTTTTCTACCTGTGCGGTTACAGCGTTCTGGTTACGCTCTGCTGCATCAACATTCATTCTCGGGGCGGAAGTCGATCATCCCCTATAGAAGTGGAGTGAGGCTGACGTCATAGTTCCCCTACTTTGCGAGTTCTGCAGGCCTGAACCGTTATTCAAATACCAAAATGAAATTTAACTTTTCGGTTATTTATAACCTAAAGAAGATTCTGTTCTTAAAATTAATGCAGTTATATCCCTTCCACCCTGTATAACAGTAAACATCTTGTATGCTTTCATTGTTCAGTACTACAACTAAAGTCGCGACGCTGTTATTCCCGGCGTGACTCCGCCTCTTTGCTTACGTCTTAGAAAGTGAAGGCTCTATAAATTCTAGGTAGGTAGTATCGTTCGCCATTTTTGTTCTTTCGTTCCCGAGCTACCATACCAGGAATCTATTTGCCACACCGTTAAACATTATCATGTCGTAGCTCCTATGATAATAAATCAAACGCACTGTAATTCAGCAAATAATTGAGCGGCAAATAACGTCTTCTTGTGCTTTCTGCGAACCCCAACGAAAGAGCCAAAATGGCGGGCGATTATATTAAGTATTTATCGAGCCTTAAGAAACGAATAACGTCTTCATAAGCGAATCACAAGACGCACACGTTTAAATGTAGTCGAACTGCAACGCGATTGGCTGCCGGAAATTAGAGCGACGGGACTATAGGAAATACAATATCAGAATTTTTGTTCCTTTCTGTATCTTTGACATGGTAGAACCATGAGGGTTCAACTTAGGTTTCACGGTACATAACGATGAAATCTGCAGTCTCTAGTCACAACAATGCAGAGCCAGTCAATTTTAATGATCCCTCGCACCCGCATCCTGCGGACCACGCAAACCCAGCACAGAGCTATCAAAACTCGTTAATAATTCCGAGTGCGTGGAGAGAGCGGTAATCAGCTTGGGGGCTGAGAGCCAAGCTTTGCACGCGAATTGTGACTAATGTAGTCCATTAAGCTGTATTAATCCCTAGCTTCCATTTTCCTCATGTATTCTCCCAGAGGCACTACCTACTTCAGTCAGAAGGGAGTTTCTCAGCAAAGATTACTGGGTTCGATTCCGGGCACAAACTGAGAATTGTGACGTAGAAAAATACATCCACCCATCTACTCCTTGTATTCTCATTGTTCTCCTTATCTTTCATTATAATTCTCTTATTACTCTCGTATTATCCATGTTCTCCTTATATTATCGCGCTTGTAGAATACGCTACCCAATGGCATCAGGGACTGTCGGAATTTAACAGTATGCAAAAACAAACTGTTTGAGGTCCAAGCACTTTCTTACTGCCCAGAGTGTAATGTAGTAAAATAAGCATAATAACTTATTGAAATTATTTCGAAATTGTTACTGTTTTGTTTCTCTTGATAGTTGTACAATCAGTTACTCTACGAATTTCTAGATATTTAGTCATGTTCTTTAACCACTAATACAGAGTGATTTATATAGAACTAACACATTTCTTTCTTTATTTATTTCACAACGAATGATCCTAGCCACTATTTGTTATACAGGGACATCATTTTATTTTTACTAACATTTTTAATATTAACCTGGCTATACCTTTAGAGAACCGGAAAACCCGTTCGCTACCCCCTTCCACAACTGGAGTTCGATGATACTGGCGTAAAACACAAACACATCACTTTACTAGGTATAGGAGGGAAGAAAAGTATTTCATCCATTTACGTAAACTAGGAAATATCGCGATTTTGAGTTCGATAATTTTCATTAGGATTTTTATTGAATCAAAATGCAGTAATGTATTAAGAATGAGTGTTTTTACTCACGAACTGAGCTATCCATGCCAACGTGTTCATTATGTAGTGTATATATACTGTCTACAGCACATTAGCGTACAATATAGAGAATAATGAAGTTCAATTGAAAAATAATCATAAAATGGATATTTAAACACATTTTTGAAGATGGTAGCCATTCATTTCGATAGCCTACAGGCTTCAGTTCTTTTGTGCATATTATCGCACTATAGACTATTGCATCTAATTCCAATTACCAGTTTCGTCTTTCGTACTAGTAACTCATGTTGAAATAATTCTGTACCTACTCTATAAAAGAGTACCTTATGTAATGTAAATTCAATCTTCACTTCTGCCCGACCCGAAAATATAAAATTACTCAGACATGCTATCTACTGTCCGTCCAAGTGGTTATGCCGCAGGATTGTAGAAAAGGAGGAAATCACGTGACAGTTAATTACTGAACGAGGCCCTTTTATTTAAGTTAAATTAAACAGCTGTATAATATTACGTAAACTTCCAATTCATAAGAGAAATTAATGTTTTCAGAAAAGAGCTAAGACAGCCCAGCTATTACAGAGGGGCGAGCAGAAGCAGGTGGGGGAAATCGGGATGCGACGTAGGCAAACGGAAAGTACCTGTGCGAAAATATGATTCAATATTGAAAGCTCTTTCGTCACTTGAAAACGCGAACATATTTCTGGAACGTACTATACTCAGTAACTCAGTACTGCTTACTATCTGCGGTCTTGGTTCTGTGTGGAGTTGGAACTTCCTTAGTAGAAGGGGTGGGAGTGAAGTACATTAAAAAACTCAGGTACAATAAAAATTGAAGTAAAAATAAAATGATGTCCCTGTACAACCAGTTACTCTACGTATTTCTAGATATTTAGTCATGTTCTTTAATCACTAATACAGAGTGATTTATATAGAACTAACACATTTCTTTCTTTCTTTCTTTATTTCACAACGAATGATGCTAGCCACTATTTGTTATAAGTTACCTCAAATGTAGAGTATCTTTGGGAGATTACTAACCTCTATAGTAAATGTTGAAATTCTTTGTTTTTATTCGGCTGGAAATTCACTTAATGGCTAGTTTTTAACGTCAAATTAAGCAGGAGTTTTGTTTCCCTTCCACGAGATATACCTGCATTCCCTTTCTTCTTGTCTTTCTCTTATTCTCCTTGCATTCCCCTCTTTCTGCCTGCATTCTCTCTATTCCCTTTGTCTACCCCATATTCTATCTGCAATTCCAATGTACTCCTTTTTCCGTTGTTCTCTTTGTATTACTATTTTTCTACTTGTATTCCCCATACACTCCTTGCTATCCTAGCATTTCCTTTGTTATCCTTGTATTACCCATGTACTCCTTGAATTCCCCTTGTTCTACTTCTCGCGCGCTGATCGTCAATCCTTTCATACAAAGATACGTAGCAGAGTAAACCTATACACCTGCCATGGTTTCCATTATATTTATTTTTTGAAGCTGTTTTATCTAGGTTTATATGATAGCTCTCAAGCAAGGCATATGTAGACTCAATTCCTGGAACATATATTTTCCTGGCGTGAATAAAAGAAGAAATTTGCCTCCCCTCCAGGGGTGGGATGTATTTCTCTTGTCATGTACCATTTTGTGTCGTCTTATTGGTGGTCTTGTACCGTGCTGACCACTCGGTCAGGGAGACCCGTAATGTGTTTCCTGTCTATTGTTGGTTCCAAAGATAATACCCTCCCCTACGCTGATTTGTATTGTTAGTCAATAAGAAAGGAGGAAGTGAAACATGACAGAGAATTACAATAAAAATATGCAATACAAATATTATTTTACGTAGTGTAAGCGATAAAGAAAAATCCCAGAAAAATTTAGAAGAAAAAGTAATTTAAAATGTTAAAATGAATGAAACTATTATCCCTTACAGTGATAGAGTAAAAAATCTAGGAATTTATATGGACAGTAACTTAAGTTGGAATACTCAAATCACACACATATGTAAAATAATTTTTATGATAATTCACGCACTAAAAAGAATTCGAAATTTCCTTCCGTTGCTTCTCAAGAAGAATTTAGTGCAGTCGCTCTTGATGCCTCATTTTGATTACTGTGACACTCTCTACACTGACCTTAACATGAAATTGACAGACAGACTACAGCGTGTTCATAATGCATGTGTTCGATTTATTTGCAACGTCCGTAGATCTGACCGTATCACACCTTCACTAAATATGCTGTCCTGGGTCCGTTTCAAAGAGCGAAGAAGTATTCACTCTCTCACTTTACTCTTCAATATTCTTCAAAACTCTAACCCTAGCTATTTAGCTTCTCGTTTTCAACATTTGTCCTCATATCACGAAATAGATACTCGCTCACAACACCATACCACACTCTCCATTCCTAAACACAGAACATCCTTCTACTCTTCATCTTTCACCGTCTCTGCAGCTCATCTCTGGAACTCTCTACAACATGTCAGAGACTGTCGGACATCGTCTAGTTTCAAAAATAAATTAAAATTGCACTTTTTAATTAGATTCCTTTCAGTTATAAGCCCTTTTCTCAGCCATAGTTTTGTAA
Source organism: Periplaneta americana (assembly GCF_040183065.1). Taxonomy (NCBI): domain Eukaryota; kingdom Metazoa; phylum Arthropoda; class Insecta; order Blattodea; family Blattidae; genus Periplaneta; species Periplaneta americana. The sequence goes on along the minus strand of NC_091117.1, from coordinate 37,550,676 downwards.
AAATATAGGCTATATATTTTTTTTTTCCTTCCTTTCCCCTTTTTGTTCCCTTTATCAGCTGACGAATTTATTATCATAGCCTTTTATTGTGAATTTTATTTAATTTTCTTTCTTTTTTTTTCTTTTTTATTATTTTATTATATTCTATTTTGTTATATTCTTCCTTACGTTTTCCATATTAACCATTTGTACTAAATGAGTTGCTTTTGCTATTTTACTTTCTTTTTTTCTATTATGGTATTATTCTCATGTTGTTTAGTGTCGATTTTATTATGCTATTATTATTTCTCTTTGTAATATGTTAGTATTCTGTTCTGTAACTTTTTTGTTAAATTTTAACTGCTTGAATACTTTGTGACCTGGTAGAGTGTAAGAGAAGGCCCTATGGCCTTAACTCTGCCAGTATAAATAAAGAATTATTATTATTATTATTATTATTATTATTATTATTATGATTTCAATGAAGTCGTAATAAGGAAGATCTGTGAAACACGAAATGTTGGCAACCACTGCTTCTTTATGGCCATTTCATTTCGATGTCTGTCTACAGTCTCTGTGGTAAAAATAACTTTAAACAAACTCTATGAACAAACAATGTGTCTATAGGTCTTTTATACTCTATTTCCTGTAGGGATGACAAAAACTATTTGAGTGAACAATTCAACTTCCGCGGAACTCCACAACCGTGCGTACGAAGTTATTCTTCTGTAAGACGAACTTGCGGAGTTTGAGAAAGGAATTTTCTGGGCAAGTCCACCGTGTGAAGTTCCTCAGCAAATGCTATAACTGTTGTATCCCCTTCGCAGTTCCATTCATTTCACCAGACTGCTAGAAAACGTTGCTTTCGTGAACGAAAATTAAAAGAAATCCTTTTCATCCCTATTGATAAAGAGATAAATTCTGAGAATAAAGAAATTGTGCAACAGTATTTTAAAAAGAAAGGATGCGGTGCATCCGCAATTCAATTGTTTCTAATTTAATAAACCTCTGCATATTTCTTTGCCTTCAAGAACCAAGATTTACGACAGACAATGTCGCTTTTTGTTCTTTTAAATAGGTAGCAGTGTTTTGTTTTCCTTATGCAGAATATGCTTATATGAATATACCGCAAGGACATGCACAAAACGTTGTAGGGAGTTGAATTCGCATGTCGTGACCGCAAAAATTATGCGACAGACAGAGCATAAGCTTAGGAATGACAGTCGCACAAATCTCTGCATGCGGAGAAACGTATGACCGCATTTTCTGAAGGAGTATGTAGCAGGAACACGGCTTAAGAATGTATGATAGAATGAATCCGGGCTTACCGTTCGTGGATGGAAACAAATGACTTCATGGAACAAACGACAGTCTGTCCATGACAACGATTTTCTGGAAACAAGCTTGTAGTACATGATCATAAACCTGTGACCAAGAATTTATCTTGCAGTAAAGCGGAATTATTTTACAAATCTCATATTGCCTATACCGCACACAAGAGATAAAATTTTAAATCAATACTTCACTTCCATGCATAACGGAGCTAACAGAGTAAAGATCCTACAGGTTTTAGGTGATATAGCTCGTTTTCCCTTTGTGTGGGCCGAACTCGGAACTAATCAAGTGTGACAGGTGGCCTGAATCCGATACCGACAGTTGAGCCATCCTGCCTTAGCCCTAACAGCCAGGTGCCATCCTTCGACAAGTCCCTATTTTTAACAGTTATTATTATTATTGTCCCGCGCCGTGGCGTCGCGGTCTAAGGCATCCCGCCTAGGACTCGCGTTACGGAACGCGCGCTGGTTCGAATCCTCATGGGGGAAGAAATTTTCTCATGAAATTTCGGCCAGTGTATGGGACCGGTGCCCACCCAGCATCGTGATGCACTTGGGGAGCTACGATAGGTAGCGAAATCCGATTGCGAATACCAGCTATAACGGCTGGGGGGATCATCGTGCTAACCACACGATACCTCCATTCTGGTTGGATGATCGTCCACCTCTGCTTCGGCATGTGGGCGTGAGGCCAGCAGCCGGCTGGTCGGTCTAGGCCCTTCACGGGCTGTAGCGCCACGGATTATTACTACTACTACTACTACTACTAGGCCTACTATTACTACTACTATTCATTTAGTGTTCTGATTAAGGGTAGGTCTTTCACTGCAAACCCGGCTTTCTCCAATCCTTCCTATTTCCTGCCTTCCTCTTAGTCTCCGCATATAATTCATATAACTTAATGTCGTCTATCATCTGATATCTTCTTCTACCCCGAACTCTTCTCCCGTTCACCATTCCTTCCAGTGCATCCTTCAGTAGGCAGTTTCCTCTTCCTGATCAGTTTCAGCATCATTCTTTCTTCACCCACTCTTTCAACACAGCTTCATCTCTTATTCTGTCTGTCCACTTTACACATTCCATTCTTCTTCAAATTCACATTTCAAATGTTTTTTTTTTCTATTCGCTTCTCTTCACTTCGTCGTAATGTCTATGTTTCTGCCCCATACAATGTCACATTTCATATAAAGCACTTCACTAGTATCTTTCTTAGGTCTTTCTCCAGAGGTCCGCAGAAGATGCTCCTTTTTCTTTTAAAAGCTTCTTTGGTCATTATTATTATTATTATTATTATTATTATTATTATTATTATTATTATTATTTATTTTACCTGACAGTTAAGCCATAAGGCCTTCTGTTCCACTCAGCCAGCAAACAGTATGTATACATATAAATAAACTTACAAGTTACAAAGGTTACAACATAGCGTAGGCCTATATAAACACCTGAGAAGATCTCGTAAATATTGTGTTTTATTTATCCACCTATATGTAAATAAGAGCCTTACATTACCTTTCTATAGTCACGCCTGTGTTTCGTGTCCATGTCCAAGCACAACTGGATATTATCTTTCTTTTTTAATATATTGCAACTCCTACATGGATTATAATAAATTGTTCCAAATAAGTTATGTATATGTGCGGACACCCCTTGTGTATAGGAATAGACTCGTTCACGTTTATCGGATACGACTAGGCTTAGAGACTTCGGACCCAATAGAGCTGTTCAGTAGGAAATCCGCATAATGGCGTACTGAGTATAGTGGTAAAGCGTACAGTGGGTGGTGGTACTGTAGAATGAATGCCAACAAATACGCAAAGGAAAACGCTTTGGGTTTGAAGGTTCTGACGAATAATTTGGTTTTCATACAAACCTATTTTCAAACTCTGTCTGAAACTATTACACGGTTAGAAAAGTCAGAGCAAGAGATGCCGGAAGCCCTCAAATTAGTTGAGGAAACGACACAGAGAATTAATGAGACACCAAGTACATCGGTTACTGAACGTGTAAAACAGAAGTGGAAATCAATTTTATGTAAACATAACGGATATGGAACATTGTGTAATATAAACAGTAAATTAGTAGGCATAGAGTCACCCGAAAATAAAGGACTGTCTATTAGAGACTGCAATGATGTTAGGTTTTTTCGTTTTGCTCTTATCACGTCATGCGACGTAGAGCGCAGCTTTTCACTGTACAAACTGTGTTTGGCAGATAACTGAAAAAGATTTACTTTTGAGACACTGAAAATGTATTTTGTAGTACATTGCAATTCGGTACTTTAACTGCACTTACTAATACGACAATAGGATAAATGAAGAAATTGATACATGTTTATTTCCACCTTTAACACTGTGTATAATTAAACACAAATGCTTATAAAATACAGGAGAATAAAATAAATGCTTTTCATATTCTCTTGACTTTGTCATTGTGTAATGTATATTTACTTTCAGAATGTGCTTATGTGTGTGTTTCCCCATACTACCGTACTCTACTGTAAACAGCAACGTTGTAACACAGTCTAGTATATACAGTCGCGAAGCTCAATACGTAGTAAATATGCAAACATTAGATAGTTGCTCACCACTAGGATCGCTAATATCTCCTCATTACAGGCAATGCAAAATAGTACCGTCACAGTCTATTGTTTCTAGCACCCTCAAAACTCAAGCTTCGTGACTGTATATAGCAGACTGTGGTTATAACCTCAACACATCTCTACCTTTCACTACCTGCAGCGAGTCAACAACCTATTAGTACATGCACAGTAAACTTATTGTATCGGGTCCAAAGTCTCGAAGCCTGGATATGACTTAAGCTTTTTTATGGCGACCGGTATAATTTCCAATCGACACAAATAGTTTCTGTTTTTCTATTAATTTAGGTTACGTTACAAGTCAATAATATATTGTAGCCCTTTCATGGATTATCTATACTAAAGTTTTCCGAACAAGTTATGTAGCCTATATCTGTGTACAGGAATAGACTCGTTCACGTTTATCGGATGACATTTAAGCTTTACTATGGCGACCGGTATAATTTCCAATTCACGGAAATATTTTCGGTTCTTATATTAATTTAGGTTATGTTACATGTCAAAAATAGAGCTATAGGAACAAAATTTGTTATAAATTTTTTACCCAGGGTTCATTAGTAACTCAGCTTTTATACAGGCTATTTTTGTCTCATTACAGGATGCTACATACGTAATACCGTGGAGAGATCACAGCGGGTTGTTATACAGCTGTTAGCGGTGGCGCAACAGTGCTGGAAACAATGGGTCAAGTAGCCTCGGGGAGGGTGTCTTGGTCGAGGATTTCACAGCTCGCGGACTCTCTATCATGCGTCCGGTCCGTCGTACCGCCGACCGCCTCGCTTTCATGTGTGAATCTGGTCTTCTGGAGCTTTTGTTCAAATTAATTGTAATATGTCGCCATTGTCTGGATCCGGTGTAAGAATTAACCTATTTCAATGGATCCAGGATGCGTGGATCACAATGTTCAAGATTAGGAAACTATTTGCATACTAATTCTTCTTCTTGCTACTCTGTGAAATATTTTTCAGGATAGGTTTAGTTATAAATAGGGCTAGGATTTTTATGACCTATAAATCATGAAAAAGTCCTAAAAACAATCCATTTATGAGCTAAAAATCTTTAAAAAATGCCCTTAAAGTGCCCTAAAAATTGATCATACATAATTGGCTTAGTAGGAAAAGAGGTTTTGTACTAAATATTTAGACTAGTAATTAAATTAAATTTTACATAATTTTTTTCTAAGTAGTAGGCCCCCTACACTATAATTATTTTACCTGATGTAGTTTCCATGATCGTTCACCTCTGCGTCGGCATGTGGATGTGAGGTCAGCAGTTGGCTGGTCGGTCTTGGCCCTTTATGGGCTGTAGTACCATGGATTTACTTTCCTTTTAGTTTCCATGTAGTCTACCACAAAGCCACTCTTATCCGGAATTAGCAGATATAGAGGAGTCTATATTGAAGGGGTGGTTGGACTGATCCATTACATGGGGTTTGCTGTGTTAAAATGGCAATATTTGTGTAGAAAAACGATTAAAATATTGGGGGAAGAGAGGGATGGAAGCATGGGGAAAGAGGTCGTTCCCCGTTCACAATCCCGGGCCTTGAATTACATATCTGTGACGTCCGCAAGCACACTGAATACATATTTCCTCTCTCCCTACCATATCCAATGACGTGTGTGGGTGAAAGATAGGGATGAGTCACGAGTTCCGGCTTGTGATGTGTGCCACAGTTGTAGCACATTTTTGCATCCCTGTCCTAGGATTTCGTTATGCTGTTATTTTACTGTATATTGACGTAAATACGTCTTTTGTTCTTAAATTAATTTAACGAAATAATTTGTTATCAGAGATGCTGAAAAATGTACATTTCTGCGTCAGAGTACTTAATGAAAAAGTGGAAAAGCTGAGAAGAGTAATGTTTCTTTTCCCGTATGAAGGCACGTCATTTAGATGTTAACACTCACTGCTTGTGTTAGCTAAATGCTCCACAGTTGTTCTTCGAGTTGAGAGATTACACTCGTAACTTGACGGCTGCCCATATTGCTCCATCTGTCAAGTCTGGGGATATAATTAAAGCTGCCGTTTATCAGATGTAAGCAGTATTGTTTCGAGTTTCGTTTTACCGCGCGCCGTGCAAGGACCAACTTCAAATTATTCTGGAATATTAGCTCTTGACGTCATTATATTCCGGTTCCTTCTAATCAGCATGCGGTCTCTTTCATGTTTAATTAGTTCTGTTTCCCCTGTAATTGCCGAGTGGCTTGTTTCTATGTTACTTTCACACAGCTCCCGTCTCAAATGTGTCGTATTAACTCTGCGTTACCCTTGCGGTGACTCCAGTACGCAAGTCTGGGTTTAATTTGCAGGATTCTGATTCTCTTAAAGATTTCTCGACCATCTCTAACCACACCATAGTTCATGTAGTCATTTGCTAACTTCACGCGAGAGGACGTCGGTTCATTTCCCGGGAGTCATATTATGAGAGTTGCTTCGACCGAAGCAGCTGGAATATATTTATCAACAGGACGGATAGAGCATCAGCTTTCAGTGTCAGAAATGCTAATTCAAAACGTGGAATATTTAAGTGGAATTTACTATGAACGAAGAGGCTGATTTTCGCCTAGACTCTTCTTATCTCTTGCCTTAATTGAATTTTACTAGAGTTTTTCCGTATCACCGTCTAATTATTATCTATAGTAAACTCACTAGAGGTTTTGTTTCATCTAGAAAAAATCAAAACTCGGATGGGATTTACACGATCAGAAGAAAGTATGTTCGTCCTTGTTCCTGCAATAACTCCTATGTGCAAAATATTAAAGTTTTGAGTAGAAAGAAAAAACACATTCATTCATCCTATGGCAGCCGTACATAGACTGTGAATTCTTACATTTCCGAAACAAAGAAATATAATTACATATAGGAGATTTTATTATTTTCTGTATTACTATTTAAGTTATTTAATAGATCAAAAATCTGAAAATCGATAAATATGTCACATAGGAATTATTACAGGAACAACGACGATATAAAGATTAGAAGAAATAAACTACTCTAATACAATAAAATATTAATTGACTTACTAAAATAGATACTAAAGTGTCTTGAAAATGTATTGTACCATCTCATCATTACAAATATTCCGATAGATGGCAGTAGTGTGTTATAATGAGCTGTTCTCTTGTTACCAGTTGTGCCAAGTATACAATCTTAATTGAACTCTATGAACGATTACTAGTCAAGAAGGCTTTGTTGATTCAGTTTCTTTTTTATCAAAACAGTTACATTCCACTTCAATTATCAATATATATTAAACAATCTCTGATAAGTGACTATCCATAATCTCATACAGCAGAAGCTATAACATAACCTAAATAATATAAACAAGATAAATGATAGACAAGTTTTAATATTAAGGATGAAAGCCTTTAGAGCTAGCTCACTTTTGAATGGCTGTATTCCACTCATGTTCTCGATTACGTTTGAAGGAAAACGCCATATTCCGCTGTTGCTCGCACAAAGAAAGCGCCTCTGCTACTCCAGCTCTATTAATTTTTTTGTTTCGTGGAGTCTAACATTCCGATCCATAAAGTAAAAGTGGTATCGCACTAACGTAGTGAAACTTGAGTGAAATCTCCTTCTTGAAAGTTTCCGAGAGACTGCACAAGTTCTGCGAGCAGTCAAGTTTAATGTCTCCAACTGGGTGCTGGAGCACTTAAATTTCCGAACGAACAAATCGCTGTATTTGATACATTTAAATACAGTTTATGTTTTAAGAGTTCAGTAACTTAGATAGTATACATTAGTTTACGCTCATTTATAAAAAATACAGCAGTTTTAATATTTTCCCCCCATCAATTAATTATTAAATAATGGGTTTCACAGTTTTCAGGTAAGAAGTGCAATTATTTATCAGATTCCCGATGATATAATGAAACTCGTTTCAGCTTTCAAATGATGGCTATACTTAAAATGATTATTATTATTATTATATCTATCATTGCTCTAATGGCTAAAATATGTATATGAGACAAAAGAAACTACCGCCGTAGTTAAGCTTCAGTAACGATCATGCCTTCGAGGCTTCGATTCCTGCTTAGAATAATTAATTAACTAGTCGGTTTTTTTTTTCCAACTTTCCTCTCGCAAACACATATCAATCACTCATCCCCAAACCACCTCCCCCAGCACATACACCTCTCAACACAGCCTATATAATTAAATGAAGGTATAGTTAAATTCGGAAAATAATACAAAACATATTATTAGCGATACTATAAGAAAGCCAAATCTATATGGTAATAGCACAGTCTAGTATATACAGTCACGAAGCTTGAGTTGTGAGGGTGCTAGGAATACCGGTACTATTTCGCACTGCCTGTAACGAGGCGATAGCAACGATCCTAGTGATTAGCAACTATCTATGGATGCAAATTTACTACGTATTGAGCTTCGTGACTGTATATACTAGACTGTGGTAATAGTTTACAGTCCGAGAAAAAAATAGAAGCCCAATGATAATGTGAAGATTTGACCGACATTTTTTCTAATCACAGATAAATATATTTGAAGACCTCCAACTCGGTGTATACATTTTTAGAGACTTTTGAAATTATGAGTCAATGTTATCGACACTGCTGACAAAAATTGAAACTACATCTCCTGCTACACATTCCGATCGGTATTGTAGGTTTCGATTTCACCAACAGTACTATTATTATTATTAGTAGTAGTGATATTTTTCATATTATCTACTCCCCAAAGGTAGATTTATCATTTTAAATGAAATGTTTAACCAAAATGTTTGAACCTTAAACTGAAAACCATTGACAACACATTCTTTCTGCTAACCGATCTGTTCACATCAACGGCCTATGTCTAATATTCAGACATGAGAGGATTGCCAACATCTTATCACTGATCAGCTAAAGAAAAGTGATTAATATGGCTACTTTATCTCCGAGTAAAATTCTAAATCGGCCTTACAAATAGATAATTTATACATCAATAATAACATCAATGTTATAAAACTAGCAAATTCTGTAAAAAAATGGGCATTCTTAATATACATTTACAATTTTCGGATTGACAATACTTGTCCCACGTCGTGTCAGGCTCTAAGGCGTCATGCCGTGGACTAGAAAGATGTGCTCTGATTTTTAGTCCTCTTGGGAAAAGAAATTTGTATTATCGGGATATTGGGCTGAATTTTTTTTAATCATTGTTGACATGTCCGAAGTGTAAATACAGTAAATTATAAATACCTGGAAATATCCCACATAATATATACAGAATGCCTCTAAATTAAATCTACAAACTTTGGAACCAGATAATCTTTTTAAAACACGTTTTGCTGAGGAACAAATTGGCTACGTTGTTTTGTTTCACTATAAGGCTTTATGTTATCAATTTGGCAATCTTACAGGACAAGATTGAGGTAATAATTTATTTAAAGATTAATTAATAAATTTAATGAACAAAACAACAAAAGGAAAAACACTTAGTACAGTGTTAAATTGACACTCTGAATTCAATACAATACAACCTATTCATTCCTTAACAAAAAAAAAAAAAAAGTGTTTTAAAAGTTTATCTATCCGATTTCAAAGTTTGTCGATCTAATTTAGAGACATTCCGTATAGCCTATCATATACTGAAGATAATTTTTCCATCTATTAGTATATTTCAAGTGTATTTTAGTGAACCGTTGATTTTATTTGAAACGTTCGATTTTCCAGCATTTATGACACAATATAAAACTGAAAAAATATCGCACCGTGATTGATATATTTTAATAATTTCCAACCCAAACTACCAAAGTCATAGCTTGTTACTTTGGATCGTCACCGATACTTGGAAATGGACGACCAGTACCTTTTTAGTTCAATTATAGCGCTTGTAACTGATAGGAATGCAGTTCAGGAGACATGTTTTGCGAGAGTTGAATTGTTGGAAGTAGTATTCAGACCATAAAATTACGGAGACAGTGCTTTGGGCACCAGGAATGTGTAGCCAATCCTTTGAGTGTGACAGTACGGCAACGACATGTATTTATTGCGGTACTTCTGTAACGCATAAAATATGCATGAGCTGCGAAACACAACCAATTGCATCACACAGCTCACTTCATCTTCCCTTTTGATTGAACAAGAATTCATTTCAGGCAAATGTTAACTTAGCGAATACTCATTCCGGTAGTTAAACATTTTGTCACCATTTTGCTGGTTTAAAATATACTTATAAAATATAAATGAAATAATTGCTACAAAAGTAAAAATGTGACGTAGGGGTTTAAGAAATAAGACTTTTCTTGATTTTTTATGAACTGTCTAATACTGTTTTGAAAAAAAAAACAATAACTAAGTCATTCTACCGTTAAATAACGAATCTTTGAAAAATCAGAAACTAATTAGTAAGTGAAATATATTACCCACACAGTTATTATGGTTGCATTAGCCATATAAATCGGTATTTCGGGCGAGTCGACATGGTCGACTATAATCACCTCACACAAATAATAATAATAATAATAATAATAATAATAATAATAATAATAATAATGATAATGATAATGATAATGATAATGATAATAATAATAATAATAATAATAATGATTTATTTTAGCTGGCAGAGTTAAGGCCGTAAGGCCTTCTCTTCCACTCAACCAGCAAAAAGTGTATATATATATATATATGCATGAACTTACAAAGAATTCAACAATTTGATTTAGATTACAGTTACATTTATACAAGAGTTATTTACGAATTAAACAACAAAATACTATGAACTATTGATTAAACACTGAAATAAACTGGTAGCAGAATTAAACTAAAATACATAGAATGTTAATATATTTCAAATGATATTAGATAATAGAAAGAGATTATTATGAGACAATTTTGAAAATACAGCACAATCAAGATGATGTCTAAAGAAAAAAGTAACAGTGTAGTCAGTGATAGTTTAAATCAGTATGATTGGAGTGAAATGCTAATAAAGTTATCTTTTAAGCTGTTCTTAAAGGTGTTTGTTGTCTTGCAGCCCCTAATACTTTGTGACAAGGAATTCCATTGACGCGAGGTGGATATTGTAAAAGATGAGGAATAACAAGATATTCTATGAAGAGGTACAAATGACACGAGAGATGGCAGAACTATAAATGTTCATTTCATGGGGGGGGGGGGAATCTATAAATCAGTAAAGATTTTCGGCAGCTAGAACTTTTAAAACTAATTCCCATTCTTTCTCAACATTTTTCTCGCTTCGACTCCCCATCTAAAATGAAAAATAAAGAAGTTTGCCGCTTACCAATTTTTTGTAGGTGTAAATGTCTATTCTGAACAGATCACTTCGAAGTTAGTATTTTTTCTGACTTTTGAAGAAAAGGTTTTGATTTCGAATTTGTTTCTATGTTTTCCTTGGACATTGAGCTACAAATGAAAAACATTACAGTGCGATTGATTGACTATCATAGGAGCTATGACATGATAAATGTTTAATTGAGAGGGAAAATGTCGTTCTCGTTTTCTAACTGCAGCCGGCACCGAAAGAACAAAATGACTGACGATTATACCTAGGCTTTAGAGAGCCCTAGTGATATGACGCTTGCGAGAGACAACTACTAACTGTTCTACTTAAAAAAAAAAGTTGTAGGCTTACTTATCTCAGTCCAGCGGCTAGCTAATTCAGAATCAGAATCAAATTTAGCTTCAGAAATAGAACGTGACAACGCTGTATTCCTAACAGACAAGCACCATGTGATTTATTGTGTTTTTGGTCAGCCAGGAATAAGGAGAATGGTGCGAGTGAAGTCGTCTAAGCTTGAGAGAACTGTAGGCTATTGCAATTGTGTTTGTAAGCGCATTAAGTTGGATTGTAATGTAAATTTATTAAGTTTTTTTATGAATTCACTGAGCTATTCGTCTAAAAGAAAGAAATAATATTTAATAATAATAATAATAATAATAATAATAATAATAATAATAATAATAATAATAATAGTAATAATAATAATAATGATACTTATTTATTCTAGCGAAGTTAAGGCCATCAGACTTTCTCTTCCACTTCGCCAAAAACAAAAGAAGCTGATACAGTTTTCAGTAATACAAGTTAATGATTACAGACTAATATTTAAAGAACACTAAAAAATTGATATAGTCATAGAAGCACAAGTTGAGTAAAATAATGCAAACATACTAAATAATAATAGTTTGAAAATAATATAAGGCTTAGAAGTTACATTCAATGAACATGCAAGTGGTAAGTGAACCAATATTACGGTAAGGTAGCTATCTCCAAGTTCGCCAGATCTCCAAAGTTCGCCACACATTTTCGTTAAGATACGATATTTGGCTAAAAGTTGGCAGCAGTAACTTGATACAAGTTGCGTTAGAACTTCGTTGAATACGCAAGGTGCATTACCAGTATCTCTTGCCATGAGGTAGTCGCTATATTGTATTAACTGTGGTTGCCGGTATAAGATTAGCTGTATCCGTTTCATCCAACGGACTAAGTAATGCATTTACAGAGTGTAATGTAATAATAGTAGTACTAATAATAGTAATAATAATAATAATAATAATAATAATAATAATAATGGTTTACTTAACGTGGCAGAGTTAAGGTCATACGATCTTCTCTAACACTAAACTAGGAATAAAACTGCGATACAAAAAAACACTAGGCCTACAAATTTACAAAGTAAAGTACACTACAATTTTACACACAAAACTGAAGTAGAGAATCATAATATCATATTATAATGAAAACAACAAGTCAGTAGAAATCAGACATAATATCTGCAGTGCTTGGGAAAAGTGACACAAGTCAGTTTCCACAAATCTTTTTTGATAATTTATTGACAACTTACGGAACATCTGCTCGCTTGGAAAAAAATACGTAAGTATTTCTCCCATTACAATAATTCATACAGAAAAGAAATCAAATCGACATAAACCAGTGTAAGTTTTCAATAAATTATCAAAAAAGGTGTGTGAAAACTGACTTATGTCAATTTTCCCGAGCACTGCAGATATATAACATAGAAAGAAAGAAAAATGTGTAATAAAATATGAATAGTAGGTCAAAATAAATGAGACATACAAAGTATAAAAATATAAGACAATAATAATAATAATAATAATAATAATAATAATAATAATAATAATAATAATAATAATATAATTTTAAAACCTATTTTGTGTACTTTGTCTGTATTTTTAGAATTACTTTTACTATAGTGATGTCCTACTTTAGCACATTATTATTAAATGTTTGAACTGTTCTTAAGTTCGCCACTGCAGTTTCTTCCACGGCCAACGTAAGATCACTGGTTGCTGCTTCTCTGAGATCGTTTTAAACAGTTGGCAGTTTAGATAACTGATCACATTTTAACTTTAATATTTAAATGAGTGATATTTTAGATATCTTACAGGTAAAGGAATACTAAAATTATTAATCCTGTGATAATTTATTAATGATAAAACTTTGTTTAATTCCTACTATAACCATTTTTTCTATATTAAAATATATTACTTCTGTACTCTGTTGATATTAAGATATTATTTGAATTTAGAACACACACACAAGTGGCGAACTTAGGCAACACATGCGTCCTAGCTTCGCGAGTTGCATCTCCCTGTCTCTCGTGTTTTTGTACGAGAAAGAATACATTATTCTTGACCAAATTTTTATTTAAGATACTCTTTAGTATCAATATTGCAACACAATTTTTTATACTTAAAAATATGACTTCATCTTCATTTAAAAATAAATTTGCTTAAGATTGCGAACTTAGGGAGGCTTACCTTACTTACAAGACATTAATTTATGCAAGACAAAGTTAATTCAATTTTTTAACAGCCATATCTTTCAAATCCATTGCTCCAAACTGTTCCATTAAATCATTCATTCGGATTGAAACTCCAGAATGCAGAATGAGTTGGTTCTACGAACTGTGTAACACCACTTATACATTATTGAGTTAAGACAAGATGCGGCAAGAAAGCACAGCTCCATAACAGAGGGATTCAATTATCATAGTCATCATTTGTCTTAAAGAGGCGACATCTCACTCTGTGTTGCTGCTTTCAAAGCCGTGTGTAATCAAGTTATTTAGAATACTAACTCAAGTGTTTGTGAGCTCAGACTGTTAGCGTATAATTACGGAGTCTGTGTTCTGCAGCATCAGAAAGCTTTACTGTTGACGTACCCGCATTTCGTATAGTTCTAGTGTAAAAACATGGAATACGGGCACATTGCTCAATAGGAATGACCAGAAGTCAAGGATCTCATGTTGGGCTAAAAAGTTAGTAAAAATGAGACTGCTGAAAAAGTCTTCTATTTTATTAAAATGTGTTTTCTGTTAGTCCAGCGATATCAAACGGCAGGACATGGTTGCGCCCCACGGTCGGGTAAGATGCAGCAGATAAAAAAGGGTCCCTGTTTTGTGGGCATAGTTGCGCCCCGTTCCCATCAGGTAGAGAAAGGGGCATGGCATAGTTGCGCCCCGATGAAATAGGTAGAGAAAAAACATTACGGAAACTCGAGCCTCGTAATCAACCAAACTTATCGATTTCTTATCGATTTAATATTCATTCTGACACAGTTAAAATGAACACCATGAAGTTGGTAGTACTTTATTAACTGTTTTTGTATTGTTTATGCATTGATTATCGATAGCCTACCGTTAAAATGAACACCATGAAGTTGGCAGTACTTTATTAACTGACATATTCAAATGAATGACTCGTTGAATATGGGGCCTTAGCTGTCTTGAAATTTTATTAGTGATTTTCACACCGTCTGTGGCGTATAGTGAGGTTAATTTAAAATGAATGTTAAGTTTAGTGAAAAGGGTAAAGAGTTAATAATTCACAATGGTTCTAAGTTTCAATTTTCGAAACCCTGTACCGTAGGGTTAAGATATCTGTATAAAAACAAAAAAATACGGTTCATTTATTGTGTGTGATCGATAAAAAAGGTTTTTTTAAATAGCAAAACTGATCATATGCTAGGCCTACCTGATTTTAATGCAGCTACCACTATAATATTTTTAAGTAATTTATTTATTTTATGACAATCACTTTCGTGTGTACTATGTCCATCGGGGCGCAACTATGCCATGTCCATTCTGTTACCTGATTTCTTCGAGGCGCAACTATGCCATGTCCATTCTGTTACCTGATTTCTTCGAGGCGCAACTATGCCATGTCCATTCTGTTACCTGATTTCTTCGAGGCGCAACTATGCCATGTCCATTCTGTTACCTAATTTCTTCGAGGCGCAACTGTGCCATGTCCATTCTGTTACCTGATTTCTTCGAGGCGCAACTATGCCATGTCCATTCTGTTACCTGATTTCTTCGAGGCGCAACTATGCCATGTCCATTCTGTTACCTGATTTCTTCGAGGCGCAACTGTGCCATGTCCATTCTGTTACCTGATTTCTTCGAAGCGCAACTATGCCATGCCTAGGTCTCACAATTGACCGCGAGGCGCAACTATGCCATACCGAAATCAAAGAAATAGGCATGAACGATCGTAGATTCTTTCGCGTGCTACCTGGCTGATGTGTGTTACCGTATAGAGGGCAAGGACCGAAAGAGAAGCGTGAATAAAATGGAAACTTTTTATAAAGTCTTCCTGCAGTAACTCTTTACGTTTGTGTTTATGTATGTTTTATAAATGCAATTAAATTATTTCACAACAGAAGAAGAAATTACACAGAAATGTTAAAAAGTAATTCTGACAATGCCCAATTCCTCTGAATTTCGCTTCTAATCTACTCAACGTTGACTGACAAATATGTAGCCAATTTTTTTTTTCCTTCGGGAGATTTGGGCAAACACCGCAGCCTTAGGCTCATTGTGCATCCTCCTTATATTGGGACGATTTTTTAAGTATTTTACTGGATGTGCGTCTTAATAAAATAATTAATAAAGAATTAACATCAGATTTGTTATGATGGGAAGTTTGATATCATGGTCTATGAAGAAAGAGGTTGCTATGACAACAATGATATTATAGCATTGACAAATCGTTTCATAATGTTAACTTTATGGCACAATACCTAGGCCTATTATTGAATACAGTCAACTCAGGATATAGTGAACATTCGATTATAGTGAACTTAAATCTTAGGTCCCAACCCGCATGTATTAAAAAGTACATTAATATTTTCTTTACAGTGAACCCTTACTTAGGTTACAGTGAACCTTAAAAATTGAAGTTACAAGGTATCCTGACACATTCTTATTTGAAGTCAGACCTTCTTGTATAAAATTGAAAGAATGTGTTGAAAACATCATTGTAAGTTTCTTACTCCTTTATTCAAAATACAAAGATAGGATTAGTGATTCCTAGACAATGAGTTGTACAGTAAATCCAGGCAACGCGTGACGACCTTGCCTTTCAGGTATACTACTCTACTGTTATTTCTAATCCTCCACCGTCAAAAGGTTGCCTTTTGTTCTCAGAAACATTTCTATTATGACTGAGCATCGAAACAACGAAAATAAAGTTGCTTCTTTCATTAAAAGGGGACGGGTAAGATTCCAATGGCTATCAAACTCCATCAACCCCCTCCCAGTTTCCTTCAAATGACCTGGGAAATTCCAAGGCTTAGTATGCAGTCACACCATAACAGCGTTTGCCATTTCTACCTGATCAGTCTGTTTCTAGTGTTCGAACATTGAATGTACTGTATAAAAACGTCGAAGTGTAAAATGTTTTCTTTGGAAGATAAGGCGAATATTATAAGTGACATTGAACGTGGTTTTTCGCAAAAGGACGTGGGTCGAGAGCACAGTTTAAGTAAACCAACTGTGAGTAACAGTATACAGTATAATCCGTTCCACAAAAATTAAATATTTTAATTACTGTACAGTATTTTATTTTCTTGTTAACAATTTCATTCAGTCCTGTCATTTAAGGTTAGGGGAGAGACACTTCGGATTTAGTGAACCTCGGATATAGTGAACTAAATATACAAAGTCCGCAGAGTTTCACTATATCCGGAGTTGACTGTATATGCATATTTATGGCACAAGTTCTGCATTTTAATAGCAGTCATGACGTTTTAGTTGGCATTGTTTTATTTTACGGCACTGGTACAATAATGTGACATATTATGCAGTATTTTTGACTAACTACAAAGACTGTTTATAATGCTGGTGTATAAAAAAATATTAATATACTATTTCAGATGATGTTAAATAAAACTATGATACCATTTTAAAATGTTCTCGATGACATCATAACTTGTACAACTATAGTCGCACAAATATTTTGTTGCTATAAAAATATATATTTCTAAATACGATGTTCGTCTGTGATTCGATTTTAATTGCATTTGCGCACACACTTTATACATACGATTTTGAACAACCCGCCAAAAGTTCTTTATGTGTTACAATACAAATTAGCAATTGAACCAAAAATCATATACGGTTAATCTGCAAAATGGATAATAGAGAAATTACTGTACCTACTTTCTGTTGCGTAGTGCAGAGCGTGCTCAAACTGAGTATACGCGCTCTGTGGCATGCATATGCGTTCAACTTGGCATCGTACGGGAACTGACAAATTATATAGCCTAAGACATTTTAAGAAAAGCCATACCAAAGTTTTAGGGCTGTAGAATTTTACTTTTAAAACTGCCTAATAAAGCTACTCATGTTTTAATCTATGTCTTTATGAACAACATCTCGCAATTGAAGCCCTATCCAATTGTGGGAGAACTTTGCAAGGATGAAGCGTTGCAAACTCTGATTTACATTAATTCTGCCGATAAAATAGAAAGAGTTTGGCGTCCCTAAGTCAGAGTAATGAGGATTTCGGAAATCCGAAGAGGGTTTAAAAATGCAATAACACTCGTCCAAAACAACGTTCGCTTGATATCACAACGCCAGTTCATTCAGTTCGAAAAGCTTCATAATCTCTCTCCATGTTTCACGCTGCGAAAATTGCCCACAAGCCATTCACATGCGTATAGACCGTTGATCTCGTACACCAGCTGTTGGATCTCCCATTCCCCGCTGAACGACAACATACGCTTAACAGTAATGTAAACAGTACAAATATTCTGTTGATCATTCATTTACTATGCGTATGTGGCTGTCTATCGAAACGAACTATGATCCACATGTGTTATGTTGAGCTTTCTGCGTGCTATAGTAACCGTCAGATAGTCTTCTTAATTGGAATCTGCGGACTTGGCCGTTGTCGCGAGTTAGTTACAGAAACAGCCATTGTTTTTTGAGTCGGAATGAAAGAGTTATTTTTATGGCTCATCATAAACAGTTACAATAATAATAGTATAATAATAATAATAATAATAATAATAATAATAATAATAATAATAACGTATTAAGATACTTATCTATCCTTGACAGAAAAAGTTGCAATTTTTATCCAATTCTTAAAAATCTTTTTTTCCCTGATTATTTGACACAAAATTAGGGACTTTCACGCAAAATAAATCCCTCAAATACTTTTGGGGGCAAGGAGGGGCAATTTTTGCTCATCACTAAGAGTTATAATAATAATAATAATAATAATAATAATAATAATAATAATAATAATAATAATAATAATAGTAACAGTAATAATAATAGTAATGGTAATAATAATAATAATAACAACGTATTAAGATACTAATCTATCCTTGACAGAAAAAGTTGCAATTTTTATCCAATTTTTAAAACTCTTTTTCTTCCCTGATTATTTGACACAAAATTAGGGACTTTCAAACAAAATAAATCCCTGAAATACTGTTGAGGGGCGGGGGGGGGTAATTTTTGCTCATCACTCAGAGTTATAATAATAATAATAATAATAATAATAATAATAATAATAATAATAA
Organism: Periplaneta americana; assembly: GCF_040183065.1. Lineage (NCBI taxonomy): Eukaryota > Metazoa > Arthropoda > Insecta > Blattodea > Blattidae > Periplaneta > Periplaneta americana. Next base: position 37,531,959 of record NC_091117.1, on the reverse strand, counting down.
TAATAATAATAATAATAATGATAAAATACTGTATTAAGGTACTTATCTGTCCTTGAGAGAAAAAGTTGCAATTTTTATCAAATTTAAAAAAAAATCCTTTTTTCCCCTGATCATTTGACACAAAATTAAGGACTTTCACACAAAATAAATTTCTCAAATATTTTTTGGGGGCGGGAAAGCGGAAAATTAAAAAAAAAAATCAGTTTTATTCCTCGGCCCATAGGTTTGATGTTAGAACAAAATCTCTTTCGTTTCCTCTCTCCTAATAGAACATAGAATAAGCTGTGAAAACTGCTTTTCCCTATCTTATCCCATTAAGGAAAAATGTCATGCAGACTCCTTCATCCTTATATCCCCTTCAAGAAATAAGTCCTACTAGCGATTCTTTCATCCAAAAAAATTCATCCCCTTCCGGAGCATATTTTTTTTTTTGAATCGAAAAATGCCTACTCTCTCGAAAGAAGCCATGCTTTCTTTTTTCACCCAATCTTAATTTCGGTAAACTATACGTTTAATTTCATCGACATGTTCCCTCCAGAACGAAGCTATATTGGTAATTATTTCATCGAACAATCCATTCTGTTCCGGATAAAGTCTTACTTTGATTTTTTGAATCGAAAAATCCATACCCTCTCGGAAGAAGCCATGTTTTCTTTTTCACCCGTTCCTTTCAGGGAGCAAGCTGTGCGTTTGACTCCTTCATGCATAAATCCCCTTCAAGAATGAAGTCATACTAACTATTCTTTCATCCAAAAAATTCATTCCCTTCCAGATTGTTTTATTTTTTTAATCGAAAAATCCCTAATCTCTCGAAAGAAACCATGATTTCTTTTTTCACCGGATCTTCTCTTGCTGTAAACTATAGGCTACGTTTGATTTTATCAACGTGTTCCCTCCAGAATGAAGCCATATTAGTAATTCTTTCATCAAACAATCAAATCTGTTCTGGATAAAGTCTTACTTTGATTTTTTGAACCGAAAAATCGACGTCCTTTCGGAAGAAGCCGTGCTTCCTTTTTGCACCCAATCTGTGCTCTCGATTTCTTTGTCCGAAAAATGTATTTCCTCCCGCATGAAGCCAAATCATTTATTATTTTATCTGAAAAATCCATACCATTACGAAGGAAACCATAGTTTCGACTTATAGTCCGAAAAATTCACCCTGGAGAAGTCGCTTTTTTAGTTTTCATCCGAAAAACCCGTTTGTTGAATTTGAACCGAACATAATTCAGTTGGGGGACGAGTACGCAACGCCATTGAGGCGACTAGCCCATAAAGAAATGTAGGCAGCATGTTTAAATTGTAACTTAATCGTGTATGGAGCGTTGAGGAAATTGTATTCATCACACTACGTTAAAATGACGAGTTTCGCCATTGTTGCCATTGTTTTCGAAGTTGCAGTGAGGCGCAGCTAGAAGTTGTGCGTACGCTTTGTGTCTGCCCGTGGCTGGAATACAAGCAGGCTGCTGAATGGAGCGCGTCTTGCAAGGAATACCGTTTTAACGATCTCGTCAGCGAAATGCACCACAGGCAGCGGTTTCATTGAAACGGAAATTCGACTATGAAACATTCGACAAGTCAAGCCTCCACCAGGAGCGCCCCCTTTGTCATCAGAGCAGGCTGAATATACTCCTAGCATCCAAGTTATAGAAATCTGCTGCTTAGTTCTCGTCTGGGAGGGAAAAAAATTACTTTGTACAAAAGCAGCCATTTCACAAATAGAATAATTTTCAGAGTGAGATTAATACTGCATCACAACTGATGTATAATCAATATTCCCAATGTATACGTAAGGAAGTATGAGGAATACAGTACATATATGAAGTCCTATACACTGTGATTGCAAAATAAATACACAACTGCAGGATGTTTTAAAATTATGACCGTTGAAGATGTTGAATTTCTACAGTAATTATAAATTTTTGTTGAATAATAATGAAACTTTATATAGGGTAGAAGTATTATCATAACTATGCAGATTTTAATAGCTTATTTCTTGGGTACAGTACAACATAACACAGTCCGCATTTCACGAGAAGATCCGAACAAGGAATGCAAGTTTTTCCCCCACTCTTATAACCTATCCACCGACACGGAACCGGCTGACCATTGACTGAGCCTTGCTTGTACCAGCCGACCAGTGACATCACTCCCATCCACCTGCTCCTTCAAGAACGCTGAGTTATTGGCTTACTCTCTCCTTTTACCCCGCAAGGACAATACTCCCCTCGCAGGGATCCTCTCGTGAAATTTGGACAATACCTGCTATAGCCTAGTCAAAACAATGTACTAAAGATTAAAGATGGCTTGCAGTTCAGTGCTGCCAACCTTGAACCTAAAGCACTATTTCACGAAGTTTTATTATGTGATGTGATAAAAAACAGTAACTTCACATGAATGCATGAATGAATGAATGCTAACCATGATGTCCCATGTTGGGGAAGGCCATAGGCGGAGTTATGGGGGGGGGCACTGCCCCCTAAACTTGTCTGAACTCATTTTTTTTCTATTAACATTAGAAAATATTGAATGCAAAAGACTTTTCTTGCTTTTGTTTATGATTAAGTTTCTGTGCTTAAATTGAAGCATTAATGTCTTCAGATCATGTATCTAGACTATAATATTTATTTTAAATTTCTGAATGTATAAGAATTTCTATACTTCGTTTGAGGAATGGAAGGAAGCACTGTAATGTTTCTTTTGCAACAGCCTGTACTCTTGTGTTAGAAGTCTGCAGCGACCATCTACTGAATTAGATCCATAGTCCCATGTTAAAGGAGTGAAAATTTCCAGTAGTTTTCATAAAACAACCATAGTCCAAAGATTGTTTTGTGAAAACAGCCATTTTCCAGGAAGATGGTACGATGGTAGCATTTACAAATAATATCCCATTCATAAACAAAAGCAAGAAAAGTCTTTTGAATTCAATATTTTGTAATGTTAATAGAAAAAAAAGGAGTTCAGACAAATTTTGGGGGGGGGGCAGTGCTCCCACATACCTTCTCATAACTTTGCCTATGGTTATTCCCTATTATATTTTGTAGTAGGCTATACCCACAGTTGAAGCCCTATATAACTCGGTCCGAAACATCGTGTATATGGATGTAACACTATAAGAAACATGCAACACAAAAATACTTTTATTAAATGATCATATGCCGATATACTGCACCACGGTCAAGCTATAACAGGGGACTAAGTAAATGATATCCCCCGTAATCTCGTTATATCGGGATTCTGTGGTTTTGCTTTGCCCCCCCCCAAGGAAACTGTTCTCTCTCCGCCTATGGCAAAGGCCTCCTGTCCTGAGGGTGGAGGGGGTACACGCTTGATGAGCCAATCCTAGCGAACTGATATAGTTGTCGTGGATACTGTGGTGACATGATTATTAACCGTGTTAAACTTGAACTCGTCTCAGTACTTTGTTCTTTGTTCGTTTTATGCATTGTCCACGTATTATTAACACCAGCACTTTGACAAACACTAAGATTACTATTTACAATATTTTAACTAGCACTTTCACAAACACTGACTTTACTATTTACAATATGAAGAGTCCACTGCAAGAATGATGGATGTCATTTGGAATACATTTTGCAGGAGAAGTAATTGAAAGTTTGAAATGCTTAGAGCTCAAAGCTTAACTGTGATTTTCCGATCATTACTGGACAATGACTATCAGTGTTAATGCCATATAACTCTCTATGTACATTCTATATGTCTTAAGCTATGCATTGACAGTCTTGGCTCATTTTCGACAAGAAAGTGACATCCATCATTCTTGCAATGGACTCTTCATATTTTAACTAGCACTTTTACAAACACTGGCTTTACTATTTACAACATTTTAACTACCACTTTTACAAACACCGACTTTACTATTTACAGCATTTTAACTAGCACTTTGACAGACACTAATATTACTGTTTACAATATTTTAACTAGCACTTTCACAAACACTGACTTTACTATTTACAATATCTTAACCAGCACTTTTACAAACACTGACTTTACTGTTTTTAATATTTTAACACTGATGATGTTAGTTATTTACGATGGCCCTTCCTACTTCTTTCCATAAAACTTTGTCCTTTGCTGTCCTCGACCATTATCTGCTCGTCTTTTTCGCAAACATGTCAGACAACCTGAGCCGTGTTATTCCCTGTCCCCTCTTGTCGACGTAGGAATCCCACATGATCACTTCATGCCCATGAAGTCGGCTACGCTCTCAAAAAGATAACCTTTACAAATTTGTAACAGAAATAACTATTTTCTTACCTTCCCACGCATTCTCGCGTAACTTTTAATTTATCTTCCACCCTAGTGCTTATTGATTCTTAGTATCTAACTGAGATACAAATAGGCTTTAAATGACTTGCCTTGATTTTAATCCCGATTTCTGGAGTGGAAAACAGAAGGTCTGACAATCCGAATGACTTTGCATCTCCGATAAAAACGATATTGTATATTTTTCTTCAATGAATAAATCAAGCATATTGCAGTAAGGCATTGCTGCTGTAGTGAAACTGTTTCCTCCCTGATGATTCAAAGCAATAGAGTGAGATAAATAAACAAGTCAGACATCTCTTACACATTGGAAGGCGGGAGAAATCCGGACTCCTTGCTCAGCATGTTATTTGTAACGGATAATGCTCATTGGAGTCGAAGGAAGATGGCCCTTCTGGGGCCGTAAATCGGTGTTGACCTGAATGCGGAAGGTCGTTAAGGAATCAGACCTCTTCGTCTTGAGATGTACGCACTCTTTGGGATGAAGGCATCCATCACGAGTTTCGAAAGCGGGAATCGCAACACCAAAGAACCGCCGATAATCAATACGTATTTAGGTACAGTATCGGAGTTTCATCAATAAATAAAACTGTGGTGTTTACAGTTCTTATAAAATGAAAGTTATTTCATACTTTCTGATTGTAGCTACTACGTATGATGGAAAAATACTGTGATCTTGAGATACATCAATTACGATATTTTATACGTAAATACACGTTTCCAGCAAATTGAAATTTCCAACTGTTTATCTGTGTACTACCGAGCTAAGTAAGACATATATGTATATATATATATATATATATATATATATATATATATATATATATATATTTTGATGTACCGAAGTACATATGATATTTCCATGCAGATATTCTGCGTCATCATATGATGAAAGAGTGATGGAACGGCTTAGTGGATAAAGCATCAGCACGAAGAGCTGAAAACCCGGGTTCAAATCCCGGCGCCGGAGAGAATTTTTCTCCGTTCCATCACTCTTTCATCATATGATGACGCAGAATATCTGCATGGAAATATCATATGTACTTCGGTACATCAAAATATATATATGATATGCGTAATAAATCACTTTGTGATTTAAGACGGCGCCCATACCGTCGGATCCCGGCCAACCAGTCACTCATTCGAGTGCACCTCAACACATGTATGGACTTCGGTCCTGCGTTCATAGACATCTATGACGTAGTGGAGAGGGCGGCCACCAGAGGGAACCCAATAGATGGAGCTTAATCTGAGACGATTCTAACCGGCGTCGGGGTTGTATCCGGCGTGGCTTAGTGGATAAAGCATCAGCACGTAGAGCTGGAAACCCGGGTTCAAATCCCGGCGCCGGAGAGAATTTTTCTCCGTTCCATCACTCTTTCATCATAAGTAAGACATATATTGTTTTATTTAGCCTAGTTACTCTCGAAAGGATTTACATATTTATATTGTACCGAATACAGGTATTTTTTAGAAACTTTTCCCATCTAGTCTGCAGTAAAAAGATCTGAAAGTTAGAATTTATAAAACAGTTATATTACCGGTTGTTCTGTATGGTCGTGAAACTTTTATGTATGTATGTATGTATGTATGTATGTATGTATGTATGTATGTATGTATGTATGTATGTATGTATGTATGTATGTATGTATGTATGTATGTATGTATTCACACTGCAAATGGGTATATACCCGGTGGCAGTGGTAACTAATTACACTCAATAATGTCAATAATAAACACAACTAATAAAAACAATAATAATTAATAATAATGATAAATAATAACAGTAATAATAATAATAATCATCATCATCCCAAATTAAATGAAGCACGATCACTTAAAATAACATTTAAAGTAAATCTAATTTGTATCTTAACCCTAACTTCATATCTGCACAAGTACCTTTCGGCACTACACTTATTTCGCTATCAACTCCCTCACTGCACTAATTCTATCCTGATTTCACTGACACTTCAAAACCATTTCACTGTTCAAATACAGGGACATCATTTTATTTTTACTTCAATTTTTATTGTACCTGCGTTTCTGAATGTACTTGACTTCCACCCCATTCACTAATGTCCTTGCTAACGTCAGCCCGGCCGCTGTTGCTAGCAGTGAAGAAAATAGTACAGAATACAGTGTGTTTCAGAAATATGTTGCTTTTTCTATAGAAGAAAGAGCTTATATTATTGAAGTTTATTTTCACACAGGTATGGTGTGTAGCATAACTGAATTTATCTGTGTGGACTGAGCACAAGTGAAGATTAGAGTTACCGAAAGTACGGTACCCTATAATATGGTACGGTACTTAACAGCATTATTTAAACAAGAGTTTTGTTTTACTGTTAGTAGGTATGAAGGACGATGATGGAAACTGGAATTACAATATAACCGAATGTGAACAACAGTTTTTTTTAACGCTTTCCTGATTATATTACGGAATATGTTCGTAGAAATGTCATTAATCTGGTAGATAAATTTAGAGCAACAGAGTGTACAGAGAGGAAGAAAAGTGTAAGAAGGCCAACAAAGGGGACAGAAGATGCTGTAGAAGATGCTAGAGAAAGGATGCAGTGAAGTCGTAATAAGTCGGTCAAGAAATTAGCTGTAGAAATTGAGGTTTCTTACGAAAGTGCTCACAAAATTCCCAGGAATAAATTAGGTTAGTA